>NC_142228.1:3550000-4150000 GCF_049639895.1 Pseudopodoces humilis
GAAAGACAGGTAAGGATTGACACTGACATTGGATGTTATGTCCAGATATGTTGATTGTTTTATTGAGGGATGTTTGTTTTTGTATGAAGAACTAAGAAAAGTCATGTTTCAGCTCATTTGCAAAGGGTTCCATGGTCCTGCCTGTCTAAGTCACTGCTCCAAATACCTCTGCATAAATGGGGAAAATAGGGAAAAATATAGAGAAAATAGAGAATATAGAGAAAAATAGGGAGGAGTTGGGATGGGAGAAGTTGGAAAGGCTGGTATAAGAAGGAGAGGATTTCAGACATGAAAGCACAGCCAAAGCTGGAGGATGTAGAGCCTCACCCCTCCTGTGCTGTTGGTGACACAGATTTTGTACAAACGGAAATTTGGCTTAGCTTAAGGTGGTGCCTCAGAGCGCAGTAATAAATCGCAGTGTCCTCAAGAGAGACTCCTGCTATTTCTAAGGGGGCTGTCTTATTTTCGTAGACTACCATGGAGAATCGGCCCCTGCGGTACTTTTCATTCTCTGTAGTTTTATGTGCTTGCAGGAGAAATGTCAAAGTACTTCCCGGGAGCTGGCGGTACCAGAAGAAGTTCAAATTGGTCTCACTCTCCTTAGTGGACTGACAAGGAAGAACCACTTGCTGTCCAACTTTGACTAGCACCTCAGAGAAGAATTGCTTCAGGGGATTACCTCCAACAAGACCTGCAACACAGGCATAAATGTGTCTGCAGAGAAGTTTGCTTTCTTCTCTCACTTGCTCTGTGTTTAAGACTGCCCCAATCTTTGCTATCTTTCCAAAGGAAATGAAAGTTCAGATATCTATATCCATCCCCCTTCTATGTTTCTCCCTGATCTCATCCTCTTGTTGGTAGACACCTCCAAATAACTTACAAAAAACCATGAGAGACAACAGGAAGGACATGAATACACCCACCTGACTGGATTAGCAGGACATATGCTGGAACAGCCACGGTGAAGATAATTTTTCCCATCTCGAGAACACTTTTGCTTCACGAGACTCTCAGCACACAGCAGAACACTCTTGGTAGCACAATGAAAAGGCACCACCCTGCAGAGATAGTGCAGTGCCCCTGTGACGCAGTCATTCCTCTGCGGTGTGGAGGGCTGGAATGAGGCCCATACACCTTTTGCCTTTGCTTGTCTCCACAGCAGAGAGTGGACAGTCTCAGTGGCTTCCTGTACTTTTCCTTGGGCTTCCTTCTCTGTCCATAACATTTACTGTGTGAGGCAACGTCTCTGCCTTGCTGCAGAGTGTGTCTGCTTCTGTGTGCTCCTTGATGGTGGGCGGGCTTCTGAAAGCACAACAGCTCCTCAGAGCGTCCTCAGAGCATTCAGGGCTCTGGGAAACACAGGTGTCATGTTCTTTTCAAAGAGTTTTGGGTTTATCTTAGTTTAGACTCTGATATTTTGGAAGCAGCTGTTCAGTGTTTCTCCATACATGATGGCTCAGGAGACAAGGGAGGAAGTTTTTTGGTGGGGAAAGGGTATTTAAATGGGTGAACACATAAATTTCTAGAACAGGGTTATGTAGTCCTGGTTCCAGTGGATTGGCTTAGTGCTGGCTTGGGGAGACCAAACTGAGGGCATGGTGAGGAGGAGGAATCTGCAGCCCCATCCACAGTGCAGTTCTATACCTGTGCAAGGCATAAGGGCAGAACTTGGAGCTTTCCAGCCACTGTTGGCACAGTGAAAAGGAAAGGGACTGAGATGGGGACAGAGACAGAAGGTAAAACCCTGGTGTGTGGATTTTGTGAACAGAGAAGTGCCAAAGAGCAGCTCCTGAGCAGCACCTCTCTCCCTCTCCAGCCTCCTGGCAAATCCTGAGCTTTTGCTTTTTCTCATTTTGGTGCATACTTTGACTACTATAGAGAGACAGATCTTCCCTGCTGGCCATCTGATTCTGCAGCAATGTATTTTTTTATCAGCCAAGGCTGCAAGGTGAGAATGGCCCTGTCAATCAAAGATCCTCAGCTGAAATTTGCCCAGGTGGTGAACATCCCCTGGCCAAAGCAGCCACTGTTCTTCAAGAACCCAGTGATGCCCCAGAAGGTACCCGGGCTCACTGCCCCCTGATGACCCACAGGACCAGTGATTTCAGTGCAGGGTGCAGATGTTTGTGACAGACTGCCCAGCCAATGTGAGCACTTTGAAAGCTACAGTGGAAAGGAGCTGGTTTGGTGCAGTGCCTGTGGGAGGGCAGTAAGACACTTCTGTTCCCCCCTTTGGACACAAGGGCAATATCCTGCACCTGGGGAGGAACAACCCCATGCAGCAGTATGTGCTGGGAGCTGCCCAGTTGTTAAGCAGGTTTGCAGGAAACAGCCTGGGCGTTTCTGCTGGATACCACACTCAGTAATGCTCCCTTGCCTCAAAGAAGGAACTCATAAGGCAAACCCCATCCTTTTGTACACTTTAGCACTTGGGACAACAGCTGTGTCTTGTGCTGGTGAGGAACAGAGACAAGACTTCCAGCTACAGGGCTGCACTCCAAATACTCTCACACTGAATTAAGCTAAGAATCCAAACTATTATGAAGACATTCTTGTTGGGGCCTGAAATCAGCAGAAAAACTGAGCTTTACAAGCACAGGATAGAGACAGCTGGAAATACAGAAGGTTGCATTTCAGTGCCTCTGCCGTGGGCAGATCTCTGCCAGGTTTGATCTGTTGCTGTTCAGCAGCACTGAATCTTCTTCTGGTGCTGGCTGCTTTGTGGAGCTTTTGGGCAGAGCAGCAAAGGGAGTCCCTGCTGGGAGCAGCAGGTTCCCATGTGAGGGAGGACACACAAACACACACATGCTCATGTGACTCACATCACTCATGCAAAAATCTGCACCCAAAACCACTTGCAGAGATGCAGCATGCAGAGAAGTCCAGGCAAGAGAACACGTGTAGAAACATGGGAAACTGTGCACTCAACTGGGGATACCCTGGGGGTAGCCCTGTCAGGAATGCTGGAGCATTCTGGAGATGGGGAAGGCCCCAGATGAGCTAATGGTGCTGTTTGAAGACTGCACAGAGGGGAGGTGAACTGGGAGCTTTGAAGAAAACATTGTATTCAAGGAATCAGTGATCATGGGCAATTCATGTCTGCTGTATTGGGCCTTGCACTGGAGATTTGAGAAGCCCCTACAGTGCCCTGTGCCTGTGTGTGGGTGTCATGGCAGAAATAACTTTACAGTGTGTAAGGAGAAAATGTATGATTGGTTTTTTGTTTGTTTGTTTGTTTGTTTGTTTGTGGGATTTTTGTTATACAGAATATAAGGCACCAGGGTATGGGAAGGAAGCAGAAGTTCTTTCTGGTTGGGGTCTGTGTGAGTGTCTTTGGAAAGTCCACCAGGGTCTGTAAAATGCTGCATGAATGCAGGATTCCTAGCATCTTAAAGAATGCAAGGTTTAATTCCTATCTATGCTCTTGTTTTTATTCTGTTCCTAATACAGTCCCTTTATAATGACATTTGCTATGACACCTTTCTTTCTGAGATCAGGGAGGGACCCTGCACCCCTTCTTCCCCTGTGACACCTCTCTGATACAGAAGAGGAACAGACAAAACAAGCCAGCAGAATTTTCCTGATACAGTGGTAGGTGGGATATGGTCAAACCCAGGAGCTGGCCACTTCTTGCCGACAGGGCCATAAAGACCCCAAAGGAGTGGCCCAGACTGACATCGTGTGCCTTTTCTGGACTTGTCCAGCAAGTGATCTGAGTCTCCTGCCCACATTGATGTGTTTTGATCCAGAAATGCTTGGGCCTTTCATCTTGTCACATTAAAAAAAAAAAAAAAAGGCTTAATAGGGGAAGCCAAACCCCAGTCCATGGTATCAGCAGGAATGTTTTGCATTCAAAATTAATTTGTCAAAAATTATCACCTCCAC
Source organism: Pseudopodoces humilis (assembly GCF_049639895.1). NCBI lineage: Eukaryota > Metazoa > Chordata > Aves > Passeriformes > Paridae > Pseudopodoces > Pseudopodoces humilis. The sequence goes on from NC_142228.1 coordinate 3,553,886, forward strand.
AAAGGATGCCTCTGTCAGTCTAGGGCAGTAAAGGTCCATGATAAAAGCCAGTCCAGCTCTTTGCTCTCCCATCTCTTTCTCTTGACTCTTTCTTGGGAGTCAGGTGAGTCTGAAACTTTTTCTCCCTCTCTGCTTTGTCTAAAAGGAGGTCTCAATTCAAAAGATCTCTCAATTGAGACTAGCTTTTTCCTGTGACATGGGGTTTCTTGTCATGGGAGGGGGAGAAGGTTCAAAGTGCAGGGAGGCTGGGACTGTGATCAGTTGTTATTTGGACTTGGAGTGTGGGCAGTGGCTGCATAGGAGCTGGTGATTCTTTTTACGCTCTGGCAGGATGAGGCCAATGAGTCCTCATACATCTCTGCAGAGCATCTATCTCCTGGCCCTGCATGTTATTTGACTCCTGATGTGGTTACAGGCTGCTCCTCATGTGTCTTTATATTTTGCTTTCCCCCTGCCCTCTCTCCAGGTGCTCCTCATGCCCCAAGACATGTCCTGCATAGAGAAGTGCCAGCCCTGCCAGCCCTGCGGTCCCTGCCCGCTGGGCAGCAGCTGCAACGAGCCCTGTGTCAGGCAGTGCCAGAGCTCCCATGTCGTCATTGAGCCGCCTGCTGTGCTGGTGACCCTGGCAATCGCCCTTCCCAAAACGCCTGATCATCGTGCGTTGGAGTCCAGTCGGCCATCCCTGGGCTTGCACCTCTACCTTATGCAAGGGCTACCCCATGGCAACCCCAAAGGACCCCAGGAACCCAGAGCTGAGCTGGCGAAACCTCATAATTCAATCTAGAACATTCTTAAGTGTCTGAAACCAGCAGTGTTTATTTCTCTCCCACCTTTCTTCTTTGACTTTGTTGGGGCACCAGAGACCAAGCAGGTGAAGAACAGGATTTCATTTTTAACTTGCCTTTTCATAGCTCGGAGCAATGAGTTCGAGAACTGCTGAGCACAGTCCCTCAGACAAAACAAACCCAGTTAGCACTAAATCATGCTCACACTTAAGAAGTAAGCAGCCTGAGCTGGATGAGTGTCCTGTTCCTTCACGCCAGTTGAGAAAAGATTGGGTACAGGATGAGAGCTAAATGCCGTCCTTTTTTGGCTTAAACTGCTGTGCCTGTGTTCGACACTGTGGTTATGGGTGTGCGTTCGTGGCTGTGGGTTTTTTCGTGAGCCCAGGGGGGAAGCGGCTGGGTCTGGGGGTGGGACGAGAGCCGAGCGGCGCTGGCAGCCCCCTGCGCCCCGCGCTTGCCCGCCCCGGCCCCCCTCTCGCAGCCTGTCGACGCAATCAGCCGGTCCGCGGGCCCACCCGCGCTGGCGCCATCTGCGCACCAAGACCCCCGGGGCGCATCTGGGCCTTCGGACCGCCAAGGACGCCCCCAAGGCGCGGATTGGGTGTTTGTGTGGCCTGGGGCCCTTTGGTGGGTGGTAAATGATTAACCTCAGCTCTCATGGGTAGGCGTGTGCGTCGGTTTAGTGGTGGTGCCGTTTGTGTGAGGTGATGAGCGTAGGTCCTGAGGGTGTGGGGCGTAAGTGGGGGGGGGTGTGTTGAGGTTGGGTTGTGTAGAGGTGTTGGGGGTGGGGTGGACGCTCGGTGCGGGCCGCTCGCTGCGTCCCCCTCCGGCCTCGCCCGCCCGCGCACGGCCCGCGCCGCCCCCGCCCGCCCCACCGCCCAGCGCCGGCCCGGCCGGCTCCGCCCTGGCCGGCTCGGCTCGCCTGCGCCTCGCCCCCGCCCGCCGGCCGCCCCCCCGCCCGACCGCCGCCCAGGCCGCCGCCAGAGGGGCGGTGCTGGCAGGCACCCTCCCGCCCGGACCCACTTGCTGCGCACCACCCTCTTTCCAGGTCTTGCCATTCCTCAGGCAGGAGTTTGGCCGGGTTGTCCGTTCCCAGCTGCGCGTCTGTGGGCTGAGATCGCAGGCACTGACTGGACAAAGAGCTCGACCAGGGTGAATTCACCTCGCCACATTTGCCTGGGCCCACACCTTCGGGCCCACTGACCTCGCTTAAGCCAAATCGCCCCTGAAATCCCTTAGGGACAGCGGCACCCCTTCCCTGGAACAATCTGGTTCTGTAGAAAGTGCTCAGACACCCAACAAAGCCTCTTTGGGTGGGGGCAAATGCTGAGTTCACACAGGCAACCGGGGGAATTCATTGCCTGTTCTTCTTATTATTTGGACTGGTCCCACGACTTGTCGCGGGGTCCAACAGTGACCGGGCGCCCACCCTTGTCCCCTCCCCCCCCCCCCTCCCCCCCCGGTGCGGGCCCCTGCCGGGCGCCAGCGAGTAAACAGGCGGGTCCCCCCCCCGCAACGTGGGATCTGCCCACTGTGTGCCCAACTGCTTAAGGAACAGTGGGGCTCCCGACGAGGAAAGAATAACGTTCTGGTTTGAGGGTTTGAAGTGTCTGTTCACCAGCGCTCTGGGGACCGCTGCCTGCCGAAATGAAAAAGTGAAAAAGAGAAAAAAGAAGGAATCGTGATGAAGTTCTCGAGGGATCGAGAGTTTTGGGAGATTGGAGTTGCCGATGCCAAAGGAATGTGTTGTCCGCTTTTGCTCCAGGACCAGGGAGATCGGTTGGAGAGCCCCACTAGGGAAGAAGAGAGTATCGCTTTTCATCCCCCCTGGGCCTCGTCCCTGACACCAAGGAGGGAAAGCCGGTGTGTCGCAGAGCTGAGCCGGGTAGCTGGTGACCGGAGGCGACGGCACCGTTCGAGGAGGAAAATGCCGGGGCAGGTTGACAGACCGGGAGTTCCTTGGAAAGGGGCAGGATTTGAGCACTCTGGGTGCTGTGGAGCTGGGGGGAGGGGAGGAAGTGAGGGGCTCGTTTCCTTCCCCTCCTCTTCTTTTCCATCGAGAGTCTTGAGGAAAGCTCAACAGAGGGCGATTCAGCTTTCCCTATTAGCCTGTCCCCACATGTGCTAAGCGAGGGTTTGGGAAGAGAAAAGAGCTTGGTCCCTCCCAGGCCGAGAGGAGGTGGAGCAGGGCATCCAAGCTTTGGTGAGGAGGTCAGAGAGCACGGAGGAACCACGGGCCCTTGGGGGCAAGACAGAGCAGGCAACCTTCCCAGTGCCGAATCTCTTGTTCCGCTGCTGCAGCCCCGTGTTCCCTGAGCATTGCACGTGGATTCCGTCCCGCTGACCCAGGGCTTCCGCAGCCGCAGAACCTCTCCCCAAGCCCCGCCCCGCGTGGGCAGTTCCCCACTCCCGGCGGGCTCTTTTCCCGGTCAGAACCTCGCCCCTCCTCCTCCCCTTGCCTCTTCCGTCCGCCCTTTCTCCTCCTCCTCCGCCGCTCTCTTCTTGCTCCCTTCTCCGTGGCACGGACCTCCGCCCCCACTCTCCTGTCATGATTCCGGCCTCTGAAGGTTTCACAGCGATAAAATAGAGGATTTTCAGAGAATTCGTTATGGTTGACGACCTTCTCGAGCTGTTGACCTCCTGTGAGAGGCAAAAGGGAGCACCCTTCATGTGATTATCCTGCTCCCCTTTTCCCTGAGCTCAAAAAGAGGAAGATCACGGAGAGGCTAGGTAAATGCACCCTGCTATGCTCACGCCAGGTGTGGTCCTTTTTCTCCCTCCTTGAGAAGCTACCTGAATAAGCACTGCTGTTCCAAAGGAATAATAGTGGTGGTGGTTTTTCTACACCCATTGAGGCATTGTGCTTGTTTCTTCCTCCTTGCCCTGTGAAGGAATTCCTAGAACACCTTGGTTCATGCCCCTTCTTTAACGATACTAAATCTAAGGCTCCCCAAAGAAATGTTCTGCGTTGGAGGAACCGTGGAGATATTTTCAGGTCACAGATCCCTCTTGCAATTGTTCCAAGTTTTTGTTACATATACATTTTACCAATCGTTCGGTAACCGATTGACCGCATTTGAACCCGGGCCTAGATTTTGCAGGGTTCAGCTGCCTTTAGTGGGTGTGTTTCCTTGTTTCTGTTCTATAGACACTTTCCCGAACTTGCAGGCGATCACCTCTAGGTGGCTGGGCAACAGAGTTTCATCTGCTTTCTCATCCCTGCACTCTATCCTCATCCCTTTAGAACAAGGTACTGGAAGAGACTGTTTGGGGGAAGCTGGAGGCCGTGGCAGACTGTTGCCTCATATTGCACCCTGTTCTGTCGGAAAAGAATCCGTTTTGACAGTGGGATAAAAATGGGCTAATCAGCCTGATGGACTGCTTTGGCTGAGGCGCTGGCTCAGGAGGAGAGAGTTTTCCCTGTCTTGCTTAACGGGACTCAGACTGCAGGGACTATAAGACTCTTCCTTTCGCGTTGCTCACAGGTCTGTCAGAGGTCCCAGGAAACAAAGACTGAAGGAAGCTGCAGCCACAGGGGGGGGAGAGGGCAGAGGGGAGCCAGCCTTTGGGATTGGCACACGAGCTTGTGAGTTGGGGCGCGCTGTGTGGGAGTTTAAGGCGGGCAGGGGCAGCGTGTGTCAGTGTGTAAGCCGGGCGGGGCGGCGTGTGGCAGTGTGTACCGGGCGGGGCGGGTCCGGCCCGGGACGGCGGCTGTGCGGGTCGCTGCGGGCGGGCTCGGGGCACCAAGAGCTGCGGAGCCGCGCGGGGCCGCGGGCTCGGCACGCCCCCTGCTGGCCGCGCGCGCTGTCCCCCGGCCCCGCCCGCCCCGCCCGCGCGTTCGTGCCCGGCCGCAGCCCCGCCCCTGCCCGGCGCCCGCGCGCATAACACGGCCGCGTCCCCGCGCCGGCCGCCCGAGCCACGCGCTCGAGGCCGACTGCCGACACACAGAGCCTTCGGGGGATGCACTTCCTGGGCGCTTGCAGTGACGCCACGAGTTGGGGACTTGCCCGGCGTGACGTAAAAGATGAAATCGCCCGTCCGGATATTGGGGTGTGAGCACTTGATGGTGACATTGGTGCCCTCGGGTCTCTATGACGGCCCTCGCACTGGGATCTGACCAACCACTGCGATATAAAATGAATAAATCTCAACTTTGCTTTCGACCCAGCCCATCCTCCAATTCCGGAAAAAGCTCCAGAAGCATCGCAGCCGGAGAGTGCGAGGCATCCCAAGATTTCAAGAACGCCGAATGAAAGTGCCCGGTAATTGTTTGTGAGGATAACGCGGAATGCGGAGATCGGTAAGTCATGAGACCGGGACGATTGGAGAAAACACAGAAAAAAATGACGGCAGACAACTAGGTGAGTTATAAAGAACCTTACAGATGGGATAGAAGAAACCGGAGATGTCTACGGAGATGGGATGGAGAGAGAGGAAAAAGAAGAAAGATCTCGAAAGAGGTGTGAAGAAGCCGGGCAGGACGCAGCGTCGGGAGTGCGATCCCCCCATCCCAGGGCGCCCCTCCCGCCAGCCCCGCCACGCACACCGCGGCAGCGCGGCAGCGCCGCCCCACCGCCGCAGCGCCGCGCGCGCCAGCTCGCTGGCCCCTGAGCCCCGGCTCTGTGCCGCCGTGCCGCTCCTGTCGGCCGCCGCCAGCTCCGCCCGGCCGGGCCACCCCCGCCTCTCCGGCCCCGCCCAGGAGCGACCCAGCAATTGGGGCACGGCCGCCAAAGCGGCTGGCCCAGCACAGCCAGGCGCGCCGAAGCAGATCCGCTCCGCCGCTGGCAGCACACGGCGGCAGCTGCGACCTCTGTCCGTGCGCAAAGGCCAGCTCCTCCTTTTGCCTGCAGCGTGCTGCTGCGGGGCGTGTCCCGCCTGGGCCGGGCAGGGCTGCAGCCGGCTGGGGCCCGGCGTGCTGTTCGTGCGATTCAGCCGACGGCGAGCTGCCTGAAGCGTCCTGTTGGGCGAGATCGGCATGAGCGACGTGACTTTGGAGGGGCAGCAAGGAGGGTCAGCACGCAGGCTCATTTCAGCCCTCTGCCTGACACTGTGTAGCGGGCAGCTGCCGGCCCCACTCAGCACTGCCCTTGACCTGGGACGCTGCGCCTGTCAGAGCGGGCCAGAGCAGAGTCAGGTCCCGCCCGTCAGGAAATTCCTCCCGATGAGGGACACACACCGACAGGCACAGCTCGCTGCTCCACCTGGAGCCACACCAAATCTGTGCTTCACGTGTGTCCCTGCAACGGGGCTGCTGCGGCACCCAAGGCAGGAAACAACCCCAGCCCTGGGCTCGCTGAGCATGTGGGGCCAAGAGCAGCAGGCTGGAGTGTGCAAGACATGCAAGCACGGGGGACATTTTCTTACTTCGAGACCGCCAAGAAGAATGAGTCAAAAAATCAAAAACTTTCTCAAAAATTAGGATGGACGTGGTGCAAACTCAAGCATTGTACGTGGTTCACATCAGGTGAGCCCTGGCTGGCCCAGCGCCTTGCCAGCCTCACCCTGCACAGACACCTCCCTCACCCCCGTCCCTCCCCTGGGTTGTGCACACCGGGGACCCCTGCACCGGGGGTCTGTCACAGCACAGAGGTACAAGCATGTCAGAGAGCTGCACTTCCTCACTTCGGACACGTATTTCCGTGTGTTGAGGGCGTGGTGACCGGCACGTGCTTGGGCCAAGCTGCTTGATAGGGAGCAGCTGTGGCTTGCCTTCCGCACTGTACCAGACAACTAACTGTCTGGTATTTGCAGTGGTCTGGAAGGGGTTCTGTCACCATACTTGTCCTCGCCTGTGACGGTCTGCCGTGGTGCTGCAGAATGAGCACAGCTCACGGGAAATGATAGAAGAACAGGGGGTGAAATCTGGGAAAACTTCTTCCCTGCAGGGATCCGGATTAGCAGGGAGTGTTGCAGTTTGCTTCGAATCGCAAGAGCTGGCTGTGTCCTCCCTATCTCCTCCTAGACGGGAGACTTTGTTGCCAAGTCTGGAGCCATGAGTACGAAAAAGGTCTCCTGTTCACCCGCACCCTGAGGGCTCCCATCCTGAAACACACAATGTGAAGTTGGAAGAAGGAGCCCGTTGGTGTCAGCCAGAGAGCATGAGCCGTGCAGAGCTGTTGACTGGAGGCAGAACGGACCCCTTTATCAGGAAATGAAGTTGAAGTGCCTGGGGAGGTTTGACAGGACCTGGGAGTTCCTATGAAAGGACAGTGATATTGCAGAACGCTGAGACGTCTGAGTGATGTAGAAGGGTCAGAAGAGATAGGAAGAGGAGATGGATAGAGAAAGAGAAAAACAAAAGGTCTCAGGTTTCCTTCTCTCTTCCCTTTCCATCAAGACTTCTTGAAAACCTTGCAACCACAGAGCCGAATTTCAGCCCTTTCCTCTATTCAGCCTGTCCCAATGGTCTGATAGGCTGTTAGGTTTCCTGGGGGAAGAAGAAGAAGCCTTGGAAGTGCCGGGACTTACCCAGACTGTCCCAGGAAGGGTGAGGATGAGGAGGCGAGTGCATGCGAGCAAGTCGTGTTTGTGAGTGAGGAAGAGTCAAGAGCCGGCGCAGCCCCGAGATAGCCGAGCTCTGAAAGCCCTCTGGGAGCAGAGGAAGCAGCAGCGGCGGGAGCGGCAGAGCGGAGCTGTCCTTGCAGTGCCTGCAATGCCCTTCTGGGTTTCTGCTGGTCCACAGCAGCCGCCGGGCTCCCTGACCATTGCACTGTGAGCATTCGTGCCCTGGCCTGACTCACGGCAAGGGCTTCCTGCTCAGCCGCAGGGGAATCCTCACCTCCCCACTGGATGGCCATCTCTGCTGCACAGCCGGGCCGGGCATTGGAGGGCAGCTTCTTCCCCCCCGTTTCTCCCTGTCTGGGGTCTGCATTTCTCTGAAGAGACTCCTCTGTCTCTTCTCTGTCTCTGTCTCTGTCTCTGTCTCTGTCTTGTCTCTGTCTCTGTCTCTGTCTCTGTCTCTGTCTCGTCTCTGTCTCTGTCTCTGTCTCGTCTCGTCTCTCTCGTCTCCGTCTCTCGTCTCTTCTCTCTCTGTCTCTTCTGTCTCCCTGCCTTGCATCTGCCAGGGGTGATGCCTCTCTCAGGTCCCTTCCAGCCCTTTTCCCTGTCGAATGAATGATCCTTCCTGTCCTTTTGTTTTTCTCGAAAAGGGGTTTACAAAAAGCTTCAGAATATATGAAAAGAGGCAGATGTTATGCCAAGAATTGTAATATCAATGTAATGTATGGTTTAACAGGAACCTTTCATGCAGCGTGCCCTCCATGTTTAGAAGGAGTTTCTAAAGTAGTGGAGTCCTGAGCTCACAATTTTCATTAATGTTTCCAGCCCTCAAGCTTTTCCTTCTTGAGCTAGAGCAGAGAGAAGACGATAAACCTACAGGAGATGGATTCTCCCAGCTTGTGCTGAAAAGAAACCGCCACCATCCTTCTTGCCAGATACATCACTGCAGTGCTCCATTCTGGGATTCATCTCCTCTGTCATCATCCCTAAGCCCTTGTCGTGACAAAGCTCAGCCTGAGGCAATTCACAGCCCACTGCGTTTCCTAAGGGCATCAATTAGAGGCTGGGACTTGAGCTCCTCCTTGTCTTATCACCTACTGCAATTGGGCATTGTGTGCTTGTTCACTTTCCCTTTCCGTGTCCCCTGATGAAAGACGTGATTGACCTGGAGAACCGGCACTTGTAGCTCACTGCCCTACTGGGCCTGCTGAACTGGCTCAGGCAATGAGTTCCTGAGATGCTGAAAGGCTCCTGCACAAATGAAATGGGTCTCAAGCAAGTCTCGAGAGAAATCTCGTGTGGAGACATTTTTTCAAGGGTCCAGCAGGATTCAGGACCTCTGACATCAACCATATGATTTCCAATAGTATTTATTGTTTACATATACACTCTTTATCATTCTAAACCTGCTGTTCAGGTAACACGATCTTTCATTGAGCCCCTTCCGTCACAGGTCTGCACACACCCCTCGGGCCTAGCATTGGTTACAGTCCAGGTGTTCAGCTGCCCTCTGTTTGTGGCTCGTTGGTTTTGTATCCTGTTTTCAGCTGCTTCTATATTTAAACAGTTCTGTCCCACAACCCGAAAATGACGAGGTCGATATCACTCTAAATATGTGGCTGGGCACACAGTCCAAGCTGTCAGATACATTGCTACACCTCCTCATACACCTGCAACATGCTAAATCCTGGCTCTCCTTTCAGGATAGGAGAGTTACACGGAAGGGAAAGGGCCATCATTCAGGGGAGTGGCTGGTCGAGACATCAAGGCAGACGTGCTCTACACCCAAGATTTATGTTTCCTCCAGATGTTTGATTCAGAGATCTGAATGCAATCAAGGGGTTTGGAACTGAGGATGAGAAGAAAATTAAGGTGAATTGCAGCGTGGAATTGAGGATCTGCTAGGCTCCCTGTAGAATGCTGCTCTTGTGCACCTTGCAGATGAAGAGGAGTTTCTGCGGGGCCGGACATGGAGATTCGTTTGCACCTCTGAAACCGCGCAATCCCTTCATGCCATGGCTCGAGGTGGCAGCACCGATGAAGGGCCTGTGCCTGTGAGTGCAGCTGCTGTGAGCTGCCAGCACGTGCTGTCAAGAGCACTCCTTCTTTCCGACAGGTGAAGCAGCGCCAGCACAGGAGGGTGCAGAGGGCAGAGGCGATGGCAAGGCGCACCCGCAACATTTGGCGGCCGGCAGAGACTGGGCAGAGGGCGGGGGAGGGAAGCCGAGCCTGTGTGCGGTGTGTAAGCGCAGGGCGGCGCAGGCGTGTGTGGCAGTGTTAAGCGCGGGCAGGCGGCGGCGTGTGACCGGGCCCGGGACGACGGGGCTGTGCGGGGTCCTGCGGCGGGCTCGGGACACGAAGAGCTGCGGAGCCGCGCGGGCGGGCTCGGCAGCGCCCCCTGCGGCCCGCCGCGCTGTGCCCCCGGCCGCCCGCCCCGCCCGCGCGGTTGGCCCGCCGCACCCCGCCCCTTGCCCGCAGCGCCAGTAATACACGCCGCGTCCCCCCGGGCCGCCAGCCAAGCGCGCTCGAGCGCCGATCTGCGACACCCAAGACCCCATGGCGCACTCCTTGTCTTTCAGTAGCAGATGGCCTGGCCCGGCGCTACGGTAATGATCATCGCGTCTGGATTTTGGTGGAGCAGTATGTGTACTGTCCTCGGCCCGGCCCATCTCAGCTCCTTCCCAAGAACACCGCGTGGGATCCTCCCACCGTGCCGTTGCCAGCTCCTCGCTCTAGGGTTGCCCATCAACTCTGGGGGCTTTGACATCCCCTGCATCACCCACAGTTATGGTGGCAGAAGGTGTCCTCCATGCTAAACCCACTGGTGCAACCCTCACAAGGATCCCCAGGAACCCAGAAGCTGATGCTGGACTGAGAACCAGCTCCTGGCCATCAAATTCAGAGGTGCTGAGCAACCAATGCTGCCCTTCAATAGGGCAGCTGGGAGTCTCTGAAACCATGGCCAGTGTTTGATTTCCCTGTCTCCCACCTTTCTCTTGCCTTCTGTACTTTTGTGCTGGAGGAACCCTAAGCCAGAGCTACCAAGCCCAGAGTGGAACAGGGAACAGGAGTGATCCTTCACTCTCTTCCTAGGAAGCCTCTGACCATGGGTTTTGAACAGTTCTGACAGCTACTGGAGGCACACAGAGTTCCCTGGAGACCTGCTGGAGCCCACAGACCCTTCCCAGGGGCACACACACAACACAGACCTCCAGCAGTTTAGGTCAGCTTAAAAATCTGATGCTCAAGCACTCATCAAGAAGTAAACTTGCAGCCTTTGAGGCTGGATGTCAGCGGGTCTGGTTTTCACCCTGTCTCCTGGGGTCAACGCCAAGAATTCTGAGTTCTGTAAAAGAAGATTGGGTCTCAACACCGAGCCATTTTGAGGAGAGCTTGAAGATGCCTGCGTTCGCTTTTTTGTGGGTGGGGAGCTTGAAATGCTGCTGGTGCCAGTGTCAGTTCCCGAGTCAGTTCCCATGCTGGTGTCAATGCCGGTGTCGGTGCCGGTTCCAGTGTCGGCTCCTGTGTCGGTTCCGGTCTCGGTTCCGGTGTCGGACGCTCCCCGAGGGCCCGGGACGAGCGGGGCTGTGCGGGGTCGCTGCGGGCGGGCTCGGGGCACACGAAGGAGTGCGGGCCGGGGGGGCCGGCGGGCCGGGGCAGCGCCCCCTGCTGGCGCGGCCGGCGCTGTGCCCCGGCCCGCCGGCCCGCCCGCGGCGGTTCGTGCCGGCCGCACCCCCGGCCCCTCTGCCGTGCGCCCAGGCGCAGTAATACACGGCCGCGTCCCGCGCCGGGGCCCGCCCAAAGCCACAGCGCCCCTCGAGCGCCGATTGCCGACACCAAGCGCCCTTCGGGGAAATAGCACTCCTTGGGCCTTTGCAGTGACGCACGAGTGGGGCCTTTGGCCGGCAGCTGACGGTTTAATGATAAATCGCCGTCGGATTATTGGGTGGAGCATGAGGGTGCCATTGGTGCCTCGGTGGTCTCTAGTGACGCTCCTCTGCTGACCTGGATCGACCGAAGCCACTGCCAGGATATAAAATGAATAAATCTCAACTCCTGCTTTCGACCCCCCATCTACAATTCCGAGAAGAAAGCTCGAGAACAGTTCAGCAGCACAGAGAGATGGTGACGAGCACAATCCCAGAGGATTTCAAGATACGCCGAATAAAGGACCCGGAATCTGTTTGTGGAGAGATGAACGCCGGTGAATGAGACAGGAGGAATCGAAGAGTCACTGGAGACGGGAGATGTGGGAGAAAGCACAGAAAGAAACGAGACGTGGCAGGACAGACTAGGGAGTTATAAAGAAGGAACGCATTGAGCAGGATTGGGCATAGAATAGAACCCGGAGATGTCTCGGAGCATGGGATGGAGAAGAATGAGAAAGAATGAAAGGAACAGATCTCGGAAAAAGGGTGTGGGAAAGAACCGGGCGAGGGAGACAGCGTCGAGGGAGCTGCGGGATCCCCCCATCCCAGGCGCAGGCCCTCGCGCGCCAGCCCCGCGCTCCCGAGCAGCACCGCGGCCAGCGCGGCCAGCGCCGCGCCCCGACCCCGCCGCATGCCGCCGCTGCGCCGGCGAGCCTCGCTGGCCCTGAGCCCCGGCTCTGTGCTCCGGCCGTGCCGCTCCTGTCGGCCGCCGCCAGCTCCGCCCCGGCCGGGCTCAGCCCCGCCTTCCGAGCCCCGGCCCAAGGGAGCGACCAGCAATTGGGCACGGCCGGCGCAAGAGGCGGCTGTGTCCCCATTGCACAGCCCAGCCCAGCCAGGGAAGCAGATCCCTCCCCCGCTGGCAGCACACGGGCGGCAGCATTGCCGAGCCTCTGTTCCGTGCGCAAAGGCACAGCTCCTCCCCTTTGCCCTGTGCAGCGCTGCTGCTTGCGAGCGGCTGTGTCCGCCTGGGGCCGAGGCCGGGGGGCTGCGAGCCGTGCTGGGGCCGGCCGTGCTGTGTGCTGAGTTCAGCCGAGCGGCCAGCTGCACTGAAAGCGTCCTTGTTGGGCCTGAGTCGGCATGAAACCGAGCGTGGCTTTGGAGGGGCAGCAAAGGGAGGGGTCAGCACGCAGGGCTGCATTTTTAGCACTTTTGCCCTGCACACGTGTGAGCGGGCAGCTTTCCCGGCCCCACTTTAGCTGCACTGGGCTCCTTCTGAGCCTGGGACGCTGCGCTCTGTGCAGAGCGGGCCAGAGCGAGCTCAGGGTCCCTGCCCGTCGGAAATTCCCCCCCGATGAGGGACACAACCGGACAGGCACAGCTCGCGCTCACCACACTGGGAGCCACACCCAAATCCCGTGCTTCACGGTTGTGTCCCTGCAAACGGGGCTGCTGCAGGGCACCCAAGGCAGGAACACACACCAGCCTGGGCTTGCTGAGGCCATGTGGGGCCAAGAGCCAGGGCTGGTGTGCAACGACGAGGGGCCCAGGCAAGCACGGGGGACATTTTCTTTACTTTTGAGACCGCACAAATGAAGAGATGAGTCAAAATAATCAGAAAAAATTCTCAAATTAAATTAAAGGGTGGACGTGGTGCAAAAACATCAGAGCATTGTCAGGCGTGGCGATTCAGCTCAGGTGAGCCCTGGGCTGAGCCAGCGTCCCTTGCCCAGCCTCAGCCCGCAAAAGAACCTCCCCTCCATCCCTCCGTCCCTCCCCTGGGTGTTGCACAGCCGGGGACGCTCCCTTGCACCGGGTGTCTGTCACAGCCAGAGGTACAAGGCAGTGTCGAGAGCTGCACTTCCTCCCCTTCGGACACTGTAATTTCCCGTGGGGTTGGTGCGTGGTGACCGGCCTGTGCTTGGGGCCAAAAGCCCGTTGATAGAGAGCAGCTGTGGGGCTTGGCCTTTCCGCACTGGGACCAAACAACGCAAATACCATAGTCCCGGGATTTGCAGGGGGTTGGAAGGGTTGTTCCCCGCTTCACCATGACTTTTTCCTCGTCCTGGGTGACCGTGATCTGCCCGTTGTGCCTGCAAGAAAGTGAAAGGGAGCAGCGCACGGAAGAGTCGGGGAAAAAAACAAGTTTGGAAATCCTGTGAGAAATATCCTCCCTGTAGGAGTTGGTAAGAGCGGTCCAAAGATTCTTTCATTTTCTCCCAAATGTCGAAGGACAGGGATCCTGAAACGGGACTGTGGGCTAGGTTTTCAGCCTAGCCAGGTGGATTTTTCTGAAGTGATGCTTGGAGGGGATTGTTTGCATTGGTACCAGAGGCTCCCCTTTTCCCGCGGAACAAGGGAAACTTGAAAAGAGTGGTTTTTTGTCCCCCAAGGGGCCCCCTGGCAATGGGAATACAAAAGGGGCATCAACTCCTCTGGGTTTTGGTGGGCCCCGCTTTGTAAAACACTATAAAAATACCCCTATAGAAATACCTATATGAGGAATTCACAAGACAGAAGAGGGGTTATGGACGGGGAGTGGATTTGACTGGTCACTTTAACCCCTTTTCTCTTTTCTTTAGCTTCTTTCCTTCTTTTCCCCAATCGATTTTTAGTGTGAGACACTTCAATAAAGGGTTTTCCTTTTTAAGTCCGTGGTGCTGATAACTTTTATCTAAGAGAATAAAAGAACCAAATGGATCCCGGGGATTGCCCCGATGTGACAGGTGAGAGCGGCAGGGGTTAGAGCTGCTTTGCTGATTAGCAAAAGGAGAGTGGGGTGTGTCCGGGCCCTGTCCAGGCCGAGGAACCACTGCTGCAAGCTGTTTGGGCGGGGGCGCAGCGGCCCCAGGCCTGAGGAGCCCTGGAAGGCCCGCGAAGGCATCCTCTGTCTCCCTGGTCACCCCCGTCCGGGGCTCCTCAGGGGCCCTGGGTGACACATGGCCTTGGACCCGAAGGGCTGTTTGTGCAGCCCGGAGCCGGGGAAACCGTTGCAGGCTGGTTGCACCTGGCCAGAGGGACCCATTTGCAGTGAAGAGAGTTGAATCCCCTGGTTTTGCGGGTCTGGGAATTCCTTAAACGGAGAAATTTCAGGCAGAAGCTGCCCGTCTGGTCCTCTGCAGGGATCCGGCCTGCAGATGAAGATGCCCCGGGGAGGGGAAGGCATCTAGGTTCTCTTCCCTCTCGTTTTCCTTTTTCGGGGCTTCCTTGAGAACACTTGCAAAACCCAAAAAAGCCCATTTTTCCAGGTCCCTTTCCCTATTCTGTTTAATGTTCCCACATGGGCCTGCTCAAAAGGTGTTGAAGAATTCCTGGTGGGAAAAAAAAAAAGGGAAAGGATTGCCTTGGGGAAGTGCCCGGAACTTACCAAGAGGTGCTCCAGGAAGAGGGTGAGGATGGAGAGGCGGTGCCATCCAGCGCCCCGGGCAAGCTCGTGTTTGGTCTGAGGAAAAGCAGGGGAGCACGGCGCAGCCCCGAGATGGAAATGACGGTGGGAGGAGCCGGCGGCCGCGTGGCCAGGTTAAGCGCAGGGCAGGCCGGGAGGTTTTGCATGTTAAGGCCCGCAGGGGGCAGGCGGCCCCGGCGGTGCCCGGGCAGTGTGTAAGCGCGGGGGCAGGCGGCAGCTTGTCCGGGCCCGGAAGAGCGAGGGCTGTGCGGGCCTTTCCCTGGCGGGCGGGTGGGGACACGAAGGGCCTGGACCGGGGCCGGCCCGGCCCGCGGGCTCGGGGCGGCCCCCTGCTGGGCGCGGCCGGGCGCTTGCCCCCGGCCCGCCCGGCCGCCGCGGCGGTTCGGTTGGGCCGGCCGCAGCCCGGCCTCTGCCGTGCGCCAGCGGAAGTAATACACGCCCTCCCCGCGCCGGGCCGCCGACCAAGGCCTCACGCCATCTGCCGCACCACGACCCCTTCGGGGATGCCCTCCTGGGCTTTCAGTGCCCCGAGTTGGGGTTTTTCCGCAGGGTGCGGTTAAATTTGAAATTTGCCCCGCCGGAATTAGGGGTTGAGCACTTTGGTTTTCGTGACATTGGTGCCGGTGTCTTCTGCTAGCTTTTTTGGCTGCACCTGGGGTTCTTTGACGAAGGGCACTGCCAGGAAAAAATGAAAAATCTCAAACTGTTGCTTTCGACCCAGCCCATCCTACCAATTCCGAGAGATCTCGCAGAAGCAGTCAAGCAACACCCGAGGTGGTGGGCGCGCAATCCCAGGGTTCAGTACGGCCCGGAATGGAAAGTGCCCCGGAATTGTTTGTGGAGCGTTGGGAAAGGGAAGGCAGGGGATCGGGTAGAGGTCACCCCGAGCCGGGCGATGTGGGAGGGAAAAACTGAAAGAAAGTAGCACGGGCAGGACCCGCTAGGTGAGTTAAAGGAAGAACAAAAAAGCCTTGGCAGTTGGGCATTAGAATAGAAACCGGAGGGTGCACGGGAGCATGGGATGGAGAAGAATGGGCCCAAGAAAGACAGACCGAAAGGGTGTTGTGGGAGAAGCCGGGCAGGACGCCCGCGTTCGAGGGAGCTGCGGGATCCCCCGTCCCAGGCCGCCCCCGGCCGCCGCCCGGCCCGGAGACCGCGGCCAGCGCGGCCCGCGCCGCGCCCCGCCCCGCCGCATGCCCGCTGCCCGGTCAGCCCGTGGCCACGAGCCCGGCTTTCTTCCCGTGCGCCTCGTCGGCCCCGCCCCGCTCCCCCGGCCGGGCTCAGCCCCGCCCTCTCGAGCCCCGGCCCAAGTGCACCCGCAATTGGGCACCCGGCGCAAGAGGCGCGTTGTCCCAGGCCAGCCCCCCGCCCCCCCCGGCCAGGCTAGGAACCCAACGCTCCGCCGCTGGCAGCCCGGGCGGCCCGCATTGCCGAGCCTCTGTCCGTGCCACAAGGCTCATCTCCTTCTTTGCCCTCAGCCGCTGCGTGGAGCGGTTTGTTGGTCCGGGCCGGGAAGCCAGGAAAGGGTCTTTCGAACGTGTGGGGCTTCCCCGGGGTGCTGTTCGGGCGAGTTCAGCGAGGGAGTCACTAAAGCGTCCTTTGGGTGGATCGGCATGAGCTGAGAGTAAAAAGCTTTGGAAAAGGGGGGGAAAAAAAAGATGGGGAAAGGGCGTCAGAGCGGGTGGGGTATTTCAGGCACCCTGCCCGGGCACTGGGAGACGGCAGGGGGCCCCCCAGCTGCAATCGGGCCCTCTGAAGCCTGGCGCTGCTGCCGGCAGAGCAGGGCCAGAGCCCGAGTCACGGTCCGGCCTCGGTCAGGAACCCCCCAGGGGGAAACCCCCGGACAGGCCGTCCTTCCCCAGGAGAAAAATTTTACGGGGTTTTCAAACGGGGGGGCGCAGGGGCCCCGGGAGGAAACCCCCCAAAAATGGGTTGCTCCTTCCCGGCGCGGGCATTGCAAAGGCAACAACGGGGGGAATTTTTTTTTTACCAGGGCCGACAAATGGGAGAGGGTTAAAAAACCAAAACCTTTGAAAAGCGCTGGTGGGGGGGTGGGAAAACCCCAAACCCAAAAGGGTCCCTTCCCGGGAAAAAGGGGCCCGGGGTACCCCCCCCGACCCCGCCCTGAAGAACCCTCCCCCCCCCTCCCGGGTTTTTTCCCCGGGAACCTCCCCGGGGGGGTTTTCAAACCCAGGGGGGGAACAGGTAGGGGGGCTTCATTTCCCCCCCAAAATTCAAAAAAAAAAAAAAACAAACCCCTTTTTTTTTATTTTTTCCCCTTTTTTGGGGGTTTTTGGGGGGGAAAGGCCCTTTCTTGGGGGCCGACCGTTGTGGGAACACTGTGGGGGTTGGCCTTCCCCACCCCGTAACCCCCGGGGTTTTCCCTTGGGGGGTTTTGCAGGGGGGGGGGCCCTGCCCCAGATTGGGTTGTCCGGGTGACGGACTTTCCCCTTTCCGGGGGAAAAAGGAGATCCTGGAAAATTGGGAAAAAAATGATTTTTGGCTCTGGGGGGGGCAACGTCCCCTCAGGGGAAGGGGCCGGGTTATCAGGGGCGGCGGGTATTTTTGGGGAGGGCAGAGTGTAAAAAGAGGGTCCTGGAAAAACTCTTGTCCCTTCCCCCAGCTCGCCTCCTGGACCCAACAGGATTTTTGGGCTCGGTCGGGGGTAGCCCAAGGGGCGGGCACCGCTTTTCCCCTGCCCCAGGGCCCCAGCCCCAAACACAAGGTGAAGGGAAAGAAAGGGGCCCTGGGTTTTTGCCGCCGGGAAAAAAGCCCGGAAGCCTGGGGGCTGTGTGAGCCGGAGGGGAAAGGGCCCCCGCTGGGTTTTTGGAAGGAAAGGCCTGGGGCGGTTTCAACTGGGGTTCCCCCGGGGGGGGGGGGTGAAGCGGGCGCTGGCGCCGAGGGCGGAAAAAGGGGGAAAAAGGGAAGGGGAAAAAGGGTGGGGGGAAAAAAAGCGGGTCGGCCTTCCCCCCCTTTTTTTTTCCGTCGGGCTTTGGGCAGCCCCAAAAAAGGGGGATTTTTTTTTAGCCCCTTTTCCCTTTTGCCCGTTTCCCCCCTTTTTAGGGCTTTTTATTTCCTAAAAAAAAGCCGGGGAATCCGGGGTTACCCCGGGCTTCCCCCAAAAAAGGGGGGAAAAGAGGCAGGTGCTCGGGGGGCCCCTTTTGGGGGGAGGATCGGACCCCAGCCCAAAAACCAAAAGTAAACCCCTTGGGGGGAAAACACACCGGGACCCAAAACCGGAGCGCTTCTGCCCCCAATTTTTTGGGTTTCGCTGGGCCCCCGGGGGGTGGCTCCGACCAGGACGGGAGATTCCCTCCCTGGGTGACCACCGGGCAGGGGCTTTTTTCCCCAGCTCGCAAACCCCCCTCCCAGCTAACCATTCCCAGCCCAAAGGGCCCAATTTGGGGGGGGGCCCCCCGTTTTCCCCTGCGGGGCCCTTTTTTTCCGGGAAAAGGGGCCCCCCGCTTGTCTCGGGCCCCGCCGCCTTTTCTTTCCCCCCCCTCGCCCCGCTTGCCCCGGGGGCCCCCCCCCCGCCCCGGGGGGCCCCCCCCCCCCCCCGCCGTTTTCTTCCCCGCCCCGCCCCCCCCGCCCCCCCCGCCCCCCCCCCCCCTTTTTCCTGCCCCCCTTTTGGGGGAACCTCCCCCCCCCGGCCCTTTCCCAACTCCCCCGTCGGGGTTTTCCCCCCCTGATCTTTTTTTTTCCAAAAGGGGTTTCGGGTTTGAAAGTTGAAAAAAACGTTGTTTTCAAAGTTGAAACAAGGAAGTTTTTTGGTACGGACCCCCCAAAGCAGCTGTTCCCCCCCCTTTTGGGGGTTTTGAGGGTGAGGGGTGGGTTTTTTTTTTTGAAATCTCCTTTGGGCTTTTTCGGGCCCCCTTTTTCATCGGGAAGGGAAACGACAGCACTTTTCAGGGAGTAGGCCCCAAAACTTTTTAAAGAAACCCCCACCCCTTTCTGGTCCCCCCCCCGGGGGGAAAACCTAGTGTCCCATTCTGAGGACCACTTTCCCCCAAAACCCTAACCCGTTGGGGGCCAAAAACAGCCCGACAAACGGAAGCTTTTCCAAACCCCCTTGACTGGTGGCTTCTCCCTTTTGCCCTTTCACCTACGAAAAGATGGCATTGTGTTTCTTTTTTAACTTTCCCTTTTCCCCTTGCCCTTTAGGAAAAGGCAGGACCTTGGGGAAAAAAACCCCCGTCTTTCCGGTGCTGGGCCTTGTAATTAGGCAATGAACCAGATCAAAAAGGGCCCCCCAAAAATGAATGGGGCTTAACAATTCTTGGGGAAATTGTGTAGACTTTTTAAAAAGGGCCCATGAGGGTCGGGCCTTGAACACAAAATTGATTTAAATAGGTATTTATTTTTTACATTTTTAAACCCCATTTAAATTTTAAATCTTTCAGGTGAACCTTTTTTTTGGAGCCCCTTGAAGGGGGGACACATCCCCAAGCTTTTTGGACATCCCGGGTTCAGGCCCCGTTTGGGTTTTGGGTTTTTGGTTTTTTGTTTTTTAGCGCCTTATTTTGAAAGCTTTTTTCTGGGTTTCCCCCGCAACCCCCAGTCAATCTATAAAACAAAAGGGTTTTGGTCAACCCTCCACTTTCAGTAATTGGGGAAAAAACCCCCCCCTAACCCTTTTAAAAATGGACCCTTTTCGGTTTGGAAAAGGGACTGTGAAGGGAAAAAAAAATGCAGGGGGGGGTGGGTTTCAGGAATGAAAGGAAGGGGGCTCTCATCCAAGATTTCGTTTTTCCTCCCAACCCGGGAAATTTGGGGGGGTTTATCAACCCGGGTGTTTTTGGCCGGGGAAGAGGGGAAAAAATTTAAACGTGGAAAATGGGGAATTAAAGGACAGCCGGATCCCTTGAAAATCTTTTTCCTTTGGGTGGAAGGAAGGTTTCTAAAACCAACATAATTGTTTTCATTTGGGGGGAAAAAATTCCCCCTATTCCATCCCGGGGTGGACCCTTTAAAAGGGAAAACCGGGCCGAGGGACTCTTTGGAGGAGAGCGGGGCTGAAAGGGGGCACCCCTTGCGCAGGGAGGGAAAAAGGAGACGGGGGGGGGGGGAGGGGGGGGGGCCAGGGCCCCCCCAAAAGGGCGGGGCAGAGACGAGAGGGGCGGAAAGGAAGGGGGATTTTTCCCCGGGGGGGCCCCCGGGGGAAAGGGGGGGGGGGCCCCCCGGGGGGGTGGGGGGGGGGGCCCAGGGGGGGGGGTTTGGGGGGCAGGGGGGGGGCCCCCGGGCAGGGGGGGGTTTTGGGCCCGGGCGGGGGGGCTGGCGGGGGCCGGGGGGGTGGGGCACCGAAGGAGCTAGGCCGCGCCCTGGGGGGCCCCGCCCCCCGGGGCCGGGCCGGGGCTGGCCCCCGGGGCCCCCCCGGGCCCCCCCTGGGGGGTTCTCCCCCCCCCCGGGCCCCCCTGCCTGCCCCGCCCTAAACCCCCTCCCCGCGCGGGGGCCCGGCCCCCAGGGGTTTTCCCCGCCCGAACCCCACGCCCCATGGGCCGGAACGGGTTTTTAAGGGGCGAGATTCGGGTCCCCCCCGGGGGTACTTTCCCCGAGTTTTAATTGGGGGAAAGGGGGGGAGCATGATTTTTCCTTTTCCCCTTCTCCACCCCTCTCTAACCTTTGCCCCCAGGGGTCAAAAGAAAAATCCCTTTTTTTTAAAAAAAAAACCCAGGGGGAAAATGGGGAAATTCAAAAGGAAATAATTTTTCCCAAAAAAGGGTGTTTTTTTTGGGGGGGGAACAGTTCTTCCCCGGTTGGGTTTAGAAAAACAAAGGTTTTTCCCCTCCTTGGGGTGGGGGGAGGGGGATTGGGGGGGGGGGCCCCCCAGAAAAAGAACAAAGGGAACTCTTACCAGGGAAAAAGTTTTGGGGAAAAAACAAAGGGGGTTAAGGGGGAAAAAGGGAAGGGAATGGGAAAAAAATCTTGGGGGGGACTTTGGTTCCCCCTGACCCCCCATTTCCGCCGCCCTGCGCACCAAAACCGCGGAAAACCCACCCGGGCCCCCCCCCCTTCCCCCTCGGGCCCCCCCGGGGCCCCTGACCCCCCTTTTTTGCCCGGCCGGCGTCCGGGCCCGCGCGGGGGGGCCCCCCCCCCGGGGGGGGCACCCCCGCCCTCCACCCCCCCAAACCCAAAAAATTGGGACGGGGCGAAAGGGGCCCTTTTCCATCACAGCCCGCCCCAGGGACGGGGCGATCCCCGACCTCACACACGGGGGAAAAATTTCCAGTTTTGGGGCGCCGGGGGCGCCCCCTTTCCCTTTTTCCCCAGCCGTGCGGAGGGCGTGCCCCCGGGGGGGGGGGGGGGGGCCCGGGGGCCCCGGGCTGCGGCTGGGTTCCCCCGGGCCGGTTTTCACAACGCCTTTTGGCCTGAAGGTGAACCACGTACTTTAGGGGGGAAAAAAAGGGGGGGAACGCACTCATTTGCCCTCTGTAAGGTTTTCGGGGCTGCCGGCCCCTATGCATCGGGGCCCCCTGGGGCCCGGGCCCCCTTTCCTTCAGAGCGGGCCGGGGGGCCGGGTTTGGGGCCCGGCAGGGCCCCCCCGGGGGACACACACCGGGGGGGGCTCGTGTACACACTGGGGCCCCCCTTGTGCTTAGGTGTCCCCGAAAAGGGGCGGCGAGCCCCCGGCGGCCACACCCAGCCCCGGGGTCGGAGGCCATGGGGGGGCCCGGCAGCGGGCTGGGGGTGCAAGCGAGGTCGAAAACAGGGGCTTCTTCTTTATTTAAAACCCCAAAGAAGTGGTCAAAATTCAGAAAAAAACCCTTAAATTTGGTGGCGTGGGCCCAAAAACCCAGACAACAGGGGGGGCCCCCCGGGAGCCCGGGGGTGGCCCAGCGCCCGCCCGCCCCGCCCCCGCCCTCCCCCCCCGCCCCCCCCCCTTGTTTTCCACGGGGGCGCCCCCGCACCGGGGTGTCTGCACGCCAAAAGGGACCCGTGCGGGGTGTTCCCCATTTGGACACGTTTTTCCCGGGTGGATGCTGGGCCGGCCCTGGCGGGGCCAGAGCGTTTAAGGGGCGGTGGGGCGGCCCCCGCCCCCCACCAACAACCGGGAAAAAAAAGGCCCGGTTTTTTTGGGGGGCGGAGGGGGCCGCTTCCCGGCTTTTCCCGTCCGGGGACCGGCGGCCCGGGGGCCGAAAAAAGGGAATACGCTCCAGGGAAATATCAAAAAAGATTAAAAATTTTTTTTTTCCCGCAAATCCTGGTAGCAACCCCGGGGGGATTTTAGGATTTTTCGCAACACAAAGGGCCCCATGGGGGTGTTTTTTTTCCCTGTTAAAAAAATGCTTGGCTTGTCGAATTAGTAAAAATAACAAAAAATTTTTCCCGTTTCCCCTCCCCTTCCCCCCCAATTTCCCTAATCCCTTTGGGGGCTTAAAAAGGGTGGTTTTTCCCCAAGGCCTGGGGGGCCTGTTAGCCTGGGGGGCCGCGGGGGAAACCCGAAAGCGTAAATAAGGGGAAAACCGGGGGGGGGTTTTACAGGACCGGGGTTTTTCGGGGGACCCCCCTGGGGTTTTTAGGGAAAAACAGGAGGGGCGGCCCTGGCAGTGGGTTGGAGGGGGGCGAAAAAGGGTTTTGGCTCGGCCCCCCCCCCTTTTACTCTCCCCCCAAAAAAAAGGCTTCTTTGGGAAACCCCGCCCCGGGGGCCGCAAACCCCCCCACAGGGCCCTTTTCCCCCCCGGGGCGGGCTTTGGGGGGTTTCCGGGGGGAAAAGGGGGCCCGGGGGGCCGGGAAACCCGGGCTGCCCAAAAAGGGGGGGGGGAAAAGGGGGGGGGGGGGCGGGGGGCCCCTCGGTTTTTATAAAAACCCCGGGGGCCCCCCCCCCGGGAACCGCTGCGGCGCCCCCCGGGGAGCCCAAAGGGCCGCCGGGGGGCAGGCCGGATGCCGCGGCCTTTCAATCCCTTTTGGGTTTTTCCTTTCCGGCGGCCCCGGGGGCCCTGGCCAGGGGGCCCTTGAATTTCCCTGCCTCGGGGGTGACTCCGGCAAAGGGGCCTTTTTTCCGGGGGTCCCCCCCTCCCCCCGGGAAAGGCCCTTTGGAAAGGGGGGGGGGTTGGGAACGGGCCCCTTTTTCCCCCCCCAGCTTTCTCCCCCCCTGGGGGTCCGAAACCCTTTAAAAGGGGCTCCCTTTTCCTTCCTTTTCCCCGTCTTTTTTCCCGTTCTTGCTTTCTCTTCTCCCTTTTGTCTTTCCTCTTTCCGTTTTGCTCCGGGCCCCTTCCCTTGGGTTTTCCCGTCCTGCTCTGTTCCCCCGCCGGCACTCCGGGGGAATTTTCCCTCCCTTACTAATCCTTTTCCCTGGAAGGGGAAAGCCTTCTGGTCTTTTGGTTTTTCGAAAAAAATTATCCAAAAAAACTTTGGAAATTTTTGTAAAAACCCAAAGTTTTGGAAAATTTAAAATTTGGGAATAATTTTTTTGAAGGGGAAATTTCATGAGCGTTTACCCCCCCGGGAAAAGGTTTTTAAAAGGGGACCTGGCCTGTACAATTTCCGGGTTTTTCCCCCCGGGCCCTTTGCCTTTTTTCTTTGGTCAAAAAAGAGTTAAAATAAGGGAAAAGAAAATTTCCACTTTGTGTAAAAACCCCCCCAAACCTGCTTGCAGGAACCTTAAAATTTTTTCCAGAGGGTTTCCTCTCCCCAAAAATCCCTAAGCCCCTTTCATGCGCCAGCCTCAATTCCCGGCCCATGCTGCCTAAGGGCCACATTAGGGTGGCTAAATCCCCCCTCCGCCCATACCTCCTTTTTTTTAGGCATTGGGCGTTTAACCCCTTTTTTTTTGCCCTTGGTGAAAAAGGACGAGGGGGCTTGAGCCACACTTTATTTATGCCCCTTTGGCCCCCGTGCTGGGGTGGGTTTTGAAAATGTGAAAGGCTTGGGAAACCCAAAAAGGGGGTTTGTCCTAGAAAAAATTCTTTGGGGAAAAAGGGTTGGGGTTTTCCCCCCTTTTTTCCAAGTTTTTTTTTCCCAAAAAAACTTTGAAAGGGAAGGAAAAATTAAAAACCCCCCCCCCTAAATTTTTAAAAAGGGAGGGGGGGGTTTTTTTTTTTTTTTTTAAAAACCCCCCAAAAAAAAGGGGAAAACCAAAAAAAGGGGGAAAATTTTTAAAAAGGGGGGGAAAAAGGGAAAGGGCCCCCCCCCAAAAAAAGAAAGGGGGGGAAAAAAAAGGGGGGGGGAAAAAAAGGGGGGGGAAAAAAAAAACCCGAGGGCCGATTTAGGAAGAGCGAAGCAACCCAAGGGGGTTTTCCCCCGGGGGAAAAGAAAAAAAGCAGGAAGAGCCGGGGGGAAGAAAACCCCCCCAAGGCCCCCTGTGGAGGGTTTTTTTTTTCCCTTCAGGGGGAAAGGGAAAGGGTTCTGGGGACCAGGGGAAGGGTTCGTTTGCCCCCCCAAAAACCCGGGCAAATCCCCCACATGCCTGCCAGGGGAGCCTCGTTAAAAGGGGGGCCCGGGGTTTCGTGCGGAGGGCCCCGCCGGGTGTCCCGGGGGCTTTGCTTTCCCCGAGAGCCAGCAGCCGCAGGGGGGGGGCGACAACCCCCCGGGGGGGCCCCCCCTTTTTTCCCCCAAACCAAGGGGGGGGGGGAAACCCGGGCCCTTTTGGGGGTTTCCCCCGGGGGCCCCGGGGGGGGGGGGCCAGGGGGAAGGGGGGGAGGGGAGGCGGGGGGCCGGGGTTTTGGGGAGGCGGGGGGGGGGGTTTGGGGGGGCCGGGGAAAATCTGGGCCCCCCCTCCTCCCCCCCCTCGGGGGCCCCCCCCCCGGGCCCCGGGCCCCCCCGGCCCCCCCCCGGGGGGGCCCCGGGCCCCAACCCGGGCCCCGCCCTCCCCCCCCGAATAACGGGGGTCCCCGCGCCGGGGGGCCCGGCCGCCGCTCGGGGGCCGCTGCCCCCACCGCCCTTACCCTTTTTTTGGGATGGCCCAGTGGGGTTGGGGCAGGGGTAAATTTTAAAAGGTTTAATTTGGGGGGGAAAACAGTTATTTGGGTTTTGGGGAGGGGTTGCCAAACCGGGTTTGAGCCCTGCGGGGAAAAAGAAAATCCTTGTTTTGAAAACCCCCCCCGGGGAAAAAATAGAGAAAAAGTTTCCCCAAAAAAAAGTTTCGATAATGGGGAAGGTAATACCCGGGGGGGAGGAAGAAAACCCCCAAATTTTAAAAAAAAAAAAAAAAAAGGGGGCCAAAGGGGAGGGAAAAAACCCCTTAAAAAATTGGGGAAAAGGGGGAAAAGCACAGGGAAAATGGGGGGGAAGGGAAAGACAAAGGAAAAAAGGGGAAAAAAAGGGGGGAGGGGGGCCCGGCGGGCTCGGGGCAGCGCCCCCTGCTGGCCGCGGCCGGCGCTGTGCCCCCGGCCCCGCCCGGCCCCGCCCGCGGCGGTTCGTGCCCGGCCGCAGCCCCGGCCCCTCTGCCCGTGCGCCCAGCGCGCAGTAATACACGGCCGCGTCCCCGCGCCGGGGCCGCCCGAGCCACAGCGCGCTCGAGCGCCGATCTGCCGACACCCACAGCTGACCCGCAATGGCCGGCACATCCTTGGATTCTTTCATAGTGAGTGCGACGAGTTCGGGTCCTCGGCCCGGCAGCTGACGGTACCAGTAGATCCAATCGCTGGTCTGGATTTTGGGATGCGAGCAGGTGATGTTGATACCGCTGTCCTCGGTGGTCTCCAGCGACGGCTCATGCTGAACCTGGGCTCTGCCCACAGCCGCTGTTCGGGAGAAAAGAACAATCCCTTTTGTTTAGTAGAAAATCCGAAGCAGGGGAATATGAAGAAGGAAGAGATATCAGAGGTAACTGGGAGATGTTCTGATCAAGAATGGAGTGATTATTTTACTGAGAGTGTTCGAGGACAAGATTCTATGCGAGATGTTTTGAGAAAAAATCATAGCGAAATTAAAAAATACACTGCCTTAGGGAGATGGCTGGATGGCTGGATGGCTGGATGGATTCCGACATAGAGTAAAATAGACAAAGTGGGAAGCAATGACTTTACGAAGGGAAGAAAGTCGGGTGGCAGAGGAAAGAACAAAGGGTAAAAATAAGGGAAAAGGAACAGGAATGTGAGAGATGAATCTTGGGCTGGAGCGGGTTTCAGGTTCCCCGCTGACCCGGCCACCCCTTGTCCGCCAGCCCCGCGCACCGAGCAGCACCGCGGCCAGCGCGGCCAGCGCCGCGCCCCGACCCCGCCGCATGCCGCCGCTGCGCCGGCCGAGCCTCGCTGGCCCCTGAGCCCCGGCTCTGTGCTCCGGCCGTGCCGCCTCCTGTCGGCCGCCGCCAGCTCCGCCCCGGCCGGGCTCAGCCCCCGCCTCTCCGAGCCCCGGCCCAAGGAGCGACCCAGCAATTGGGGCACGGCCGGGCGCAAGAGGCGGCTGTGTCCCATGGCACAGCCCAGCGCCAGCGCACGGGAAGCAGATCCGCTCCGCCGCTGGCAGCACACGGGCGGCAGCATTGCCGAGCCTCTGTCCGTGCGCACAAGGCACAGCTCCTCCTTTTGCCCTGTGCAGCGCTGCTGCTGCGAGCGGCTGTGTCCCGCCTGGGGCCGAGGCCAGGGGGGCTGCGAGCCGTGCTGGGGCCCCGGCCGTGCTGTTCGTGCTGAGTTCAGCCGAGCGGCCGAGCTGCACTGAAAGCGTCCTTGTTGGGCCTGAGATCGGCATGAACCGAGCGTGAGCTTTGGAGGGGCAGCAAAGGGAGGGCTCAGCACGCAGGGGCTGCATTTCAGCACCTCTGCCCTGCACACGTGTGTAGCGGGCAGCTGCCGGCCCCACTCAGCTGCACTCGGGCTCCTTCTGAGCCTGGGACGCTGCTGCTCTGTGCAGAGCAGGGCCAGAGCAGAGCTCAGGGTCCCTGGCCCGGTCAGGAAATTCCCTCCCGATGAGGGACACACACCCGGACAGGCACAGCTCGCTGCTCACCACACTGGAGCCACACCCAAATCTGTGCTTCACGTGTGTCCCTGCAAACGGGGCTGCTGCAGGAGCACCCAAGGCAGGAACACACACCCAGCCCTGGGCTCTGCTGAGGCCATGTGGGGCCAAGAGCAGCAGGGCTGGAGTGTGCAACGACGAGGTCCCAGGCAAGCACGGGGGACATTTTTCTTTACTTCGAGACCGCACAAATGAAGAGATGAGTCAAAATAATCAGAAAAACTTTCTCAAATTAATATTAGGATGGACGTGGTGCAAAACCATCAGAGCATTGTACAGGCGTGGGGTGCCACATCAGGTGAGCCCTGGGCTGAGCCCAGCGTCCCTTGCCCAGCCTCAGCCCTGCACAGACACCTCCCCTCCATCCCTCCGTCCCTCCCCTGGGTTGTTGCACAGCCGGGGACGCTCCCTGCACCGGGGTGTCTGTCACAGCACAGAGGTACAAGGCAGTGTCAGAGAGCTGCACTTCCTCCACCTTCAGGACACTGTATTTCCCCGTGGTGTTGAGGTGCGTGGTGATCCGGCCACTGTGCTTGGGGCCAGAGCCTGCTTGATAGGAGAGCAGCTGTGGGGCTTGGCCTTTCCGCACCTCGTACCAGAGCAAGGCATAAAAGTTACTGGTCTGGTATTTGCAGGTGGTCTGGAAGGGGTGTCCCTGCTTCACCATGACTTGTCCATCGTCCTGGGTGACCGTGATCTGCCCCGTGGTGCCTGCAAGAAAATGAGGGTCAGCAGCTCCACGTGGAAATGATACAGAAAGAAAAGATGAAGTGGGAGCAAAACTCGGGTGGATAAAGCTGTCTTCCCTGCAGGAAAATCCTGAGATATGCAGACAGACAGGCGAGAGTGATTTTGGGCAGGATTTCAGAGCTGTCAACACAAGAGGTTCCTGACAAGAGCTGGGCTGTGTCCCTACTCCTACTGCTCCTGCTGCTAGAACCGGGGAACAGTGACTTTTGTGTGCTCAAGAAATCTGAGTAGCCATTAAGGTACAGAAAAAGTATCCTGCATTGTCATCCTTGTCTCCTGTGAGGGCTCCTCAATCGCGGAGTACACACAATGGTGAAGTTGGAAAGAAGGAGCCCTGGTTGTGTGTCCAGCCCAGAGAGCACTGTAAGCCGTGGCAGAGCTGTGTGAGCCTGGAGGCAGAACGGGACACCCTGTTAATGTCAGTGAAATGAGAGTTGAAAAGTGCCTGGGGCAGGTTTGACAGGACCTGGGAGTTCCTATGGGAAAGAGGGGACAGTGATATTGCAGAAACAGCTGAGATGTCCTGAGGTGACTGCAGGAGGGTCAGAAGAGATAGGAAGAGGGAGATGGATAGGAGGAAAGAGAAAAGACAGAAAAGGGGTCTCAGGTTTCTCTTCCATCTCTTCCCTTTTCCTTTTCCAATCGAAGAGCTTCTTGAGGAAACGCTTGCAAAACCACGAAGAGGAGCCGATATTTCTCAGCCCTTTCCCTCTATTCAGCCCTGTTTCCCCACATGGTGCTGATAAGGCTGTTGAGGGTTTCCTGGGGGGAAGAAGAAGAAGCCTTGGGGAAGTGCCGGGACTTACCCAGGAGCTGTCCCAGGAAGAGGGTGAGGATGAGAGAGGCGAGGTGCATGGCGAGAGCAAGCTGCGTGTTTGGTGAGTGAGGAAGAGTCAGAGAGCACGGCGCAGCCCCGAGATAGCCGAGCTGCTGGAAACGCCTCTCTGGGGGAGCAGAGGAAGCAGCAGCGGCGGGAGCGGGCAGAGCCGTGAGCTGTCCTTGCAGTGCCTGCAATGCTCCTTCTGGGTTTCTCGCTGGTCCAGCAGCAGCCGCCGTGGCTCCCTGAGCCATTGGCACTGTGAGCATTCCGTGCCTCTGGGGCCTGACTCACGGCAAGGGGCTGTTCCTGCTCAGCTCGCAGGGGAATCCTCACCTCCCCAGCTGGAATGGCCATCTCTGCTGCACAGCCAGGGCCGGGCATTGGGGAGGGCAGGGCCTTCTTCCCCCCTCAGCTTTCTCCCCTGTCTGGGGTCCTTGCTATTTCCTCTGGGATCAGGAGACTCCTCTGTCTCTGTCTCTGTCTCTGTCTCTGTCTCTGTCTCTGTCTCTGTCTCTGTCTCTGTCTCTGTCTCTGTCTCTGTCTCTGTCTCTGTCTCTGTCTCTGTCTCTGTCTCTGTCTCTGTCTCTGTCTCTGTCTCTGTCTCTGTCTCTGTCTCTGTCTCTGTCTCTGTCTCTGTCTCTGTCTCTGTCTCTGTCTCTGTCTCTGTCTCCCCTGTCCTTGTGCATCTGCCGGGGATGAATGCCTCTCTCCCAGGTCCCTTACTCCAAGCTCCTTTTCCCTGTCGAATGGACGGATTTCTTCCTGATCATTTTGGTTTTCTCGAAAAGGGGTTTATCACAAAAGGCTTCTAGAATGATATGAATAAAGAGGCAGATTGTTATTGGCAACAGAATTGGTAATATCAATGGTAATGATATTGGTTGTAACAGGAACCTTCTCATGCAGCTGTTGCACCTCCCCATAGTTTAGAAGGAGGTTTCTAAAGTAGTGGAGAGTCCTGAGCCTGTCACATATTTTCCATGTGAATGTTTACTCTCCTTCGGGCTCCTTCAAAGCTTTTTCCTTCTTGAGCATCAGAGCAGAGAGAAGACGATCAGACACGTACAGACAGATGAAGATTCCTCCCAGCGTTTGTGCTGAGAAGAGAAACCTGCCACCATCCTTGCTGATGCCAGAGACACATCACTGCCAGTGTCTCCATTGCTGAGGATTCCATCTCCTCTATCATCATCCCTAAGCCCTTGTCAGTGACAAAGCTCAGCCTGAGGCAATTCACAGGCGCCACTGCTGTTTCCTAAAGGGCCATCAATTAGAGGCTGTTGAGCTCTGAGCTCCCTCCTTCTGTCCCTTATCACCTACTGTCATATTGATGGCATTGTGTGCTTTGTTTATCACTTTCCCTTTTCCCTGATGTCCCCTTGGATAAGAAAATGGACGTGATGTGAGCCTTAGAGAACCAGGCACTTGTAGCTTTCACGTGCCCTGACTGTGGCCTCTGCTGAACTGGCTCAGTGCAATGAGTTCCTGAAGATGCTGAAAGGCTCCTGCAACCCAAATGAAATGGGGTCTCTAGAGCAAGTCTCTGGAGAGAAATCTCGTGTGGAGATCATTTTTTCAAGGGTCCCATGCAGGAGTTCAGGACCTCTGAACATCGAACCAATATGATTTCACAAGTAGGTATTTATTGTTTACATTATACACTCATTTATACATTCTAAACCTGCTGTTCAGGTGAACACGGATCTTTTCATTGGAGCCCCTATCCTGTCCACACGGTCTGCACACACCCCTCGGGCCATAGCATTGGTTACAGTCCAGGTGTTCAGCTGCCCTCTGTTATGTGGCTCGTGTGGTTTTGTATCCTTGTTTTTCAGCTGCTTCTTATATTTAGAACAGCTTCTGTCCCAGCAACCCTGAGAAATGACAGAGGGTCTGATAATCAACTCTAAATATGGTTTGGCTGGGGCACATCAGGGTCCAAGCTGTTCAGATACATTGCTACAGTCCTCCTCATACACCTGCAACATTGCTAAATCCTGGCATCTCCTTTTCAGGATAGCTGAGAGGTTACTAACGTGAAGGGAAAGGGACCAATCAGTTTCAGGGGGAAGGTGGCTGTGTCAGAGACATCAGATGGTCAGACGTGCTCTGACACTCCAACCGATTTACTGTTTTCCATCCCAGATGTTCTCCTGATTCAGGAAGATGCTGAATGCACATCCAAGGGTGTTTGTGGACACGTGAGGATGAGAAGAAAATGTAGAGCAGTGAATTGCAGCCTCGGGTGGAATTGAAAGGACATCTGCCTTAGGCATCCCTGTGAGAATGTGCTGCTTCTTGTGCACCTTGCAGGATGGAAGAGAGAGGTTTCTGGCGGGACCGAGACGATGGAGATTCGTTTGTCACCTCTGAAAGCCCGGCTGCAAATCCCTCTCATGCCATGGCCTGCCGAGGTGACAGCACTCGATGAAGGAGGCTCTGTGTGCCTGTGAGTGCAGCTGCTTTGTGAGCTGCCAGCAGCGATGCTGTCAAGGAGCAGCTCCTTGCTTTGCCGAGCAGGCTGAGAGCAGCAGCAGCAGCAGCAGGAGGCGTGGGCAGAGGGCGAGAGGCGATGGCAGAGGCGCAGCCCGCAACAGTTTGGCGGCCGGCAGAGACTGCAGAGGGCGAGAGGGGAGGCCGAGCCTTGTGTGGCGAGTGTGTAAGCGCAGGGGGCAGGCGGCAGGCGTGTGTGGCGAGTGTGTAAGCGCAGGGGGCAGGCGGCAGGCGTGTGTGGCGAGTGTGTAAGCGCAGGGGGCAGGCGGCAGGCGTGTGTCCGGGCCCGGGACGAGCGGGGCTGTGCGGGGTCGCTGCGGGCGGGCTCGGGGCACACGAAGGAGCTGCGGAGCCGCGCGGGGCCCGGCGGGCTCGGGGCAGCGCCCCCTGCTGGCCGCGGCCGGCGCTGTGCCCCCGGCCCCGCCCGGCCCCGCCCGCGGCGGTTCGTGCCCGGCCGCAGCCCCGGCCCCTCTGCCCGTGCGCCCAGCGCGCAGTAATACACGGCCGCGTCCCCGCGCCGGGGCCGCCCGAGCCACAGCGCGCTCGAGCGCCGATCTGCCGACACCCACAGCTGACACGCAATGGCCGGCACATCCTTGGATCCTTTCATAGCGATGAGCGCGACGAGTTCGGGTCCTCGGCCCGGCAGCTGACGGTAGAAATGGATGAAATCGCCCGTCCGGATATTGGGGTGTGAGCACTTGATGGTGACATTGGTGCCCTCGGTGGTCTCTAGTGACGGCTCCTGCTGCACCTGGGATCTGACCGAAGCCACTGCCAGGGATATAAAATGAATAAATCTCAACTCCTGCTTTCGACCCAGCCCATCCTACCAATTCCGAGAAGAAAGCTCGCAGAAGCAGTCAGCAGCACAGAGAGATGGTGACGAGCACAATCCCAGAGGATTTCAAGATACGCCGGAATGAAAGTGCCCGGTAATTGTTTGTGGAGAGATGAACGCGTGAATGACAGGAGGATCGGTAGAGTCACTGGAGACCGGGACGATGTGGGAGAAAACACAGAAAGAAAAGTAGCACGGGGGCAGGACAGACTAGGTGAGTTATAAAGAAGGAACGCTTGAGCAGGATTGGGCATAGAATAGAAACCGGAGATGTCTACGGGAGCATGGGATGGAGAAGAATGAGGAAAGAATGAAAGAACAGATCTCGAAAAGAGGTGTGGGAAGAAGCCGGGCAGGACGACAGCGTCGAGGGAGCTGCGGGATCCCCCCAGTCCCAGGCGCGGCCCCTCGGCCGCCAGCCCCGCGCACCGAGCAGCACCGCGGCCAGCGCGGCCAGCGCCGCGCCCCGACCCCGCCGCATGCCGCCGCTGCGCCGGCCGAGCCTCGCTGGCCCCTGAGCCCCGGCTCTGTGCTCCGGCCGTGCCGCCTCCTGTCGGCCGCCGCCAGCTCCGCCCCGGCCGGGCTCAGCCCCCGCCTCTCCGAGCCCCGGCCCAAGGAGCGACCCAGCAATTGGGGCACGGCCGGGCGCAAGAGGCGGCTGTGTCCCATGGCACAGCCCAGCGCCAGCGCACGGGAAGCAGATCCGCTCCGCCGCTGGCAGCACACGGGCGGCAGCATTGCCGAGCCTCTGTCCGTGCGCACAAGGCACAGCTCCTCCTTTTGCCCTGTGCAGCGCTGCTGCTGCGAGCGGCTGTGTCCCGCCTGGGGCCGAGGCCAGGGGGGCTGCGAGCCGTGCTGGGGCCCCGGCCGTGCTGTTCGTGCTGAGTTCAGCCGAGCGGCCGAGCTGCACTGAAAGCGTCCTTGTTGGGCCTGAGATCGGCATGAACCGAGCGTGAGCTTTGGAGGGGCAGCAAAGGGAGGGCTCAGCACGCAGGGGCTGCATTTCAGCACCTCTGCCCTGCACACGTGTGTAGCGGGCAGCTGCCGGCCCCACTCAGCTGCACTCGGGCTCCTTCTGAGCCTGGGACGCTGCTGCTCTGTGCAGAGCAGGGCCAGAGCAGAGCTCAGGGTCCCTGGCCCGGTCAGGAAATTCCCTCCCGATGAGGGACACACACCCGGACAGGCACAGCTCGCTGCTCACCACACTGGAGCCACACCCAAATCTGTGCTTCACGTGTGTCCCTGCAAACGGGGCTGCTGCAGGAGCACCCAAGGCAGGAACACACACCCAGCCCTGGGCTCTGCTGAGGCCATGTGGGGCCAAGAGCAGCAGGGCTGGAGTGTGCAACGACGAGGTCCCAGGCAAGCACGGGGGACATTTTTCTTTACTTCGAGACCGCACAAATGAAGAGATGAGTCAAAATAATCAGAAAAACTTTCTCAAATTAATATTAGGATGGACGTGGTGCAAAACCATCAGAGCATTGTACAGGCGTGGCGATTCAGCATCAGGTGAGCCCTGGGCTGAGCCCAGCGTCCCTTGCCCAGCCTCAGCCCTGCACAGACACCTCCCCTCCATCCCTCCGTCCCTCCCCTGGGTTGTTGCACAGCCGGGGACGCTCCCTGCACCGGGGTGTCTGTCACAGCACAGAGGTACAAGGCAGTGTCAGAGAGCTGCACTTCCTCCACCTTCAGGACACTGTATTTCCCCGTGGTGTTGAGGTGCGTGGTGATCCGGCCACTGTGCTTGGGGCCAGAGCCTGCTTGATAGGAGAGCAGCTGTGGGGCTTGGCCTTTCCGCACCTCGTACCAGAGCAAAGAAGTAAAACCAGTGATCTGGTATTTGCAGGTGGTCTGGAAGGGGTGTCCCTGCTTCACCATGACTTGTCCATCGTCCTGGGTGACCGTGATCTGTCCCGTGGTGCCTGCAAGAAAGTGAAGGTCAGCAGCTCCACGTGGAAATGATACAGAAAAAAAAGATGAAGTGGGAGCAACACTCTGCTGCACAAAGCTGTTATCCCTGCAGGAAGTCCTGAGATATGCAGACAGACAGGCGAGAATGATTTTGGGCAGGATTTCAGAGCTGTCAACACAAGAGGATCCTGACAAGAGCTGGGCTGTGTCCCTACTCCTACTTCTCCTGCTGCTAGAACCAGGGAATAGTGACTTTTGCTTGCTCAAGAAGTCTGAGTAGCCATTGAGGTACAGAAAAAGGATTCATCCTGCTTTCCCATCCCTGTCACCTCTGAGGGCTCCTCAGTCCCTGAATACACACAATGGTGAAGTTGGAAAGAAGGAGCCCTGGTTGTGTGTCCAGCCCAGAGAGCACTGGAAGCCGTGGCAGAGCTGTGTGAGCCTGGAGGCAGAACGGGACACCCTGTTAATGTCAGTGAAATGAGAGTTGAAAAGTGCCTGGGGCAGGTTTGACAGGACCTGGGAGTTCACATTAGAAAGTGGAGACAGTGGGATTGCAGAAGCAGCTGAGATGTCCTGAGGTGACTGCAGGAGGGTCAGAAGAGCCAGTAAGAGGCAGATGTATAGGAGGAAAGAGAAAAGACAGAAAAGGTGTCTGAATAGGTCTCAGGTTTCTCTTCCCTCTCTTTTCCCTCTCTTCACTCTCTTCCCTTTCTCTGTATAAATCGAAGATCTTCTTGAGGAAACACTTGCAAAACCACGAAGAGGAGCCGATATTTTTCAGCCCTTTCCCTCTATTCAGCCCTGTTTCCCCACATGGTTCTGATAAGGCTGTTGAGGGTTTCCTGGGGAGAAGAAGAAGAAGCCTTGGGGAAGTGCCGGGACTTACCCAGGAGCTGTCCCAGGAAGAGGGTGAGGATGAGAGAGGCGAGGTGCATGGCGAGAGCAAGCTGCGTGTTTGGTGAGTGAGGAAGAGTCAGAGAGCACGGCGCAGCCCCGAGATAGCCGAGCTGCTGGAAACGCCTCTCTGGGGGAGCAGAGGAAGCAGCAGCGGCGGGAGCGGGCAGAGCCGTGAGCTGTCCTTGCAGTGCCTGCAATGCTCCTTCTGGGTTTCTCGCTGGTCCAGCAGCAGCCGCCGTGGCTCCCTGAGCCATTGGCACTGTGAGCATTCCGTGCCTCTGGGGCCTGACTCACGGCAAGGGGCTGTTCCTGCTCAGCTCGCAGGGGAATCCTCACCTCCCCAGCTGGAATGGCCATCTCTGCTGCACAGCCAGGGCCGGGCATTGGGGAGGGCAGGGCCTTCTTCCCCCCTCAGCTTTCTCCCCTGTCTGGGGTCCTTGCTATTTCCTCTGGGAACAGGAGACTCCTCTGTCTCTGTCTCTGTCTCTGTCTCTGTCTCTGTCTCTGTCTCTGTCTCTGTCTCTGTCTCTGTCTCTGTCTCTGTCTCTGTCTCTGTCTCTGTCTCCGTCTCCGTCTCCGTCTCCGTCTCCGTCTCCGTCTCCGTCTCCTCTGTCTCTGTCTCTGTCTCCCCTGTCCTTGTGCATCTGCCAGGGGTGAATGCCTCTCTCCCAGGTCCCTTACTCCAAGCTCCTTTTCCCTGTCGAATGGAATGATCCCTTCCTGGTCCTTTTGTTTTTCTCGAAAAGGGGTTTATCACAAAAAGCTTCTAGAATGATATGAATAAAGAGGCAGATTGTTATTGCCAAAAGAATTAGTAATATCAATGGTAATGATATTGGTTGTAACAGGAACCTTCTCATGCAGCTGTTGCACCTCCCCATGGTTTAGAAGGAGGTTTCTAAAGTAGTGGAGAGTCCTGAGCCTGTCACATATTTTCCATGTCAATGTTTTCCCTCCCACGGGCTCCTTCAAAGCTTTTTCCTTCTTGAGCATCAGAGCAGAGAGAAGACGATAAGACTCATACAGGGAGATGAGGATTCCTCCCAGCGTTTGTGCTGAGAAGAGAAACCTGCCACCATCCTTGCTGATGCCAGAGATACATCACTGCCAGTGTCTCCATTCCTGAGGATTCCATCTCCTCTGTCATCATCCCTAAGCCCTTGTCAGTGACAAAGCTCAGCCTGAGGCAATTCACAGGCACCACTGCTGTTTCCTAAAGGGCCATCAATTAGAGGCTGGTGAGCTCTGAGCTCCCTCCTCTTGTCCCTTATCACCTACTGTCATATTGATGGCATTGTGTGCTTTGTTTATCACTTTCCCTTTTCCCTGTTGTCCCCTTGGATAGGAAAATGGACGTGATGTGAGCCTTGGAGAACCAGGCACTTGTAGCTTTCACGTGCCCTGACTGTGGCCTCTGCTGAACTGGCTCAGTGCAATGAGTTCCTGAAGATGCTGAAAGGCTCCTGCAACCCAAATGAAATGGGGTCTCTAGAGCGAGTTTCTGGAGAGAAATCTCCTGTGGAGCTCATTTTTTCAAGGGTCCCATGCAGGAGTTCAGGACCTCTGAACATCGAACCAATATGATTTCACAAGTAGGTATTTATTGTTTACATTATACACTCATTTATACATTCTAAACCTGCTGTTCAGGTGAACACGGATCTTTTCATTGGAGCCCCTATCCTGTCCACACGGTCTGCACACACCCCTCGGGCCATAGCATTGGTTACAGTCCAGGTGTTCAGCTGCCCTCTGTTATGTGGCTCGTGTGGTTTTGTATCCTTGTTTTTCAGCTGCTTCTTATATTTAGAACAGCTTCTGTCCCAGCAACCCTGAGAAATGACAGAGGGTCTGATAATCAACTCTAAATATGGTTTGGCTGGGGCACATCAGGGTCCAAGCTGTTCAGATACATTGCTACAGTCCTCCTCATACACCTGCAACATTGCTAAATCCTGGCATCTCCTTTTCAGGATAGCTGAGAGGTTACTAACGTGAAGGGAAAGGGACCAATCAGTTTCAGGGGGAAGGTGGCTGTGTCAGAGACATCAGATGGTCAGACGTGCTCTGACACTCCAACCGATTTACTGTTTTCCATCCCAGATGTTCTCCTGATTCAGGAAGATGCTGAATGCACATCCAAGGGTGTTTGTGGACACGTGAGGATGAGAAGAAAGTGTACAGCAGTGAATTGCAGCCTCGGGTGGAATTGAAAGGACATCTGCCTTAGGCATCCCTGTGAGAATGTGCTGCTTCTTGTGCACCTTGCAGGATGGAAGAGAGAGGTTTCTGGCGGGACCGAGACGATGGAGATTCGTTTGTCACCTGTGAAAGCCCGGCTGCAAATCCCTCTCATGCCATGGCCTGCCGAGGTGGCAGCACTCGATGAAGGAGGCTCTGTGTGCCTGTGAGTGCAGCTGCTTTGTGAGCTGCCAGCAGCGATGCTGTCAAGGAGCAGCTCCTTGCTTTGCCGAGCAGGCTGAGAGCAGCAGCAGCAGCAGCAGGAGGCGTGGGCAGAGGGCGAGAGGCGATGGCAGAGGCGCAGCCCGCAACAGTTTGGCGGCCGGCAGAGACTGCAGAGGGCGAGAGGGGAGGCCGAGCCTTGTGTGGCGAGTGTGTAAGCGCAGGGGGCAGGCGGCAGGCGTGTGTGGCGAGTGTGTAAGCGCAGGGGGCAGGCGGCAGGCGTGTGTCCGGGCCCGGGACGAGCGGGGCTGTGCGGGGTCGCTGCGGGCGGGCTCGGGGCACACGAAGGAGCTGCGGAGCCGCGCGGGGCCCGGCGGGCTCGGGGCAGCGCCCCCTGCTGGCCGCGGCCGGCGCTGTGCCCCCGGCCCCGCCCGGCCCCGCCCGCGGCGGTTCGTGCCCGGCCGCAGCCCCGGCCCCTCTGCCCGTGCGCCCAGCGCGCAGTAATACACGGCCGCGTCCCCGCGCCGGGGCCGCCCGAGCCACAGCGCGCTCGAGCGCCCGTCCTCGGACACCCAGAGCTCTCCTCCGATGTCCGGCAGAACCTTGGATCCTCTAGCGATGAGCGCGAGGTGTTCGGGTCCTCGGCCCGGCAGCTGACGGTAGAAATGGATGAAATCCCCCATCTGTTTTTTGGGGTGTGAGCAGGTGATGTTGATGCCACTGCCCTCGGTGGTCTCCAGTGACGACTCCTGCTGTACCTGGGATCGGCCTGAAGCCACTGCCGAAAAAAAGGACAAGCCTGAAATCCTACATTGTCCTACTACACAGTACAAAGCCTACAGAACCGGTCAGGAGCTTACAGAGATGATGAGGAAAAGTATTCTCAGAGGATGTGAAGATGTGCAGGAAAAAAAGCGCCCATTAATCGTTTGTGGAGAGATAAACGCCTGAATAAAAGGAGGATCAGCAGAGTCACTGGAGAACGGGAGGATGTGGGAGAAAGCACAGAAAGAAAAGTAACAAGTGGCCAGACTGACTTGGTGAGTTATAAAGAAGGAATGCTTGAGCAGGATTGGGCATAGAATAGAAACCGAAGATTTCTGCGGGAGCATGGGATGGAGAAGAAGAAGGGAGGAACGGGAGAACAGATCTCGGGAAAAGGTGTGGGAAGAAGCCGGGCAGGACGACAGCGTCGAGGGAGCTGCGGGATCCCCCCAGTCCCAGGCGCGGCCCCTCGGCCGCCAGCCCCGCGCACCGAGCAGCACCGCGGCCAGCGCGGCCAGCGCCGCGCCCCGACCCCGCCGCATGCCGCCGCTGCGCCGGCCGAGCCTCGCTGGCCCCTGAGCCCCGGCTCTGTGCTCCGGCCGTGCCGCCTCCTGTCGGCCGCCGCCAGCTCCGCCCCGGCCGGGCTCAGCCCCCGCCTCTCCGAGCCCCGGCCCAAGGAGCGACCCAGCAATTGGGGCACGGCCGGGCGCAAGAGGCGGCTGTGTCCCATGGCACAGCCCAGCGCCAGCGCACGGGAAGCAGATCCGCTCCGCCGCTGGCAGCACACGGGCGGCAGCATTGCCGAGCCTCTGTCCGTGCGCACAAGGCACAGCTCCTCCTTTTGCCCTGTGCAGCGCTGCTGCTGCGAGCGGCTGTGTCCCGCCTGGGGCCGAGGCCAGGGGGGCTGCGAGCCGTGCTGGGGCCCCGGCCGTGCTGTTCGTGCCGAGTTCAGCCGAGCGGCCGAGCTGCACTGAAAGCGTCCTTGTTGGGCCTGAGATCGGCATGAGCTGAGCGTGAGCTTTGGAGGGGCAGCAAAGGGAGGGCTCAGCACGCAGGGGCTGCATTTCAGCACCTCTGCCCTGCACACGTGTGTAGCGGGCAGCTGCCGGCCCCACTCAGCTGCACTCGGGCTCCTTCTGAGCCTGGGACGCTGCTGCTCTGTGCAGAGCAGGGCCAGAGCAGAGCTCAGGGTCCCTGGCCCGGTCAGGAAATTCCCTCCCGATGAGGGACACACACCCGGACAGGCACAGCTCGCTGCTCACCACACTGGAGCCACACCCAAATCTGTGCTTCACGTGTGTCCCTGCAAACGGGGCTGCTGCAGGAGCACCCAAGGCAGGAACACACACCCAGCCCTGGGCTCTGCTGAGGCCATGTGGGGCCAAGAGCAGCAGGGCTGGAGTGTGCAACGACGAGGTCCCAGGCAAGCACGGGGGACATTTTTCTTTACTTCGAGACCGCACAAATGAAGAGATGAGTCAAAATAATCAGAAAAACTTTCTCAAATTAATATTAGGATGGACGTGGTGCAAAACCATCAGAGCATTGTACAGGCGTGGCGATTCAGCATCAGGTGAGCCCTGGGCTGAGCCCAGCGTCCCTTGCCCAGCCTCAGCCCTGCACAGACACCTCCCCTCCATCCCTCCGTCCCTCCCCTGGGTTGTTGCACAGCCGGGGACGCTCCCTGCACCGGGGTGTCTGTCACAGCACAGAGGTACAAGGCAGTGTCAGAGAGCTGCACTTCCTCCACCTTCAGGACACTGTATTTCCCCGTGGTGTTGAGGTGCGTGGTGATCCGGCCGCTGTGCTTGGGGCCAGAGCCTGCTTGATAGGAGAGCAGCTGTGGGGCTTGGCCTTTCCGCAGCTGGTACCAGAACAAGGCAGCATAACTACCACTAGTCTGGTATTTGCAGGTGGTTTGGAAAGGGTGTCCCTGCTTCACCATGACTTGTCCATCGTCCTGGGTGACCGTGATCTGCCCCGTTGTGCCTGCAAGAAA
This sequence comes from Pseudopodoces humilis, assembly GCF_049639895.1. Taxonomy (NCBI): domain Eukaryota; kingdom Metazoa; phylum Chordata; class Aves; order Passeriformes; family Paridae; genus Pseudopodoces; species Pseudopodoces humilis. The sequence goes on from NC_142228.1 coordinate 3,593,221, forward strand.
GTGAAGGTCAGCAGCTGCACAGGGAAGGAGTATGGGAAGCAAAACGAAGTATATGGAAATCCTGTTGAAGAGAGCTTCCTGCCCTGTACGGGAGTCCTGAGAGATTTTGGGCAGGAGTTTGGAGCTCTTTGCTCTGCATCAGCCAAAGGAGAGCTGGGCTGTGTTTCTGCTCCTGCTCCTTCTGCTCCCAGGACCAGGGAAGTGCCTGTCATGCCTGAACTTTGTGTGCTGGAGGCAGCACCTCTCCAGCTGCCTGAGGAGCCCATGAAGGCACAGCAGAAAGGTTCATCCTGCTTTGTCATCCCTGTCACCTCTGAGGGCTCCTCAGTCCCTGAATACACACAATGGTGAAGTTGGAAAGAAGGAGCCCTGGTTGTGTGTCCAGCCCAGAGAGCACTGGAAGCCGTGGCAGAGCTGTGTGAGCCTGGAGGCAGAACGGGACACCCTGTTAATGTCAGTGAAATGAGAGTTGAAAAATGCCTGGGGCAGGTTTGACAGGACCTGGAAATTCACACCTAAACAGGAGCAATATGCAAGTGCAGAAGCAGCTGAAATGTCCTGAGGTGACTGCAGGAGGGCCAGAAGAAAATGGCAGAGGAGATGGACAGCAGGGGAGAGAAGAGAGAAAAGGCATCTGAGGTTTCTCTCCTCTCTTTTCCTTTTAAAACTGGGGAGCTTCTTGAGGAAACACTTGCAAAACCACAAAGAGGAGCTGACATTTCTCAGCCTTTTCCCTCTATTCAGTCGTGTTTCCCACATGGTCCTGATAAAGCTTTTGAGGAATTCCTGGTGGGAATAATAAAAGTAAGAATGATGCCTTGGGGAAGTGCATGACTTACCCAGGAGCTGTCCCAGGAAGAGGGTGAGGATGAGAGAGGCGAGGTGCATGGCGAGAGCAAGCTGCGTGTTTGGTGAGTGAGGAAGAGTCAGAGAGCACGGCGCAGCCCCGAGATGTGAAGTGACGGTGGGAGGAGGCGGCAGGCGCGTGTGGCGAGTGTGTAAGCGCAGGGGGCAGGCGGCAGGCGTGTGTGGCGAGTGTGTAAGCGCAGGGGGCAGGCGGCAGGCGTGTGTCCGGGCCCGGGACGAGCGGGGCTGTGCGGGGTCGCTGCGGGCGGGCTCGGGGCACACGAAGGAGCTGCGGAGCCGCGCGGGGCCCGGCGGGCTCGGGGCAGCGCCCCCTGCTGGCCGCGGCCGGCGCTGTGCCCCCGGCCCCGCCCGGCCCCGCCCGCGGCGGTTCGTGCCCGGCCGCAGCCCCGGCCCCTCTGCCCGTGCGCCCAGCGCGCAGTAATACACGGCCGCGTCCCCGCGCCGGGGCCGCCCGAGCCACAGCGCGCTCGAGCGCCCGTCCTCGGACACCCAGAGCTCTCCTGCGATGTCCGGCAGAACCTTGGATCCTCTAGCGATGAGCGCGAGGTGTTCGGGTCCTCGGCCCGGCAGCTGACGGTAGAAATGGATGAAATCCCCCATCTGTTTTTTGGGGTGTGAACAGGTGATGTTGATGCCGCTGTCCTCGGTGGTCTCCAGCGACGGCTCCTGGTGTACCTGGGCTTTGCCTGAAGCTACTGATGGGGAGAAAAAAAGGACAAACCTCAAGTCCTACATTCTCCCCACCTCTGCCAGAACAAAATTCTGCAGAAGCAATCAGGACTATACAGACAAGATGAGGACTGTAGTTTGCAGAGGGTGCCAGCATGTGCAGGGACGGAAATGTATAATAATAATAATAATAATAATAATAATAATAATAATAATAATAATAATAATAATAATAATAATAATAATAACAAGAACAACAACATCTAATATGCAAAAAGACACAGAGAAAAGGAAGGTATAGCAATGACTGGACAAAGAAGAGAGGGATGAGTTTTCTGAGGGAATAGGGAATGGTGCAGAGGAAAAGATGGACTCGAGGACAGTTATGGGGCAGAGGTCGGTGAAGAAGCCAAAGAGGACAATAACTTTCGGGGACCTGCGGGGTAGCCCCAGCCCGACCCCGCTCACCGAGCAGCACCGCGGCCAGCGCAGCCAGCGCGGCGCCCCGGCACCACCGCATCCCGCCGCTCTGCCCGCTGAGCATCGCTGTCCCCTCAGCCCCGGCCCTGTGCTCTGACTGTGCCGCCTCCTTTTCTCTCCTCTCTCTCCTTCGCCCTCAGCTCCGCACCGGGCCTGAGCCCTGCACCGGTGGCTCTCGGGCTCTTGCCCGGTCTCTCTCCGCACGGGCTCAGTTTGGTCTTCCGGCAAACGAACCCTTCCCCTCCTCCAGCAAGGACATCCCGGCGAGAATCAGCCGGTACAGCGCCAGCTGCAGCCTGAGGGAGCAAGAGAGCCCTGAACCAGGAGATGGAGCAGCTTCCCCGAGCACTCTCCCTGCTCAGGAGCTGGAAACGGCAGCCAAGGATTTTCTGCAGGTGGCAGTGATGAGGCTGAGAGTCCCATGTTCCAGCAGCTGCTCATAGCCTAGTCTCCTGTTGCAGAGAACTTCCAGAGTCTAGTCTGTATCTCCTGTTTCCTTTGCACAAGTGGTTCCAGGATTTTCTGGGGACAACTTGGGCAGCAGAGGCCAATTCACTGCCTGTTCTTTGTTGTTCAATGTCTCTTCGAAACTTGTGGAGAGTTATCCACTAATCATGACATTCATGGTCACATGCAACATTGGTTGTCCTAGCGCTGATCTCTGAGAGACCCCAGAGTTGTCTTCCAGCTGGGGTTTGGAGCAATGGCCACAACTCTTTGGGCCTGGTAGGCCAGACAATTAGTGACCTGGCAATGACAGGAGCCAGTTCCCTTACGGCTTGCGTGCACATTCCAACAGGACCTAAATATGTGCAGTTTGCTAAGGATTCACTGACCTGATCTCGCCCCATCAAGGGAGTGTGTTTCCTGATCCTGACTTTACCCCCAGTCTACATATGGGATTCCTTAAGGCCAGTCTTGCTAATAAGGACTGAGGCAAAGGCCTTCAACACCTTAGCTTTTTCTCCATCCTGTGTCACCAGGGTCCTTGTCTCATTCAGCAGCAGTCCTACATTTTCCTAACTCTTCCTTTTGTCACCTTTGTCCTTATGGAAGCCCCTTTATTGTGTCACTTGCCTTTCTTTCTGACAGCTAAATAAAACCTTCCACATTTTTTCTCCCTTTCCACATCCCTGGTGCATGACAGGAGAAGGCAAACCCAGACACCTGAATTGTCCTGGGCTCTGTGTTTGGTGAGATACAGTCAAACCCAGGAGCAAGGCCACTTCTTTGAGACACGGCCCCTAAGATCCCAATGGAGTGACCCAGACAGACATAATTTCATTTTAATGGGCTCCTGCAGCATCTGGCTTGAGTCCTGTGCTGACACTCATGTGTTTTGATCCAGAAATGCTTGGGCCTCTCATCTTGTCATGTAAAAGATGCCTTCATTGAGGAATGTGCCAGAAATGAAGCAGGAAGTGAAAACACAGCCATTTAAGAAGCCAAACCACAGCTCACAGCATTAAATGAGATGTTTTGCATTCAAGATGAATTTGTCAGAAAATTATCACCTCTAGAAGGGATACTTCTGCCAGCCTGGGGAAGTAAAGGTCTATGATAAAAGCCAGCCCAGCTCTTTGCGCTGTCATCCCCTTCTCTTGCCTCTTTCTCCTTGGGAGTCAGGTGAGCCCTTTCTCCTCTGCTTTGTCTAAAAGGAGAGCTTACCTCAATGGACCTCTCAGCTGATTGCAGCTATCTTCTATGATGGCTTTTGGGGTTATTTGTCATGGGAGAGAGAAAAGGGGAGAAGGTTTGAAGTGTAGGGAGGCTGGGACTGTGATCAGTTGTTATTTGGACTTGGAGTGTGGGCAGTGGCTGCATAGGAGCTGGTGATTCTTTTTACGCTCTGGCAGGATGAGGCCAACGAGCCCTCATACATCTCTGCAGAGCATCCACCTCCTGGCCCTGCATGTTATTTGACTCCTGATGTGGTTACAGGCTGCTCCTCATGTGTCTTTATATTTTGCTTTTTCCCTGCCCTCTCTCCAGGTGCTCCTCATGCCCCAAGACATGTCCTGCATAGAGAAGTGCCAGCCCTGCCAGCCCTGCGGCCCCACCCCGCTGGGCAGCAGCTGCAACGAGCCCTGTGTCAGGCAGTGCCAGGACTCCACCGTCATCATTGAACCCTCGCCCGTGGTGGTGACCCTGCCCGGCCCCATCCTCAGCTCCTTCCCACAGAACACTGCCGTGGGATCCTCCACCTCAGCTGCTGTTGGCAGCATCCTCAGCTCTGACGGAGTGCCCATCAACTCTGGGGGCTTTGACATCTCCAGCATCACCAACTGCTACGGTGGCAGCAGATGTCGTCCCCGCTAAAGCTGCTGTCAATGTCCTCAGATAATGACCCCAAGGAACTCAGAATATGAAGCTGGACAGAGGACCAAACCTTTGTGTCATTGTTTTAACAGTAGCTGATCATCACTGATTTGCCTGGCCAGGGAAAACTTGAAGAGATCAACCTGAGGGAGCTGATACTGGGATCTCTGAAAATTTGGCCAATGTCTACCTCTCCTCTCTTTCACTCTCACCCTTTCTCACTCTTGCCTTTGTTCTCTTGTGCTTCCTTCAAAATCTGCTGTGAGGACCCCAGAAACCACTGTGCAGGGGCATGCTGGACTGTGTCCTGTTGCTGGACAAGTCAAAAGATTCCCTGTGATAACTCTGCCACAGGAGCAGGAGAGGGAAGACATTCTTGGCTGTTTGTGCTCCTTTTCATACTTGGAGCCTGTACTTAGAATGACCTAATTTTCATCTTTGTGTACATTAAAAACTTGCTGCAACCTTGCCTGTGTCCTTTAGTTGTCTTCCATTTGTGCACTGAGTGTTGAGCAGAAAAGCCATTGGCTGAGGAGCACAGGGAAACCCTTCATCATTCCTAGAGGCACTGGGGGGTGGGACAAATTGCAATGATTCTTCTTTCCAGCAGTGCTTCCACACACTGAGGTGTCACAGAATTTAATAGAATTTTGGGTTGGAAAGGTCTTTTAAATGTCTCCTGGTCCAATCTCCCTACAATGAGTAATGACACTGTCCACTTGACCAGGTTCAAAGCCCCACACAACCTGACCTAGAACACATACAAGGATCTACACTCTCTCTGGGCAACATATTCCTCTGTATAACCATCCTCTTTGCAAAAAAATTTCTTCATAGTTAGTCTGAATCTACCCTCTTCTAGTTTAAAACTGTTTCCCCTGCCCTATCACAACAAACCCCGCCAAAAAATTTATTTTAAGCTCTCTTTACATACTGAAAGACTGCAACAAAGTCTCCTTAAAGCCTTGTCTTCTCCAGACTGAACTAGCCCAATTGTCTTAGCCTGTCCTCATAAGAGAAGTGCTCCTGACCTCAGATAATTTTTGTGGCCTCCTCTAGGCTTGCTCCAAAAGGTCCATGTCCTTACTCTGCTGAGGACTCTAAGCTGGAGGCAGTATTTGAGATGGGGTTTCAGTGTAGAGGGGCAGAATCAGGAAGCAGTTGGCTTTCTGGGCTGCAAGAGCACATTTACAATTCATATCCAGCCTTTCATCCATGAAGGGAGACATTCCTAGTTATTCCACTGCCAAAGGCTGTCAGTCCTTGCCTGGCTGCGTCTCGTCTCAGAAATACCAGTTGGACCTAAAGCACATTATACAATCAGGACTCCTGAAAACTGCTGTTCCGTAGAAGAGAACTGCAGGCATGTGGGAAGACACGACCTGAGGAGGTCAGCATTTCCACATGTTCTTGGGGAAGAGTCCTCTTGCTTTGTGTGAAGCTGTGCAGGGCAAGAAGGCTCACAAGCCAAAGAATGGCAGGAATTAGAAATGGGCTAATAGCCTTGGAATGGCCTACATTCCCTACTCCACTGCTCCTCTCCTCCATCACCTGATCCAGGGGCTGCGGGCAGTGTGCTGGGTCACGGGCAGCAGAGACAACTTCCCCATGCAGCCCTGTCCCCCTGCAGCACAGCCTCTGGCCTGGCTCACCTGTGCTCCTCGGTGCTCCTGAGGTGTTCCCGGGGTAGCAGTGGGATCAGCTACAGCAGGCCCCACGCTGGAGCCCACCCATCAGGTGAAGCCAGCCCCGGGACAGGGAGTGGTGGCAAAACACACACAACAGGGTTTGTTCTGCCTGGTCTTGCCCCAGGACAGAGCAGCTTTCCTGAGGCCCCACAACCCAGCTGTAAGTGCACTTCTACCTCAGACAGGGTCTGTGGGAGTCAGAGCAGAGTCAGCACGTAACCCCAGGACAGGGAGGACCAGGACCAAGACCACCTAGGCCCAATTCAACCATGGGCTCAGCTCTGCCTTGGTCCCTGCCAGGGGCGCTATGACAGCCCAGGTCTGTCCCAGCTCTGCCCTCTCAGTGCCTGCGTCTGGCCTGAGCTACCCTTGTTCTCCTGAGCTGGCCAGGCCCCTTCACCACCCATGGCAGTCACAGGATGGATCCTGTACATGGGCCCCTCTGGAGTCTGGCCTTGCCCTGACCCTCAGCTCTGGCCCTGGCACTCCTGCCCAGCTCTGGCCCTCCTGGGACCTCCTGCATATCTGTAGAACAGAGTAAGGCAATAATCAACAGATACTTCAGGGGCAGAATTTTCTCCTAAGACACAGGTCTGAGACAAGATCTCTTGCATTTTCTCAGTAGAATCCTATACCAAGAACATATTTCTAAGCACTCGCCTCAACAACTGGCTCACTAAGGCCCATGTTTCCTCAGGACTGGTGATGAATACTCATCCACAGCTGGAGACCACCAACCAGCACTTTTCTTGGCACATCTAAACTCTGCAAGGTTTTGACTCCTATGGCATCCCTCTGAACAGTGCTCCCTTTCTGGAAAGAGTCATGGCCTTTTTAAGCACATTTCTATCGACATTTTTTCCCAGAGGAAGTACTGTGACATCCCTCCTCCATGGCCTATGGGTACCACTGTGTCTTTTCCCTGTGCCACTGTGAAAATGGTTTTCTTTTTGAACAGATTTGCAAACTTCAAAGCAATCCAGATGAAAGATTATTGGATGCTGATGCCTTTTGAAAAATATGAAGATGGATCTTTGCCATGACCACAGCTACTCAAAATCTGTTTCAGAAGATTCAGACTAGCATCTCTTTCACCCATTTTCCATAATGTGTTCTTTAAATAAAACTTATAACCCATCTGGAAGTGTGTGCGTGGTCTTTCAGCTCAGACAAGGTCAGGCTGCTTCACTTCACTCCAATGTGTTTTTTAAATGAACATTAAAAAAAAAAGGTTTAAAGTTTTGTGTTTTTTGGTTTTTTTTTAATTCAACTTCCTTATCCTCTCCACACACCTGATAGTTGAAGGGGTTGGATTGGATGATCTTTTAAATGTCCCTTCTCACCTAAACCAACCTATGAATTCATGATTCTATGAATATTTTAGTCTCACCAGTACACATTACAGGATGTGCCACTGCATTTAGGGATTTTTCTTTTATTGGGTGCTGTGTGTGATACTTCCCAGCCCTCATCAGTCACTTTCAATTACTCCCAGAAAACCTGGTTTTTGTCCCATGACAGAGAATATGATAATCATAATGGGTTTCCATAGTAACACTTGAGTCTTTCAGTGTTTTAGGCTCCATGGGTCACAAGACTGAAAAGCACACTGGATTAAATCAAGCAGACAGGATCCTTTAATGCCATTTTGTATAAAAAACTTCCATTGCTCTCTCAGGAAGAAATACATTTGTGCTGTCCCTGTTTACCTAGGAGCACTTGATCATTCTTACAATACTGTGGATGCTGCCTTTCAGAGGAACTTTGACAGGCTGAAAAAGTGGCCTGACAAGAACCTCCTGCAGTTCAGCATGGGGAAGGGCAAAGTCCTGCATGTGGAAAGAAACAACCCTGTGCATCAGTATGTGGTGAGCATCCCTCAGCTGTAAAGCCCTTTTGCAGAAGAAGGCCTGGGTTGTCCTGCTGCTGGACACTGAGTTGACAATGAGCCAGTAATCTTGCCTCAAAGAAAGCCAACAGTGTTCTGGGTAGTAGTGGAAGGTCCAGGAAGAGGACTGTTCTTCTCCATTCAACACGGGTGCGGGTGCTCCTGGAGTACTGGTTCCTGTTATAAACTCCCCAGTACAAGAGGGCTATGGAAATGCTGGAGAGAATCCAATGAAGGGACAAAAAGAGGATGAATGAACTCTCTTACAGGAGCATCTCTCCTATAAGGAAAGGCTGAGAGAGCTGGGACTCTTCATTGCAGAGAGGAAAAGGCTTAGATGAATTTTACCAACATAGATAAACACCTGAAAGAAGAGTATGGTGCTTTGACACTGGCTGGATGCCAGATGCCCACCAAAGCTGTTCCATTACTCCCCCTCCTCAGCTGGACAGAGGATGTAGGAAATGGAAAAATAGAAACTTCCACAGATGCTGAAGGGTTCAATCTGCAGCTTTAGAAAGAGCTTGGGTTAATATAATGATTTAGGTACACAAACATTAAATAGAAAAATCATAAACTTATGTTCCTACAGTTATAAGTAAGAATATGTCCTGAGTAAGTAAGAAATATTAGGTAAAATAGTGTGAGGTCTGAGCTGCAATAATGTGACTTATAGAGTAGGCAGGGATCTAGAAGCTGTAATAGAGGTGTGTGTATGAGTACGTGACCTGTCAGTTTATTGGCTAAGAGACAAACACAGTGCAGCAAAATTAAGCAAAGGTGATGGGCTAATAAGTAGAAACAAGTTTTGTGTCAGCTGTCTATTGGACCAAAATGTTATATATTGCTGTATGAAGAAGAAACCTGTGATTACCTTGAGCTATGGCTAACTTGTTGCTCCTCTCTAAATCTCATGCCTTTGAGACCGATACGTTATCGAGCTTACTTGAGCAATAAATCATCTTAAATAACATGGTGGTCCCATCCCTCGTTTTTCATCTTGACAAGAGGAGAGAAAATATAAGAGGCTCCTGGTTCTAGATAAGGACAGGAAAGATCACTCACCAATTACCCTCATGGGAAAAACTAACTCAGATTGGGGAAATTAATTTGATTTATTGCAATCCAGTCAGAGTAGGGTAATGAGAAATAAACATAAAATCTAAAACCACCTTCTCCCCCACCCCTCCCTTCTCTGGCTCAATTTCTGTCCTGATTTTCTCCCCTCCAAAGGAACAGGGAATGGGAATTGTGGTCAGTTCAACATATGTCTCTGCAGTTCTTTTGTCCTTAGGAGAAGGAACTCTTACACTCTTCCCCTGTGCCAGCATGGGGTCACTTCCATGGGCAACAGTTGTCCATAAACTTCTCCAATGTGAGTTCTTCACATGGGCTACAGTTCTTCACAAGTCCTTCCTGGTGTGCTACCACCAGCCTGTCACTCACATGGCCACAGGTCCTGACAGAGCCTGATCCAGCATGAGCTTTTATGGGGTCACCTGGAACACCTACCTCCCCTCTTCACTGAGTGTCTGCAGGGTTGTTTCTCTCACATCTCTCTGTTCTGGCTGCTGTTCCATGGTAGGTGTTTTCTCCCTTCCCAAACATGTTATCCCAGAGGTGCTTCCACCATCGCTGATGAGCTCAGCCTTGGCCAGTGGTGGATCAGTCTTAAAGCCATCTGGTGTTTCCTCCTCCACAACCAAAACCTTGCCATACAACCCAAATCCAGAGGGTGCAAGGCAAACAGAGCCAGGCACTTCTCTGAGGTGCCCAGTGACAAGCTACAAGCACAGGCTGGAACACTGGGAGCTCTGTGTGAAACATAGGAAAAACCTTATTGTTGAGGGTGACCAAGCACTGGCTCACATTGCCCAGATGACTTGAGGATTCTCCCTCCTTGGAGCTATTGGAAGGACATAAGGAGAGTTTCAGGAGCAAGAAAATGAAACCAAACAGTGCAGCCCAAATGCCTGAGATTCTGAACACAAACACTGGGGCAAGTTGGGAGGAATGGAGGAAAGAGACATGGTATATAATTTTGCAATGGTATCATGGCATATCCTTGGGTGACCAGTCAAGGGTTGAAGTGCTGGGAGCAGCTGGGTCCCTTCCAATCAACAAGGCCTCAGGCCAGTGAGCTCTAGGCCAACCTCACTTCCCTGCACTGCACCCATCCAGCACTTGAGCAGAAGATTCTGCAGACACTGACACATTCCTGCCCTGGAAATCCTGAGGCGCCTCAATCTCAGCACTCAGAAGAAGCTTCCATGAAGAAATGTCTATGACATAAGCCAGGAAATGAAAAGGTGGCAACACGGAAAACAAGCACCCAGCCCATGTCATTAGCTGGGATGTTTTCCATACATCATGAGCACCTTAGGAAATTACCACTTTCATAGAAGCCACCTCTGGGCCTGGGGCAACTCAGAGCAACCATAAAAAGCAGCCCAACTTCATGCTCTCACATCCACTTCTCCTGGCACCTTCTCCTTGGGACCCAGGTGAGTCTGAAACTCTTTCCCCTGTCCTTTTCTGGTGAAGTGGGTTCCTATAGCCTGTGAGAGGTCTTAGTGCTGCTGCTGCTGGGGGGTCAGAGAAGAACTAAGTTCTGACTTAGTGTCAAGGATTTGGCTGAGGGAGCTCTTTATGAAGAAATAAGGTGACACTTAGCAGTACTGCAAGGCTGAAAACCCCTTTCTCTCACTGCCCAGTTTCTTCCTTCTGGCTTAAGCAGCTACGACTACAATTCTTGCAGTGGGATGATGGACTCATGGCTGATGGCTCCTCACCTGTGCCTGTGCTCTGCTTCCTCCCTTCCCTCTCTCCAGGTGCACCTGCAGCCTCAAGACATGTCCTGCAACACCCAGTGCCGTCCCTGCCAGCCCTGCGGCCCCACCCCGCTGGGCAGCAGCTGCAATGAGTGCTGTGTCAGGCAGTGCCAGGACTCCACCGTGGCCATCCAGCCCTCGCCCGTGGTGGTGACCCTGCCCGGCCCCATCCTCAGCTCCTTCCCACAGAACACTGTGGTGGGATCCTCCACCTCCGCTGCTGTTGGCAGCATCCTCAGCTGTGATGGAGTGCCCATCAACTCTGGGGGCTTTGACATCACCTGCATCACCAATCGTTTTGGTGGCAACAGATGTCGTCCCTGCTAAACCACTGGTGCAGCCCTCACAAGGATCCCCAGGAACCCAGAAGCTGATGCTGGACTGAGGACACAGCTCCTGGCCATCGAATTCAGAGGTGCTGAGCAACCAATGCTGCCCTTCTGCAGGAGGGCAGGTGGGGCTCTCTGAAACCATGGCCAGTGTTTGCTTTCCTGTCTTACTCTCTATCCCACCTCTCTCTTGTCTTCCATAATTCTGGATTGTAAGACTTTCAGAGCCTCTCTGGGGGATCTGCTAACCCCTGCCCACTGTGGGGCAGGCAGATGGATGCCCCGTTGGCTCTCCAGTGGCTCTCCAGTGTCTGTGCCAAAGTGGGCACAGACTTTCTGCAGTTGTATGTGGTCTCTCACCGCCACCACCACTAGCCTCCTCTATAAGGGAGTTAATTTCCCACTTCAATGACAATAAAGCTTTCTGCATCTTACTCTCAGCCTCCATGTAATACTTTTTTGGTGTCCTTGTCTCGAGTTGCTGAGACCAAAAGGCATTGCCATGGGTGGTGGAGGAAAAGGTGGGGACACAAGTGGACCATTGGTTATTCTCAGAGGAAGGGGAGGGTGGGAAACACAGAAGTGGGGCCCATTCAGGTACTATCCCTTGGAGCTGAGTAAGACATCCTTGACGTCTCCACAGACATCAGGCTCAGCCTTCCAACATTTCTGCTCAGATATGATTCCTTGGTCTCAGAGCGTGTCCTGCAGATGGGGAGTACAACCCATCCTTGGGACCAGGTCTAGCAGACTCTGTAGAGTCCTCCCACAGTCAGTGATGGGACATCAGGTCACCCAGGGGACTTACCCCATCCCAAAGCAGATGTGCACAGGCAATGGCATGAATCATTCCTGGAGACACAAACCCTGCAGCTGACCAGTGGTGGCCTCTGAACTCCCCAACTAGGACAAGCTCACAGCAGGGCCTGTATGCACACCTGGTCATGTGTGCATGGATTGCTTCATTAAGTGATCACAAGTGAACCTACAGGCTCCAACACCTCAATTTCATGGCTAAACCCCACATCCATTTCCATGGATAGTACAGATAGATAGCAGGGAGATGGCTTCATGGTCAGCAAAGAGGCTCAAGCTGAGCACTTTACTCACATTAGCTGCATCTCCACCTCACACCAAGTACAGGTCAGTTTTCTCTCAGCCACACTGAATCCTGGGACACAGGACTTGCAGGAAATGTCTCTGTCAAGTCCAACACCTGTGTGGTGGTCCTGGACAGTGTAGACAGACTCTCTCTGGAGGTGAATCTAACTCAAGACGTCTAGAGGATAAGACATCTTGACAGAGGATAAGAAGTGAGTGTGTTTTTGTGTGTGTATGGTCTAAGCCAGCTGACTAGTTTGTCTTGAGTATCAACAGAAGAGAAATAGGTGTCTATAAGGCCTGACCTGTAAGAAATAATTTTTTGTAAAAGTTGAACTAAGGCTTGAGGGTGCCTATTTCTCTCAGCTGATGATGAACGGAGCAAAGATGTGTACCTCAATAAAAGACCCCTTTTCTGGAGTCAGGGAAAATAAATTTTTCTCTACTAATGTATTGTCTGATTTTGAACTTAGATCTTTACTTAATTCTTCAGTTAAACTTCAGTTAGTTAACTCACTTCAGTTAAAACTGAAGACAGAGGCCTTAACTGCATTTAGAGGCTCTGAAATGAGGTGGGTGAAACCCTTACATTATTCTGTATTCATATGCCCAGTTTCCTTTAGTTACTTCCCACCCTGGAGGTTTCAGGGCCACCTGAGTATCCAGCACCAAATACTTGACACTTCCAGTCTCTTGGAACATGACTATTTCAGAAATCTCCATGACAGCTGAGTTCCTGACAAGGTTCTCATACCACAGCTGCAGGCAGGAGGCAAACACCCAGCCTAGCAGCTACTTAGGGAATTGTATTGCTGTTCTTTAATTGGCCTGTGTGAAGAGAGAGTACTATTCATCTCTGACAAGCCCATTAGACCTCCCAGAGGTCAAACTCCCTGGAGCACACCAGAGGGAAAACAGAAAACAGTCTCCTTGGTGTGGCCAGCTGGAGCTTCATTGTGTTAATGAGGTGGGTGTGGGGATATTCTTATGGTAATGATGCTGGCGACTCTCTGGTGTATGATCTCACTATATGAAGCTAAACTGAAGAGATTTTACACTTTGTGTGTGCACACAAAGCTCCCTTTAGTAGTGGAATTACAGTGGTGGCTATGAGAGGGAAAAGATCAGGATTGGAAGCTGTCAGATCCTACTGGATGGAGAGGAAACAAGGTCAGGCAGTTGCCAACAGCTTGAAGTGAGTCAGCAAGGGGAGAGCTCATCCACACACCTGCACCTGAATCCAGAGTTCCCCTCAATAAATCTACCTCTTTCCAATGCTCTCCATTAGCCAAGGGGACCATGGCTACCTTGGGAGGACGGTGCATGAAAAAATGTCATTTGGATCATTTCAACTGGCAAATCTGGTGAGTGAAGCCTGCCCAAGACCTATAGTACAGACTTCCAATGCCTTGCATGTTTAAGGAGAGTTAATTTAAGGGAGATTTCTTTACTCTTTAAATACTTGAGATTTTTGGTATATATTGCTGTGGAGGAAGATAGGAGGAAAATAAAGGATTCAGATGGTGATTTAGTCCATCTGTCTTCCACATCCACCTGAAGATATGTTCTCTCTAGAGAAGTGCTCAAGAATCCTCCCTTGTTTGCAGGAACAGTTCAGCAGAACCTTTAATTAAACCTTTAATGGGATTCAACTCAGAGGATTTTACCTTCAGTTGCTGAGGCTGAATATCTCTGCCCAAGATGTCTAACATCCAGGTGCTTACTAGACTCCTGCCTTAGACCTCAGAGACAACCTGCCACTTCTAGAGGGCTTTTAGCCATGTTTATAAGATAAAATGAGCCATGTCTCCCTCATGCTTTTTCTCTGTCTGTGAAGAAAGAAGGAGAGGTAAGCTGAGGAGCTAAGATAGGAGTACTTCACCGTAGATATTTCAGCTTGGTCAGCAGAAATCCTTCCCCTGGCTCTGAGATGGCAAAATTGCAAAGAGGTAAATTGTACCCCTAGTAGGTATGCTAAGAAGCAGACATCAGTGAGGGAAATTGAGGTATTTGCAAAAGCTTCCTGTTTGAGGCTTGGAAGAAAGCAAATACAAGAAACCTTTAGTAGTGACTGTCATACTAACCTGCTGCCCTGTGTGACTGAGGCTCAGTCTCAATCCCTTGTAAAAAACTGACATAGAAGAGGTGGGAAAATCTCTTGCAGTGTCACATTATCATGACAGTATTTGTATTCCTCAGTTGCATTTGCTGATATCACACCTCAATATTGCCTGCTTTAGAGACTACAGGTTATGTTATTCCCTTCCTACTTGCAACAGCTTTTCCCATAGCTGGAGTGCCTCAGCCTGTTGGCCATAGTTTCCTAAGTGGGATTTTCATCTCACAGAAGTGACTGTATTCCCCATGCTGAAAAGGAAGTGCACCATCTGATAAATAGTTCCCCAAGTGTTCATTTGTTGGGGTATGCCTGATTTTTGGGGTTAGATCTAGTTGTCCAAAAGTGTTTCATCAGGGAAGGATTTCTCTGACAATTTTTACATATGATAAATACCATTTTCCCATGCTGTGCTCCAAGTGCGTTTTTGGGGCTGGCAATTTTTCTCACTACTTGTAGCATCTGAAGGACCAGCACAAGCACGCAAGCTTTCACAGAAACTTTTCTCTCTTTGCAGACGGACCTCAGCATTTGGAAGGACATGCTAAATGGAACAAGTGTGGAGGAATTCATCCTGCTTGGCTTCCCAGGCACATGGCAATTCCGAGTCTCCTTTGTGGTGGTATTTGCACTGATGTACACCCTGACAGTAATAGGCAATGCATCTGTCATAGCCCTTGTGTGGAGAAGCAGCAACCTACACACCCCAATGTACTTTTTCCTTTGTAACCTCTCCTTTCTGGAGATCTGGTACACTACTGGTGTTGTTCCCAAAGCCATAGGAGTCATGCTGGGGACCAGCCAGACCATCTCCTTCAGCGTTTGCATCCTCCAGTTGTTCTTTCTTCTCTCTCTAGGCTCCACTGAGTGTTTTCTCCTGTCTGTCATGGCCTATGACCGCTACTTGGCCATATGCTACCCCCTGAGGTACAGTTCCCTCATGAACAGTGTCCTCTCTGTTCGGCTGGCACTCAGCTCCTGGCTGGGAGGCTTTTTGGCCATTTCCCTGCTGGCCTTTCTGACATCCAGGCTGACTTTCTGTGGGCCAGATGTCATCAATCATTTTCTCTGTGATATAGATTCTTGCCTTGCCCTCTCCTGTAGTGATACAAGGCCTGTGGAGCTGGCAACCTTCCTCATCTCCATAATTGTTGTGGTGGCCTCCTGTGTGGTCACTCTGGTCTCCTATGTGTACATCATCTCTTCCATCCTGCGGATCCAGTCAGCCCATGGTCGGAAAAAGGCCTTTTCCACGTGCTCTGCCCATCTCAGTGTTGTCACGATCTGGTATGGCTCCACCATGTTCCTGTATGTCAAGCCATCAGCCCAGAACTCCCTGGACCTGAACAAAATTGTGAATACCTTTAACACAGTGGTAACTCCTTTGTTGAACCCGTTCATTTACACACTCAGAAACAAAGAGGTGAAGCTCGCTCTGGGACGGGCTTTCCAGAAAAAGTGAAATGACTTTTCACAGGGCATCAGTTGAACAAACAGATTCATCCCTTCCCTCACATGAATTCTGCCCTGCAGAAGATCCCCACTGAAATGTAGGGGCAGTGAGAAGCCACCAATTCTAGTGAGTTAATATCACCTTACAGCCATCTCTGGCTGGGCTGAGCCTCAGTTCAGCTGCTTCCACCACCCTCTGCTCATTCCCAGTGAATTCAGAATGCCTCCCAGTCCTTTAAAGTACCATGCTTGGAAAGGGTCACAAACCCTGTCCATAAATGGTTCTGTAGCAGAGCTGGAGGAGTGGTACTCCCACAGGTTTCTACCCCAGTTTGCCAAGTGCTTCATTTTGTCAGGGTTTGTCTCAATCTCCTACAGAAATCTCAGCAATTTTAGGAAACATTGCTTTAGGAAGTAGACATGTGTTTCTCCATTTAGTCTGATGTTTTGTGATGTATCTATGTCACATTCTTGTAGCTATTTAATCAAATCATACTCTGATTCAAGATAAAATTTGGCAGTGTCTGATATTTCTACCTATAGGCATTATTCCTAGCATAAGACTGCAAACAAAATTTGCATAATTCCTCTTCTTTCCTCTCCTTAGTATCTGAATCTACTCTCTTATTTTTAATTAAAATTATGCAAAATAGTGTGCTTCATACTAGATGTGTCAGGGCATTTCCACATTTAAAACCCACATAATTTTTGGCAGTACATTGTTCCACCCATTTTGGGCTTTGTTGTGGAAAAACTTTAATGTGACTGGCAAAGCACTCAAAGTGCAGAGCTGTGGAAGGCAGGTTGGGAAGCAAATCTCTCTTTACACTCACTGGGAAGATATTAGCTCTTCCAAACAGCACTTGATTTTCCCCTCCCAATTTTCATTTCAGAACAGATTAATCACCTTCTCAAAGCTTTTCTTTTTGCACACTGACACTGAAGATAGTCCATGTAACCACTTCATAATGAGGAGACATGAACATGGTAGACACACCTTTATGAAGAGTGTGGGATTAATTTTGAAGTTAGATTAGTTTTTGTAGAACTCTCCAAGGTTGATGATTGAGTCTGAACTGAACATCTACTTCTCCCTTCTGGAAACAATGGCATTTCAGGAGGAGATTCACAAACCTCCTGCATCCACCTGGACACTTGGCATTTTGTCCTGTATCCAGGCCCAGACACCACTGCCCAGGGCACAGGCTGATTCCCACCCTTTGTCAGCTGTGCTCTTTTTCAGTGGCATTTGGGAAAATGCCTGGGACAGCAGAGTCTGAGACTGGATTTATCCTCAGACAGACATCACTGCTTGTCTTTTCTGCCTAGAAATGATGCATTTTGGAGAGAATTGTATATTTGGAGTGCTGAAGCCCTCTACAATCCTGGAAGGCAACAAAAAGCAGGACCAGAAATGTCCAAGAAATCCAAGACACAGCAGAGTGCAGGACACAGACCTGCTGTGAATTCCTCATCAACACTGCTCAGACCCCTCTGAGATAAACAGGGGCATGCAAAGCCTCACACAGGGCTGTCAGAGCAGGCCCTTGTCACTTGGGAGAGGCAGGCTATCCTGGAATAGCAGCAGAAAAACAAATGAGTACCCTAAGATTTATAAGGTGAAGGGGATGATACTTCATGAGCAACATATTCCAACTCAAAGGGTGGGATCCATCTGGAAACTCAGCACCCTTGAGCTGAGTTTCCATAATTGCTGTAGTTGGGTTGCCTGAAAGTAGGTCCCCAGAACCCTTCCTTTAGCTCATGGGAGGAAAGGAGATCACTGAGATGTTACCAGCTGTTGGACAGAGAAACTGGCATGGACTTGAGAGCATGGGAGCTCTCTCCAGCACTGGTGATTTCCCCAAAAAGAAGGAGAGACATGAAAAAGAGTGGGACCACTCTCTGGCAGTGGATGAGTGTAGGAAGAATCTTGTCCAGAGTCTGGCTGATGACTGTTTTCCACTTGCTGATGCAGGATAAGGAAGAGCCCTTCCCATCTTGGGCTTCTGTGATCACAGTGGCAAAACCATAAGAGCAATTGTGCCTCCAACCAAAGGCACAATTCTCCAGCTGTGGTCATCAGTGGAGGCCCATGGAGATGAAACAGGAAGAAGAGCCAGTAGGCTACTTGTTCTGAGAATTCCAATGCTATTTTAAGCAGAGAACATTGACAAGGGTGGTTTCAATTTTTAATGGTGTAGCTTCCAATAGATTTGCCCCAAGTCAGGTTTCTTGGACTGTTTTCATCATCAAAATCTCTGGATCTAGAAGCAACTGTGAAAGTCACACGAGTATGTGCTTCACAGCAGCACAGCATCCCCTTCCAGGAATACAGCAGTCATAGCTTCTCTGGACAATCTGTGCCAGGGCCTCACCACCCTCAGAGGGAAGAATTTTTTCTCAGTAACTAGTATGAATCTATCCTGTTTTAGTGGGAAGCCATTCCCCCTTGTCCTGCCACTCCATGCCCTTGTAAAAAAGTCCCTCTTCATCTCTCTTGGATCCTCTTTGGGCACAGGAATGTGATTAAAGGTATCCCCAGAACCACCTTCAGGCTAAACACATTCATCTCTCCCAGCCCTGTCTCCATAGCAGAAGGGCTGCAGCCCTCTGAGCATCTTCATGGCCTCTTCTGGACCTGCTTCAGCACCTTCACATTGGGGGCCCCAGAACTGGACACAGCACCCCAGCTGGGATCTCACAAGAGCAGAGTATTGGGGGAGAACAACTTCTCTCTACCTGGTGGTCACTCTCCTTTTGATGCAATACAATCCTGGGATAAAATTCCAGGGCTGCATGTGAACATTGCAGGTCATGTCCAGCCTCTCATTCACCAGTACACCCAAGTCCTTCTTGGCTGGGCTGCTCTCAGTTTGTTATTACCCAGTGTGTGTCCATCCTTGGGAATGACCCAACCCAAATTCAGGACCTTACACCTGGCCTTCTTACGCTTCATGAGGATTATATGGGCCCACCTCTCTATCCTGTAGATAGTCAAGGTTGTAGGACCACAGTACACTGTGAACTCTGCTGAGGACACCTAGGGACAACTGCAGCAGGGTTGGAGCATTGTGAGGAAGGACAAGGAGCCAGACAAGCCCATGATATTTCCTGTGCTGCACAAAGAGGGGATGAGTTAAAACAAGCTAGAATTTTCTCCTCATAGCACAGTTAGGCAAGTTGGGGCCAAAACCAGTTGCAGAATCCATGGACATGGGGAGGGAAGAATTGACCATAGGGAGGGAAAGAGAAGGATAGGACATATCTTCATGCACAGGAGTCCTTGGGCAGCCAGCTGAGAATTGCTGGAAATCAAACAGCCCCACCAGAGTTATACAGACTGTAATATCACTTGCCTGGTCTGGGCCCATGCAGTACATAAACTGAGCCTTCTGCCTGCACTGCTGCATTCCTGCCTTAGAAATCCTGGGGCCTTTAATCCCAAGGATCAGAAGAAGCCTTCATTGGGGAACGAGCATGGAACAAACCTGGAAATGAAAAGGCAGCAGTGCAGGAAATGAAAGCACAGCCCATATCATTAGGTGTGCTGGTTTGCATTCAAGATGAGCTTGCTGGGAAATTGTTACCTCTGCAAAGACTGCCCCTGGTCCTGTGGCAGTGAAGGGCAGGTATAAAAGGCAGCCCAAGTCTCTGCTCCCTCATCCACTTCTCTTGCTTCCTTCAGCTTGGGAACCAGGTGAGTCTGAAGCCCTTTCTCTTTCTCTTCCAAAGTGAGATCTCCACGTGGTGGACATCTCAAATTGGCTTTCTCATGTTTGGGGATTGGAGCATTTGGTCATGAGAGAGGAAAGCGGGGAGGAGGCTGGCATAGAGAGGCTGGTGACAGTGGTGCCTTTTGGTTTATGAGCTGGGAGAGAACTTCCTGAGTCAGGCTGCTCTTTGCAGGGCTCCTGGCCCAGTCTCCAGCTTCCCACTCACGATGGTCTTGGCTCTTTTGTGATGGGATAACCCACCCAGACTTGTGCTCTGTTTTCTCTCTGCTCTCTCTGCCAGGTGTACCTGTGGCCTCAAGACATGTCCTGCAACACCCAGTGCCGTCCATGCCAGCCCTGTGGTCCCACCCCGCTGGGCAGCAGCTGCAATGAGTGCTGTGTCAGGCAGTGCCAGAGCTCCACCGTTGTGATTGAGCCTCCTGCTGTGGTGGTGACCCTGCCTGGCCCCATCCTCAGCTCCTTCCCACAGAACACCGTGGTGGGATCGTCTACCTCGGCTGCTGTTGGCAACATCCTCAGCTCTGACGGAGTGCCCATCAACTCTGGGGGCTTTGACATCTCCTCCATCACCAGGCGCTACGGTGGAAGGAGGGGTCTCCCCTGCTAATGGTTCTGGGCATATATAGGTCTTGGGAAGTGTCCCCAGGATCTCCAGGCATGGTGCTAGACAAAGGAAGAATCTTCAGGTCATTTTTTTCAGAGGAACTGTCCATCTTTAGTTCCTCCTGACAATGCTGGAAGGAAGGGCCCAGCTCAGGCACTCTGAAAGCATGCCCTATGTCTTTCCTACATTTCTCCTTGTCTCTATTTTCATTGTGTCCTTCTGCTTCCCTGGACTGCAAGGCTCCTCCAAGCCAGCCTGCGTTCTACAGGCAAGGCAAATGGATGCCCTGCATGGACTTCACCATGGCCAAGAGGTGAAGTGTCTTGCTTGTCCCTCCAGATGCCTGCACTGAGGGCCTGTGCTTGTAACAACCTTGATTCCCTCTTTAAACTCAATAAAGATTTTTGCATCTCAGGCTGGGTCTCCAGGTGGTCCTTCCCTTCACATATGTCTTTGCAAACTGCTGGGGTAGAATGGTGCTGTTCCTGGCAGGGGATAAGGTGACAATGTAGTGAGATCCTTCATCCAGAAAAATGTGAGGTTGGGATACACTGCAGAGGATCCTATGTCGGGAACAATCCTGGGGCAGGATGCAAAACATCCCCAGTTATGCCAAGATGATCAACCCTTTCCCTTCAGTGTCTCTGCCCAGATATACCCTCAACACCTCCTGCAAAAACCTCTGCTGTCCTCATGTAACAGCTAGAATTCCATGGGAGGTCCTGGAGACAAACCAACCTGCAGCATCATGGGAATGTGGCACCTCTTGCTCTGGTCAGTGTTGTGCTAGGGTGTGAGATGAAGAATGAGGGATGCGACCACCTTGCTTTGAGACGATTTATTGCTCAAGCAGCCAGATATGATATCAGTCTCAAGGCGTGAGATTTAGAGGAACAACAAATCAGCCATAGCTCGAGGAAATCACGAGTTTCTTCTTTGCACAGCAATATATATAACATTTTGGTCCAATAGGCAGTTGACACAAAGCTTGTTTTCACTTATTAACCCATCACCTTTGCTTAATTTTGCTGCACTGTGTCTCTCTCTTAGCCACTAAGCTGACAGGTCACGTACTCATGCACACCTCTACTACAGTTTCTAGATCTCTAACCTACTCTGTAAGTCACACTATTACAACTTAAACCACAAACTATTTTACCTAATATAATTTCTTACTTTAGGCATATTCTTACTTATAATTATAGGAATTATAGGAGTTTATAATTTCTCTACCTAATGTCTGTGTACTTTCATCATTACATTAATCCAAGCTCTTCCCAAGACTGCAGATTGAACCCTTCAGCATCTGTAGAATTTTCTATTTTTCGGTTTCCAACACTAGGGCAGACAGAAAATGTTCCCAAAGGATGTTCCCAAAGAAGTGTGGTTGTGTGGAATAGCCTCAGAACTGGCCCATGGCCTCATCTCCATCTTCAGTGCACTGCCCAGTCTCAGACCATGGCCAGCACGAAGGAACATGGGCGGCTGGGATCAGTTCCTCATTGCTGGCTTACCACCACACATAAGGCCCGTGGCAGGGCCCAGGTTTTGGCAGGCACGTAGGCCTGGCATCATTCCCAAGTCAGTGCTGGGATTAACCACACTGGGTCACACACTGCAGTCCCTGTGAACCCTCATGGGCCAGGGCAACCCAAGGACAGTAATGAATGCCCACAGACCCTTCACTTCTCAGTGATACCTTGTCACTCCCAACCACAAGTGGAGCAGCTCTGCTCAGGCTCAGGGCCTCAAATGCTCTACTGTGTAAGGACCAGCACTGCTTCAGAAAAACTCTGTGTAAAGTCATTCTGGGTACACTCAGCAGTATTTGTGAGCTGTCTGTGCAGAGAAGTTTTGTTCACAAACATCCCTCTTGCTCAGTCTGATGCTCTTGAGCACTGTTTTGATCAAAACCACATCAGAGGCCTCAGTCAGGCAGGGCTGGATAAACAGAATCCATCCATCCATCCATCCATCCATCCATCCATCCATCCATCCATCCACCCATCCATCCATCCACAATGGAGACTGTGTAAATTGCCCTTTCCCCATCTTGGAGTCTGGAGTGCAGACAGATGTCCTTTTCTTCCAGAAAGTGAGGTTATGAAATCCTTAGATGATGTTGCCTCCTCTTGCCTGTTTGACCAATGGCCGGTCAGGGTGACAGAGGAAACGGGGCATTGAACACATCTCTCTTGGCAATCAGGTTCATGGGAGCTGTGTAAGCCAAGTTCTGCAGGCTGCAGAATGTCTGTACCCTGTGCATACCTGTTGGAAAGCCCTGCTTTTTAGCCATCCCTTCACATTTATAGGTGGTGGGTAACAGGGCTGATGACAGCATGGCACAGAGTGTCCCTAGAGAAAACTGGGCCGACTAGTGTAAAACATTCTTCTTCATTTCTCTGACACGGTCATGGCATTAATGCCTAAGTTTCTGTGAAGAACATCTGGCTTCACTATTAATGCAGATATTTAAATGTTGGGTTTTTTTCAGGGATACTCCAAAATTTATTTTTCGACTTCCACCCTCAACTTAAGTGATTAAAAGGTTGGGACATCTCAGATGTCTACAGTTCCCTGAATGTAGGGAAGGAGCTGATGAAGGCAAAGCTAAGCTCAAAACAGGAGCTGAAACGTGAAGGGGCCAACAGAGAAAGTTCCCTGCACATACTTTCTGCTGGAGATTTAGGGAAGAGTCTCTGAACTCCTCCATCTCTTTGACCAATGGACATGTTTTTGTGATGCCCAGCCTCACCTTTTCACTCACAAGACCTGCACTGTTGTCACTGGGTAAATTGCTAATATAGGGGCAATCTAGCTCCTTGCTCTGCCTGGCACCCTTGGAGTCCCCCACTCTCTCTCTGCTCCACAGAGCCAGGGCACAAGCACCACTCCTGTCTGGGGACACTGTGACACCTGCACCACAGAGAGACTGCTGGGGCATCCCCTGCTGGTGCCCATCTGCCCGGTAACCCTGTTTATTGGCTTTCCCTGTGCAGCACAGTGCCTCTGTCCTTCCAGTGCAGTGCACACCAATAACATGTACTGTGATTCTTTAATTCAGTACCTGTTTGGGCTGAGATCAGACTGACACAGCACCAGGTTGATGAGCTGGATGAATACATTTGACATTGGCTTTGGCATGAAGGAAGGCTGTGTCCCACACATGGAAGCACCAACAATTCACTGGAAGCAGATCCATTTGGACAGAGCCTGAACAAGGAAAGTAGGATTCCTTTTTCTTTCTCCAGGACAAAGCAAACCCCATCCTTTTGAACTCTCTAGCAGCTGTGTCCTGACCTGGTGAGGCAGGCAGAGGGGGACTGCCCATCATGCTGAGGCATCCCCAATCCTGTTACACTGAACCAAATTAAAAATCTAAATTGGTCATCCTTTTTGGGGCCTGGCATCATAATCAGTGGAGTATGATCTTTGGAGTATCAGGAGCAGGAGGGTTCAGGAAATGGGTTAATTACAGTGCTTCTCTTTGGAGAGATTTCTAGGAGGCTGATGCCATTACCTTTCAGCTGCACTTGAGCTCCTGCTGCTTTGCAGGGCTCATGAACAGAGCCATGGAGAGTGTCTCTGCCACAAGCAGCACGATCTATTTGTGAGGAGAGACACAAAAGGACACGTGTTCATATAAAACAAACATGTCAAACATGCACCTGTGATACATTCACACAAGTCTGGTTGCACACGAGAAGAGCACCAGACATGAGCACATGTAGGAACACACCCTACTGTGAACTCTTCTGAGGACACCAGGAGACAGCCACAGCAGGGCTGGAGTCTTGTGGGGAAGGGCAAGGCCCCAGGCAAGCTCATGGCATTGTTTGTGTACTCACAGACTGCTCAGAGAGTGGACAAGTCAAAACAAGCCAGAAGTTTTTCCTGAGGGCAGTTAGGTAGGATGGGGTCAGACCCTGCACACATATGGGGAGACAACAACAAATCACCATCAGGGTGAGCTGAGGAGGGAGGGATAGGGAAGGACATGGCCTATCCTCATGCATGGGAGTCCTTGGGCATCCAGCAGCAGACTGGATTTTTGAGGAGGCAATACAAAAGGCCCAGGGAATCACAGGCTGGTAAACCTCATCTCTGTGCCTGGGGAGATCATGGGGCAGATCCTCATGAAAGCAACTCTAAGTCATATTTGGGACAAGGAAGTGATCCAAAACAGCCAGCAAGGCTTCTCCTAGGGCAAGTCTGAGCAATCTGGTAGCCTTTAATGATGGAGTGACTGAAACAGTCAGCAAGGAAAGACTGGCCAGTGTCATCTACCTAAACTTGTGTCAGGCCTTCCACATAGTCCACACAACATCCTTATCTCCAGATTGGAGAGATGGTGTAGTGGGTTGACCCTGGCTGGATGCCAGGCACCCACCAAAGCCACTCTATCACTCTCCTCTACAAGAGGACAAGGGAGAGAAAAATATAACAATGGTTCATGAGTTGAGATAAGGACAGGAAGACATCTCTTAGCAAATATCAGGCAAAAACAGACTCAACTAAGGCATATTGAATTTATTACCAACAAAATCAGAGGAGGATAATGAGAAGTAAAATAAGTCTTGTAAAAAAGCCCCAAAAGACCAAACATCTTCCCCCTACCTCCCCTTCCTTCCCAGCTTTACCTCCTCCTTCCCCCCAGCAGAGCAGGGAGACAGGAATGGGGCTTATGGTCAATTCATCACAGGTTGTTCCTGCTGCTGCTCAGGGAGGGGAGTGGGAATCCTTCCTCTGCTCCAGGGTGGGGTCACTCCCACTGGGAGAAGTTGTCCATTAACTTCTCCAAAATGAGTCCTTCCCACAGTCTATGGTTCCCCACAAACTGCTACAATGTGGGTCACTCTTCCACAGAGTCAGTCTTTCAGAAACCCTTACAGGGTCACAATCATTCCAGCAAACCTCCACATGAGCTCATCTCTCCACAGGTCCCTCCCAGGACTCTACTCCAGCACAGGCTTCCTCCAGGGTCATTGCCTTCTCTCAGACATCCTCCTGCTCTGGTGTCAGCTCCTCCAAGGGCTGCAGGTGCATCTCTGCACCCCCATGCCCTCTTTGGGCTGCAGGGGCACAGCTGCCTCACCATGGGCATCACCATGGGCTGCAGTGGAATCTCAGCTCTGGAGCCTGGAGCAGCTCCTGCTCCTCCTCCACTGGCTTTGGTGTTTGCAGAGCTGTTTTCTCTCACATATTCTTACTCTGCTCTTCCCTGGCCATAACTACACCTGTGCAATAAATTTTTTCCTTCTTTAACGTGTTATTCCTGAGGTGTCACTTCCACCTCTGATGGGCTCAGCCTTGGCCAGCTATGGGTCTGTCCTGGAGCCAGCTGGCTTTGGCTCTGCTGGACAGCAAGGAAGCTTCCAGCAACTTCTCACAGAAGCCCTATAGCCCTTCTGCTACCAAAACCAGGCCATACGAACTCAATACACATGGATTTGAAGGGTGTACTGTATTCACTGTTGTGAATATGAAAATGGCTGGATGGACACAGCTTTGGTCTGTGGCTCTATGACCACATGGAGTCAGGGCAAAGAGGGGCATGTCTCAAGGCTCTGTCTTGAGACTTTTTTGTATCTTTTTCAATCACAGGGATATTAGATCAAGTGCCCCCTTGGCATGTTTGCAGATGACACAAAGCTGAGCAGTACAGCTGACACTACAGGAGATTTCCATCCAGGGAGACCTGGAGAAACTTGAGAAGTGGGCCCATAAGAACCTGATGAAGTTTACGAAGTTCAAGTGTGTGGTGCAGCACCTGCATCAGGAAATCCCAGACATGAGTTCAGACTGGGAGATGAACTCATTGAGAGCAGACCTGGGAAGAAGAACTTGGGAGTTCTGGTGGATGAAAATCTGGACATGAGCCAACAGTTTGCATTTGCAGCCCAGAAAGCCAGCTGCATCCTGGGCTGCATTACAGAAGGCATGACTGGCAGGTTGAGGGCAGTGATTCTCCTCATCTGCTCTGATCTTGTGACACCCCACCTGGGTTCAGACATGGAGTCTTCAGCACAAGAAAGATATGGACCTGTTAGAGCAGATCTGAAGGAGGCCACAAAGATGCTCAGGGGGCTGAAGCAACTCTCCTATGAAGAGAAGCTGAGAGAGTTCAAGGCCAGCCTGGTTGGGGCTTGGAACAACTTTATCTAGTGAGTGTCACTGCTTTTTTTATGAAGGAGTTCAATCCAGACCAAGCCATTCTATGATTATATGATTCCATGATTCTATGAGTGTTGCAGCTTCTTCCTGAAAACAACACTTCAAACAGTCCCAGAAGAGTGATCAGGATAGCATCACTTGCCTGGTCTGGGCCCATGCAGTACATAAACTGAGTCTTCTGCCTGCACTGCTGCATTCCTGCCTTAGAAATCCTGGGGCCTTTAATCCCAAGGATCAGAAGAAGCCTTCATTGGGGAACGAGCATGGAACAAACCTGGAAATGAAAAGGCAGCAGTGCAGGAAATGAAAGCACAGCCCATATCATTAGGTGTGCTGGTTTGCATTCAAGATGAGCTTGCTGGGAAATTGTTACCTCTGCAAAGACTGCCCCTGGTCCTGTGGCAGTGAAGGGCAGGTATAAAAGGCAGCCCAAGTCTCTGCTCCCTCATCCACTTCTCTTGCTTCCTTCAGCTTGGGAACCAGGTGAGTCTGAAGCCCTTTCTCTTTCTCTTCCAAAGTGAGATCTCCACGTGGTGGACATCTCAAATTGGCTTTCTCATGTTTGGGGATTGGAGCATTTGGTCATGAGAGAGGAAAGCGGGGAGGAGGCTGGCATAGAGAGGCTGGTGACAGTGGTGCCTTTTGGTTTATGAGCTGGGAGAGAACTTCCTGAGTCAGGCTGCTCTTTGCAGGGCTCCTGGCCCAGTCTCCAGCTTCCCACTCACGATGGTCTTGGCTCTTTTGTGATGGGATAACCCACCCAGACTTGTGCTCTGTTTTCTCTCTGCTCTCTCTGCCAGGTGTACCTGTGGCCTCAAGACATGTCCTGCAACACCCAGTGCCGTCCATGCCAGCCCTGTGGTCCCACCCCGCTGGGCAGCAGCTGCAATGAGTGCTGTGTCAGGCAGTGCCAGAGCTCCACCGTTGTGATTGAGCCTCCTGCTGTGGTGGTGACCCTGCCTGGCCCCATCCTCAGCTCCTTCCCACAGAACACCGTGGTGGGATCGTCTACCTCGGCTGCTGTTGGCAACATCCTCAGCTCTGACGGAGTGCCCATCAACTCTGGGGGCTTTGACATCTCCTCCATCACCAGGCGCTACGGTGGCAACAGATGTCGTCCCTGCTAAAGATGCTGGGAAAGCCCCAACAAGACATCTTGAGGAACTCAGAACATAGCGTTGGGCAGAGGATCTAGGTTTTGGGTGCTGTTTGCAGGATAGCTGACCGAACTTGCCTTTCTCTCCCTTTTCATTGTTTGCATTGGTTCCTATGTGCTGCAATGTTCCCCAAAGGCCAGCTTGGTAGGGACCATTTGGTTTCTCCCCTTTGTGGGACAGGTAGACTGATATTATGCAGGAACTATTCCAGGGCCAAGGACTGCAGACTCTCCGCTGCCCTTGGCGCTGCCTGTGCTGCTGGCCTCTGCTTTCAGTGGCTTTGTTTCCTTCTTTCATTTCATTAAAGTTCTGCTGCATTCAGTTCTGTGTCTCTGTGGTTCTTCCTCTGATTGCTCTTCTGAATGCCAAAGCAGAAAGGTGTTGGTTAGTCATGGAAGTCAGTGAGGGCATAAGGAGACCCTTCTCCATTCACAGAGGAATGGAATTTTGGGGCATCATGGAGGGGAAACTATTAAGGGTACAATCTCTTGGAGCTCAGGAAGATATCCTCTGGCTGCTCTTCTTCCAGACACCATCAAGCCTCATGTTGATGTGTCTTTGCCCACAAATGCCCAGAAAGTTGGGAGACCTTGAAGCAATAGTAGCCCCATGACTTCCTGAGGGTGTTCCTGTTAGTATGGTCAGACCTCCAGTGGGGTCGTTGGTGAGAGGGTCCTGGACACAATTTCCTCTGCAGAATAATGGGAGTTGGAATGCAGTGAACAACCTTTGCATTTGACCATGGTTCCTACTCCATCTTCCTCTCCCCTTCATGACTCAAAAAAAGTGAGGATGAATACCCATTGACCACTTTCTTTTCCCAAATCCATGGTCCTTTAGATCAGAACATGTTGAACCTGAGGTCTCAGCCTCTGCCTGACACAGCACCAGGCTGATGGACTGCACTGGCACATTTGGCATTGGCTTGAACAGGAGGCAGAGATGTGGCTCACACCAGACAGCACTGACACTGCAGTGCAAGGAAACTCACTTGAGCATAGCCTGGACGAAGCTGGCAGGACTTGTTAGCCTTTCTGCTGTCCATAAAGTAAGCCTCATCCTTTTGAAATCCCTAGATCTTGGGAGAGATGTGTCCTGACCTGGAGAAGCAGCGAATGAGGACTGCAAGCCATGTTTAGACATTCCTAATATTGTTTACAGTGAATTAAACTAAGGATCAAAACTGGTATGAAATCATTGTAATTTGGTCCAGGAATCAGCATCAGCAGAGTGTGAGCTTTGAAGCAGTAGGAAAAGCAGGATTGAAGGTAGAGAAGATTGCATTTCGGTGGCTGTGGTGAAGATAATACTTTGCCAGGTTTGTTCTGTTATTGCTCAGCTACACAGAAGTTCATTTACACTCTGGGTGCTCTATGGAGATTATTGGCAGAGCAGTGGAGCATGTTAATGCCATAAGTAGAGTAATCTCTCATGAGGAGGGATGGACATACACACACTTAAGCATGTCAGAAAGGAATCATGCACAAATTTTTACACCTATGTATATTCACACAGTCCCAGCTGCACACAAGTGCACATGAGACAAGAACATGCAAAGTCACAGCCAGCACAGCTTCATGAGAGGGAAGTCCTGCTTGTCAGATCTGATTTCCTTTTATGACAAGGTAACTCACCTGCTTAATCAAGGGAAGGCAGTTGATATAATCTTTTTGGACTGTAGTGAAGCTTTTGATACTGTGGATACTGTTTTGATTCTCTGCCAGGAGCCTTCTGGACAAAATGTCTGGCCCACAGGTGGATAAACACCTCATGTGATGGGTGAGCAACTGGCTCATGGGTCAGGCACAAAGCATGATGGTGACTGGGGTGACATCACACTGGTGACCTGTCACTGTTGGGGCTCTGTAGTTCTTCATCTTTGGCCCAGTGCTCTTCATCATCTACATAAATGACAGGAATGCAGGACTGGAAGGGAAACTAAGCAAGTTCATGTATGATACAAAACAAGGAGGAGCTGTCAACTCCCTCAAAAGTAGGGACACCCTGCAGAGAGACTTGAACAAATCAGAGGGCTGGGCAATCACCAACCATATGTTCCACAAGGACAAGTGCTGGATTCTCCATCTGGAATGGGGCAACCCTGGAGGTACTTGGGGACCAAGAGGCTGGAAAGCAGTATCATGGAAAGGGACCTGGGGCTCCTGCTTGATGGCAAGTTGGATATGAGCCAGCAGTGCCCTGGCAGCCAGGAGGGCCAACAGTGTCCTGGGGGGCATCAGGTCCAGCATTGCCAGCTGAGAAAGGGAGGGGATTGTCCCACTCTGCTCAGCACTGGAGTGGACTCACCCTAAGTTCAGTTGTGGGCAACACAATTTAGAAGGAGACATTAAGCTACTGGAGCGGTCCAAAGGAGGCCATAAGGATTGGGAAGGGCCTTGAGGGAAAGCTTCATGAGGAGCATGTGAGGTCACTTGGTCTGTTCAGCATGGGAAGGAAGTGATTGAGGTCATACCTCATTTCAGTCTACAAGTTCCTTGGGAGGGGAAGAGGAGGGGAAGGCACTGATCTCTGCTCTGTGGTGACAGGACTAAAAAGAATAGTCTGAAGTTATGTCAGAAGAAGTTTTGGATGGATATCAGAAAAACATTCTTTGTCCAGAGGGTGGTCGGGTACTGGACTAGGTTCCCCAGGGCAGTGGGCACAGCATCAAGCCTGACAGAGTTCAACAAAAATTTAAACAACATTTTCAGGCACATAGGCTGACTCTTGGCAGTGTCCTGTGCAACGCTATGGGTTGGACTTGATGATCTTTTGGGTCCCTTCCAACTCAGCATATTCCACGATTCTGTGAAAGAATGAACAATGGCCTCTGCTGTGGACATGTGGAGATGATGGAGCCTTCAGGAGAGGAACAAGGCCCCAGACATGGGCTCCTTCTCTCTAAAAGAGAAGGAGGAGCAGAATTTGACTGGGTTCATTGTTAGGCAGGACAGCACAAAATTCAGGAGCTGAGTCATTCCTTCCCAACAGGGCCACCAAAGATCCCCACAGCAGTGATCCAGACTGACATAATTTGCTTTAACTACACTCGGCCAAGCTGATGTGTTTTGATCCAGAATTGCTTGAACCTCTCATCTTGACAAGCAAAAAAACCCCAAAAAAACACCAAACAAAAAAACCCAAAAAAGTGTTCATTGGAGAAATGTGCCTGAAATAAAAATAAAACAGGACATAAAAACACAGCCATTCAGGAAGCCAAGCCACAGCCCATCACATTAAATGGTATGTCTTGCATTTCAAATGCAATATTTTGCATTCAAGATGAGTCTGACAGAAAATAACTCTGGGCAGCTGCATAGGAGCTGGTAGCTCTTTTGAAGCCTGGCAGGATAAGGCCAAGGAGCCCTCATACATCTCTGCAGAGCCTCCACCTCCTGGCCCTGCATGTTACTTGGCTCACTCCTGATGTGGTGCTTCTCATTTATCCTGGTATTTTTTTTCCTCCTTCCAAGTGCTCCTTGTGCCCCAAGACATGTCCTGTGTACAGCAGTGCCAGCCTTGCAGCCCCACCCCACTGGCCAACAGCTGCAATGAGTGATAGGGTTTTGAGAAAAGCTTCAGGGAACTAAATGAAGACCTTTTATTAAAATAGAAAACAAACAGAAAACCCCCAGACCCTTTTCACAGGATCTGACTACGAGGCTCGGGTGAGTCTCTGATTGGTTCCTGCCAGCCCTTGGTGCTGTGCAGAGCACACCGAGAGGAGAATGGACAAGTGTTTCCTGCACAGCACATGACAAATACTTTCCTGCCCTGGGATGCACAGGGAAACCTGTTCCAAAGCAGGGTTTTTTTCACCACCCCTTCTTTCTTCTCAAGCCGTTGACATAAAGGCCTGAAGGTCTCTGGGTGCACCAAGGAAATTGTCCTCCAAGAGAAGAGCTCACCTTTCCCCAAGATCAGCCCTGCACAGACACCTCCCCTCCATCCCTCCGTCCCTCCCCTGGGTTGTTGCACAGCCGGGGACGCTCCCTGCACCGGGGTGTCTGTCACAGCACAGAGGTACAAGGCAGTGTCAGAGAGCTGCACTTCCTCCACCTTCAGGACACTGTATTTCCCCGTGGTGTTGAGGTGCGTGGTGATCCGGCCACTGTGCTTGGGGCCAGAGCCTGCTTGATAGGAGAGCAGCTGTGGGGCTTGGCCTTTCCGCAGCTGGTACCAGAGCAAGGCATAAAAGTTATTGGTCTGGTAGGAACAAGGTAAATGGAAGGTGCTCTCTCCTCTCGTCTGAGTTGTCATTGCTGGGTGACAGTGATCTGACAAAGGTGCTTGGAAGAAAAATGTGATTCTGCAGGGAAAAGCTCTGAGATGCTAAACAAGGCGATACAAAGCAGCAGCAGAAAAGGCTCCCTTATTGTGGAGGCCAGGGAACCGGCCAATTCAGAGATCCCTGCCCTCCCTTGGAGGGATTCTCCCTAGGTGAGGCACTTTGCTCTCAGAGAGAGAAAAGTGTCACTCCCAGGGGTTCTTGAGTTAAGTTATGTTAATATGTTGCACCCCATTGGTTTCCCTCCCTATCAATCCACCCTGATACATGTATCCAAGTTTCCCCCTCCCCTCTCCTTACTTATAAATACCCAGGTTTTTTTCCCCAGTTCCAGGAGTTGCTGTCACTGGCTCCTTTCACTGAGGGACCTGCTTTAATAAAGGCTACTGCTTTTATGCCATACAGAGCTTGAGTCTCTCTTCCTGCGTCGCCTGCTGACTGCCGCTGAGCAGAGACCACTCACCGGGCAGAGGATGTGCCAGTGCTCCTGAGCGGTCCTTTTGGACGGCTTCTTCAGGGTAGTTGCGGCAGCCCTGCCATCAACACTGCCACAGCACCTTTTTGTTTCGTGTTCTGTGCTACAGCCATATTTATGGGAACAGCAAGGGTGGGGGATGTTTGGGCAAGAGGTTTGAGACCTCAGCTCAGCAGGTGTCCCACAGCAAAATAATGCCATTTACCTCCCATAGGGAACCCCAGAGAGAATCAGATCTTCCATACCTAATATCATGTTGCCCAGAGTCTCCAGGGAACAGCCTGTAGTCCCTGGTCCTTCTGTGCTGGCTCCAGGACACCTGGAGGGACCTGTGCAATGTTTAATCCTGCTCCTCGTTTCTTGTCCTTTTGGAAGTCTCCAAGGTTTAGGGAGAGAAAAAAAGCAAGCCCTGGCACTGCAAAGATGCAGGAGGAGTGGATAGTCAGGGCATGCTGCACAACACATGCCAGCTAGAGGAGAGACTGGGACACCCTAAGAATGAGTGGGATGAGAGACTTTTGTGCCCCTGAATCAACTATCAAAGGTACTGTCTGTTTGGGTTGAAGGGTAAGAAAATGTTTACTTCAGAGAGAGAAAGAGCTTCTGCAATACTTTTTATTCTGTGAAAGACTAGGCTGAGACAGATCAGAAGGAAGAGGCAGAAGTGATGGAGGATTGGAGGAAGAAAAATGAGACAAGGGGTCTGAGATGATGAGGAGAAGAGATAGTTTTCCTCTCACTCACTATTTTTAAATTTTCAAGCAGTAACAGCCTCTAGACAAAACAGACAAAAAACCAACACTTTAACTAATATTTCCCATAATTTGACCATAATTCAAGATATAATTCAGTACTTCAGTCAGGTAGACATTGATGGACAGGTTATATCCATCCATACATGGGAGAAATGCTGTGATTTAATACTGAAGTTATAAGTCATTTGCAGAAACTCAACAAAAGTAATTTACCAGATTGTATCCTTAGTATATGACTTGCACCAATTCTAACTTGTGAATTACCTCAGCTCTACATGTCTGGAAAGCTTTGCCTGCTTGTACTGAGGGAGTGCATCAGATCTGCTTGTGCTCTTGTGGGAGCCATGGACCCTAGACTAGGTAAGGGAGTGGAGGAGAAGAAGAGATAAAACTGTGGACTGGATACACGAATTCTTGTTTTCCTTCACAGCTATTGCCTGATGTCTCCCTCATGGCCTTTAGCTGCTGAATAGTCAGGGGTAACTTTGTCCCCTCCAAGGAAAAGGGCAGGAATAAAAATCCACTGCAGAGAATCCCATTCTTTGCTTCCTCCACCAATTTTCCACGAGTGGACTGGAACATTTACTTGAGAACAAAAGAGGACTTAGAGGCCCAGGCTTGGATGCAAAAAAACTTTATTGAGTGTAAAGAAAAAAAGGAGGTGGCTCACAGAAAGCATCAGGTGCTGCCACTAAGACACAGTGGAGCTCCTGAAGAGTGTGCATCTGCTTGCCCAAAAGAGTGACGAAGGGGCATGTGTCTCCACTAGACTGGCTTAAGGAGACATAGATAGCAAAGAAGAGGAAAAAAAGAGTGCAAGAAGAGAACAATGGGCTGATACTATAAAGACAATGTCCAAAAGCTCTATCTCCTGCCCAGAACTACATTCTGAGGTACTGGAAATTCTTGCCTGAGGACATTGCCAGAAGCAGATTTAGCAGGGACGACATCTGCTGCCACCAAAGCAGTTGGTGATGCTGGAGATGTCAAAGCCCCCAGAGCTGATGGGCACTCCCTGAGAGCTGAGGATGCTGCCAACGGCAGCGGAGGTGGAGGATCCCACGGCGGTGTTCTGTGGGAAGGAGCTGAGGATGGGGCCGGGCAGGGTCACCAGCACAGCAGGCGGCTCAATGACGACATGGGAGCTCTGGCACTGCCTGACACAGCACTCATTGCAGCTGCTGCCCAGCGGGCAGGGGCCGCAGGGCTGGCAGCAAGGGTCGCAGGGCTTGCAGCAGGACATGGCTCGGGGTCACAGGTGCACCTGGCACAGAGGACAGGCAGAAGCAGAAAGTGGGGACACGTGAGAAGCAGCACTGCACCCAAACACCCTGCAGCCAAGGCAGCTCTTGGGTCACATTGCAGTGCCTAGCTCAAAGCCCAGGAGCCACCTCAGCCAATTCCCAGCCTCTCACTGTCTGCACAAGACCTTCTCTCCCCTGCCCTCTCCCAGCAGAAGCAGCTCCCAGCCCTGTGCTATGAGAGCCCCTCTTAGTTGAGACCTACAGCCAGGAAAGAGCTGCTCTTGAAGCAGCAGCAGCAGGAGCAGGATCTTCCCACTCACCTGAGGATTCCTGAGGAGAAGGAGGTGAGAGAAGTGGATGAGAGAGCAGAGACTTGGGCTGCCTTTTATAGCAGTCCTGCCCTGCCTCAGGCCCAGAGGCACCTTTGTGGAAGTCATAATTTTCTGACCAGCTCATGTCAAATGTGCACCATCCCAGCTAATGGTAGGGGCTGTGTCCTGGTTTCCTGCTCCACTGCCTTTTCATTTCCTGGCTTCTCCCACATGCTTTCCTATATGAAGATCTCATTCTGTAACTGCTGGGATGAGAGGCTCAAGGATTTCTGTGGCAGAAGTCTCAGATCAAGGGCTGTTGGCATTCCTTGTGCATGGGTGATGTTCGCTTGGGTAATTTCTGAGTGGTTTGTTTTTGTCCAGGTTGTCAGGAAATGGTCATCCCCTTTGTGCTTCTTGCCCACACACCCAAAGACAGCCACGTGAGGGGACATGACAGCGCTTCTTCCCCTCTGCCCTTTCTTACCACCTGTTCTCTGTGTCTCCCCAGGCCAGTCTTGGGATATTTTGCTCTCTCTCCCTCTGTATGGCAGGCAGATGGACACCCTACAGGAGCTCCACTGCATCTTAGTGACTGCCCCTGGTGTTTTCCTTTTCTTCGTTAGACTCATTAAAGTTGTGCTTTCATGCCTTGGCCTCCAAGTTCTCCTTTTTTTTCTGTGGCAACTCTTCAAATCTGCTCACGTACAAAGTTAAGAATGGCAGAGGGTGGGAGTCCCAGCAGTGGATTTTCCTCCGTGGTCTTTCTCTTGGAGCTAATGAAGACATCCTTGGCTACTGCACAGCGACCACCAGTGAAACCACAAGTTCAAAGAGTGGCAGCAGTGGGGATGGGACACAGAAATTCCTTTGCCTTCAACCTTGAGCAATGCTCTAATCCATGTGACCCCCTGGATATCCATGGCCTCTTGCATGCAGAAAATGAACTCTGCAAGGCACTGCGGTGTCAGAATAACAACTCAGGTACAGAGCGTCCCATGAAGCCTATGAGGTTCCACACACACTCCTGCCCTCAGTTCAAGACAGAGACATGGTCTTTCTCCATCTTACTGGCCCCTGTGCACATCTTGCTATGTCCAGAAACCAAGGCTTCACCTTGCTCATGCTTAGACCCAAGCACTGGTCTCAGTTGCCAGTTGACTCAAATAATCTCCAGTTCCTCTTTACTCAGTGTGTGACCCTCATGGACAGACCCTCCATGTTGATCCTTGCATTGAAAAACCCTCAGTGTTCTTGGTAGATCCCATTTAATCACGTAAATACTCTGATAAAGTCCTCCCCAAGAGTCCTGCTCTCCAGGGAGAAAAGGCTACATTCCTTCAGTCTTTCCTCATAGCACAGGTTCTCCAACTCTTTGATTTTCTTTGGCACACACAGTGGGATGGGAGCAGCTGCTAGATCAGGATCAGCAGAGACCATGTGAGGGATTAAGTGATGGCTTTCCTGGATGCAGGTGGGCCAGTCAGCAGAACCACCTGGGTGAAGACAACCACAAACCAAATTTACATATGACCAGGGCTTGCAGGAGGCAATGGTTTTCCTGGTGACAAGGAAAGTCTCCATCAGCTTTGATGCAGCAGTGGAGGAGTGACAGATCTTCACAAAAGAAACATGATGAGGAAGAACAAATGCAGTAAGGTCTGCAGGTACTGATTGCTCCATGCAGGGACAATGAGAAGGCCATTCTTCACCGGGGTTAGAAGATACATGGAGAAGAAAAAGTTCATTGTATGTGTGGTGTTTCCTGGTTGCACTGACCTTTTGATTGTCTCATTATTAATTGTCTAATTCAAATGCCCAAAACTCCTGATAGCTGCACAGTCACAGAATCATGAAAATGCCTTCAAGATCATCAAGTCCAGCCATAAACATAACACTGCCCACTCAACCACTAACCCATGTTCCTATGTGCCACATCTACACTCCTCCAGGAGCGGTGACTCAACCACCTCCCTCAACAGTGTGTTCCAATGCTTGCTAATCCTTTCAGGGAAGACTTTTCCCCTAATATCCAATCTAAACCTTCCCTGGTGCAACTTGAGGCCAATTCCCCCTGTCCTATCACTTGTTTCTTGGGAGCAGAGACTGACACACACTACCTTCCAGGTTGTGTTAGAGCGATAAACTTTCCCCTTGGCCTCCTTTTCTCCAGACAAATCCAGTTCTCTCTATAAGGTAGATCATAGGTAGAGGTTTTATCACATGTCATTGGGAAGAGGAGAGAACAGTGGTTGGGATCTGCCATGGTTTGTGCAAGGGAGCTAAAGTTAAAGTGGGACACTAACTGAACTGAGCATTCCTCTGCAACAATTAATTCATTCATGAAAACATGGAATTAATTTACCATATTGTCAAGTGAAGCTGTTGCTTTGTCTTCAGGGAAGCAAGCCTGATGTAGGAAGGGATGGAAATCTGTCCCTTCTGGGTTTGACAAATTCCTGAGGCAAGGCTGGCTCACCTTTACAGACAGCAGAGATGATCCATAGAGAGCATAAGGACTTTGGTGGACTTTGAGACCTGGGCCTGTGCAAAACTCATGAAGTCCAAGAAGATCGTGTGAAAGGTTCTGCACCTGGATTCAGAGCAGGGCCAAGGAAAAATACAGCATGGGTGGGGAATGGATTGATATGTGCCCTGAGGAGAAGGACCCTGGCTTTTGGTGCAGAAGAAGCATCACATGACCAGGAAATGTGTGCTTGCAGCCCAAAAAACTGACCATATCCTGGGTTGCATCAAAAGAAATGTGACCAGCAGGCTGAGGGAAGCTATATTCCCCCACTAGTTCCCTCTCATGAGACCCCACCTGGAGTACTGCTTCCAGCTCCAGGACCCCCAGTATAAAAGGCCTATAGGAAGGATATGGACCTGCTGGAAAGGGTCCAGAAGAGGCCTGTTAAGATGATGAGAGAGCTGGAACACCTCTGCTACAAAGACAGGTTCAGAGAGTTGAGGTTGTTCATCCCAGAAAAGAAAAGACTGGAGAGATTTTATAGCTCCTTCCAGTACATAAAGAAAGCTAGGGGGCTCCTTTATGGAAGTATGTAGTGATAAGATAAAAGGGAATGGCTTTAAACTGAAAAAAATAGTTTAAATTAAATATTGGGAAGAATTTATTTACTGTGATGGTGGTGAGGCTCTGGAAGAGGTTATCCAGAGAAGCTGTGGCTGTCCCTCCCCTGAAAGGAAGTGGTCATGTTAGACAGAATCAGAATCAACTTGGTCTAGTGGAAGGTACCTCTGTCCATAGCAGGGGGTTGGAACTAAGCTGTATTTAAGGTCCTTTCAAAGACAAAGAATTTTATGAAAGTATTTTATCTTATCACAGCTGAAATGGGAAGTGTAATGTCATCTTGGGGTTCAGGAGAGTATCAAATGCATGGTGGATGTTCTCTCATCAACTTTTTCTTTTCCCTGAGGCAATAACCCCAGGCTTCCACAGGAAAGGGATCACTATAGCATGCCGCTCCTCTGAGCTCCCACCTCTCCTGTAGCCTGGAGGTCATGGGGAACAGCCTTTGGTGCTTGAACCTCAGAAATTTGGGACTACAAAGACAGGTGAGATTTTCTGCACTGTCCTTTCTGGAAAACATGAAGAGTGGTTGGTCTGGGAGAGAGGGGCAGTGAGGGATGGAAGGCTGAGAAAAGAAAAGCTGTAAACCTGACACTGGTTTCCAGGTAGACAAGTACAAGGACTAACTGATATCACCGCCCATTGTCCTCTGAGACTGACAACATTATACCAGAAGGGATGTATTAGGGATTTATATCCTGAAGGAGTGGACAGACATTCTTGGCGTTCTACCTAAACATGAAGCAAAAAATGGAGGGTGCAGGAGGCAGAGGCTGCATTTCATTTCTCTGGACACTTCTCTGCAAGGCTGAAGACAGCACTGTTCAGCTGTAAATGGTCTCCTTCTGGCAACACTGTGGGACTCGAGGACACAACAAGGGGGAGTCCCCCACCATGATCTGCACATGCTTTCAGGATGAAGACCTCACAAGCCCACACTGACATGTGTGCTCTGCATGGAACCCTCACACTGGCAGAACAGACTCAAGTGCACCACCGAAAGACAGAGGACCTACAGAGAGTGCACAGAGATGACATGAGATGACATGAGATGAGGCCAATGAGACTGCACAATTTTTCTGAGTACTTTTAGGACAGCACTAGAGTCAAATACACCCAGCAGAAGCCCACCTGAGTATGACACTGAGTATCGATGACAGAGTGATGAAGGAAGCAAAAGAAAAAATGTGTCATGTCACACGCAGACCTTGGGCATGTGTACAGGAAGCATGAGAGCAGGGCTGATTTCTGGCCACCAAAGGAGTCCAGAGGAATGAGACAGGTACAAATCACCTGCTTGCATAGGATACCAACAGCCCTTGATCTAAACCTTCTTTGTCCACCGATGTCTTTCTGCCCTGAAATCCTTGATGCTGTCATCCTGGCACTTTGAGAAATGACCCTTCATATAGGAAAGCATGTGGCAGAGGCCAGGAAATGACAAGGCAGCAGTGCAGGAAACCAGGACAAAGCCCCTACCATTAGCTGGGATCTGGTCAGAAAATTATGCCTTCCACAAAGGTGCCTCTGGGCCTGAGGCAGGGCAGGACTGCTATAAAAGGCAGCCCAAGTCTCTGCTCTCTCATCCACTTCTCTCACCTCCTTCTCCTCAGGAATCTTCAGGTGAGTGGGAAACCTCTTCTCCTCCTCCTGCTTCAAGAGCAGCACTTTCCTGGCTGTAGGTCTCAACTAAGAGGGGCTCTCATAGCACAGGGCTGGGAGCTGCTTCTGCTGGGAGAGGACAGGGGAGAGAAGGTCTTGTGCAGACAGTGAGAGTCTGGCACTTGGCTGAGGTGGCTCCTGGGCTTTGAGCTGGGCAGTGCAATGGGGGCCAGGAGATGCCTTGGCTGCAGGGTGTTTGGGTGCAGTGCTGCTTCTCACGTGTCCCCACTTTCTGCTTCTGCCTGTCTTCTGTGCCAGGTGCACCTGTGACCCCGAGCCATGTCCTGCTGCAAGCCCTGCGACCCTTGCTGCCAGCCCTGCGGCCCCTGCCCGCTGGGCAGCAGCTGCAATGAGTGCTGTGTCAGGCAGTGCCAGAGCTCCCATGTCGTCATTGAGCCGCCTGCTGTGCTGGTGACCCTGCCCGGCCCCGTCCTCAGCTCCTTCCCACAGAACACCGCCGTGGGATCCTCCACCTCCGCTGCCGTTGGCAGCATCCTCAGCTCTCAGGGAGTGCCCATCAACTCCGGGGGCTTTGACATCTCCAGCATCACCAACTGCTTTGGTGGCAGCAGATGTCGTCCCTGCTAAATCTGCTGGCAACGTCCTCAGGCAAGAAGCTCCACGACCTCACAACGTGGTTCTGGGCAGAACATGATTCTGGTCAGGAAACAGAGCTTTTGGACATTCTGTTTACAGCTTTAGGATGATGTTTCTTTCTCCTACTATTCCATCTTCTTTCTGTGCTGCCCATTTGTCCCCAGGCCAGCCCAGGGGAGCCTGTTGTCCTCCCTTCCTCTTTAAGGTAGACGGATGGTCACCCTGGAGGAGCTTCTCTGCATCTTAGGGGCTGCTTCTGGTTCTTTCTGTGAGCCATGTCCTCTTCTTTCGACTCAATAAAATACTTTTGCATCCAAGCCTTGGCCTCTGAGTCATCCTTCATTTTCTGGCAAACCTTTCATATTGCTTAGGGAAAATGGTGGAGAAAGAACAGG
Source organism: Pseudopodoces humilis (assembly GCF_049639895.1). Taxonomy (NCBI): domain Eukaryota; kingdom Metazoa; phylum Chordata; class Aves; order Passeriformes; family Paridae; genus Pseudopodoces; species Pseudopodoces humilis. Next base: position 3,633,451 of record NC_142228.1, read on the forward strand.
CTTCAATTCCCTTAAAGCTGACAAAGCTGACATCCCTGGATACTCAATAGACAAGGTCATCAGGAGAACCATGGCTCCAAAGTTTGGCAACAGCTGTGAAGGGAAACGACAATGTCTGGGTACAGCCTGCAAGCTCACCTTTTCCTTCTCCTCCCCTCCATTGCCTGGTCTACAGTCCATGGCCTGCACACGAGCACGGGTAGATGAGATACACTCCTTCAGCACAGGTAGGACCCAGCTGGTATCCAGACATGCAGAGCTGAGGTAATTGACAATCAGCCATACTTGGCTGATACTCATTTACATACTCATTTACCACTCGCAGTGGTAAATGACTTTCATCTGAATATGTCTTCTGGCTTTATTATAAATTTGTGACAATTCTCACATGTATGAATGTATGTAATCTGTCCATCAGGTTCTTCCTGTGATGCCTTGAGAGGCTGACCTTGAACAGAGGCTAGACAGAGTTAAAGAATAAAGTAGGTATTCATTAAAAGGCCTTAATGGATACACGTTGGGCAGTACAAGAGTCTGGCCAGGGCTATACTGAAGAGGAATCCAAAATAGTCACAAAATTGATGACCGGTCACGAGGTCTCACAGTGTCATAAGTTTTTGTCCATTTGCATATTGGGATTAATTGTCCAATTACGGCTTCAGATTATGAAGTCCCATCCTTCTTGTTTTCCCTCTGCAGTCCACTGTTGTTTATGCTTTTGGGCCTGAAACTTGTAACAGCTGTCCTTGGTCTCAAGCTGAAAAAGGATTGTTTTATCTACAATTCTATTCTGTGAAGAGAGCTTAATAACACTTAATATGAAGCTCAGAACTACACACCTGGGCAGCACATAATCTGAAAAATATGAAAGCTAAAACTTAAGGCATCACCTGGATGAGGCCTTTGACCAAACCAGTGCTCACTGCTGCTGGGTCAACCTTTGGTTGGCAGTCCATGCTCACTTTGTGACCCTCATTCCTGTGTTTGCACCATACGGTGTTGTACTTGTCTCCAGGAGAGAGAACAAGGACGCTTGTTGCAAAAATGGGCTGCCTACCTCTGTATGGCCTCTTCTTCAGCCACAGCCTGTTTTTTCTCACAGTGCCTTCTTACCAACAGTCCTTGGTTGGCTCCATGGCTAGCTGGTTATTGGTGTTTGAGACATCTTATCATCTTATCATTTTATCATCTTATCACCGGTGGCTCAAACATCAATATGGACTTGGACTGAAAAAGGACAACTAGCGAGAGAGAGAAAGGGGAAAAGCTCTATAAGCTGTCTCTGGTTTTGGAAGTTAATATCTTTACAATCCCCTACATTTTAATATACAATCTTATTATGAAAATAAAAGGCAAAACTATTAACATCAGAAGGAGAATCACAGGGTGCAATGTGTTATTAAGAGCTTCAGTTGCTCTTGGTGACTACCCAGTTTAAATGTCCCAGCAATGATGTCCTCTGTCTTTCTTTGATTTTTCCATCACCCAGTGGATTTTTCTACATCAGGATGAACGGTAATCAAAATTTTCTGTCCGTTTTCCCAAGCTTCCTTCAATAGCATTTTTCACATGCAAGTGAGATTCATTCAGTAGGAATAGGTTGCTGGTCTTAAGTCAGTGTATAATTAAATCATAACAATTGGTAAGACATAACTGTCACCCTGAATACTCAGCTTCTGAGCTCGCTAACATAGTTTTCTAAAGACTTTCCCCGGGACAGTAACTGTAAACATAGATATGTGTACATTCTTTCTGTTACACGTCTTGTGATGGGCATCTCTCATGGCCAGTGCAGCGAGAAAGTGTTATCCTGACCATCCAATCCCTGGCCGTGGTCAAAAGTCTATAAATCGTGGGAGGAAAAATAAACTTTCTCTTTCTTTCACCACACCTCGACCCGTGTCCGCGTGATCTATTCATCTTCAGCGGTAACACATAACAGGAGCTGAATAACTAAAATCATATCCCATAATGTCAAGAAAGTTACAAGCACAAATATTAGGGTACTTGTATGTACAATAATGTTGTCTACAAATACAAAATCACAAGGGGTTCTTGCACAAGCTCATCCATTCCCTCAGGACCATACTCTGTACTCTAGGGACTAGAGTGCATCTCCATTGAGATTTAATCCTGACACAATGATTGGGTACATGGTATATACTGAAGCACCGTGCACTGTTGAAACAAGAAGTGTGGTTTATGGTTTGTGGGATCATAAAGGAAAATTAATACTTGCTACTATTATCTAGTTGCTAGGAGTGGAATTCCCTTTTTATTATCCTATGTTACCTTTTGACTGTCACCTTCCTTTGTAATTGTTGCCCCAGTAAATTGCAGCCACAAGAGAGAAGTGTGTGTAGTGCAGAATGCAGATGCTTACCATATTGATTAGCATAAACAAAAGAAGTGAAGGTTTCAGCCCTGTGGGTTGAGTTTGTTGATGTGTGACCCAAATTTGGTTCCTCCTGGCAATGATTGCTCCTACCAAAATGATAAGGAGTTCTTTGATAAGTAACTCAGTCTTCAATGGGACATGCTGGCACAATTCCCGGTAATGTTCCTGGAAAGATAGAACACTACAAGTCTCAGCAGAGTTGGCCCAGACAGGTTACCCCTTAGTTGCTCAGGGTGTATAACAGCTTGGAATAATGACAGAAGTACCTTTTCCCACTCAGAGGGTCTCTGTTCTGTCTCTTTAATGCACTTGAGTTGAGAAATAAAAATGCCTTTAGTCCATCAGGGCCAGTTTGGCCTTGACATTCCTCAGGTGTAGTCTCAATTTCTAGTTCATTAACTGCTCGCCACACTACTGTTGCTGCTTTGCTCACTTTTTCAGAGGGGCTGCTGGTGGTGGTATCTCCTGCAATTAGAATATTACGTAATTGCATGTCCAGAGAAAGTGAGACCGTCTGTAAATGTTTGGCAAGCACAGCCTGTACAATCATGTGGAAATGTTTATACTCTTGTAAGAGTCTGATAAAGGTCTATTGTCTACCCTTCCAGGCAAGTGCAAATTGAGCCTTGCCATGTTCCTGGCATGGCATCATAAAAAAACCCCCACATTTATTTTACATCCAGGGTTGCTACACACGAGTGGGAGGCTCTCTAAATTGGAGTTACCAGCTCTGCAGAATTTAGCACAGCAGGAAAGGGATCACTATAGCATGCCGCTCCTCTGAGCTCCCACCTCTCCTGTAGCCTGGAGGTCATGGGGAACAGCCTTTGGTGCTTGAACCTCAGAAATTTGGGACTACAAAGACAGGTGAGATTTTCTGCACTGTCCTTTCTGGAAAACATGAAGAGTGGTTGGTCTGGGAGAGAGGGGCAGTGAGGGATGGAAGGCTGGGAAAAGAAAAGCTGTAAACCTGACACTGGTTTCCAGGTAGACAAGTACAAGGACTAACTGACATCACCGCCCATTGTCCTCAGAGGGGAAAAAGAGTGGGAGAATGAGGATGTTCCTGCTGAAACAGATAGGAAGCAGAAGACAACTTTGAATTTTCTCAAGAAAAATGGTATTACTAGTCGTGCTTAAAGATTTAAAAGAAATACTCTAAAAATAGAGACATCCAATGTTCTTGGTAGGTATCTCAGAAAATTAAACACATGGAGGTTATTATGGTGATTTCCTTAATGTTAACATCATCAGATGATGTGTGCATGAGGTCCCACGACAACAACCAGGGTTCAGCAAATTCTAGCAATCACCATGTGTGCTCACAGAGATGAGACAGATCCCAGGTCAAGTTGGGAAGTTACGTGCGTATCAAAGTCCAGATTCAGAGCAATGGGGTCCTGGTCAGATACAGTCACAGCCAGAGATCTAACTCAGATTACAAGCACGAGGACCTCATCTTGAAAGCTGCCCCAATAGGAAGAGGAGTTGGTTCTGGCTGAAGCCTCCCAGCAGAACTGCCTGGCAGATTCCAGCAAGGCCATCAGAGGGAAGGGAGAAGCACTCAGCTATGCAACCCTTATGATGGCTTGGTCCAGCTGTCCTACATACCTCAGCAGAGCAACACCTGAACGTGGGTCAGGTCCAAGACCCATTTGCTGGGAGGTCTCAGCACTGCCTCACTCAGCACTGGGCTGCTGAGCTGTAGAAGTGCATCAGGCACTGGCCTGGACACGGGGACCCTGTGTCCCTTCCCCATCACCAGCAACATTATACCAGAAGGGATCTATTAGGGATTTATATCCTGAAGGAGTGGACAGACATTCTTGGCGTTCTACCTAAACATAAAGCAAAAAATGGAGGGTGCAGGAGGCAGAGGCTGCATTTCATTTCTCTGGACACTTCTCTGCAAGGCTGAAGACAGCACTGTTCAGCTGTAAATGGTCTCCTTCTGGCAACACTGTGGGACTCGAGGACACAACAAGGGGGAGTCCCCCACCATGATCTGCACATGCTTTCAGGATGAAGACCTCACAAGCCCACACTGACATGTGTGCTCTGCATGGAACCCTCACACTGGCAGAACAGACTCAAGTGCACCACCGAAAGACAGAGGACCTACAGAGAGTGCACAGAGATGACATGAGATGACATGAGATGAGGCCAATGAGACTGCACAATTTTTCTGAGTGCTTTTAGGACAGCACTAGAGTCAAATACACCCAGCAGAAGCCCACCTGAGTATGACACTGAGTATCGATGACAGAGTGATGAAGGAAGCAAAAGAAAAAATGTGTCATGTCACACGCAGACCTTGGGCATGTGTACAGGAAGCATGAGAGCAGGGCTGATTTCTGGCCACCAAAGGAGTCCAGAGGAATGAGACAGGTACAAATCACCTGCTTGCATAGGATACCAACAGCCCTTGATCTAAACCTTCTTTGTCCACCGATGTCTTTCTGCCCTGAAATCCTTGATGCTGTCATCCTGGCACTTTGAGAAATGACCCTTCATATAGGAAAGCATGTGGCAGAGGCCAGGAAATGACAAGGCAGCAGTGCAGGAAACCAGGACAAAGCCCCTACCATTAGCTGGGATCTGGTCAGAAAATTATGCCTTCCACAAAGGTGCCTCTGGGCCTGAGGCAGGGCAGGACTGCTATAAAAGGCAGCCCAAGTCTCTGCTCTCTCATCCACTTCTCTCACCTCCTTCTCCTCAGGAATCCTCAGGTGAGTGGGAAACCTCTTCTCCTCCTCCTGCTTCAAGAGCAGCTCTTTCCTGGCTGTAGGTCTCAACTAGGAGGGGCTCTCATAGCACAGGGCTGGGAGCTGCTTCTGCTGGGAGAGGACAGGGGAGAGAAGGTCTTGTGCAGACAGTGAGAGGCTGGCACTTGGCTGAGGTGGCTCCTGGGCTTTGAGCTGGGCAGTTCAATGGGGGCCAGGAGATGCCTTGGCTGCAGGGTGTTTGGGTGCAGTGCTGCTTCTCATGTGTCCCCACTTTCTTCTCCTGCCTGTCCTCTGTGCCAGGTGCACCTGTGACCCCGAGCCATGTCCTGCTGCCGGCCCTGCGACCCTTGCTGCCAGCCCTGCGGCCCCTGCCCGCTGGGCAGCAGCTGCAATGAGTGCTGTGTCAGGCAGTGCCAGAGCTCCCATGTCGTCATTGAGCCGCCTGCTGTGCTGGTGACCCTGCCCGGCCCCGTCCTCAGCTCCTTCCCACAGAACACCGCCGTGGGATCCTCCACCTCCGCTGCCGTTGGCAGCATCCTCAGCTCTCAGGGAGTGCCCATCAGCTCCGGGGGCTTTGACATCTCCAGCATCACCAACTGCTTTGGTGGCAGCAGATGTCGTCCCTGCTAAATCTGCTGGACAACGTCCTCAGGCAAGAAGCTCCACGACCTCACAACGTGGTTCTGGGCAGAACATGATTCTGGTCAGGAAACAGAGCTTTTGGACATTCTGTTTACAGCTTTAGGATGATGTTTCTTTCTCCTACTATTCCATCTTCTTTCTGTGCTGCCCATTTGTCCCCAGGCCAGCCCAGGGGAGCCTGTTGTCCTCCCTTCCTCTTTAAGGTAGACGGATGGTCACCCTGGAGGAGCTTCTCTGCATCTTAGGGGCTGCTTCTGGTTCTTTCTGTGAGCCATGTCCTCTTCTTTCGACTCAATAAAATACTTTTGCATCCAAGCCTTGGCCTCTGAGTCATCCTTCATTTTCTGGCAAACCTTTCATATTGCTTAGGGAAAATGGTGGAGAAAGAACAGGCTTTAATTCCCTTAAAGCTGACAAAGCTGACATCCCTGGATACTCAATAGACAAGGTCATCAGGAGAACCATGGCTCCAAAGTTTGGCAACAGCTGTGAAGGGAAACGACAATGTCTGGGTACAGCCTGCAAGCTCACCTTTTCCTTCTCCTCCCCTCCATTGCCTGGTCTACAGTCCATGGCCTGCACACGAGCACGGGTAGATGAGATACACTCCCTCAGCACAGGTAGGACCCAGCTGGTATCCAGACATGCAGAGCTGAGGTAATTGACAATCAGCCATACTTGGCTGATACTCATTTACATACTCATTTACCACTCGCAGTGGTAAATGACTTTCATCTGAATATGTCTTCTGGCTTTATTATAAATTTGTGACAATTCTCACATGTATGAATGTATGTAATCTGTCCATCAGGTTCTTCCTGTGATGCCTTGAGAGGCTGACCTTGAACAGAGGCTAGACAGAGTTAAAGAATAAAGTAGGTATTCATTAAAAGGCCTTAATGGATACATGTTGGGCAGTACAAGAGTCTGGCCAGGGCTATACTGAAGAGGAATCCAAAATAGTCACAAAATTGATGACCGGTCACGAGGTCTCACAGTGTCATAAGTTTTTGTCCATTTGCATATTGGGATTAATTGTCCAATTACGGCTTCAGATTATGAAGTCCCATCCTTCTTGTTTTCCCTCTGCAGTCCACTGTTGTTTATGCTTTTGGGCCTGAAACTTGTAACAGCCGTCCTTGGTCTCAAGCTGAAAAAGGATTGTTTTATCTACAATTCTATTCTGTGAAGAGAGCTTAATAACACTTAATATGAAGCTCAGAACTACACACCTGGGCAGCACATAATCTGAAAAATATGAAAGCTAAAACTTAAGGCATCACCTGGATGAGGCCTTTGACCAAACCAGTGCTCACTGCTGCTGGGTCAACCTTTGGTTGGCAGTCCATGCTCACTTTGTGACCTCATTCCTGTGTTTGCACCATACGGTGTTGTACTTGTCTCCAGGAGAGAGAACAAGGACGCTTGTTGCAAAAATGGGCTGCCTACCTCTGTATGGCCTCTTCTTCAGCCACAGCCTGTTTTTTCTCACAGTGCCTTCTTACCAACAGTCCTTGGTTGGCTCCATGGCTAGCTGGTTATTGGTGTTTGAGACATCTTATCATTTTATCATTTTATCATCTTATCACCGGTGGCTCAAACATCAATATGGACTTGGACTGAAAAAGGACAACTAGCGAGAGAGAGAAAGGGGAAAAGCTCTATAAGCTGTCTCTGGTTTTGGAAGTTAATATCTTTACAATCCCCTACATTTTAATATACAATCTTATTATGAAAATAAAAGGCAAAACTATTAACATCAGAAGGAGAATCACAGGGTGCAATGTGTTATTAAGAGCTTCAGTTGCTCTTGGTGACTACCCAGTTTAAATGTCCCAGCAATGATGTCCTCTGTCTTTCTTTGATTTTTCCATCACCCAGTGGATTTTTCTACATCAGGATGAACGGTAATCAAAATTTTCTGTCTGTTTTCCCAAGCTTCCTTCAGTAGCATTTTTCCAGTAGCATTTTTCACATGCAAGTGAGATTCATTCAGTAGGAATAGGTTGCTGGTCTTAAGTCAGTGTATAATTAAATCATAACAATTGGTAAGACATAACTGTCACCCTGAATACTCAGCTTCTGAGCTCGCTAACATAGTTTTCTAAAGACTTTCCCCGGGACAGTAACTGTAAACATAGATATGTGTACATTCTTTCTGTTACACGTCTTGTGATGGGCATCTCTCATGGCCAGTGCAGCGAGAAAGTGTTATCCTGACCATCCAATCCCTGGCCGTGGTCAAAAGTCTATAAATCGTGGGAGGAAAAATAAACTTTCTCTTTCTTTCACCACACCTCGACCCGTGTCCGCGTGATCTATTCATCTTCAGCGGTAACACATAACAGGAGCTGAATAACTAAAATCATATCCCATAATGTCAAGAAAGTTACAAGCACAAATATTAGGGTACTTGTATGTACAATAATGTTGTCTACAAATACAAAATCACAAGGGGTTCTTGCACAAGCACATCCATTCCCTCAGGACCATACTCTGTACTCTAGGGACTAGAGTGCATCTCCATTGAGATTTAATCCTGACACAATGATTGGGTACATGGTATATACTGAAGCACCGTGCACTGTTGAAACAAGAAGTGTGGTTTATGGTTTGTGGGATCATAAAGGAAAATTAATACTTGCTACTATTATCTAGTTGCTAGGAGTGGAATTCCCTTTTTATTATCCTATGTTACCTTTTGACTGTCACCTTCCTTTGTAATTGTTGCCCCAGTAAATTGCAGCCACAAGAGAGAAGTGTGTGTAGTGCAGAATGCAGATGCTTACCATATTGATTAGCATAAACAAAAGAAGTGCAGGTTTCAGCCCTGTGGGTTGAGTTTGTTGATGTGTGACCCAAATTTGGTTCCTCCTGGCAATGATTGCTCCTACCAAAATGATAAGGAGTTCTTTGATAAGTAACTCAGTCTTCAATGGGACATGCTGGCACAATTCCCGGTAATGTTCCTGGAAAGATAGAACACTACAAGTCTCAGCAGAGTTGGCCCAGACAGGTTACCCCTTAGTTGCTCAGGGTGTATAACAGCTTGGAATAATGACAGAAGTACCTTTTCCCACTCAGAGGGTCTCTGTTCTGTCTCTTTAATGCACTTGAGTTGAGAAATAAAAATGCCTTTAGTCCATCAGGGCCAGTTTGGCCTTGACATTCCTCAGGTGTAGTCTCAATTTCTAGTTCATTAACTGCTCGCCACACTACTGTTGCTGCTTTGCTCACTTTTTCAGAGGGGCTGCTGGTGGTGGTATCTCCTGCAATTAGAATATGACATAATTGCATGTCCAGAGAAAGTGAGACCGTCTGTAAATGTTTGGCAAGCACAGCCTGTACAATCATGTGGAAATGTTTATACTCTTGTAAGAGTCTGATAAAGGTCTATTGTCTACCCTTCCAGGCAAGTGCAAATTGAGCCTTGCCATGTTCCTGGCATGGCATCATAAAAAAAACCCCACATTTATTTTACATCCAGGGTTGCTACACACGAGTGGGAGGCTCTCTAAATTGGAGTTACCAGCTCTGCAGAATTTAGCACAGCAGGAAAGGGATCACTATAGCATGCCGCTCCTCTGAGCTCCCACCTCTCCTGTAGCCTGGAGGTCATGGGGAACAGCCTTTGGTGCTTGAACCTCAGAAATTTGGGACTACAAAGACAGGTGAGATTTTCTGCACTGTCCTTTCTGGAAAACATGAAGAGTGGTTGGTCTGGGAGAGAGGGGCAGTGAGGGATGGAAGGTTGAGAAAAGAAAAGCTGTAAACCTGACACTGGTTTCCAGGTAGACAAGTACAAGGACTAACTGATATCACCGCCCATTGTCCTCAGAGGGGAAAAAGAGTGGGAGAATGAGGATGTTCCTGCTGAAACAGATAGGAAGCAGAAGACAACTTTGAATTTTCTCAAGAAAAATGGTATTACTAGTCGTGCTTAAAGATTTAAAAGAAATACTCTAAAAATAGAGACATCCAATGTTCTTGGTAGGTATCTCAGAAAATTAAACACATGGAGGTTATTATGGTGATTTCCTTAATGTTAACATCATCAGATGATGTGTGCATGAGGTCCCACGACAACAACCAGGGTTCAGCAAATTCTAGCAATCACCATGTGTGCTCACAGAGATGAGACAGATCCCAGGTCAAGTTGGGAAGTTACGTGCGTATCAAAGTCCAGATTCAGAGCAATGGGGTCCTGGTCAGATACAGTCACAGCCAGAGATCTAACTCAGATTACAAGCACGAGGACCTCATCTTGAAAGCTGCCCCAATAGGAAGAGGAGTTGGTTCTGGCTGAAGCCTCCCAGCAGAACTGCCTGGCAGATTCCAGCAAGGCCATCAGAGGGAAGGGAGAAGCACTCAGCTATGCAACCCTTATGATGGCTTGGTCCAGCTGTCCTACATACCTCAGCAGAGCAACACCTGAACGTGGGTCAGGTCCAAGACCCATTTGCTGGGAGGTCTCAGCACTGCCTCACTCAGCACTGGGCTGCTGAGCTGTAGAAGTGCATCAGGCACTGGCCTGGACACGGGGACCCTGTGTCCCTTCCCCATCACCAGCAACATTATACCAGAAGGGATGTATTGGGGATTTATATCCTGAAGGAGTGGACAGACATTCTTGGCGTTCTACCTAAACATGAAGCAAAAAATGGAAGGTGCAGGAGGCAGAGGCTGCATTTCATTTCTCTGGACACTTCTCTGCAAGGCTGAAGACAGCACTGTTCAGCTGTAAATGGTCTCCTTCTGGCAACACTGTGGGACTCGAGGACACAACAAGGGGGAGTCCCCCACCATGATCTGCACATGCTTTCAGGATGAAGACCTCACAAGCCCACACTGACATGTGTGCTCTGCATGGAACCCTCACACTGGCAGAACAGACTCAAGTGCACCACCGAAAGACAGAGGACCTACAGAGAGTGCACAGAGATGACATGAGATGACATGAGATGAGGCCAATGAGACTGCACAATTTTTCTGAGTGCTTTTAGGACAGCACTAGAGTCAAATACACCCAGCAGAAGCCCACCTGAGTATGACACTGAGTATCGATGACAGAGTGATGAAGGAAGCAAAAGAAAAAATGTGTCATGTCACACGCAGACCTTGGGCATGTGTACAGGAAGCATGAGAGCAGGGCTGATTTCTGGCCACCAAAGGAGTCCAGAGGAATGAGACAGGTACAAATCACCTGCTTGCATAGGATACCAACAGCCCTTGATCTAAACCTTCTTTGTCCACCGATGTCTTTCTGCCCTGAAATCCTTGATGCTGTCATCCTGGCACTTTGAGAAATGACCCTTCATATAGGAAAGCATGTGGCAGAGGCCAGGAAATGACAAGGCAGCAGTGCAGGAAACCAGGACAAAGCCCCTACCATTAGCTGGGATCTGGTCAGAAAATTATGCCTTCCACAAAGGTGCCTCTGGGCCTGAGGCAGGGCAGGACTGCTATAAAAGGCAGCCCAAGTCTCTGCTCTCTCATCCACTTCTCTCACCTCCTTCTCCTCAGGAATCCTCAGGTGAGTGGGAAACCTCTTCTCCTCCTCCTGCTTCAAGAGCAGCTCTTTCCTGGCTGTAGGTCTCAACTAGGAGGGGCTCTCATAGCACAGGGCTGGGAGCTGCTTCTGCTGGGAGAGGACAGGGGAGAGAAGGTCTTGTGCAGACAGTGAGAGGCTGGCACTTGGCTGAGGTGGCTCCTGGGCTTTGAGCTGGGCAGTTCAATGAGGGCCAGGAGATGCCTTGGCTGCAGGGTGATTGGGTGTAGGGATGCTTCTCACGTGTCCCCACTTTCTTCTCCTGCCTGTCCTCTGTGCCAGGTGCACCTGTGACCCCGAGCCATGTCCTGCTGCCGGCCCTGCGACCCTTGCTGCCAGCCCTGCGGCCCCTGCCCGCTGGGCAGCAGCTGCAATGAGTGCTGTGTCAGGCAGTGCCAGAGCTCCCATGTCGTCATTGAGCCGCCTGCTGTGCTGGTGACCCTGCCCGGCCCCGTCCTCAGCTCCTTCCCACAGAACACCGCCGTGGGATCCTCCACCTCCGCTGCCGTTGGCAGCATCCTCAGCTCTCAGGGAGTGCCCATCAGCTCCGGGGGCTTTGACATCTCCAGCATCACCAACTGCTTTGGTGGCAGCAGATGTCGTCCCTGCTAAATCTGCTGACAACGTCCTCAGGCAAGAAGCTCCACGACCTCACAACGTGGTTCTGGGCAGAACATGATTCTGGTCAGGAAACAGAGCTTTTGGACATTCTGTTTACAGCTTTAGGATGATGTTTCTTTCTCCTACTATTCCATCTTCTTTCTGTGCTGCCCATTTGTCCCCAGGCCAGCCCAGGGGAGCCTGTTGTCCTCCCTTCCTCTTTAAGGTAGACGGATGGTCACCCTGGAGGAGCTTCTCTGCATCTTAGGGGCTGCTTCTGGTGCTTTCTGTGAGCCATGTCCTCTTCTTTAGACTCAATAAAATACTTTTGCATCCAAGCCTTGGCCTCTGAGTCATCCTTCATTTTCTGGCAAACCTTTCATATTGCTTAGGGAAAATGGTGGAGAAAGAACAGGCTTCAATTCCCTTAAAGCTGACAAAGCTGACATCCCTGGATACTCAATAGACAAGGTCATCAGGAGAACCATGGCTCCAAAGTTTGGCAACAGCTGTGAAGGGAAACGACAATGTCTGGGTACAGCCTGCAAGCTCACCTTTTCCTTCTCCTCCCCTCCATTGCCTGGTCTACAGTCCATGGCCTGCACACGAGCACGGGTAGATGAGATACACTCCTTCAGCACAGGTAGGACCCAGCTGGTATCCAGACATGCAGAGCTGAGGTAATTGACAATCAGCCATACTTGGCTGATACTCATTTACATACTCACTTACCACTCGCAGTGGTAAATGACTTCCATCTGAATATGTCTTCTGGCTTTATTATAAATTTGTGACAATTCTCACATGTATGAATGTATGTAATCTGTCCATCAGGTTCTTCCTGTGATGCCTTGAGAGGCTGACCTTGAACAGAGGCTAGACAGAGTTAAAGAATAAAGTAGGTATTCATTAAAAGGCCTTAATGGATACATGTTGGGCAGTACAAGAGTCTGGCCAGGGCTATACTGAAGAGGAATCCAAAATAGTCACAAAATTGATGACCGGTCACGAGGTCTCACAGTGTCATAAGTTTTTGTCCATTTGCATATTGGGATTAATTGTCCAATTACGGCTTCAGATTATGAAGTCCCATCCTTCTTGTTTTCCCTCTGCAGTCCACTGTTGTTTATGCTTTTGGGCCTGAAACTTGTAACAGCTGTCCTTGGTCTCAAGCTGAAAAAGGATTGTTTTATCTACAATTCTATTCTGTGAAGAGAGCTTAATAACACTTAATATGAAGCTCAGAACTACACACCTGGGCAGCACATAATCTGAAAAATATGAAAGCTAAAACTTAAGGCATCACCTGGATGAGGCCTTTGACCAAACCAGTGCTCACTGCTGCTGGGTCAACCTTTGGTTGGCAGTCCATGCTCACTTTGTGACCTCATTCCTGTGTTTGCACCATACGGTGTTGTACTTGTCTCCAGGAGAGAGAACAAGGACGCTTGTTGCAAAAATGGGCTGCCTACCTCTGTATGGCCTCTTCTTCAGCCACAGCCTGTTTTTCTCTCACAGTGCCTTCTTACCAACAGTCCTTGGTTGGCTCCATGGCTAGCTGGTTATTGGTGTTTGAGACATCTTATCATCTTATCATTTTATCATCTTATCACCGGTGGCTCAAACATCAATATGGACTTGGACTGAAAAAGGACAACTAGCGAGAGAGAGAAAGGGGAAAAGCTCTATAAGCTGTCTCTGGTTTTGGAAGTTAATATCTTTACAATCCCCTACATTTTAATATACAATCTTATTATGAAAATAAAAGGCAAAACTATTAACATCAGAAGGAGAATCACAGGGTGCAATGTGTTATTAAGAGCTTCAGTTGCTCTTGGTGACTACCCAGTTTAAATGTCCCAGCAATGATGTCCTCTGTCTTTCTTTGATTTTTCCATCACCCAGTGGATTTTTCTACATCAGGATGAATGGTAATCAAAATTTTCTGTCTGTTTTCCCAAGCTTCCTTCAATAGCATTTTTCACATGCAAGTGAGATTCATTCAGTAGGAATAGGTTGCTGGTCTTAAGTCAGTGTATAATTAAATCATAACAATTGGTAAGACATAACTGTCACCCTGAATACTCAGCTTCTGAGCTTGCTAACATAGTTTTCTAAAGACTTTCCCCGGGACAGTAATTGTAAACATAGATATGTGTACATTCTTTCTGTTACACGTCTTGTGATGGGCATCTCTCATGGCCAGTGCAGCGAGAAAGTGTTATCCTGACCATCCAATCCCTGGCCGTGGTCAAAAGTCTATAAATCGTGGGAGGAAAAATAAACTTTCTCTTTCTTTCACCACACCTCGACCCGTGTCCGCGTGATCTATTCATCTTCAGCGGTAACACATAACAGGAGCTGAATAACTAAAATCATATCCCATAATGTCAAGAAAGTTACAAGCACAAATATTAGGGTACTTGTATGTACAATAATGTTGTCTACAAATACAAAATCACAAGGGGTTCTTGCACAAGCACATCCATTCCCTCAGTACCATACTCTGTACTCTAGGGACTAGAGTGCATCTCCATTGAGATTTAATCCTGACACAATGATTGGGTACATGGTATATACTGAAGCACCGTGCACTGTTGAAACAAGAAGTGTGGTTTATGGTTTGTGGGATCATAAAGGAAAATTAATACTTGCTACTATTATCTAGTTGCTAGGAGAGGAATTCCCTTTTTATTATCCTAGGTTACCTTTTGACTGTCACCTTCCTTTGTAATTGTTGCCCCAGTAAATTGCAGCCACAAGAGAGAAGTGTGTGTAGTGCAGAATGCAGATGCTTACCATATTGATTAGCATAAACAAAAGAAGTGCAGGTTTCAGCCCTGTGGGTTGAGTTTGTTGATGTGTGACCCAAATTTGGTTCCTCCTGGCAATGATTGCTCCTACCAAAATGATAAGGAGTTCTTTGATAAGTAACTCAGTCTTCAATGGGACATGCTGGCACAATTCCCGGTAATGTCCCTGGAAAGATAGAACACTACAAGTCTCAGCAGAGTTGGCCCAGACAGGTTACCCCTTAGTTGCTCAGGGTGTATAACAGCTTGGAATAATGACAGAAGTACCTTTTCCCACTCAGAGGGTCTCTGTTCTGTCTCTTTAATGCACTTGAGTGGAGAAATAAAAATGCCTTTAGTCCATCAGGGCCAGTTTGGCCTTGACATTCCTCAGGTGTAGTCTCAATTTCTAGTTCATTAACTGCTCGCCACACTACTGTTGCTGCTTTGCTCACTTTTTCAGAGGGGCTGCTGGTGGTGGTATCTCCTGCAATTAGAATATGACATAATTGCATGTCCAGAGAAAGTGAGACCGTCTGTAAACGTTTGGCAAGCACAGCCTGTACAATCATGTGGAAATGTTTATACTCTTGTAAGAGTCTGATAAAGGTCTATTGTCTACCCTTCCAGGCAAGTGCAAATTGAGCCTTGCCATGTTCCTGGCATGGCATCATAAAAAAAACCCCACATTTATTTTACATCCAGGGTTGCTACACACGAGTGGGAGGCTCTCTAAATTGGAGTTACCAGCTCTGCAGAATTTAGCACAGCAGGACGGGATCACTATAGCATGCCGCTCCTCTGAGCTCCCACCTCTCCTGTAGCCTGGAGGCCATGGGGAACAGCCTTTGGTGCTTGAACCTCAGAAATTTGGGACTACAAAGACAGGTGAGATTTTCTGCACTGTCCTTTCTGGAAAACATGAAGAGTGGTTGGTCTGGGAGAGAGGGGCAGGGAGGGATGGAAGGTTGAGAAAAGAAAAGCTGTAAACCTGACACTGGTTTCCAGGTAGACAAGTACAAGGACTAACTGATATCACCGCCCATTGTCCTCAGAGGGGAAAAAGAGTGGGAGAATGAGGATGTTCCTGCTGAAACAGATAGGAAGCAGAAGACAACTTTGAATTTTCTCAAGAAAAATGGTATTACTAGTCGTGCTTAAAGATTTAAAAGAAATACTCTAAAAATAGAGACATCCAATGTTCTTGGTAGGTATCTCAGAAAATTAAACACATGGAGGTTATTATGGTGATTTCCTTAATGTTAACATCATCAGATGATGTGTGCATGAGGTCCCACGACAACAACCAGGGTTCAGCAAATTCTAGCAATCACCATGTGTGCTCACAGAGATGAGACAGATCCCAGGTCAAGTTGGGAAGTTACGTGCGTATCAAAGTCCAGATTCAGAGCAATGGGGTCCTGGTCAGATACAGTCACAGCCAGAGATCTAACTCAGATTACAAGCACGAGGACCTCATCTTGAAAGCTGCCCCAATAGGAAGAGGAGTTGGTTCTGGCTGAAGCCTCCCAGCAGAACTGCCTGGCAGATTCCAGCAAGGCCATCAGAGGGAAGGGAGAAGCACTCAGCTATGCAACCCTTATGATGGCTTGGTCCAGCTGTCCTACATACCTCAGCAGAGCAACACCTGAACGTGGGTCAGGTCCAAGACCCATTTGCTGGGAGGTCTCAGCACTGCCTCACTCAGCACTGGGCTGCTGAGCTGTAGAAGTGCATCAGGCACTGGCCTGGACACGGGGACCCTGTGTCCCTTCCCCATCACCAGCAACATTATACCAGAAGGGATGTATTGGGGATTTATATCCTGAAGGAGTGGACAGACATTCTTGGCGTTCTACCTAAACATAAAGCAAAAAATGGAAGGTGCAGGAGGCAGAGGCTGCATTTCATTTCCCTGGACACTTCTCTGCAAGGCTGAAGACAGCACTGTTCAGCTGTAAATGGTCTCCTTCTGGCAACACTGTGGGACTCGAGGACACAACAAGGGGGAGTCCCCCACCATGATCTGCACATGCTTTCAGGATGAAGACCTCACAAGCCCACACTGACATGTGTGCTCTGCATGGAACCCTCACACTGGCAGAACAGACTCAAGTGCACCACCGAAAGACAGAGGACCTACAGAGAGTGCACAGAGATGACATGAGATGACATGAGATGAGGCCAATGAGACTGCACAATTTTTCTGAGTGCTTTTAGGACAGCACTAGAGTCAAATACACCCAGCAGAAGCCCACCTGAGTATGACACTGAGTATCGATGACAGAGTGATGAAGGAAGCAAAAGAAAAAATGTGTCATGTCACACGCAGACCTTGGGCATGTGTACAGGAAGCATGAGAGCAGGGCTGATTTCTGGCCACCAAAGGAGTCCAGAGGAATGAGACAGGTACAAATCACCTGCTTGCATAGGATACCAACAGCCCTTGATCTAAACCTTCTTTGTCCACCGATGTCTTTCTGCCCTGAAATCCTTGATGCTGTCATCCTGGCACTTTGAGAAATGACCCTTCATATAGGAAAGCATGTGGCAGAGGCCAGGAAATGACAAGGCAGCAGTGCAGGAAACCAGGACAAAGCCCCTACCATTAGCTGGGATCTGGTCAGAAAATTATGCCTTCCACAAAGGTGCCTCTGGGCCTGAGGCAGGGCAGGACTGCTATAAAAGGCAGCCCAAGTCTCTGCTCTCTCATCCACTTCTCTCACCTCCTTCTCCTCAGGAATCCTCAGGTGAGTGGGAAACCTCTTCTCCTCCTCCTGCTTCAAGAGCAGCTCTTTCCTGGCTGTAGGTCTCAACTAGGAGGGGCTCTCATAGCACAGGGCTGGGAGCTGCTTCTGCTGGGAGAGGACAGGGGAGAGAAGGTCTTGTGCAGACAGTGAGAGGCTGGCACTTGGCTGAGGTGGCTCCTGGGCTTTGAGCTGGGCAGTTCAATGTGGGCCAGGAGATGCCTTGGCTGCAGGGTGTTTGGGTGCAGTGCTGCTTCTCACGTGTCCCCACTTTCTTCTCCTGCCTGTCCTCTGTGCCAGGTGCACCTGTGACCCCGAGCCATGTCCTGCTGCCGGCCCTGCGACCCTTGCTGCCAGCCCTGCGGCCCCTGCCCGCTGGGCAGCAGCTGCAATGAGTGCTGTGTCAGGCAGTGCCAGAGCTCCCATGTCGTCATTGAGCCGCCTGCTGTGCTGGTGACCCTGCCCGGCCCCGTCCTCAGCTCCTTCCCACAGAACACCGCCGTGGGATCCTCCACCTCCGCTGCCGTTGGCAGCATCCTCAGCTCTCAGGGAGTGCCCATCAGCTCCGGGGGCTTTGACATCTCCAGCATCACCAACTGCTTTGGTGGCAGCAGATGTCGTCCCTGCTAAATCTGCTGACAACGTCCTCAGGCAAGAAGCTCCACGACCTCACAACGTGGTTCTGGGCAGAACATGATTCTGGTCAGGAAACAGAGCTTTTGGACATTCTGTTTACAGCTTTAGGATGATGTTTCTTTCTCCTACTATTCCATCTTCTTTCTGTGCTGCCCATTTGTCCCCAGGCCAGCCCAGGGGAGCCTGTTGTCCTCCCTTCCTCTTTAAGGTAGACGGATGGTCACCCTGGAGGAGCTTCTCTGCATCTTAGGGGCTGCTTCTGGTGCTTTCTGTGAGCCATGTCCTCTTCTTTAGACTCAATAAAATACTTTTGCATCCAAGCCTTGGCCTCTGAGTCATCCTTCATTTTCTGGCAAACCTTTCATATTGCTTAGGGAAAATGGTGGAGAAAGAACAGGCTTCAATTCCCTTAAAGCTGACAAAGCTGACATCCCTGGATACTCAATAGACAAGGTCATCAGGAGAACCATGGCTCCAAAGTTTGGCAACAGCTGTGAAGGGAAACGACAATGTCTGGGTACAGCCTGCAAGCTCACCTTTTCCTTCTCCTCCCCTCCATTGCCTGGTCTACAGTCCATGGCCTGCACACGAGCACGGGTAGATGAGATACACTCCCTCAGCACAGGTAGGACCCAGCTGGTATCCAGACATGCAGAGCTGAGGTAATTGACAATCAGCCATACTTGGCTGATACTCATTTACATACTCACTTACCACTCGCAGTGGTAAATGACTTCCATCTGAATATGTCTTCTGGCTTTATTATAAATTTGTGACAATTCTCACATGTATGAATGTATGTAATCTGTCCATCAGGTTCTTCCTGTGATGCCTTGAGAGGCTGACCTTGAACAGAGGCTAGACAGAGTTAAAGAATAAAGTAGGTATTCATTAAAAGGCCTTAATGGATACATGTTGGGCAGTACAAGAGTCTGGCCAGGGCTATACTGAAGAGGAATCCAAAATAGTCACAAAATTGATGACCGGTCACGAGGTCTCACAGTGTCATAAGTTTTTGTCCATTTGCATATTGGGATTAATTGTCCAATTACGGCTTCAGATTATGAAGTCCCATCCTTCTTGTTTTCCCTCTGCAGTCCACTGTTGTTTATGCTTTTGGGCCTGAAACTTGTAACAGCTGTCCTTGGTCTCAAGCTGAAAAAGGATTGTTTTATCTACAATTCTATTCTGTGAAGAGAGCTTAATAACACTTAATATGAAGCTCAGAACTACACACCTGGGCAGCACATAATCTGAAAAATATGAAAGCTAAAACTTAAGGCATCACCTGGATGAGGCCTTTGACCAAACCAGTGCTCACTGCTGCTGGGTCAACCTTTGGTTGGCAGTCCATGCTCACTTTGTGACCTCATTCCTGTGTTTGCACCATACGGTGTTGTACTTGTCTCCAGGAGAGAGAACAAGGACGCTTGTTGCAAAAATGGGCTGCCTACCTCTGTATGGCCTCTTCTTCAGCCACAGCCTGTTTTTTCTCACAGTGCCTTCTTACCAACAGTCCTTGGTTGGCTCCATGGCTAGCTGGTTATTGGTGTTTGAGACATCTTATCATCTTATCATTTTATCATCTTATCACCGGTGGCTCAAACATCAATATGGACTTGGACTGAAAAAGGACAACTAGCGAGAGAGAGAAAGGGGAAAAGCTCTATAAGCTGTCTCTGGTTTTGGAAGTTAATATCTTTACAATCCCCTACATTTTAATATACAATCTTATTATGAAAATAAAAGGCAAAACTATTAACATCAGAAGGAGAATCACAGGGTGCAATGTGTTATTAAGAGCTTCAGTTGCTCTTGGTGACTACCCAGTTTAAATGTCCCAGCAATGATGTCCTCTGTCTTTCTTTGATTTTTCCATCACCCAGTGGATTTTTCTACATCAGGATGAATGGTAATCAAAATTTTCTGTCTGTTTTCCCAAGCTTCCTTCAATAGCATTTTTCACATGCAAGTGAGATTCATTCAGTAGGAATAGGTTGCTGGTCTTAAGTCAGTGTATAATTAAATCATAACAATTGGTAAGACATAACTGTCACCCTGAATACTCAGCTTCTGAGCTCGCTAACATAGTTTTCTAAAGACTTTCCCCGGGACAGTAACTGTAAACATAGATATGTGTACATTCTTTCTGTTACACGTCTTGTGATGGGCATCTCTCATGGCCAGTGCAGCGAGAAAGTGTTATCCTGACCATCCAATCCCTGGCCGTGGTCAAAAGTCTATAAATCGTGGGAGGAAAAATAAACTTTCTCTTTCTTTCACCACACCTCGACCCGTGTCCGCGTGATCTATTCATCTTCAGCGGTAACACATAACAGGAGCTGAATAACTAAAATCATATCCCATAATGTCAAGAAAGTTACAAGCACAAATATTAGGGTACTTGTATGTACAATAATGTTGTCTACAAATACAAAATCACAAGGGGTTCTTGCACAAGCTCATCCATTCCCTCAGGACCATACTCTGTACTCTAGGGACTAGAGTGCATCTCCATTGAGATTTAATCCTGACACAATGATTGGGTACATGGTATATACTGAAGCACCGTGCACTGTTGAAACAAGAAGTGTGGTTTATGGTTTGTGGGATCATAAAGGAAAATTAATACTTGCTACTATTATCTAGTTGCTAGGAGTGGAATTCCCTTTTTATTATCCTATGTTACCTTTTGACTGTCACCTTCCTTTGTAATTGTTGCCCCAGTAAATTGCAGCCACAAGAGAGAAGTGTGTGTAGTGCAGAATGCAGATGCTTACCATATTGATTAGCATAAACAAAAGAAGTGAAGGTTTCAGCCCTGTGGGTTGAGTTTGTTGATGTGTGACCCAAATTTGGTTCCTCCTGGCAATGATTGCTCCTACCAAAATGATAAGGAGTTCTTTGATAAGTAACTCAGTCTTCAATGGGACATGCTGGCACAATTCCCGGTAATGTTCCTGGAAAGATAGAACACTACAAGTCTCAGCAGAGTTGGCCCAGACAGGTTACCCCTTAGTTGCTCAGGGTGTATAACAGCTTGGAATAATGACAGAAGTACCTTTTCCCACTCAGAGGGTCTCTGTTCTGTCTCTTTAATGCACTTGAGTTGAGAAATAAAAATGCCTTTAGTCCATCAGGGCCAGTTTGGCCTTGACATTCCTCAGGTGTAGTCTCAATTTCTAGTTCATTAACTGCTCGCCACACTACTGTTGCTGCTTTGCTCACTTTTTCAGAGGGGCTGCTGGTGGTGGTATCTCCTGCAATTAGAATATTACGTAATTGCATGTCCAGAGAAAGTGAGACCGTCTGTAAATGTTTGGCAAGCACAGCCTGTACAATCATGTGGAAATGTTTATACTCTTGTAAGAGTCTGATAAAGGTCTATTGTCTACCCTTCCAGGCAAGTGCAAATTGAGCCTTGCCATGTTCCTGGCATGGCATCATAAAAAAACCCCCACATTTATTTTACATCCAGGGTTGCTACACACGAGTGGGAGGCTCTCTAAATTGGAGTTACCAGCTCTGCAGAATTTAGCACAGCAGGAAAGGGATCACTATAGCATGCCGCTCCTCTGAGCTCCCACCTCTCCTGTAGCCTGGAGGTCATGGGGAACAGCCTTTGGTGCTTGAACCTCAGAAATTTGGGACTACAAAGACAGGTGAGATTTTCTGCACTGTCCTTTCTGGAAAACATGAAGAGTGGTTGGTCTGGGAGAGAGGGGCAGTGAGGGATGGAAGGCTGGGAAAAGAAAAGCTGTAAACCTGACACTGGTTTCCAGGTAGACAAGTACAAGGACTAACTGACATCACCGCCCATTGTCCTCAGAGGGGAAAAAGAGTGGGAGAATGAGGACGTTCCTGCTGAAACAGATAGGAAGCAGAAGACAACTTTGAATTTTCTCAAGAAAAATGGTATTACTAGTCGTGCTTAAAGATTTAAAAGAAATACTCTAAAAATAGAGACATCCAATGTTCTTGGTAGGTATCTCAGAAAATTAAACACATGGAGGTTATTATGGTGATTTCCTTAATGTTAACATCATCAGATGATGTGTGCATGAGGTCCCACGACAACAACCAGGGTTCAGCAAATTCTAGCAATCACCATGTGTGCTCACAGAGATGAGACAGATCCCAGGTCAAGTTGGGAAGTTACGTGCGTATCAAAGTCCAGATTCAGAGCAATGGGGTCCTGGTCAGATACAGTCACAGCCAGAGATCTAACTCAGATTACAAGCACGAGGACCTCATCTTGAAAGCTGCCCCAATAGGAAGAGGAGTTGGTTCTGGCTGAAGCCTCCCAGCAGAACTGCCTGGCAGATTCCAGCAAGGCCATCAGAGGGAAGGGAGAAGCACTCAGCTATGCAACCCTTATGATGGCTTGGTCCAGCTGTCCTACATACCTCAGCAGAGCAACACCTGAACGTGGGTCAGGTCCAAGACCCATTTGCTGGGAGGTCTCAGCACTGCCTCACTCAGCACTGGGCTGCTGAGCTGTAGAAGTGCATCAGGCACTGGCCTGGACACGGGGACCCTGTGTCCCTTCCCCATCACCAGCAACATTATACCAGAAGGGATGTATTGGGGATTTATATCCTGAAGGAGTGGACAGACATTCTTGGCGTTCTACCTAAACATGAAGCAAAAAATGGAAGGTGCAGGAGGCAGAGGCTGCATTTCATTTCTCTGGACACTTCTCTGCAAGGCTGAAGACAGCACTGTTCAGTTGTAAATTGTCTCCTTCTGGCAACACTGTGGGACTCAAGGACACAACAAGGGGGAGTCCCCCACCATGATCTGCACATGCTTTCAGGATGAAGACCTCACAAGCCCACACTGACATGTGTGCTCTGCATGGAACCCTCACACTGGCAGAACAGACTCAAGTGCACCACCGAAAGACAGAGGACCTACAGAGAGTGCACAGAGATGACATGAGATGACATGAGATGAGGCCAATGAGACTGCACAATTTTTCTGAGTGCTTTTAGGACAGCACTAGAGTCAAATACACCCAGCAGAAGCCCACCTGAGTATGACACTGAGTATCGATGACAGAGTGATGAAGGAAGCAAAAGAAAAAATGTGTCATGTCACACGCAGACCTTGGGCATGTGTACAGGAAGCATGAGAGCAGGGCTGATTTCTGGCCACCAAAGGAGTCCAGAGGAATGAGACAGGTACAAATCACCTGCTTGCATAGGATACCAACAGCCCTTGATCTAAACCTTCTTTGTCCACCGATGTCTTTCTGCCCTGAAATCCTTGATGCTGTCATCCTGGCACTTTGAGAAATGACCCTTCATATAGGAAAGCATGTGGCAGAGGCCAGGAAATGACAAGGCAGCAGTGCAGGAAACCAGGACAAAGCCCCTACCATTAGCTGGGATCTGGTCAGAAAATTATGCCTTCCACAAAGGTGCCTCTGGGCCTGAGGCAGGGCAGGACTGCTATAAAAGGCAGCCCAAGTCTCTGCTCTCTCATCCACTTCTCTCACCTCCTTCTCCTCAGGAATCCTCAGGTGAGTGGGAAACCTCTTCTCCTCCTGCTGCTTCAAGAGCAGCTCTTTCCTGGCTGTAGGTCTCAACTAGGAGGGGCTCTCATAGCACAGGGCTGGGAGCTGCTTCTGCTGGGAGAGGACAGGGGAGAGAAGGTCTTGTGCAGACAGTGAGAGGCTGGCACTTGGCTGAGGTGGCTCCTGGGCTTTGAGCTGGGCAGTTCAATGTGGGCCAGGAGATGCCTTGGCTGCAGGGTGTTTGGGTGCAGTGCTGCTTCTCACGTGTCCCCACTTTCTTCTCCTGCCTGTCCTCTGTGCCAGGTGCACCTGTGACCCCGAGCCATGTCCTGCTGCCGGCCCTGCGACCCTTGCTGCCAGCCCTGCGGCCCCTGCCCGCTGGGCAGCAGCTGCAATGAGTGCTGTGTCAGGCAGTGCCAGAGCTCCCATGTCGTCATTGAGCCGCCTGCTGTGCTGGTGACCCTGCCCGGCCCCGTCCTCAGCTCCTTCCCACAGAACACCGCCGTGGGATCCTCCACCTCCGCTGCCGTTGGCAGCATCCTCAGCTCTCAGGGAGTGCCCATCAGCTCCGGGGGCTTTGACATCTCCAGCATCACCAACTGCTTTGGTGGCAGCAGATGTCGTCCCTGCTAAATCTGCTGGCAACGTCCTCAGGCAAGAACCTCCACGACCTCACAACGTGGTTCTGGGCAGAACATGATTCTGGTCAGGAAACAGAGCTTTTGGACATTCTGTTTACAGCTTTAGGATGATGTTTCTTTCTCCTACTATTCCATCTTCTTTCTGTGCTGCCCATTTGTCCCCAGGCCAGCCCAGGGGAGCCTGTTGTCCTCCCTTCCTCTTTAAGGTAGACGGATGGTCACCCTGGAGGAGCTTCTCTGCATCTTAGGGGCTGCTTCTGGTTCTTTCTGTGAGCCATGTCCTCTTCTTTCGACTCAATAAAATACTTTTGCATCCAAGCCTTGGCCTCTGAGTCATCCTTCATTTTCTGGCAAACCTTTCATATTGCTTAGGGAAAATGGTGGAGAAAGAACAGGCTTTAATTCCCTTAAAGCTGACAAAGTCATCCCTGGATACTCAATAGACAAGGTCATCAGGAGAACCATGGCTCCAAAGTTTGGCAACAGCTGTGAAGGGAAACGACAATGTCTGGGTACAGCCTGCAAGCTCACCTTTTCCTTCTCCTCCCCTCCATTGCCTGGTCTACAGTCCATGGCCTGCACACGAGCACGCGTAGATGAGATACACTCCCTCAGCACAGGTAGGACCCAGCTGGTATCCAGACATGCAGAGCTGAGGTAATTGACAATCAGCCATACTTGGCTGATACTCATTTACATACTCATTTACCACTCGCAGTGGTAAATGACTTCCATCTGAATATGTCTTCTGGCTTTATTATAAATTTGTGACAATTCTCACATGTATGAATGTATGTAATCTGTCCATCAGGTTCTTCCTGTGATGCCTTGAGAGGCTGACCTTGAACAGAGGCTAGACAGAGTTAAAGAATAAAGTAGGTATTCATTAAAAGGCCTTAATGGATACATGCTGGGCAGTACAAGAGTCTGGCCAGGGCTATACTGAAGAGGAATCCAAAATAGTCACAAAATTGATGACCGGTCACGAGGTCTCACAGTGTCATAAGTTTTTGTCCATTTGCATATTGGGATTAATTGTCCAATTACGGCTTCAGATTATGAAGTCCCATCCTTCTTGTTTTCCCTCTGCAGTCCACTGTTGTTTATGTTTTTGGGCCTGAAACTTGTAACAGCTGTCCTTGGTCTCAAGCTGAAAAAGGATTGTTTTATCTACAATTCTATTCTGTGAAGAGAGCTTAATAACACTTAATATGAAGCTCAGAACTACACACCTGGGCAGCACATAATCTGAAAAATATGAAAGCTAAAACTTAAGGCATCACCTGGATGAGGCCTTTGACCAAACCAGTGCTCACTGCTGCTGGGTCAACCTTTGGTTGGCAGTCCATGCTCACTTTGTGACCTCATTCCTGTGTTTGCACCATACGGTGTTGTACTTGTCTCCAGGAGAGAGAACAAGGACGCTTGTTGCAAAAATGGGCTGCCTACCTCTGTATGGCCTCTTCTTCAGCCACAGCCTGTTTTTTCTCACAGTGCCTTCTTACCAACAGTCCTTGGTTGGCTCCATGGCTAGCTGGTTATTGGTGTTTGAGACATCTTATCATCTTATCATTTTATCATCTTATCACCGGTGGCTCAAACATCAATATGGACTTGGACTGAAAAAGGACAACTAGCGAGAGAGAGAAAGGGGAAAAGCTCTATAAGCTGTCTCTGGTTTTGGAAGTTAATATCTTTACAATCCCCTACATTTTAATATACAATCTTATTATGAAAATAAAAGGCAAAACTATTAACATCAGAAGGAGAATCACAGGGTGCAATGTGTTATTAAGAGCTTCAGTTGCTCTTGGTGACTACCCAGTTTAAATGTCCCAGCAATGATGTCCTCTGTCTTTCTTTGATTTTTCCATCACCCAGTGGATTTTTCTACATCAGGATGAATGGTAATCAAAATTTTCTGTCTGTTTTCCCAAGCTTCCTTCAATAGCATTTTTCACATGCAAGTGAGATTCATTCAGTAGGAATAGGTTGCTGGTCTTAAGTCAGTGTATAATTAAATCATAACAATTGGTAAGACATAACTGTCACCCTGAATACTCAGCTTCTGAGCTCGCTAACATAGTTTTCTAAAGACTTTCCCCGGGACAGTAACTGTAAACATAGATATGTGTACATTCTTTCTGTTACACGTCTTGTGATGGGCATCTCTCATGGCCAGTGCAGCGAGAAAGTGTTATCCTGACCATCCAATCCCTGGCCGTGGTCAAAAGTCTATAAATCGTGGGAGGAAAAATAAACTTTCTCTTTCTTTCACCACACCTCGACCCGTGTCCGCGTGATCTATTCATCTTCAGCGGTAACACATAACAGGAGCTGAAATAACTAAAATCATATCCCATAATGTCAAGAAAGTTACAAGCACAAATATTAGGGTACTTGTATGTACAATAATGTTGTCTACAAATACAAAATCACAAGGGGTTCTTGCACAAGCTCATCCATTCCCTCAGGACCATACTCTGTACTCTAGGGACTAGAGTGCATCTCCATTGAGATTTAATCCTGACACAATGATTGGGTACATGGTATATACTGAAGCACCGTGCACTGTTGAAACAAGAAGTGTGGTTTATGGTTTGTGGGATCATAAAGGAAAATTAATACTTGCTACTATTATCTAGTTGCTAGGAGTGGAATTCCCTTTTTATTATCCTATGTTACCTTTTGACTGTCACCTTCCTTTGTAATTGTTGCCCCAGTAAATTGCAGCCACAAGAGAGAAGTGTGTGTAGTGCAGAATGCAGATGCTTACCATATTGATTAGCATAAACAAAAGAAGTGAAGGTTTCAGCCCTGTGGGTTGAGTTTGTTGATGTGTGACCCAAATTTGGTTCCTCCTGGCAATGATTGCTCCTACCAAAATGATAAGGAGTTCTTTGATAAGTAACTCAGTCTTCAATGGGACATGCTGGCACAATTCCCGGTAATGTTCCTGGAAAGATAGAACACTACAAGTCTCAGCAGAGTTGGCCCAGACAGGTTACCCCTTAGTTGCTCAGGGTGTATAACAGCTTGGAATAATGACAGAAGTACCTTTTCCCACTCAGAGGGTCTCTGTTCTGTCTCTTTAATGCACTTGAGTTGAGAAATAAAAATGCCTTTAGTCCATCAGGGCCAGTTTGGCCTTGACATTCCTCAGGTGTAGTCTCAATTTCTAGTTCATTAACTGCTCGCCACACTACTGTTGCTGCTTTGCTCACTTTTTCAGAGGGGCTGCTGGTGGTGGTATCTCCTGCAATTAGAATATGACATAATTGCATGTCCAGAGAAAGTGAGACCGTCTGTAAACGTTTGGCAAGCACAGCCTGTACAATCATGTGGAAATGTTTATACTCTTGTAAGAGTCTGATAAAGGTCTATTGTCTACCCTTCCAGGCAAGTGCAAATTGAGCCTTGCCATGTTCCTGGCATGGCATCATAAAAAAACCCCACATTTATTTTACATCCAGGGTTGCTACACACAAGTGGGAGGCTCTCTAAATTGGAGTTACCAGCTCTGCAGAATTTAGCACAGCAGGAAAGGGATCACTATAGCATGCCGCTCCTCTGAGCTCCCACCTCTCCTGTAGCCTGGAGGTCATGGGGAACAGCCTTTGGTGCTTGAACCTCAGAAATTTGGGACTACAAAGACAGGTGAGATTTTCTGCACTGTCCTTTCTGGAAAACATGAAGAGTGGTTGGTCTGGGAGAGAGGGGCAGTGAGGGATGGAAGGCTGGGAAAAGAAAAGCTGTAAACCTGACACTGGTTTCCAGGTAGACAAGTACAAGGACTAACTGACATCACCGCCCATTGTCCTCAGAGGGGAAAAAGAGTGGGAGAATGAGGACGTTCCTGCTGAAACAGATAGGAAGCAGAAGACAACTTTGAATTTTCTCAAGAAAAATGGTATTACTAGTCGTGCTTAAAGATTTAAAAAGAAATACTCTAAAAATAGAGACATCCAATGTTCTTGGTAGGTATCTCAGAAAATTAAACACATGGAGGTTATTATGGTGATTTCCTTAATGTTAACATCATCAGATGATGTGTGCATGAGGTCCCACGACAACAACCAGGGTTCAGCAAATTCTAGCAATCACCATGTGTGCTCACAGAGATGAGACAGATCCCAGGTCAAGTTGGGAAGTTACGTGCGTATCAAAGTCCAGATTCAGAGCAATGGGGTCCTGGTCAGATACAGTCACAGCCAGAGATCTAACTCAGATTACAAGCACGAGGACCTCATCTTGAAAGCTGCCCCAATAGGAAGAGGAGTTGGTTCTGGCTGAAGCCTCCCAGCAGAACTGCCTGGCAGATTCCAGCAAGGCCATCAGAGGGAAGGGAGAAGCACTCAGCTATGCAACCCTTATGATGGCTTGGTCCAGCTGTCCTACATACCTCAGCAGAGCAACACCTGAACGTGGGTCAGGTCCAAGACCCATTTGCTGGGAGGTCTCAGCACTGCCTCACTCAGCACTGGGCTGCTGAGCTGTAGAAGTGCATCAGGCACTGGCCTGGACACGGGGACCCTGTGTCCCTTCCCCATCACCAGCAACATTATACCAGAAGGGATCTATTAGGGATTTATATCCTGAAGGAGTGGACAGACATTCTTGGCGTTCTACCTAAACATAAAGCAAAAAATGGAGGGTGCAGGAGGCAGAGGCTGCATTTCATTTCTCTGGACACTTCTCTGCAAGGCTGAAGACAGCACTGTTCAGCTGTAAATGGTCTCCTTCTGGCAACACTGTGGGACTCGAGGACACAACAAGGGGGAGTCCCCCACCATGATCTGCACATGCTTTCAGGATGAAGACCTCACAAGCCCACACTGACATGTGTGCTCTGCATGGAACCCTCACACTGGCAGAACAGACTCAAGTGCACCACCGAAAGACAGAGGACCTACAGAGAGTGCACAGAGATGACATGAGATGACATGAGATGAGGCCAATGAGACTGCACAATTTTTCTGAGTACTTTTAGGACAGCACTAGAGTCAAATACACCCAGCAGAAGCCCACCTGAGTATGACACTGAGTATCGATGACAGAGTGATGAAGGAAGCAAAAGAAAAAATGTGTCATGTCACACGCAGACCTTGGGCATGTGTACAGGAAGCATGAGAGCAGGGCTGATTTCTGGCCACCAAAGGAGTCCAGAGGAATGAGACAGGTACAAATCACCTGCTTGCATAGGATACCAACAGCCCTTGATCTAAACCTTCTTTGTCCACCGATGTCTTTCTGCCCTGAAATCCTTGATGCTGTCATCCTGGCACTTTGAGAAATGACCCTTCATATAGGAAAGCATGTGGCAGAGGCCAGGAAATGACAAGGCAGCAGTGCAGGAAACCAGGACAAAGCCCCTACCATTAGCTGGGATCTGGTCAGAAAATTATGCCTTCCACAAAGGTGCCTCTGGGCCTGAGGCAGGGCAGGACTGCTATAAAAGGCAGCCCAAGTCTCTGCTCTCTCATCCACTTCTCTCACCTCCTTCTCCTCAGGAATCCTCAGGTGAGTGGGAAACCTCTTCTCCTCCTGCTGCTTCAAGAGCAGCTCTTTCCTGGCTGTAGGTCTCAACTAGGAGGGGCTCTCATAGCACAGGGCTGGGAGCTGCTTCTGCTGGGAGAGGACAGGGGGGAGAAGGTCTTGTGCAGACAGTGAGAGGCTGGCACTTGGCTGAGGTGGCTCCTGGGCTTTGAGCTGGGCAGTTCAATGTGGGCCAGGAGATGCCTTGGCTGCAGGGTGTTTGGGTGCAGTGCTGCTTCTCATGTGTCCCCACTTTCTTCTCCTGCCTGTCCTCTGTGCCAGGTGCACCTGTGACCCCGAGCCATGTCCTGCTGCCGGCCCTGCGACCCTTGCTGCCAGCCCTGCGGCCCCTGCCCGCTGGGCAGCAGCTGCAATGAGTGCTGTGTCAGGCAGTGCCAGAGCTCCCATGTCGTCATTGAGCCGCCTGCTGTGCTGGTGACCCTGCCCGGCCCCATCCTCAGCTCCTTCCCACAGAACACCGCCGTGGGATCCTCCACCTCCGCTGCCGTTGGCAGCATCCTCAGCTCTCAGGGAGTGCCCATCAGCTCCGGGGGCTTTGACATCTCCAGCATCACCAACTGCTTTGGTGGCAGCAGATGTCGTCCCTGCTAAATCTGCTGGCAACGTCCTCAGGCAAGAACCTCCACGACCTCACAACGTGGTTCTGGGCAGAACATGATTCTGGTCAGGAAACAGAGCTTTTGGACATTCTGTTTACAGCTTTAGGATGATGTTTCTTTCTCCTACTATTCCATCTTCTTTCTGTGCTGCCCATTTGTCCCCAGGCCAGCCCAGGGGAGCCTGTTGTCCTCCCTTCCTCTTTAAGGTAGACGGATGGTCACCCTGGAGGAGCTTCTCTGCATCTTAGGGGCTGCTTCTGGTTCTTTCTGTGAGCCATGTCCTCTTCTTTCGACTCAATAAAATACTTTTGCATCCAAGCCTTGGCCTCTGAGTCATCCTTCATTTTCTGGCAAACCTTTCATATTGCTTAGGGAAAATGGTGGAGAAAGAACAGGCTTTAATTCCCTTAAAGCTGACAAAGTCATCCCTGGATACTCAATAGACAAGGTCATCAGGAGAACCATGGCTCCAAAGTTTGGCAACAGCTGTGAAGGGAAACGACAATGTCTGGGTACAGCCTGCAAGCTCACCTTTTCCTTCTCCTCCCCTCCATTGCCTGGTCTACAGTCCATGGCCTGCACACGAGCACGGGTAGATGAGATACACTCCCTCAGCACAGGTAGGACCCAGCTGGTATCCAGACATGCAGAGCTGAGGTAATTGACAATCAGCCATACTTGGCTGATACTCATTTACATACTCATTTACCACTCGCAGTGGTAAATGACTTCCATCTGAATATGTCTTCTGGCTTTATTATAAATTTGTGACAATTCTCACATGTATGAATGTATGTAATCTGTCCATCAGGTTCTTCCTGTGATGCCTTGAGAGGCTGACCTTGAACAGAGGCTAGACAGAGTTAAAGAATAAAGTAGGTATTCATTAAAAGGCCTTAATGGATACACGCTGGGCAGTACAAGAGTCTGGCCAGGGCTATACTGAAGAGGAATCCAAAATAGTCACAAAATTGATGACCGGTCACGAGGTCTCACAGTGTCATAAGTTTTTGTCCATTTGCATATTGGGATTAATTGTCCAATTACGGCTTCAGATTATGAAGTCCCATCCTTCTTGTTTTCCCTCTGCAGTCCACTGTTGTTTATGTTTTTGGGCCTGAAACTTGTAACAGCTGTCCTTGGTCTCAAGCTGAAAAAGGATTGTTTTATCTACAATTCTATTCTGTGAAGAGAGCTTAATAACACTTAATATGAAGCTCAGAACTACACACCTGGGCAGCACATAATCTGAAAAATATGAAAGCTAAAACTTAAGGCATCACCTGGATGAGGCCTTTGACCAAACCAGTGCTCACTGCTGCTGGGTCAACCTTTGGTTGGCAGTCCATGCTCACTTTGTGACCTCATTCCTGTGTTTGCACCATACGGTGTTGTACTTGTCTCCAGGAGAGAGAACAAGGACGCTTGTTGCAAAAATGGGCTGCCTACCTCTGTATGGCCTCTTCTTCAGCCACAGCCTGTTTTTTCTCACAGTGCCTTCTTACCAACAGTCCTTGGTTGGCTCCATGGCTAGCTGGTTATTGGTGTTTGAGACATCTTATCATCTTATCATTTTATCATTTTATCATCTTATCACCGGTGGCTCAAACATCAATATGGACTTGGACTGAAAAAGGACAACTAGCGAGAGAGAGAAAGGGGAAAAGCTCTATAAGCTGTCTCTGGTTTTGGAAGTTAATATCTTTACAATCCCCTACATTTTAATATACAATCTTATTATGAAAATAAAAGGCAAAACTATTAACATCAGAAGGAGAATCACAGGGTGCAATGTGTTATTAAGAGCTTCAGTTGCTCTTGGTGACTACCCAGTTTAAATGTCCCAGCAATGATGTCCTCTGTCTTTCTTTGATTTTTCCATCACCCAGTGGATTTTTCTACATCAGGATGAATGGTAATCAAAATTTTCTGTCTGTTTTCCCAAGCTTCCTTCAATAGCATTTTTCACATGCAAGTGAGATTCATTCAGTAGGAATAGGTTGCTGGTCTTAAGTCAGTGTATAATTAAATCATAACAATTGGTAAGACATAACTGTCACCCTGAATACTCAGCTTCTGAGCTTGCTAACATAGTTTTCTAAAGACTTTCCCCGGGACAGTAACTGTAAACATAGATATGTGTACATTCTTTCTGTTTCACGTCTTGTGATGGGCATCTCTCATGGCCAGTGCAGCGAGAAAGTGTTATCCTGACCATCCAATCCCTGGCCGTGGTCAAAAGTCTATAAATCGTGGGAGGAAAAATAAACTTTCTCTTTCTTTCACCACACCTCGACCCGTGTCCGCGTGATCTATTCATCTTCAGCGGTAAGACATAACAGGAGCTGAAAAACTAAAATCATATCCCATAATGTCGAGAAAGTTACAAGCACAAATATTAGGGTACTTGTATGTACAATAATGTTGTCTACAAATACAAAATCACAAGGGGTTCTTGCACAAGCTCATCCATTCCCTCAGGACCATACTCTGTACTCTAGGGACTAGAGTGCATCTCCATTGAGATTTAATCCTGACACAATGATTGGGTACATGGTATATACTGAAGCACCGTGCACTCTTGAAACAAGAAGTGTGGTTTATGGTTTGTGGGATCATAAAGGAAAATTAATACTTGCTACTATTATCTAGTTGCTAGGAGTGGAATTCCCTTTTTATTATCCTATGTTACCTTTTGACTGTCACCTTCCTTTGTAATTGTTGCCCCAGTAAATTGCAGCCACAAGAGAGAAGTGTGTGTAGTGCAGAATGCAGATGCTTACCATATTGATTAGCATAAACAAAAGAAGTGAAGGTTTCAGCCCTGTGGGTTGAGTTTGTTGATGTGTGACCCAAATTTGGTTCCTCCTGGCAATGATTGCTCCTACCAAAATGATAAGGAGTTCTTTGATAAGTAACTCAGTCTTCAATGGGACATGCTGGCACAATTCCCGGTAATGTTCCTGGAAAGATAGAACACTACAAGTCTCAGCAGAGTTGGCCCAGACAGGTTACCCCTTAGTTGCTCAGGGTGTATAACAGCTTGGAATAATGACAGAAGTACCTTTTCCCACTCAGAGGGTCTCTGTTCTGTCTCTTTAATGCACTTGAGTTGAGAAATAAAAATGCCTTTAGTCCATCAGGGCCAGTTTGGCCTTGACATTCCTCAGGTGTAGTCTCAATTTCTAGTTCATTAACTGCTCGCCACACTACTGTTGCTGCTTTGCTCACTTTTTCAGAGGGGCTGCTGGTGGTGGTATCTCCTGCAATTAGAATATGACATAATTGCATGTCCAGAGAAAGTGAGACCGTCTGTAAACGTTTGGCAAGCACAGCCTGTACAATCATGTGGAAATGTTTATACTCTTGTAAGAGTCTGATAAAGGTCTATTGTCTACCCTTCCAGGCAAGTGCAAATTGAGCCTTGCCATGTTCCTGGCATGGCATCATAAAAAAACCCCCACATTTATTTTACATCCAGGGTTGCTACACACGAGTGGGAGGCTCTCTAAATTGGAGTTACCAGTTCTGCAGAATTTAGCACAGCAGCAGTTAAAGGCACACTATAGGCAATCAATTGCCTGAAATAAACTGTATGACTCTCTTCAGTTCTTCCTGGAGCCAGACAGGAGAATTATATCAGGCGTGTGAGTGATTCTATTCTCCTGGTTTGCTGCCACCCCATCAATGTCTAAGCACAGGGAAAGCCCAAAACAACGCCCACTCTCCATCTTCTCTACTTTTGGGGCTGCCCAGCCCTGCCATTTTCTGCCCCTACTTTGGAAGTTTTTGCTACATTTTATTTTGGCACCCCACATCCACCTGGACCCCCACTGCTCCTGCTACAGCTTTGGGGTTTTTTGCTATGCTTTGTTTGCCTCCCCGAGTCTGCTCACCTCTGCAGTTCCAGCTCACCACTCTGCAGTTCCTGTTACAGCACATTTCACCACCCATGGTGGCACTGAGACCGGCTGCTCCCTGAGAGTTTTGCAAAGGGAGCCACCTCCCCTCTCCTCTATCGCCTGAGCCACCATCACCACCTGAGGGAGACGCGGCCGAGCCCGCACCACAGCGCCCCCTGCAGGCGCGGGGGAATCACCGCACCCGCCCTGCCCGGCCGGGAGCCACCAGCGCCCCTGCTGGCTGTGCCCGGAACTGCAGCCAAGGGGAAAGCGCCTGCTGCCGAGATAAGGCTGGCCCTGGTGTCTCGTTCTGTTTGGTGCTGCTGCCACGGTGTTGTTTGTTTGAGTTGTTATACAGACTAGAAAAGAACTGTTATTCCTTTTCCCATATCTTTATCTCAAAGCCCCTTAATTTCAAAGTTATAATAATTCAGAGGGAAGGGTTTCATATTCTCCATTTCATGAAGGTTCCCGCCTTCCTTGGCAGACGCCTGAGTTTAAACAAAGACAATTGTCAATATATAGTAGAGTGAAAGAAAAGCAAGAGAGAGGCATTAAATAAGAGAAAGAAAGGAAGATAGATCACCAGTCCTGGCTTGAGCATTGATTCAGCTGATGGAGTATCCAAGCAGAACAAGGACATTTGTCCTGGAAATCTGGAAATGTGCTGTCCTACCTCCACATGGCCATTTATCCAGCCACATCCCATTTGTTCTCACAGTGTCTTCTTACCAAGAACCCTCAGGCGGCTCCACAGCCATCAAGCTGTGGGTTTGAGACATGCACGAGAGCCCCTCATCTTCTAATGCTCCTACACCAGTTTTCAGTGAGGTGGACACAGATGGTGTCTGAGCCATGAACTCTGGGCTGGAAGAGCATAGGGGGAACTAAACAAGGTCCATGGGGCATTGTGTGCCTGAGCTGTTATTTTGCTGTGCCTTCAGGACTTCCTGAAGATGATGTGAGAAAAAACAGGATGTGGCTGGAGAAGGGGCTATACAGAGGTGGGACAGCACTTTTCTGGAAAAAACAGCCTTGGTGTAGTTCCTGAAGAGAAGCACAACACAGGATAGCAAAATGAGGTCGCAAAATGTACATGGACTGTAGGGGGGGATCAAGGTCACCAAAGACCCCTGAAGCCTCCAACCCATTTCCAGAAAGGGAAAGAACAGACTTTGCATAAGAACTCCTTTGCACAGAAAGTGAGGAACCTGTCTTTGGGGCAGAGAAGCCACCCCAAAACTGGCCATTGCCATTAGGATCTTGGATATCCAGTGAACTGGACTGTCACAGATGGATGGATGCTGAAACCAGGACTGACATCTCACCTGCTGGATTGATGCTGGTAGCAGGACTTCTTTTTCTCTCTAGTTCTCTTTCTTTACTGCTCTCTTTCCCTGTCTTTCCCTCTCTTTCCCCCTCTTTCTGTCTGTCTTTCCCTCATTATTTAATGTCTCCCTCTTTAATTTCTCTCTTCCCTTTCACTAAGCCACTTAATCCGAAGTCCACTGCCATGTGCTTATGTAGTAGGTCTGGGACTACTATAACATATCAATTACAATTATAATTATAATTATCAATTAGTGTAGACTAAGTATGTCATATACTAATAAAACTTTCTTACTTTATGCAGATACTGAATTTTGCTGCTCCTTTTGACTGTGAGGTACCTGTCTCATCTGCCTTTGACCACATGTGCTGCTCATTTGCCGTAGACTGGGTAGTGCAGGGGAGAAGAAGGAAGAGATGAGGCTGTAAGCTGTTCCCAGACACTGCTGTTTCCTCATTCCTGACACCCCTTGGAGCCATCATTTCCCTGTTTGCCATTGGTTGTGGAGTAATTGGGGATGTTCTTCATCAACTCCAATGGAAATGGCAGAAAGAGTGGGAGTCCCCGCTCTTCCCCTCCACCTTCTACCCTGAAAAGACTGGAAGAGTTGCCATGGAAAGAAGGACAACTTAGAGGCCAAGGTTTGGATGCACAACTTTAATGAATGTAAGGTAGAAACAAAGGTGGCTCACAGAGAACACCATGAGCAGCCAGTAAGATGCAGTGGAACTCCTGCAGGGTGTCCACCTGCCTGCCCAAAAGAAGGAGAGCAACACGTCCTCTTAGGCTGGCTGAAGGAAACACAGAAAGAAAAGGAAATACAAAAAGTACTAGAAGGGGACAATGGCTCAAATACTAAATACCATGGCTTAAAGCACTATTTCCTGCCCAGAACCAGGTTCTGAGATGTTGTAAGCTCTTGCCTAAAGACTTTAGGCAGCTTTAGCAGGGACGACATCTGTTGCCACCAAAGCAGTTGGTGATGCAGGAGATGTCAAAGCCCCCAGAGTTGATGGGCACGCCACCACAGCTGAGGATGCTGCCAACAGCAGCGGAGGTGGAGGATCCCACGGCGGTGTTCTGTGGGAAGGAGCTGAGGATGGGGCCGGGCAGGGTCACCACAACAGCCGAGGGCTGGATGGCCACGTGGGAATCCTGGCACTGCCTGACACAGCACTCATTGCAGCTGCTGCCCAGCGGGCAGGGGCCGCAGGGCTGGCAGCAAGGGTCGCAGGGCTTGCAGCAGGACATGGCTCGGGGTCACAGGTGCACCTGGCACAGAGGGAAGGCAGAAGCAGAAAGTGGGGACACGTGAGAAGCAGCACTGCACCCAAACACCCTGCAGCCAAGGCACCTTCTGGCCCACATTGCACTGCCCAGATCAAAGCCCAGGAGCCACCTCAGCCAAGTGCCAGCCTCTCACTGTCTGCACAAGACCTTCTCTCCCCTGTCCTCTCCCAGCAGAAGCAGCTCCCAGCCCTGTGCTCCCAAATCCTGTCTCAGCTGAGACCTACAGCCAGGAAAGAGCTGCTCTTGAAGCAGCAGGAGCAGGAGCAGAAGGATCTCACTCACCTGATTCCTGAGGAGAAGGAGGTGAGAGAAGTGGATGAGAGAGCAGAGACTCGGGCTGCCTTTTATAGCAGTCCTGTCCTGCCTCAGGCCCAGAGGCACCTTTGTGGAAGTCATAATTTTCTGACCAGCTCATGTCAAATGCAAACTATCACAGCTAATAATAGGGGGGTGTGCCCTGGATTCCTGCACTGCTGTCTTTTCATTTCCTGGCTGATTCCGCGTGCTTTCCTATATGAAGATCTCTTTCTGTAAGTGCTGGGTTGAGAGCATCAAGGATTTCCGAGGCAGAAAGACGTCAGCACAGGCAAAAGTCTCAGATTAATAGTCATTGGCATCCCCTGTGGGCAGGTGATAATTACCTCTGTCATTCCTGTGGTCTTTTCTGTGGCAAAGTCATCAGAAAATGGGCACTGCTCTTGTGCTTCTCTCCCACATGCCCAAGGACTTCTCTGTGAGGGGACATGCTGCATCTCCACAACAGAGTTGTCAGCTAATGATATTTCCTGACCTTATTTGAATGTACAGTTTTTTGTTTGTTCCATGAAGGCATGTGTGACCACATGTGTGTCAGTCTTGGCTTGTAGTAAAATCCCTGGTCAAATTAGTGAGATTATTCTATGAGATATTAAAAAACCACAAAATTAACAAGCAGTCATTTTTCACAACCAGTGTGAGTTCATGAGTGGAAAGCCCTGCTTGTCAGATCTAATTTCCTTTCACAACAAGGTAACCTACCTAGCTGCTGAATGGTAGCCAACTGATGCAATCTTTTTCATATTTCTATGAAGTTTTTGATACCAATTCTCACAGGATCCTTCTGGACAAAATATCCAGGACACAGCTGGATAAATACATTGTGTGATTGGTGAGCAACTGGCTCATGGGTCAGGTACAAAGGGTGACAGTGGTGGGGTGACATCAGACTGGCAGCTGGTCTCCAGTGAGGTTCCTCACTTTTAGGGTTAATCTTCTTCAACATCTCCATGAACAATGTGGATGCAGGACTTGAACAAATAGTAAGTAAGTTCGCAGAGTATACAAAACTGGGAGGAGCTGTCAACTGCCTCTAAGTAGAGAGGCTCTGCAAAGAGACCTCAACAAATTCGAGGTAGGCAATCACCAACCATATGAAGTTCAACAAGGGCAAGTGCCTGGGACTGGGCAACCCTGGATGTACAGACAGACTGGGGACAGAGAGGCTGGAGATCAGAGATGAGGAAAGGGACTTGGGGGTCCTGGTTTATGGCAAGTTGGATATGAGTCAGCAGCTCCCTGGCAGCCAGGAGGGCCAACCATGTCCTGGGG
This sequence comes from Pseudopodoces humilis, assembly GCF_049639895.1. Classification (NCBI taxonomy): domain Eukaryota; kingdom Metazoa; phylum Chordata; class Aves; order Passeriformes; family Paridae; genus Pseudopodoces; species Pseudopodoces humilis. Next base: position 3,671,963 of record NC_142228.1, read on the forward strand.
GTCATCAGGCCCAACATTGCCAGCTGGGCAATAGAGGGCATTGTCCCACTCTGCTCAGCACTGGAACGGCATCACCCTGAGTTCTGGGGGCAGTTTTGGACACCACAATATAAGAAAAATATTAAGCTATTAGAAAGTGTCCAAAGGAGGGACACAAAGGTGGGGAAGGGTCTGGAGAGGAAGCTGTATGAGGAGTCACTGAGGTCACTTGGTTCATTCAGTCTGGATAAGGGGAAGCTGAGGGGAGACCTCAGTGCAATCTATGACTTGTGGAGGGGCAAATACTGATCTCTTCTGTCTGGTGACCAGGGACAGGACTCAAGGGAAAAGTGTGAAGTTGTGTCAGGGGAAGTTTAGGTTGGCTGTTAGGAAAAGGTTCTTCCCCTAGACAGTGGTCAGGCACTGAATGGGCTCCCCAGGGAATGGTCACAACCCCTAAGGCTGCCAGAGCTCAAAGAGCGTTTGGACAATGTTCTCAGGCACAGCGTGGCATTGTTGGGGTATCTGTGCAGGGCCAGGTGTTGGATTTGATGATCTTGATGGGTCCCTTCCAACTTAGGATATTCTGTGATTCTATAAATCTATGAGTAAATATCTGACAATAATAATATTAAGGAAATGGTCCTAATAAGGCTGCACCTGTTCCATTTCCTGTAGGATTTAGAAAGGACAGTAGATGGCTGGGTTTTTTGGAGCATTTCTTCCAAATCTTTAAGTGTGACTAATAATACAATTTTTCTTGAGAAGGTTTGGTAGTGGGGAAGGAAGATTGAAGGGGTGGTCATTGTAAGAAGAATCCAGGGACAGCCACACATAACAGCCTGTTTCAGTTACCTCCTAAATGGATGCACTGTTGCCCCACATGAAGAAATTAGCAATGCTGGTGGTGTCTCCATGAAAACACATTCAGGAAAGGGCAGCACACTCCACTAGAAGTGAGGGATGACCCAAAAAATGTGAGACACCAAGATCAGCAAAAGGGGAGGAGGAGAAGTTGCCACAGGCAATGGTGCAGAAGGTCCCAAGTAGCCCATGGAAGAGACCATGGTGCAGCAGATATCCACAGAAGAGCCCATGGATAATGCCATGCCAGAACAGGTAGATGGATCCTGTAGGAACTGTGGTCTGTGCAGAGATCATGCTAAAGCAGGATCCTGGCAAAATGGTGGCCCTTGGACGACCCAAGCTGGTACAACTGAAGCCCATGGACAGGATGCACATGGGAGCCAATCTTGATAGTTTGCAGCCTATGGGAAGGGCTCATGCTTGAGCACATTAAAAATGAGGGGTGGAAACAGTGACAGGAAGGAACAGTTGTGTACAGACCACAACCCCACATTCTGTGTCTCACTGCACTGCTTCGGGGTGGAAGAAACAGAAGAATCATGAATAGAAGAGGGAAGTTGATGCTGTGAAATAGGGATGAGGATGGAGTGAAGGTGGTTTTATTTTTTTGGTTGCTTCTCATCATCCTGCTCTATTTTTAATTGGCAATAAGTTAAATGAATATTCCCCAAGTCAAGTCTGCACTGCCCATGGCGGTTATTGATATTCAACCCTTCTGTCTTCATCTTGAGCTGCAACCATTTCCACCTTACTTTTGCTTCTGTCCCATAGAGGAAGGAAAGGAAGGGGGCAACCATCTGGAAGCCAGCCAGTCTTTCTGGTTTTACATTCACTATGGGAATTAGAAGTGCATTGAGTATTTTTCCTTTACCTTCTATGTTTTCTGCTTCCTGTTTGTCCCAGCCAGAACAGTCTTCTACTGCTTTTCCCCTTGTTATGAATGTTTTGATCAAATAATCAATTTTATGATATAAAAAGGGTTAGCTATGATTATAAGTAGAAAATAGTGAAGAATAAGGTATCGAGATACTAGGAGTGCTGTGTTTAAAATGTGCAACCATAGAAACCTCAGCAAGAAATTAGTGGACCCTTAGGTTTTGTCAAGAAACTGTGGAGACCATTATGCTCACTAGCTGTGCTGCTTGGAAACCCACTACCCTCCCCATCTTGATTCTAATATCAATGATTCCAATCAGTAGACTTTAGTAGATAGCAATGACTGTTTTAGGATAAGAATATTGATAAAGTTATTGACTATTGGAACTGATCAATGTAAAGATTAAATTTAAGAGTGGGCATAATATGCATAATCTACATAAGTAAAAGAATATATGTAATGATGATTCAGCAGAAAAAAAGTTTATAAAATGGATGGGTTTTGTTTTTTAAGTGGAACATGTTTATGGAGGAGCTAGCCCCTGTGTTCCAGGCACCCCCAACAAAGTGTCTGCCTATTTGCATCAAATTGGTGATGGATAAATTTCTTTCCTCCCATTTGATGATATTCCTGGCAATGAAGTTAATTCGCTCTTGTACTTGCCTACCTGGGCACCAGTGGCAGGTTTACAACTTTTCCTAATCATCCATCCCTCACTGTCTTTGTCTTTTGGCCATCCACTCTTCATGTTTCCCAGACAGGACAGTCCAGAATATCTCAGCTATCTTTATAATCCCAAATTTCTGAGATTCCCCATGCGCTTCATGTCAGGTGGAAGCTAGGAGGGCATGGTACAGTTCTCCTGTCTTGACACGCAAGCAGGAGGCCCTTCTGCGTGAGGCTGAGCAAGGGAAAAGGGCCTCAGTTCTCCCCTGACATCCCAATTTTCCCCATGCACCCAGAGATCAGCAGACAAAAATCCATTTTGCATAAAGGTCTGGGCTTACTGCCTAAGGGAAAAGGTGCTGTTCCAGTGCCTCACCAACCTCACAGTAAAGAATTTCTTCTTAATATTTCTTTTAAAATTACCTTCCTTCAGTCTAAAGCAATTTCCCTTTATCCTATGACTACATGACCTTGAAAAGGGTCCCTCTCCAGCTTTATTTTAGAAGCTGTTTAGGTACTGGAAGGTGCAAAAGGATCTTTCCAGAGCTTTCTTCTTCAGGTTGAACAACCCCTACCCTCTAAACCTGTCTTCATAACAGAGGTGCTCCAGCCCTCTCATCCTCTTCATGGGCCTCTTCTGGACTCCTTCCAGCAGTTTCACGTCCTCCCTCTGTTGGGGATATGCTGTGTTAGGGGTCCCAGACCTAGAGACAGCACTCCAGATGGGGTTCAAGGCTATTTGCTGCCTGGCATATGCAATGCAACATGCATGCCAACACTTCACAGCTTCCTTTTACCCCTCTCTTCCAGTCTTGATTTGTATTTACTCAGGAAGCGAGAAGCTCCTGGAGGTGACAGAAGATGTAGAATGCAACTTTGCAGCAACTGCCCAGGTCCTTCATCACATTGGAAGTGTCCTGGTCCAAGCACTCCAGTGTCACTGTAGGACACACAATGATTCACACAGACACAGCTCCCATATGACAAGGAAAAAAATGGTTTTATTTTTACAACTTCAATATTTATAGATTCTCAGCAATGACCAGGGATTGGATAGTTAGGTTACCACCTTTCCAATCACACTGGTTGTGCGAGACGTCCATCAAAAGAACTGTATCAGAAAGAATGTATACATATCTATGTTTGCAGTCACTGTCTTGGGAAAGCTCTTAGAAATTATGTGAACAAGATCAAAAGTCTGAATTTTCAGGGCGACACTCCAGAATTGTCCAGAGGCTCTGATGTCTGCAGAGCAGGGATGTGAGAGCTTGGACTTCATCACAATATTTTAGTAACTAAATGAGACCTACCGAGAGCACTGAGAGTTTTTCATCACAAGGACCCACATGGAGGGGCTGTCCGTGGGGGTCACACACTGAGTGAAGAGGAACTGGAGATGATTTGAGTGGTGGCAACCGAGACCAGTGCTTGGGTCTCACTAGGAGCAGGTGAAGCCTTGGTTTCTGGACATAGGAAGAGCCAATTCCTAATGACTCTGAAGATGGACATGCTGCTGGTAAAGACTGGGCCAATAAGAGAGGTCGGTGGGAACTGACAATGGTCAAATGAGAGATTTTTAGGATTCAGGCATTAGCTTGAGCCTGTGTGAAACTAAGTCCCACAAATTTCTCACTTCACTCTGGCCTGAGAAATCATAAGGAGGAATCCAAACAACCCTTAGAGAAGGAAAAACAACCTTTTCAGGTGTTGCTTGTTGCCTTGTTGTTTACTTGTAAGAAACGGTCAAGGGGTGGTGTTCCTAGCTCTCCAGTGATGGTGATGTGTTAATTTCATGACCAATGAGAGTTTTACCTTCTCGGACCTTCTTGGACCTTCTCAGAACTGTCTATAAAATACAATCTGGAAGAATAAAATTTGCTCTTTTTTGCAACCAAAGCTAGAGAGTCTATGTTGTCACTTCACCATTCACATAATACAGTGTGACAGTCGGTAATGCCTTTGTGATGACGTATTAAAGAAAATAAAAATAAAGTCACACAGTTTTTCTCCTTGTAGGGAGGAGGAGGATGTGAGAACATGTGAGGGAAAACAACATGCAGACACCAAGGTCAGGGAGAAGGAGGGAGAGGAGGTGCTCCAGGTGCTGTAGCTGAGATTCCTCTGCAGAACATGGTGAAGGCCTTGGTGAGGCAGCTGAGCCCCTGCATCCCATGGGGATCCACGGGGGATGCAGAGATCCACCCACAGCCCATGGGGGAGGTGCCCATGCTGGAGTGGGTGGATGCCTGGAGGAGGCTGTGATCCAGTGGAAGACCTGGTGGAGAGAGGAAGCCCCTGCTTCCAGGCTGGAGAAACCTATCTTTGGAGGACTGCACCCCGTAGGAAGAGAGACCCATTTTGTAGCAGTTTTGGGAGGACTGTGTGCCTGTGGGAGAGACTCACATTGCAGCAGGTGTGGCAGGACTGCTGCTTGTGAGAGTGGACCCACGCTGGAGAAGTTCATGGAGAACAGTCTCCCATGAGAGAGACCCCATGGCCTCACAGGGGCAGGACTCCTCTCCAGGAGCCGTGAAAAAAAAATCTCAGTGATGAACTGACCCAAAGACCCCCATGCCCTGTCTCTGTGCACTGTTGGTAGGAAGGAGGGAGAGGCTGGGGTTGGAAGGGGGGGGGGGGGAGGGGGTAGGGGGGGCAGGGGGAAAGGTGTTTTAAGGACTTATTTTACTTCTCATTATCCTCCTCTGATTCTGATAGTAGTAAAGTCACTTTGCAACTCTAAGTTGAGCCTGTTTTTCCCTTGAAGTGTTTTCTCCTGATTCTTATGTCACTCATTTTTTTCCCTCTCCGCTGCCAAGCTGTAGCAGGGGAGGGTGAGCAAGCCACTCTTGTGGGCACCTGGTGCTGGGCCAGTGCCAAACCATGACACTTGCATAGCTTGAGCATGCTAGATACCAATTCCAACTTGTGAAATGTCTGAGAACTGAATATAAAAACAGCTGCTGGGCCCTTCAGCCATTTGCTAAAGGAGGTATGAGGGACATATCTGTTCCTGTTTGCTGGCCATGCACACCAGGCAACGGAACAAGGAAAAGAGATGAAATCGTGGGCTGTTCCCAGGCACTGTTGTTTTCTATCTCCACTGCCAGTGTATTTTGGATTGTTAGTCTAATTGCCATTGGCTGTAGGGTAGCAGTGAACATCTTCATCAGCTCCAAGGAAAAGGGCACGAAGTAAAATCCACTGCAGGTACTCCTACACTCTTCTTCCGCCATCTTTTTCCTTGAGCAGACTGGAATAGTTCCTACAGGGAGTATCAGGGGCAACCACTAAGATTCAGTGGAGATCCTGCAGGTTGTCCATCAGCCTCTCCTGTGAAAGGAGGGAGTTCAATATGTCCCCACTAGACTGACCTGGGGAGATAATAACAACAAAAGTAAGAGAAAAGTGGAAAAAGGAAATAGGAACCTGAAGCTCTGTCATGTGCCCAAACATTGGAGACCTTGGGCATGCAGGTGAGAAGCACAGAAGTGGTGCCCCTTTGCTGACAACTTGAACAAAAAAAAATCTATAGGCATGAAACAGGTTCACAACACCTGCCCACAGGGGATGCTGCTAGCCCTTGATCTCAGCATTCGGCCTGTGCTGATGTCTTTCTGCCCTCAAGTTCTTGAACCTCTCATCTTGACACTTACATAAGTTTGCATAAAAGAAAACACATGGAATGCACTAGGAAATGAAAAGCAGCAATGCAGGAAAACAGGACACAGCCCCTACCATTAGCTGGGATGGTGCACATTTGACATGAGCTGGTCAGAAAATTATGCCTTCCACAAAGGTGCCTCTGGGCCTGAGGCAGGGCAGGACTGCTATAAAAGGCAGCCCCAGTCTCTGCTCTCTCATCCACTTCTCTCACCTCCTTCTCCTCAGGAATCAGGTGAGTGGGAAGCTTCTTCTCTCCTGCTCCTGCTCCTCCTCCTGCTTCAAGAGCAGCTCTTTCCTGGCTGTAGGTCTCAACTAAGAGGGGCTCTCATAGCACAGGGCTGGGAGCTGCTTCTGCTGGGAGAGGGCAGGGGAGAGAAGGTCTTGTGCAGAGTGAGAGAGGCTGGCACTTGGCTGAGGTGGCTCCTGGGCTTTGAGCTGGGCACTGCAATGTGGGCCAGGAGATGCCTTGGCTGCAGGGTGTTTGGGTGCAGTGCTGCTTCTCACGTGTCCCCACTTTCTGCTTCTGCCTGTCCTCTGTGCCAGGTGCACCTGTGACCCCGAGCCATGTCCTGCTGCAAGCCCTGCGACCCTTGCTGCCAGCCCTGCGGCCCCTGCCCGCTGGGCAGCAGCTGCAATGAGTGCTGTGTCAGGCAGTGCCAGAGCTCCCATGTCGTCATTGAGCCGCCTGCTGTGCTGGTGACCCTGCCCGGCCCCATCCTCAGCTCCTTCCCACAGAACACCGCCGTGGGATCCTCCACCTCCGCTGCCGTTGGCAGCATCCTCAGCTGTGGTGGCGTGCCCATCAACTCTGGGGGCTTTGACATCTCCTGCATCACCAACTGCTATGGTGGCAGCAGATGTCGTCCCTGCTAATTCTGCTGGCAACACCCTTGGGCAAGAACTTTCACAACCTTAGGACTTGGTTCTGAACAGGACATAGAGCTTTGGGACATTGTAATTAGAGTTTCCAGCCATTGTTCTCTCCTTCTCTCCTTTTGCTCCTTCTTTTGCTGTCCATGTCTTCTGAAGCCAGTTCAGTGGACCCCTGTTTCTCTCCCTTCCCTCTGCAGGCCAAGCAGAGGGACAGCCCCACTGCATCTCAGTGGCTCCTCCTGGTGCCCTCTCTGAGCCACTCTGAGTATTTTTTTCCTCTACACTCAATAAAGCTGTTTTGCATCCATGTATGGTCGTCTGAGTCCTCCTTCATTCTGTAACAACTCTTCCAGTCTGCTCAGGGAAAATAGCCGGAGAAAGCAAATGATGGGACTTTCCTTTGTGCCTTTTCCCTTGGAGATGACAAAGTCATCCATAGCTTCTCAGCAGCCAAGGCCATTAGGGAGACTGGCTCCAAAGGGTGTCAGGAATGGAGAAGGGAAAAACAATTCCTGGGACCCATAGAGATTCATTGGTTCAGTGTTGATCAGTCTCAAGTTATGCAGTTCTTAGTATTTGGTTTCCTATTGGTTACCGATCTCTTTGCCTTCGCCTCTGGTGCTAATTAGATCCTCATTCTTGTCTCTCCTTTCTGAGACCAGATGTCTCAGAGCATGCCAGGAGTGTTATTTGGAGTTGATGGTCCATTAATGGCCATTGATAGTCATTATCTTTTGTGTATCTTCTGTGCAGTTCCTAGTCTGTTGGGATGTTCAGCTCATCAGGCCTCACTTAGTGGAACAATACCCTTGAAAGAATCTTCAGTTGTCTTCCCCTGAAAATGTCATAAATGTCAGAGTGGGACACTGGTGGTTTGGTTCTTTTGCTTCTTTTCCTCGGGTGGGGGGGGGGGGTGTGGGGTGGGGGGAGAAGAGGGAGAAAGACTTGTTTTCTTGTGTTTGGGCTCAGTTGTTTATTTGTTTAGTCTTCCTTTCTTATCTATATTACATATATACTGAGTACAAGGAGCTATATACACTAGGGTAGCAAGGTGCAAAATGGAGGGGTGAAGAATCTCTCCAAGGCCTTTTATGTGTCCATTCACCCAATAATCAAATGCCAAGTAACTTATTTTCTTTAGTGACCCAATGACCCGACACCTGTGTGCTGCACTGCGTACTCTTTCATCCAATCACTCATTATTACCCAAAAACACTTAGAGGAAGAAGATGAAGAAAGAAGAAGAACAAGGAGAAAGAGACAATGCCCCAAATCCTCCATCTTGTATTTCACATACTAATATAACTAAAATTCCAAACTCCAAACTTTTCACCCAGTGATTTAATACAACTCTATCTAATTCACACACTCACATTCTCAGTTTCTCTACTTAGTTCTAGAAGCTTTCTCTATGGCTTTAGGCTAAGCTCAGTGTTCTCTTGGATGTCAGTCTGTCAGCACAGATAAGGGAATATTTTCTGTGCCTCTGACTCCAACAGGCAAACATAGGTTGGACGTGATGATATCAAAGGTCTTTTCCAATCTAGATTCTGTGATCCTGTGAAAACTGACTAAAGTTATTAAACAAAAATTTTATACTTCGTATATTTTCCAACAGAGGCAATGCTCCCCCCTCCCCGCAACCCCTGGCCAGATGTCTGGAAGTCCCACCGCAACCCAGAGAAGTCAGAGGGTATTTAACGTGAGACACAAGGCAAGAACATATTTTGACCCTCCCTGTTCTTGGAATTTCCATAGGCTGAGCACCATTGGAACCAGAAATGGTACTGTGATTGTTCTTTTCTATTGCTTTTTTGTCTTTCTCTCTTTCCTCTTCTTCTAATTCCTTCCTCAGAATTTTGAGTAATTTAAAATCAGATGGGCTTTGAGTCTATTAAATTGAACAGATTAAATTAATGCTTTGAGAAGTGTTCTGTGTTGACTGGATGCTGCTTGAAAGATTTTGTCAAAGTTCCTTGATTTTCTAAGGTTGTCAGTAAAAGGTTTTTGATTTCTGTGACCTCTTGAGAGTATCTTCTTGGTTTTTCTCTTGCGTGTCTAACTCAGAGTACATGATAAACCAAGGCCCGTGTAAGTGTCACACTGAATGAGATTTTGGGGGCCTTACATTTCAATTGGCAGAACGAGTAGGATACTCTTGAGGTGATGAAGAGGTGTTTTATACAGAGAGAAATACTCCTTGCAGAATAAAGGAGAAAATAATTTTTGGTTGAAACCAATTCTCCAGCAAAAAGGTCATAGAATCCTGGGAAAATACTGATCTGACCTGTTCTCTACTGATAGAATTGCTAAAAGTTTATAAACCTTGTCCAGCCTCATAAAGAAGGATGTGGGGTAAGGAAAACTGGAAAAATCTGCAGTTAGTTTAAGAGAAAACTTGTACTTTGGCAAAAGATGGGGGACAAACCCCAGCAAGTTTTGTAGATACTCCACTGGTATCCATACTGGTGGAGGCTGAACTCAAAGAGAAATATGTTGTGGAGCAGCAACAGAAAGACCTGATTGTGTTGCAAGTTGCCTTGGGGGCTGAAACAATAGCCCACCTCAGGGCAGATCAAGAATGGAATGCCCAGAAGAAGTTAGCCCAAAACCTGAAAAACCAGTTAAACAAACTCGTCCAAAACCAAAGAGCTTTGGAGCCCTTCGGTAATTTGCAGATTAACACTGCTGGGGGAGGTGTTGAGAATGAATTAGTTTTTCAGCCCTGAGGAAAAGGTGAACCTCCTTGAACATGATGTCACAATCCTCAGCCCCTGTGAGTTTAATGCAGCAGAACCAAAACCTCCCTGCATCCTTAACTCCACCCACCTGTAAAAACTAAGGAGGCAGAGAGGGAGGTGGGACTCCCTGAGCCTGATACCAGTTCATTCCACTTCCCTGAGAAGGGGTCTGAGTCAGAAAAGCCAACCCTCCTTTGCTTCCATTCACCCCAAACTCTGCCCGCTTGTAAAGACAAAATTCATTTATCAGGAGGCAGAGTAAGCAGTAATATTTCAGTCTGCAACAGAACTGGTTAAGTTACAAAGGAAAATTTGCAATTGTCCCAAGGAGAATGGAACAGAGAAGGTTTTGAAAATTTCAGTGGCTGGGGTTGTCTTGATTTAAGATAATTTAATGAGCTGGGCACTCTAAAATGAGTAATCTTCTGTGAGAAATGAGCCTCATTCTTTGAAATTTTTAAAGTTTAATAAGGGATAAAAGGGACCTTTGCAGCACTGGGTGCATAGCCATTGCTAGAGGCATGCTGGTTAACTATAACAACTCTTCTTATATACTTTTTCATTGCATTGGTTAAATATGTATTAACAAATATTATACATATTTAAACATTCTTTTGAGTTTTTTTACATGTTCCAGGAATTCCTTAGCTTGGTTTGACCCCTGACCCATCTTCTTTGAGTACGTGCAATAGCATAGATGTGATTTCTGGGAATTGTGTATGCCTTTTCTTCACAAGGTGAATGTTACTCCTCACCATGACTCCTTGTTCGTGGTCTCAGCAAGCGATAATGATTGATATTTGAAAAGGTCAGTGGCAGAAGTCCTCTTCACATCCTTTCTTTCGATGTTATCTGCATGGTTCTTTCAGTGTTATCAAATCATGAAGACAGTTCTAGCTATTTAAATGAACATCAGCTATTTCACGAATTTATCTGAGTTATTATCACTATTGTCAGTTAGTTACAAAAATAAAATCATTAGCTGCTTTTGCAAAAGTCATTACAACACATAGCCTCTGTTTTAATATTTTGCTTAAGCCTAAACTATAATATATGCTTATCACACTAAAATATACAAGCTACACAGGGCCCAAGGCATTTGGCCACAGAAATCAGACGAACTATACTTTATTAAAAGCAGTTAAAAGTGATAACAAACTGTACTCTATCACAACTGTTGTGATTAATAATAATTTGCAAAAGCTGATACATAATAGCAAAAGCCAATAACTACATAGTTATTTATAATATCTTCCCTTAATTCTAACCAATCCTTTTCCACCAATAAAGTAGATTTAGTGAAAAAATGACAGTTTACTAACAAATGGAACAGGGAAAAAATGATGGTAATTACTGCTAGATATAAAATTGCTGAACCTAACAAAACCAATGGGAATATGGAGACATGAAATTCCATAAATATGCTTCCCTAGGTGGTTGCATGGCTTGAGGGACAAGGGAAAGACAGCATCATACCCTTTCCCTCCAAGATGGCAGGTGACCATGTGTTCCCAGGAGAAAAGGGACAAGATAATTGTAATCCCTACCGGGAAAGGCAAGGTCCTTTAGAGCAGTTTTAATGGCTGATGGACTTGACAGCTCACGTGGGGTCTGCACTGCTGCCACTTCCTCCTGCCCTTCATGGGGCTCCCCTGCTGCTGTTGCTGTGCTCTGCACTGTGCAAGTGTGGAGAGGAAAGGACAAGTCTGTCCACACCAGCACAGGGCAGTCTGACCCCAGGAATATGCTCGCTTTTTTGCTGCTGGCAAAGATTTTGAAGTTCATTTCAAAACAGTTTCTAATTGTGAAATGCAGTCTTTACAAGGGACTACAGTTGAAAATCCAAAGCAACTACCTTCAAAGCCAAGATCCCACCTTCACAGAAAGCTGCCATGAAAGAGAAAGTCTCAGTTTCCATATTCTTCTTTCTTGGAGTGGGGGCTAATCCATCTTGACCAGCTTGCTGGAGTGTGGCTGCCTGTGGTGACAGGCAGGACCTGTGGGATCCACCTCCAGGAAGCTCAGAATTGCTATCTGTAGTTTCTCTGAGACAAGGGAACAAAAACAAAAAGAGAACCCCAAAATGAAGAAAACTCTGCCCAAGCAAGACCAACAGCCCAGCCAGGCAGTAGCCCATGGGGGTGTTTGGTTCACAGGAATAGGGACTGTGACTGCATAGCTTGAATATGGTAGATATTGATACCAGGTGGTGAGTCACCTCAGCCTCACATATCTGGAATACAGCTGGGCCTCACCAGGTAATGAAGGAGTGTATGGGGTACATATCTCATCTGTCTTTGACCATCTCTGCTAACCACAGACTGTAGACCAGGTGATGGGGTAGAGGAGAAGGCAGAGATTGAGGTTATGGGCTGTCCCCAGGACGTTGTTTCCCATCTCTATTGCTGGAACCCTTCAAAGCCAGGGTCTCCCTGATGACCATTCTCTCTGTGAGGTAGCCAGGGAAGGTTTCGACACCTCCAAAGGCATGAAGTAAAATTCACTCCAGGAAGTCCCAACACTTGCTTTCTCCAACTATTTGCTTGACTTGACTGGAAGAGTAGCCATGGAAAGAAGGAGGATTTGGAGCCCAGGGCTTGGTTGCAAAACAGCTTTATTAAGTGCAAAGAAGAAAAGGAGGTGCCTCACAGAGAGCACCCAGAAGATCCACTAAGATGCAGAAGAGTTCTTGCAGGGTGTCCATCTGCCCACCCTAAGGAGGAAGAGGAAGGGCAAAAGGTTCTCTCATGTTGGTTTGGGGAGACACAGATAGCTAAAGAAAGAGATAAAGAGGAGAGAGGAGAAGGGGACAGTGGCTCAAAACTATAATTGCCATGTCCCAAAGCTCTATCTCCTGCCCAGAACCAGGTCCTGAGGTCGTGGAGGTTCTTGCCCAAGGATGTTGCCAGCAGCTTTAGCAGGGACGACATCTGCTGCCACCAAAGCAGTTGGTGATGCTGGAGATGTCAAAGCCCCCGGAGCTGATGGGCACTCCCTGAGAGCTCAGGATGCTGCCAACGGCAGCAGAGGTGGAGGATCCCACGGCGGTGTTCTGTGGGAAGGAGCTGAGGATGGGGCCAGGCAGGGTCACCACAACAGCCGAGGGCTGGATGGCCACGTGGGAATCCTGGCACTGCCTGACACAGCACTCATTGCAGCTGCTGCCCAGCGGGCAGGGGCCGCAGGGCTGGCAGCAAGGGTCGCAGGGCTTGCAGCAGGACATGGCTCGGGGTCACAGGTGCACCTGGCACAGAGGGAAGGCAGAAGCAGAAAGTGGGGACACATGAGAAGCAGCACTGCACCCAAACACCCTGCAGCCAAGGCAGCTCTTGGCTCACATTGCACTGCCTAGCTCAAAGCCCAGGAGCCACCTCAGCCAAGTGCCAGCCTCTCACTGTCTGCACAAGACCTTCTCTCCCCTGCCCTCTCCCAGCAGAAGCAACTCCCAGCCCTGTGCTCCCAAATCCTGTCTCAGCTGAGACCTACAGCCAGGAAAGAGCTACTCTTGAAACAGCAGGAGCAGGAGCAGGAGAGAAGAAGCTTCCCACTCACCTGATTCCTGAGGAGAAGGAGGTGAGAGAAGTGGATGAGAGAGCAGAGACTGGGGCTGCCTTTTATAGCAGTCCTGCTCTGCCTCAGGCCTTGTAGAACCTCTGTGGAAGTGATTATTTTGTGACAAGCTCATGGCAAATGCAAACCATCCAAGCTAATAATGGAGCTGTGCCCTGGTTTCCTGCATTACTGCTTTTTCATTTCCTGACTTCTGCCATATGCTTACTATATGAAAGGCTAATTCTGTAATTGTTGTGATGAGAAGGTCAGTGATTTCTCAGGCAGAAAATGTCAGCGCAGACAGAAGCTCTGATCAAGGGGTGATGGCATCCCTTGTGGGCAGGTCATGGTCACTTTGGTCATTTCTGATTGGGTTGTTTATGGCAAAGTTGTCAGGAAATGGGCACTGGTCTTGTGCTTCTTCACATGCCTAAGAACTGCAACATGAGGGGACATGACAGATATTTCTTTCCACCTTCCACTCTGCTTGTTCTTACCTTCTGTTCTCTATGTGTCCCCAGGCCAGTCTAGAGGGGATGTGTTGCCCTCTCTCCCTCATCTTGAGAGGCAGATGGGCACCCTGCAGGAGCTCCATTGCATGTTAGTGGCTGGCCCTGGTTCTCTCCGTGTGCCACCTCCTTTTCTTCTGTAGACTCATTAATGCTGTGCATCCCTACCTGGTCTTTCGTTCTGTGCCAACATTTCCAGTCTGTTCAGTGAAAAAGGTAGTGAAGCTGTGGGTGGTAGTCCCTGAGTGGATTTTACTTTGTGTCCTTTCCCTTGCAGCTGATGAAGACATCCCTGGCTACTCTGCAGCCAGTGGCCATCAGAGAGATCCTGGATGCAAAGAGTGGCAGCGGTAAACATGGAAAATAATCTTCACTATGGGGGTAACAGCTCAAGACTTCATTCCTTCCTTCTTCTCCTCTCCATTACCTGGTCCATGAGCATGGTCAAGACATGACACCCTTATGACATCTGTACCTCCTTCAGTACCTGGCAGGGCCCAGCTGCTGTCCAGACATGCAGGGCTGAGGTGATTCACAAGCTGGGATCAGTGTCTGCCACAATCAGGCTGTGCAGAGAAAAGCAATGTGTACCATTTGTCAATTGCTCCTCTGAGTGTTAACATCTAAGACAGCTACAACCTCCCTTAAAATGCAATAGCACAGAACAAAATTCTTATGCCTGGGAGCACACAAAGTTGCCTATAGGATGGGTTTTGCTGTGTGGCTGAGAGGCCTACTCATATGTCCTGGCCAATATTTCTTGAGGGCCCATTGCCACTGGTAGATTAACTCTTCTACTATTTCACCAAGTAACTATTTTACCAATGTGAAGCACAAAAGAGAAAACTGCTCAGCTTGTCAGTTGACAGAGGGTTGTGATTCCCAAGTGACCCCGTACAGTGAGAGTGAACTGGAACTTTTGAACACCTGGAGTTGGGGTAGCTGTGAACTATCCCACCATAAAGAGAACCATGTGTGCTTTAGTTAAAGATATAAATTACACTTCACAAACATTAACAGCCCAAAGCACATAAATAACACAAGTCAGAGAAGCTGTCTTTGAAAATCGAGCAGCAATTGACTACTTGGTGTTGAGACATAATCAGGGATGTGAAGAATTTAAAGGAATGTATTGATTCAATCTTTCCAATAACTCTGGACTAATAGAAAAGAAAGAAACAACTTAAGAATCCAGCCAGAAGTGCTAGAGAGACAGAAGGACTAGATTTCGCTTGGCTAGTTTCATGAGTGGAACAACATTCCTCAGCTTCAGATGGTTACGATGGTTAAAACAATCTGTTGTACTTATTGTGATGTGATGTGGTACTCATGACCTTAAACACTTGTTCTTTAATTCAGTGCTTACTGCTGTGCAGACTAGGTCAACATAACAACTGGCTATGACACTTTAAAGAAACGATATTAAAGTCTCAAAGTGGGGATTTGCTAACAAACCAGTTCTATTTCTTCAAGGAGTCTTTGCAGCAGTGGGGGCAGATATTAGAAAATTCTTTTGACTTTAGCACATAGTGTATGATTCCTATATTCATGGTTAATGCTTACTATTGTAGCAGACAGTGCTTATTATAAATACCAGAGATTAATGCAGCCTAATGCTTCCTCATTTACTTATATCAGTGATTAATATGCATTAGTCAATATTTTAGTTTTGTGTGTCAGAGTGAAGAATAATGGAGTAGTACTTTATGACTTGACAACATATTTGGGATACTCTCACAGAGAAAAGATTCATCAGAAGATCTGGAACCATATCCAAACAAGTCGATGGACATAATTAACATACATGCATGTATTCAATAAAGTGATGAATATGTGTTCGTTTTCAGAGTACAACCTGGTCTGTTAGGTTACTGGCCATGTTTAGAGGAGACATCCTCACGCATTCAGCTCTGCTAATAAAGTAACGTCACCTTTCTGACACAGGAAATTGGTTGGAGAGTTTATTTCCCAGTTTTCAGTGACAGCAAGGCTTTGAGCAGCCTGGTCCTTGCCCGTGGCAGGGTGGTGGGACAAGATTGTCTAACCTAAACCATTTGATGGCTCTCGATCTGTGGGCTGTCCATGGCAGACCTTGTCTTCACCAGGGTCCATCTTCCTTTGTCTGCCTTGCAGTCCCCCTTGGGCACAGGTTTGGTCAAAGGCTTCAGTCAAGAAGGCATTGATGGACAGATTACATCTATCCATACATGGGAGAAATGTGAATTAACAGTGAAGCCCAAAGTCATTTGTACAAACTCAACCAAAAGTCATTTACCACTGCGTATCCTGAATATGGCTGATACCAATCCTAACTTCTGAAATAGCTCAGCACTGCATCTTTGGACAGAGCTGGGCACTGCATGAGCTGAGGGCCCCTGTGAGATGTGCACCTCCTCTGCCTGTGCTTCTGTGTGCAGGCTGTGGACCCTAGACTGGGTAATGGAGGGGAGGAGAAGATAGAGATGAGGTTGTGGCTGTTTCCAGACATTGCTGTTTCCCGGCTGTTGGGAGAAAAAGGTTAAAACTGAAAGACTTGGAGAGGAGAATGATGGATTTGCACAAAGTGACCTTTTAGGTGGGAAGGCTGAGAATAACCATGTGGGAAACGTCACATATTTACTGCTGATTATCCTCTGCCTCTTTTGAGAGCTAATATAAAAGCTATCAGAACCTTAAGAGGCATTTCTCACAGACAGTCTTGAGCCTCCTGCTGGGAGAGTGAGAGATCAAAAAACTCAAAGGTCATAAAAGCACAGCATTGTGATAAACTGCACATACATGAGACCCCTTGAGATACCGGGACAGTCAGTGACCCGCCAGGATTGGACTGACCCTAATGGTGCCACTGTTCTCATTTTATGTGTTTCTGCAGCCTGGCAGTGCCTTGGGACCTTTCCATTAATGAGGTAATGAAATAAATCTACTCTTTGCATTTCAGCTGTGGTTTGGTGACTTGGACGTATCAATTCACATCAACCCACTCCTGTGAGCCTTTGGAGCCTCGCTGTTCCTGCATTGACTGCGCAGTATCCTGGTGCATTTTCCTTAGCTACAAGGGGAAAGGGCACTAAGTAAAATTAAGTGTTGGGACTCTATCTCTTATCCTGAGCAGACAGGAAGACTTTCTGTGGAAAGAAAGAGAACTTGGAGGACAAGGCTTGGATGCAAAACAACTTTATTGAGTCTAAAGAAGAAAAGGAGGTAGCTCACAGAGAGCACCAGCAGCAGCCACTAAAATGCAGTGGAGCTTCTGCAAATTGTCCATCTGCCTGTGCTAAAGAGGGAGGGAGGACAACACATCTCCACTAGGATGGCCTGGGGAGCAAAGGAAAGAAAGAAAAATAAAGAGGAGAGAGGAGAAGGGAACAATGCCATGAAGCTCTAAAGGAAATATCCCAAAGCTCTATCTCCTGGCCAGAGCCAGGTCCTGAGTTCTTGGAGATTCTCAACTTTCCCAAAGTTGCCAGCAGATTTAGCAGGGACGACATCTGCTGCCACCATAGCAGTTGGTGATGCAGGAGATGTCAAAGCCCCCGGAGCTGATGGGCACTCCCTGAGAGCTGAGGATGCTGCCAACGGCAGCGGAGGTGGAGGATCCCACGGCGGTGTTCTGTGGGAAGGAGCTGAGGATGGGGCCGGGCAGGGTCACCAGCACAGCAGGCGGCTCAATGACGACATGGGAGCTCTGGCACTGCCTGACACAGCACTCATTGCAGCTGCTGCCCAGCGGGCAGGGGCCGCAGGGCTGGCAGCAAGGGTCGCAGGGCTTGCAGCAGGACATGGCTCGGGGTCACAGGTGCACCTGGCACAGAGGGAAGGCAGAAGCAGAAAGTGGGGACACATGAGAAGCAGCACTGCACCCAAACACCCTGCAGCCAAGGCAGCTCTTGGCTCACATTGCACTGCCTAGCTCAAAGCCCAGGAGCCACCTCAGCCAAGTGCCAGCCTCTCACTGTCTGCACAAGACCTTCTCCCCCCTGTCCTCTCCCAGCAGAAGCAACTCCCAGCCCTGTGCTCCCAAATCCTGTCTCAGCTGAGACCTACAGCCAGGAAAGAGCTACTCTTGAAACAGCAGGAGCAGGAGCAGGAGAGAAGAAGCTTCCCACTCACCTGATTCCTGAGGAGAAGGAGGTGAGAGAAGTGGATGAGAGAGCAGAGACTGGGGCTGCCTTTTATAGCAGTCCTGCTCTGCCTCAGGCCTTGTAGAACCTCTGTGGAAGTGATTATTTTGTGACAAGCTCATGGCAAATGCAAACCATCCAAGCTAATAATGGAGCTGTGCCCTGGTTTCCTGCATTACTGCTTTTTCATTTCCTGACTTCTGCCATATGCTTACTATATGAAAGGCTAATTCTGTAATTGTTGTGATGAGAAGGTCAGTGATTTCTCAGGCAGAAAATGTCAGCGCAGACAGAAGCTCTGATCAAGGGGTGATGGCATCCCTTGTGGGCAGGTCATGGTCACTTTGGTCATTTCTGATTGGGTTGTTTATGGCAAAGTTGTCAGGAAATGGGCACTGGTCTTGTGCTTCTTCACATGCCTAAGAACTGCAACATGAGGGGACATGACAGATATTTCTTTCCACCTTCCACTCTGCTTGTTCTTACCTTCTGTTCTCTATGTGTCCCCAGGCCAGTCTAGAGGGGATGTGTTGCCCTCTCTCCCTCATCTTGAGAGGCAGATGGGCACCCTGCAGGAGCTCCATTGCATGTTAGTGGCTGGCCCTGGTTCTCTCCGTGTGCCACCTCCTTTTCTTCTGTAGACTCATTAATGCTGTGCATCCCTACCTGGTCTTTCGTTCTGTGCCAACATTTCCAGTCTGTTCAGTGAAAAAGGTAGTGAAGCTGTGGGTGGTAGTCCCTGAGTGGATTTTACTTTGTGTCCTTTCCCTTGCAGCTGATGAAGACATCCCTGGCTACTCTGCAGCCAGTGGCCATCAGAGAGATCCTGGATGCAAAGAGTGGCAGCGGTAAACATGGAAAATAATCTTCACTATGGGGGTAACAGCTCAAGACTTCATTCCTTCCTTCTTCTCCTCTCCATTACCTGGTCCATGAGCATGGTCAAGACATGACACCCTTATGACATCTGTACCTCCTTCAGTACCTGGCAGGGCCCAGCTGCTGTCCAGACATGCAGGGCTGAGGTGATTCACAAGCTGGGATCAGTGTCTGCCACAATCAGGCTGTGCAGAGAAAAGCAATGTGTACCATTTGTCAATTGCTCCTCTGAGTGTTAACATCTAAGACAGCTACAACCTCCCTTAAAATGCAATAGCACAGAACAAAATTCTTATGCCTGGGAGCACACAAAGTTGCCTATAGGATGGGTTTTGCTGTGTGGCTGAGAGGCCTACTCATATGTCCTGGCCAATATTTCTTGAGGGCCCATTGCCACTGGTAGATTAACTCTTCTACTATTTCACCAAGTAACTATTTTACCAATGTGAAGCACAAAAGAGAAAACTGCTCAGCTTGTCAGTTGACAGAGGGTTGTGATTCCCAAGTGACCCCGTACAGTGAGAGTGAACTGGAACTTTTGAACACCTGGAGTTGGGGTAGCTGTGAACTATCCCACCATAAAGAGAACCATGTGTGCTTTAGTTAAAGATATAAATTACACTTCACAAACATTAACAGCCCAAAGCACATAAATAACACAAGTCAGAGAAGCTGTCTTTGAAAATCGAGCAGCAATTGACTACTTGGTGTTGAGACATAATCAGGGATGTGAAGAATTTAAAGGAATGTATTGATTCAATCTTTCCAATAACTCTGGACTAATAGAAAAGAAAGAAACAACTTAAGAATCCAGCCAGAAGTGCTAGAGAGACAGAAGGACTAGATTTCGCTTGGCTAGTTTCATGAGTGGAACAACATTCCTCAGCTTCAGATGGTTACGATGGTTAAAACAATCTGTTGTACTTATTGTGATGTGATGTGGTACTCATGACCTTAAACACTTGTTCTTTAATTCAGTGCTTACTGCTGTGCAGACTAGGTCAACATAACAACTGGCTATGACACTTTAAAGAAACGATATTAAAGTCTCAAAGTGGGGATTTGCTAACAAACCAGTTCTATTTCTTCAAGGAGTCTTTGCAGCAGTGGGGGCAGATATTAGAAAATTCTTTTGACTTTAGCACATAGTGTATGATTCCTATATTCATGGTTAATGCTTACTATTGTAGCAGACAGTGCTTATTATAAATACCAGAGATTAATGCAGCCTAATGCTTCCTCATTTACTTATATCAGTGATTAATATGCATTAGTCAATATTTTAGTTTTGTGTGTCAGAGTGAAGAATAATGGAGTAGTACTTTATGACTTGACAACATATTTGGGATACTCTCACAGAGAAAAGATTCATCAGAAGATCTGGAACCATATCCAAACAAGTCGATGGACATAATTAACATACATGCATGTATTCAATAAAGTGATGAATATGTGTTCGTTTTCAGAGTACAACCTGGTCTGTTAGGTTACTGGCCATGTTTAGAGGAGACATCCTCACGCATTCAGCTCTGCTAATAAAGTAACGTCACCTTTCTGACACAGGAAATTGGTTGGAGAGTTTATTTCCCAGTTTTCAGTGACAGCAAGGCTTTGAGCAGCCTGGTCCTTGCCCGTGGCAGGGTGGTGGGACAAGATTGTCTAACCTAAACCATTTGATGGCTCTCGATCTGTGGGCTGTCCATGGCAGACCTTGTCTTCACCAGGGTCCATCTTCCTTTGTCTGCCTTGCAGTCCCCCTTGGGCACAGGTTTGGTCAAAGGCTTCAGTCAAGAAGGCATTGATGGACAGATTACATCTATCCATACATGGGAGAAATGTGAATTAACAGTGAAGCCCAAAGTCATTTGTACAAACTCAACCAAAAGTCATTTACCACTGCGTATCCTGAATATGGCTGATACCAATCCTAACTTCTGAAATAGCTCAGCACTGCATCTTTGGACAGAGCTGGGCACTGCATGAGCTGAGGGCCCCTGTGAGATGTGCACCTCCTCTGCCTGTGCTTCTGTGTGCAGGCTGTGGACCCTAGACTGGGTAATGGAGGGGAGGAGAAGATAGAGATGAGGTTGTGGCTGTTTCCAGACATTGCTGTTTCCCGGCTGTTGGGAGAAAAAGGTTAAAACTGAAAGACTTGGAGAGGAGAATGATGGATTTGCACAAAGTGACCTTTTAGGTGGGAAGGCTGAGAATAACCATGTGGGAAACGTCACATATTTACTGCTGATTATCCTCTGCCTCTTTTGAGAGCTAATATAAAAGCTATCAGAACCTTAAGAGGCATTTCTCACAGACAGTCTTGAGCCTCCTGCTGGGAGAGTGAGAGATCAAAAAACTCAAAGGTCATAAAAGCACAGCATTGTGATAAACTGCACATACATGAGACCCCTTGAGATACCGGGACAGTCAGTGACCCGCCAGGATTGGACTGACCCTAATGGTGCCACTGTTCTCATTTTATGTGTTTCTGCAGCCTGGCAGTGCCTTGGGACCTTTCCATTAATGAGGTAATGAAATAAATCTACTCTTTGCATTTCAGCTGTGGTTTGGTGACTTGGACGTATCAATTCACATCAACCCACTCCTGTGAGCCTTTGGAGCCTCGCTGTTCCTGCATTGACTGCGCAGTATCCTGGTGCATTTTCCTTAGCTACAAGGGGAAAGGGCACTAAGTAAAATTAAGTGTTGGGACTCTATCTCTTATCCTGAGCAGACAGGAAGACTTTCTGTGGAAAGAAAGAGAACTTGGAGGACAAGGCTTGGATGCAAAACAACTTTATTGAGTCTAAAGAAGAAAAGGAGGTAGCTCACAGAGAGCACCAGCAGCAGCCACTAAAATGCAGTGGAGCTTCTGCAAATTGTCCATCTGCCTGTGCTAAAGAGGGAGGGAGGACAACACATCTCCACTAGGATGGCCTGGGGAGCAAAGGAAAGAAAGAAAAATAAAAGAAGGGAACAATGCCATGAAGCTCTAAAGGAAATATCCCAAAGCTCTATCTCCTGGCCAGAGCCAGGTCCTGAGTTCTTGGAGATTCTCAACTTTCCCAAAGTTGCCAGCAGATTTAGCAGGGACGACATCTGCTGCCACCATAGCAGTTGGTGATGCAGGAGATGTCAAAGCCCCCGGAGCTGATGGGCACTCCCTGAGAGCTGAGGATGCTGCCAACGGCAGCGGAGGTGGAGGATCCCACGGCAGTGTTCTGTGGGAAGGAGCTGAGGATGGGGCCGGGCAGGGTCACCAGCACAGCAGGCGGCTCAATGACGACATGGGAGCTCTGGCACTGCCTGACACAGCACTCATTGCAGCTGCTGCCCAGCGGGCAGGGGCCGCAGGGCTGGCAGCAAGGGTCGCAGGGCTTGCAGCAGGACATGGCTCGGGGTCACAGGTGCACCTGGCACAGAGGACAGGCAGAAGCAGAAAGTGGGGACACGTGAGAAGCAGCACTGCACCCAAACACCCTGCAGCCAAGGCAGCTCTTGGCTCACATTGCACTGCCTAGCTCAAAGCCCAGGAGCCACCTCAGCCACGTGCCAGCCTCTCTCACTCTGCACAAGACCTTCTCCCCCCTGTCCTCTCCCAGCAGAAGCAACTCCCAGCCCTGTGCTCCCAAATCCTGTCTCAGCTGAGACCTACAGCCAGGAAAGAGCTGCTCTTGAAGCAGCAGGAGGCTTCCTACTCACCTGATTCCTGAGGAGAAGGAGGTGAGAGAAGTGGATGA
Source organism: Pseudopodoces humilis (assembly GCF_049639895.1). Taxonomy (NCBI): domain Eukaryota; kingdom Metazoa; phylum Chordata; class Aves; order Passeriformes; family Paridae; genus Pseudopodoces; species Pseudopodoces humilis. Next base: position 3,694,427 of record NC_142228.1, read on the forward strand.
GAGAGCAGAGACTGGGGCTGCCTTTTATAGCAGTCCTGCCCTGCCTCAGGCCCAGAGGCACCTTTGTGGAAGGCATAATTTTCTGACCAGCTCATGTCAAATGTGCACCATCCCATCTAATTGGTAGGTCTGTGTCTTGGTTTCCTGCATTGCTGCCTTTTCATTTCCTGCCTAATTTTGCATGCTTTCCTATAAGAAGGGTCATTTCTTTAAGTGCTACGATGAGAGATTCAAGGATTTCCTGGGCAAAAATGACGCTGAGTGCATTTAGAATGCTCAGAACATCGGCTTGCAGCATCTTCTGTGGACAAATGTGTTCAGCTCTTCCATTCCTGTGGGGTTTTTTTGTCCAAGTTTTCAGGAAATAGGCATCAGTCTTGTGCTTCTTTCCCACATGCCCAAGGACTGCTATGTGGGAGGATATGACACATCATTTTCTCTTGCTTTTCCCATCTCTCCATGATGGTCACTCACTGTTGCCACACAGGTCTACATCTGCAGGGAAGGCTGGATCCTGTTGCTCCTGTGACAGTGCACAGAGCAAAATTATGTTGGCCTCATTTGGCTCATTCTCTTTCTGTGCAATCTCTGTGTGTCCTCTGGGAATACCAGGAATTGTCTGGGGCCTGATCCTTCTCCAAGATACCTGAGTAATTTTCTGCCCCACTTGTCCCAAGCAGAGTTCCCAGAACATATTTCTGTGCGTTCTTGACTCTTTGCTGACTCTGTGTGAGCATATAGATCTTTGCATTATTCCATGCAGGTGTGTTTGAGCACACGTGCATCGTTCTGTGCTTGGGTGACCTTTCTGAGGACATGTGCAGGTCAGAGCAGCAGGACTCTTCCCTGGATTGTTCATGATCTCAGAGAGAAACATCTCCCCTGTGACATCAGGAATGGCACTTCATATGGAATCACGGGTTCAAGCTGGCAGACAACTGGCACTGAAGTCAGCTTCTGCCTCCTGCACTCTCCATTTCTTGCTTTAAGAAAAGGGGGAAAAGCCAAGGAAGCCTGCACACTTCTGCAGGTTGTTATCGTGCAGTGGATTCCGTTCTGGTGTAATGTTGCTGGTGACCAGGGTGGGACACAGGCTCCTCCTGTCTGGGCCAATGCCAGATGTGCTTCTACAGCTCAGCAGCCTGGTGCTGACTGAGCAGGGCTGAGACCTCCCAGCAAATGGGTCATATGGATCAAAGGAATCCATATTCAGGTGTTGCTCTGCTGTGATATGTAGGACAGTTGGCTCAACCCACATAGCATAGCTGTGTGCTGCTCCCTTCCCTTTAGTGGCTGTTGAGGGTTTGAATCTTTCCTTTTGATTCTTTTTCCTCAAGGAATTTTGTCCCATAATTTGCTTGGAAACAATAATGACTGAGTACTTAAGAAAGACAAAAGAAATGGCCAAGATCAGGGGAGGAGGGCATTTGGCTGCACTTCTCTTATCTGAGGGTTTCTGGCAGAAATGCTGAGAGGTTTGGACTGGGAAAATGGAGTTAGCTCTAGTCTCTTTCACTCTTGGCATTTGGAGGGGAGACAGGCTGTGGTGCTATGGGGAGAATTTATCACCACTGCAGGGTTTTGTCTCTGCTGCCTTTTTTCTATGGTGAGTGGAGCTCTGCTCATAAGAACAGCCATTGCACTGAGACCTTATTAACACCGTACCTCACTAAAAGAGGGACTTTTCACCATAGGCTCAGTTGTCCAGAATCCTGAGCTCGCCTACCCTGTCCTGCTCAGAGATGGGCTGCCACTGTTGGGCTCCCGCCACTTCTTTTGCACTGCTCTGGGTTTTGCTGAACTGTATCCCCACACCCCCTGCCTGCAGAGACATCCCGTGGTTCCAGCTGCAGAGCTTCTGACACATCTCGTCTACCACCCCAGGAGTTTTGCTCATTCCTGCCGTTCCAGCTTGTTGCTCCCAAGAGTCCAGCTGTGGCACTGGGATCGGCTGCCCCAGGAGATTTTTGAGGCAAAGCCTCTCTTCCATCTCTTCCTGTCTCGGCCGCCATCACCGCTTGTTCCCTGAGCCCGCGCCACAGCGCCCCCTGCAGGCGCGGGGGAATCACCGCACCCGCCCTGCCCGGCCGGGAGCCACCAGCGCCCCTGCCGGACATGCCCGGAACTGCAGCCAAGGGGAAAGCGCCTGCTGCTGAGACAAGCCTGGCCCTGGTGTCTCGTTCTGTTTGGTGCTGCTGCTGGGGTGTTGCTTGTTTGAGTTGTTACACAGACTAGAAAAGAACTGTTATTCCTATTCTCATATATGTGCCTGAAAGCCCCTTAATTTCAAAATTATAATAATTCGGAGGGAAAGGATTTGCATTTTCCATTCCAAGGGAGTGTCCTGCCTCCCTTAGAAGACACTTGTCTTTCAAACCAAGATGGTGGCCTTGCTTGGAACTTTGCTTCCAGGAGGCTTCAGCCAGGTCCAACTTCTGTTGCCACAGGAGGAAGTTTCAGGCTGAAATTCCATTACTTGGCCCTGAACAGAGTCACAGCTCCAGCTGTGACACATCTGTGCCTGTATCTGGCCATGGACCTCACCAAGTTCAATTTGGACTCTGACATATGTGTGACTTCACAGCTTGACTCGGGGCTTTCCTTACCTCTACAAGCACTCCTGGTGATTGCTGGATATTGTTGAATCTTGAATACTGTCATGAGGCCTCATCCTGACCTTGACTCACTGACTTGTCTTTCCAACTTGACTCCAAACACATGTAAGACAGAAGCTCAAGGCAGAACATGAACAGTACATCATAAAGTTTTTGCATGTTTTCAGATCTGGGACTTAACTGGGATTTTGGAGAAAGCTGGGGTAGGTTTCCTGTCTGTGGTGTACAGTGGATGTGCAGAACAGAGGGCAAAATTGCGACCCTGAACTCCATAAATGCAGACTTTTGTTGCCTTAGGGATCTGCCAGGAAGAATCCTTTGGTAAAGTGCCCTGTGGGTTCAAAGAGTCCCAGGGAGAATGCAATATACCACGGTTCAGATCTCCAGATAATAACATTATGGAAATGACCGTAACTAGCTCCATCTGTTCAACTTGGCAGAGACATGATGTAGATCTACTAAGGACTTTAGGCTGTTGTATTTTTTTGAGAATTTATTTTCAAATCTTACAGCATAATATCTTATTTTGAGATTTTTTCAAAGTTGCATATGCCCTTTATTGAAGCCAAAATGTTTTCCTGTTGAATTTTAAATGTAATAAATTATATTTATTTTATACTCTATTAAATCAGCCTGAACTGGTTCTTTCCTTCTGAATTGTTTACTCACCTAAATTTGCTTTATACTTCCTTGTACCCCCTGTTATATGAAAAGATTTTTGCTACAGTGAGAAGGTTACAAGATCCCAAGCACTGTCCCCATGTTTTACAAAGCCAGATCCAGACAGCTAAAGAATGGACTCAGTGCTGGCCAAGCCTGAACTTCTCAGTGGCACTGGTCAAGCCTTCATGAAAACATATAAGAAAAGGCAAAACACTGCACAGGAAGTGTGGGATGAAGAAAAACAGAACCAGTGGGTTACATTAAAAATCCAGGAAACTCAAGGCTCAGAGAAGAAGATGGAGGAGGTATGTCTGGTGATGGGATGGAGATTCCGTGCAGCCCGTGGGAGGCATGATTCCTGCAGTGCATGGAAGACCCACGCCAGACCAGATTGAAATCTGCAGCAGGAGTGTGGCCCCTGGAACAGCCTTACCCAGAAGGACTGCAGCCCGTGGACAGGATTCTCATGGGAGCAGATCTTGAAAGACTTCAGGCTGTGGGATGGTGTAGCAGGGCATCTTACCCCCCATAACAGTTTATCTGTTTTTGGTTAACTGGTCAGATAACTCAAACAGGACAAGCGCTCCTGTTGAGAGTTATTTGGGTCTCATGGGCCACAGCAAGCTTCCACAAAACAGAAATCTTCTGTACATTTCATGGAAATGTGTGGAGTTTCTCCTGTGAGTAGGAACACTGCTTTGTGATTACTCCCATGGAGTTAAGTAAAGGAATATGTACAATATCATCATTTATGTGGTAAATTGCATTTAACTGCTAACCAATTCGATTTCTTTTTCTAGCTTTAGTACCTTGATATAGTGCACTGTTTTATGTTATGCTGTAATCTACTAGTAGTGCTTTAATTTAATACCTTGTAGTAAGTAATTCTGATTAAGACCTTTCATCTGCCATTTTTTGTCTGTTCATTTGTCTTAATAAATAACTCATCTTTCATAAATATATCTGATTTGCCATTGTTAGAACTTGTGGGACAAAGTGGCAAAACTTCAGCTGTTGATAGTCTAAGGCTAAGATAAGATCCAGCCCCCCCTGGACTCCTCTCTCTGAGAAGGGCTTTAGAGAACAAGGGGGGGTCTTCTTGGCACCTTGTGACTCAGTGGCCAGGCTTCTTTAATAAACTGTCTGAAACTCTCACTCCACCTGAGACAGATCAGCTCACATTGGAGCAGGGAAAAATGGGGGGAGGAAGGAAGGACAGAAAGGGACAGTTGCGTTCTTCCCTTTATGTTGAATAATTTTTATTCTGAAATCTTTCCTCTTCTCTTTCCCAGGCACTGACCAGGCACCCCCTATTGTACTTCTCCTGATGTTTCTTGCACTAGACCTCTCTGGTGGCACTCAACCTCCATATTTCTGTCTCTCCAAATTTCTTGCACAGTGAGCCTGATGGGAGTCCCTGTTAAGAAGGGGAGGTAATTTTGATCAAGTGTAGTTAAAACTTGTTTACAGACACAGTGGTATGAATGCCCAAATATTCTCCTTGAGAGGCATTTGACAATTCCTTCATGCTTGGGGATGGCTTCAAATACCTGAGCACTAATTACATGAAACATTAAAGCTTTCTAGTGGCTCTTCCCAGGGATTCTGAGGCCACCCAGGGCTCCTCCACATGAAGCAGTGTCTCAATATTGTACTCCCATGGCTGAAGAGGGTGGTGTTTCCGGAACAAGCAGACTCCCCACTGCCTGCAACTCTTGAGACTAAGGCAGCAGAAATGATGCTGGGTTCATGATACTTCAGTGATGTGCTTTGAGATCCCACTATCTCCAAATTGCTCGGTTGCACCATTGTCATGAAAAAGAAAATCTGCTTCCTGCAAGCCCTTGTCACGTGTACATTGGTTTTGGGGTCATCTTGGCCCACATGGTTCTCCAGATGACTGGCCCTTCTACACCAGAAAAGGCATCACTTAATCCAAGTCCCTTGATGTGGCCTCTGCTGATCCTGATCCGGCAGCCGCTCCCACCCTGTTGTGTGTGTCAGAGATGACCAAAGGCTGAAGAACATGTGCTGAGGAAAGTGTCCTGGTTTAAAAGAGAGCTGTTTTCCAAGGAAGGTGGGGAGGTTCCTGAAATGGAAAAATGTCACCCTCCCTCCAAATTGTTATAGCTTTGAAATTACTTTCAGGCAAAGATATGGGAAAAGGAAAGCAGTTCTTTACTAGACTATGCATATACATATATATATATATAAACACACACATATAAAAAGACAGACAAGCAACAACAACAGCAGCAACACAAACAAGAACTAAATTCCCAGTAGTAGCCTTTTCCTACCCATGAAGCACTTCCCCCTTTGGTGTAGTTACGACCACAACCAGAAGGGAGCACTGAGCAGCTCCAGTGACTCCCTGCAGCTTCAGGGCTGTTCCGATGCAAGATCCAGACCATCCTGGTTGTGATGGTGGTTCAGATGAGGGAAAGAGAAGAAGAGTTGACTCCTCCGGCACCCATGTGAGCAGTGATCGGTCTTTGGCACCGTTAATGACAGCTGGTACATGCTGGGAAGGGAGGCAGGGCTTAATCACAATGTCGAACTACCCTACAGAGAAAAGATCCAGCAGGAGTGTTGCTCTGGCTCCAGGCAACGCTTCCTGGGGTGGCTCAAGGGGAAAAGGGGGGAAGGTACAACTCCTGCCAGGCATCCAGGTGGACCATGTTGGTCTCTTAGTGTTCCTCTCTTGAAAGCAAAAGGACTCACAAGTTGGCAATAGGCAGAGCTCCATGGCAGTGTTTTAAAAAATTGTGGCACAGGAGAGGTTCAAGGCAAAGAAGCACCACATGACCATCTCTACTCCCAACCCAGCAAGGACAGAACTAACCCCAGCTAACAAACTGCCAAAACCTACACCACTTCACTTCTCCACCCCCCACTCTTTCCCCCCTCCGACACACAGAACAGTTCCCACAGTATGCCAAAGCACATGGCCATGTCTTTAGTCTCTTGATCACTGTCCATTCATCATCTCCCTGGCACCAAATTGGAAGAAAATTCCCTGAGAGAATAAAAACTCTAAAAACCTAACCCTCAACAGAAAGACTGAAAGAATGCAGTCTTTTCTCCCTGAAGAATGGCAGGCTTGGAGAGGACCTCATAACAGTATTTTAGTAATGAAATGGGATCTCCCCATGAGGTAGATGAGGACTGAGACTTTCCCAGCACAATCATAGAGTCTTGGAATCATAGAAGATGCTGAGTTGGAGGGGACCCATCAGGAGCATCATGTCCAGCTCCTGGCCCTGCACAGGACACCTCCAAGACTCCCACCAAGTACCTGAGAGTGTTGTCCAAACACTTCTTGAGCTCTGTCAGGTTTGGTGCTGAGACCACTTTCCTGGGGACCCTCTTCCAGTGCTCAGCCACCAAAAACCCTCTGGGTGAAGAACCTTTTCCTGATATACAGCCTAAACCTGGCCTACTTCAGCTCCAGCCATTTCCTCAAATTCTGTCACTGATCATGAGAGTGAAGAGTTTGGTTCTTGCCCCTCTGCTGCCCCTCGGAAGGATGTTGAATACCACAATGAGGTCTGACCTCAGTCTCATCTTCTCCTGGCTGAATGGGCCAAGTGACCTCAGCCACTCCTCATTTGATCCCTTCAGACCCTTCTCCATCCTTGTGGCCTGCCTTGGTCACTCTCTAGTAGCTCATAGTCTTTTTAATGTTGTGGTTCTCAAAAGGAGCCATGTGGAGGGGTCATACATACAGTGAAGCAGAGCTAGAGATGGTTTGGTTCTGGCAACTGAGACCAGTGCTTGGGCAACAGGTCTCACTTGGAGCAGTGTGGTTTTGGGACAGAGCAAGATGTACCAGCACCCTACGAGATGGACAAAGCCTCTGGAGATCTAGGAAGGAGGAACATGTGTGGAAGGTCACATGCATCACAGAATGCTATGAACCTGAGCTGGTATTTGGAGCACAGCAATGGCTTCAGGAGTTCGTTTTCTGCACCCAAGAGAACATGGATACCCAGGGAATGATATTTGGAAAACTGACTGGGGCTGAAGGCCAAGGACTAAAAAGAAATTTTCAAGTACAGATGAAAACATTCCTAACTGTTCCCATTAGCAGTGAAGGCACAAGTCATTTGCACAGGGAAGACGGACACCTGAAACAAAACATCAGATATTTTTGTAGATGATGGAGACTTCATGGGATGGAGACTTCACTCCATAGATTGAGAATCCTAACTTGTGACCCACCTGAGCCCTGTGTGTCTGGGCAGCAGCTGGCTCCTGCCAAGTGCTGAGGACTGTGTGAGGTTTAGGTCCCTTCTGCTTGTTCCCATGTGTGCTGGCCACAGACCCTAGGCCAGGTAATGAAGGAAGGATAGGAAGAGATGAGGTTGTGGGTTGTCCCCAGGTGGTTGTTTCCCACCCCTCCTTTGGAGCCAAAGTCTCCATGATGGCCTTTGGCTGCCAAGTAGCTCGAAGGGAAAAGGGGTCAAAGTAAAATCCACTGCAGTGAGCCCCACATATTGCTTTCCTGTTTCGTTGAGCAGACTGCAGGAGTTGCCAAAAAATAATAGACTACTCAAAGGCTGAGGCTTGAATGCAGCATAATTTTAATAAGTTCAAAGAAGATGTCTCACAGAGAGTACCAGGACCAGCCATTAAGAAGGAGCTCCGAAGTGGCGCTCTTTACACTGCTCTGCAGAGAAAGGAAAGGTGACAGGTACACACTAGACGGCCTGGTGAGAGAGGGACAGAAAAAGAGAGGACAGTAGAAGGAAGTGATGGTCCAAAGCCCAAAATACAATGCCCTGAAGCACTATCTCTTGCACAAAAACATGCTTTGAGGCCTTGGAGGCTCTTAACTGTGGATGTTGTCAGCAGATTTAGCAGGGACGACATCTGCTGCCACCAAAGCAGTTGGTGATGCAGGAGATGTCAAAGCCCCCAGAGCTGATGGGCACTCCCTGAGAGCTGAGGATGCTGCCAACGGCAGCGGAGGTGGAGGATCCCACGGCGGTGTTCTGTGGGAAGGAGCTGAGGATGGGGCCGGGCAGGGTCACCAGCACAGCAGGCGGCTCAATGACGACATGGGAGCTCTGGCACTGCCTGACACAGCACTCATTGCAGCTGCTGCCCAGCGGGCAGGGGCCGCAGGGCTGGCAGCAAGGGTCACAGGGCCGGCAGCAGGACATGGCTCGGGGTCACAGGTGCACCTGACACAGAGGACAGGCAGAAGCAGAAAGTGGGGACACGTGAGAAGCAGCACTGCACCCAAACACCCTGCAGCCAAGGCAGCTCTTGGCTCACATTGCACTGCCTAGCTCAAAGCCCAGGAGCCACCTCAGCCAAGTGCCAGCCTCTCACTGTCTGCACAAGACCTTCTCCCCCCTGCCCTCTCCCAGCAGAAGCAACTCCCAGCCCTGTGCTCCCAAATCCCATCTCAGCTGAGACTTACAGCCAGGAAAGAGCTGCTCTTGAAGCAGCAGGAGGCTTCCTACTCACCTGATTCCTGAGGAGAAGGAGGTGAGAGAAGTGGATGAGAGAGCAGAGACTGGGGCTGCCTTTTATAGCAGTCCTGCCCTGCCTCAGGCCCAGAGGCACCTTTGTGGAAGGCATAATTTTCTGACCAGCTCATGTCAAATGTGCACCATCCCAGCTAATGGTAGGGGCTGTGTCCTGGTTTCCTGCACTGCGGCCTCTATTTCCTGGCTTCTGCCGTCTGCGTTCCAATCTGGAGAGTTCTGTTGAGGGCCATGATGAGAGGCCCAAGAATTTCCAGGATATAACCACGTCACACTCGGCCGAATGCTCGCATCATGCTCTGGTGGCATTCCATGCAGGCACATGACACAAACCCGTGTCATTCCTGTGGTTTTCTTTGTGGCAAAATTCTCAGGGCATCACTCTCATTCTTCCTGTATACCTGCCCATCTCTCCCTCACCTCTCGGTGACGTCCCATGAGTTTTGACGTGCAGCCTGTTTGCCTGGCCCAATCTGTAAGTGGATTAGGGACATCAGGTATCCTTTGCGGTCTGCTTTCCCCTCTAATACATGTCCCTTTGGCCAACAGTCCCTGGCGCGTTTCTGCAGCTCGTTCCTGCTCTTGCCCCGGGCTGGATTACCAGCTGTGCCCGGTGGAGCTTGGCTGGATGGATGGTGCCCAGCAAGGCGCTCTATCCTTCCCCCTCCTCCCGTGGGCAGAGAAGATAAAATAAAGCAAACCAGAAACCAGCTTGAAGCTTGGTAGAAGTCAGTTTGCCCAAGAAAATGTGAGAGCTTATGCATGTGGAAATACTCTGGGAAAAAGAAAAGAATTTCATCTCCTCCTTCCCACAGGAAGTAGGGGCTGGCCACTTCCCTGGGTGCAGGCCTTCCTCATGTGTCCTGGTTGCTCACAAAGGCAAACTTTGTAAGTAAGGCTGCAGGAATGGGCTCTGTGAGAAGAGTGCAGTGGCTCCTGCCATGTCTGACTGAGTCATCTCTGCACCTGTGTGCAGAGGGGACTCAGTCCAGCCCAACACAGAGCACATTTGTCACACTGCTGATGTCTCTCTGCAGGCAGATTTCATTGGCAATGGTTTGGGTTGGAAGACAACTTGAAGAGCATTTCTTTCCACTCCTCCTGCCCTCAACAGATGGGCACTGATGCCAGCCACTAAAGCGGCTTGCTGAAAGCTGTGTCCAGCCTGCTCTTGCACACTTCCCGCCTTGAGGCATCCAAAACCTTTCTGGGCAAGGTATTACAATGCCTCAGCACCCTCAGACAGAGGGACATCTTTCCCAGCTCCAAGGGAAAGGGAACATGGATAGTTGCAGTGCAGGGATTGTAATGCTGGGATTCCTCCACCTTGTTTCTCATCACGAATCTGCAAGTGATGTCACAGAAAGAAGGGGAAATCAGAAGCCGAGGTTTGAATGCAAAAACAATTTTATTGAGTCAAAAGAAGACAAGGAGGAGGCTCACAGAGGGCACCAGGAGCAGCCACTATGACGCCCCAGTGATTTCTGACATCCTGGCCTGCAGAGGAAAAAAAGTGCCAGAGGTGTCACTAGGCCGTCCATGAGTGGCGGTGACAAGAAAGGAATGGAACAGGAAAATGAGAGCAAGAGAAGAAGGAAAGAATAGTGCAAAGCTCTAAATCCAATGTCTTAAATTTCTGACTTCATTCCAGCTCCATGTTGTGAGGTCTTGGAGGTTCTGGCCCAAGGATATTGGCGGCAGCGTCTTTAGCAAGGACGACAACATCTGCTGCCACCGTAGCAGTTGGTGATGCAGGAGATGTCAAAGCCCCCGGAGCTGATGGGCACTCCCTGAGAGCTGAGGATGCTGCCAACGGCAGCGGAGGTGGAGGATCCCACGGCGGTGTTCTGTGGGAAGGAGCTGAGGATGGGGCCGGGCAGGGTCACCAGCACAGCAGGCGGCTCAATGACGACATGGGAGCTCTGGCACTGCCTGACACAGCACTCATTGCAGCTGCTGCCCAGCGGGCAGGGGCCGCAGGACTGGCAGCAAGGGTTGCAGGGCTGGCACTGCTGGCACTTCTCAGGGCAGGACATGTCTGGAGCCTGGCGCTGCACCTGGCGCAGAGGGCAGGGAGGGAGCAGAGCACACGCACACCTGAGACACAGCCCGCAAGGCACCCCCAGCAAGACAAGGCCCCTGCTGCCCGTGGAGCTCCAGGCTGTGCCGCCCCAAACTGGGGATCCTTTGCCTGAGCCCAGCTCGCTCCTTCCGAGCTCAGCCTGGCCCAGCCTTGCTCCTGCCCAACCTGCATGAAAATCAGCACCTCAGCCCAGCCTCAGCCTCTGGCCAGAACACACGGCCTGCCCTCTGCCCACACCTCCGCCACCATGGCAGAACAGCCCCAGAAGAAGAAGGAGCAGGAACAAGGGCTGGAAAGCTCAGTGCTGTGTCCTGGAGAGGGTGCAGGAGAAAGGGACTTGCAACTCACCTGTTTCCCAAGGAGAAGGAGGAGACAGAAGTGGTTGAGAGAGCCACCAGTTAAGCTGCCTTTTATCCTGGCCCCACACTGCCTCAGGGCCCACATTCCTTGCTGAATAAGTGAGGAAATCCCTGTATGAGCCCAAGGAATGGAAAGATCTCAGGGAATGCTATGTCATGTGTTGCTGTTTCCCTCTACAATGACTTTGCAGTTCCTGGCTTCAGGAATCATTGCTGCTCCCTCAAAGACATCTCTTTGGAGTGCTGGCATGTGAGATCCCAGGTTTCCTGGGGGCACGGATGTGTCAGTGTGGTCAGAGGTCATGAAGTCAGTGTGGAAGGGATCTTGAGGAGGCAGGTGATGCCAGCCTGGGGCATTCTGGTGGAGATTTATCATGCTGCCAGATTTTTGTAATTCCTGATGACTGGAAGGGCCTCATCTGCGGCCAGCCCTCCAGTCTTTTCCTCACCACCTAACGGCTCCACATTATGATTCGTCATCTGAATCAAAACTCTTTGCCCTCTTCCTCCTTATCCTGCACAATCCTTGAGGCGCCTGTGGCACTGCAGCCTGAGCATCCGTCCTGCTGTGTGTGCTCAGAATTTGCTGTGGACGGGAGCTCCCCATCATCTCCTCAGTCACATCCCTTCCTGTGGCCTCTGCCCCATGTGCTCCCGCGCAATGCTGCGCGTGGGAGTGTGGCTGTGCCCCGGTGTGTGCGAGTGTCTGCACATGCCTGTGCTCGTGCTCTCGTGGGAACAGCCCCGGAGCGCCTGTGGCCTGCACGGGGATGGTTGTGCTCAGGGCAGGGCACTTGTGTGCAGCCCCCGTGGCCGTGTGCCTGTGCCCGTGTGCTGGGCTCTGTGCGTCTGGGCTCATCTCTGTGCACACCTGGGCAGGCTGGCAATGTGCCAGTGCCCCTGTGTGTGCCCACAGCTGTGCCTGAGCTGGCCTCTCAGCCCACCCCTTGCAAGCCCCGCAGGGACTGCCCTGCCCAGCAGTGCCAGCCACGCACACACACTCAGCCCCAGTTCCTGACCTGCTGGAGCCTGGAGAGGCCCACAGCACTCCCGTCTCACTGAGGACAATCCCCAACCCAGGCCATCCCTTTCATGCCATGTCCATGCAGCCTTGTGGCACGGAGCTGTTTCCCAGGCTCCTTGCTCCAGCCTCATGGAGAAGCTTTGAGCTTCCAGGGTTCTGGTGGCTCTGTGGGGATGGGGGAGTCCCGTGGCCTTTGTCCTGAGCCAGGAGCTATGGGAAAATGATGATGTCAGAGAGAACGAGGCACGTGGAGACAAACTTTTGACGGTGTCTGGGAGGTGGAGGCTGGAAAATGGCAGAGTTTCTCCTCTCCCACACCCAGAAGGTGAAAGAGTGGCAGCCTGCAACACAGTGGGAGGATAGTTTTGGTTCTGTCCTCCCACTGAGTTGATCCCATGAAACACCTGAGCTCCGTCTGTGTGGTTGGAAGCTGAGCAGAAATCTAATGTGAGGGAGGTGTGTAAAGAGAGGGGGCTGTGGGGCATACCCAGGCACTGCTGTTTCCCATTGCCTCTTGTGTGACCTTCTGACATCATCTTCTCCTGATTGGAAGCTCTTTTGGGGAAGACAGGGTTTGTGACCTCCAATGGAAGCGGCAGAAAGTAAACTCCACTATGGAGTCTCCACGTTCGGCTGCCTCCACCTTTTGTCGTGAGCTGAGTGCAAGAGTTCCCACACAAGGAAGGAGGAAGCTGAGGGCCAGGATTGGATGCAAAAGTATTTTATTGATTCTAAGGAAGAAAAGGAGGTAGATCCAAGGGGACACAGGAGCAGCCACTGGAGTGCAGTGGGGGTGTCCATTTGCCTGGCCTGAAGGGGGACAGAGGGAGGCAAACAGGTCCCACTGGGCTGGCATTGGGTGGTGCTGAGAGGAAAGGAAGGGAAGGGAAGAGCGTTGAAGAAAATAACAGTAAACCAAGGGCAGAAAACCATTCTGCCTAAGATCCATCTTCAGTGCAGCTCCACGTTCTGAGGTCGGGAAGGTTCTGGCCCAAGGATGTTGCCAGCAGATTTAACAGGGAGGACAACATCTGCTGCCACCGTAGCAGTTGGTGATGCAGGAGATATCAAAGCCCCCGGAGCTGATGGGCACTCCACTACAGCTGAGGATGCTGCCAACGGCAGCGGAGGTGGAGGATCCCACGGCGGTGTTCTGTGGGAAGGAGCTGAGGATGGGGCCGGGCAGGGTCACCAGCACAGCAGGCGGCTCAATGACGACATGGGAGCTCTGGCACTGCCTGACACAGCACTCATTGCAGCTGCTGCCCAGCGGGCAGGGGCCACAGGGCTGGCAGCAAGGGTCGCAGGGCTTGCAGCAGGACATGGCTCGGGGTCACAGGTGCACCTGGCACAGAGGACAGGCAGAAGCAGAAAGTGGGGACACGTGAGAAGCAGCACTGCACCCAAACACCCTGCAGCCAAGGCAGCTCTTGGCTCACATTGCACTGCCCAGCTCAAAGCCCAGGAGCCACCTCAGCCAAGTGCCAGCCTCTCACTGTCTGCACAAGACCTTCTCCCCCCTGCCCTCTCCCAGCAGAAGCAACTCCCAGCCCTGTGCTCCCAAATCCCGTCTCAGCTGAGACCTACAGCCAGGTAGGTCTCTTGAAGCAGCAGGAGCAGCAGCAGGAGCAGGATCTTCCCACTCACCTGAGGATTCCTGAGGAGAAGGAGGTGAGAGAAGTGGATGAGAGAGCAGAGACTGGGGCTGCCTTTTATAGCAGTCCTGCCCTGCCTCAGGCCCAGAGGCACCTTTGTGGAAGGCATAATTTTCTGACCAGCTCATGTCAAATGTGCACCATCCCAGCTAATGGTAGGGGCTGTGTCCTGGTTTCCTGCACTGCGGCCTCTATTTCCTGGCTTCTGCCGTCTGCGTTCCAATCTGGAGAGTTCTGTTGAGGGCCATGATGAGAGGCCCAAGAATTTCCAGGATATAACCACGTCACACTCGGCCGAATGCTCGCATCATGCTCTGGTGGCATTCCATGCAGGCACATGACACAAACCCGTGTCATTCCTGTGGTTTTCTTTGTGGCAAAATTCTCAGGGCATCACTCTCATTCTTCCTGTATACCTGCCCATCTCTCCCTCACCTCTCGGTGACGTCCCATGAGTTTTGACGTGCAGCCTGTTTGCCTGGCCCAATCTGTAAGTGGATTAGGGACATCAGGTATCCTTTGCGGTCTGCTTTCCCCTCTAATACATGTCCCTTTGGCCAACAGTCCCTGGCGCGTTTCTGCAGCTCGTTCCTGCTCTTGTCCCGGGCTGGATTACCAGCTGTGCCCGGTGGAGCTTGGCTGGATGGATGGTGCCCAGCAAGGCGCTCTATCCTTCCCCCTCCTCCCGTGGGCAGAGAAGATAAAATAAAGCAAACCAGAAACCAGCTTGAAGCTTGGTAGAAGTCAGTTTGCCCAAGAAAATGTGAGAGCTTATGCATGTGGAAATACTCTGGGAAAAAGAAAAGAATTTCATCTCCTCCTTCCCACAGGAAGTAGGGGCTGGCCACTTCCCTGGGTGCAGGCCTTCCTCATGTGTCCTGGTTGCTCACAAAGGCAAACTTTGTAAGTAAGGCTGCAGGAATGGGCTCTGTGAGAAGAGTGCAGTGGCTCCTGCCATGTCTGACTGAGTCATCTCTGCACCTGTGTGCAGAGGGGACTCAGTCCAGCCCAACACAGAGCACATTTGTCACACTGCTGATGTCTCTCTGCAGGCAGATTTCATTGGCAATGGTTTGGGTTGGAAGACAACTTGAAGAGCATTTCTTTCCACTCCTCCTGCCCTCAACAGATGGGCACTGATGCCAGCCACTAAAGCGGCTTGCTGAAAGCTGTGTCCAGCCTGCTCTTGCACACTTCCCGCCTTGAGGCATCCAAAACCTTTCTGGGCAAGGTATTACAATGCCTCAGCACCCTCAGACAGAGGGACATCTTTCCCAGCTCCAAGGGAAAGGGAACATGGATAGTTGCAGTGCAGGGATTGTAATGCTGGGATTCCTCCACCTTGTTTCTCATCACGAATCCACAAGTGATGTCACAGAAAGAAGGGGAAATCAGAAGCCGAGGTTTGAATGCAAAAACAATTTTATTGAGTCAAAAGAAGACAAGGAGGAGGCTCACAGAGGGCACCAGGAGCAGCCACTATGACGCCCCAGTGATTTCTGACATCCTGGCCTGCAGAGGAAAAAAGTGCCAGAGGTGTCACTAGGCCGTCCATGAGTGGCGGTGACAAGAAAGGAATGGAACAGGAAAATGAGAGCAAGAGAAGAAGGAAAGAATAGTGCAAAGCTCTAAATCCAATGTCTTAAATTTCTGACTTCATTCCAGCTCCATGTTGTGAGGTCTTGGAGGTTCTGGCCCAAGGATATTGGCGGCAGCGTCTTTAGCAAGGACGACAACATCTGCTGCCACCGTAGCAGTTGGTGATGCAGGAGATGTCAAAGCCCCCGGAGCTGATGGGCACTCCCTGAGAGCTGAGGATGCTGCCAACGGCAGCGGAGGTGGAGGATCCCACGGCGGTGTTCTGTGGGAAGGAGCTGAGGATGGGGCCGGGCAGGGTCACCAGCACAGCAGGCGGCTCAATGACGACATGGGAGCTCTGGCACTGCCTGACACAGCACTCATTGCAGCTGCTGCCCAGCGGGCAGGGGCCGCAGGACTGGCAGCAAGGGTTGCAGGGCTGGCACTGCTGGCACTTCTCAGGGCAGGACATGTCTGGAGCCTGGCGCTGCACCTGGCGCAGAGGGCAGGGAGGGAGCAGAGCACACGCACACCTGAGACACAGCCCGCAAGGCACCCCCAGCAAGACAAGGCCCCTGCTGCCCGTGGAGCTCCAGGCTGTGCCGCCCCAAACTGGGGATCCTTTGCCTGAGCCCAGCTCGCTCCTTCCGAGCTCAGCCTGGCCCAGCCTTGCTCCTGCCCAACCTGCATGAAAATCAGCACCTCAGCCCAGCCTCAGCCTCTGGCCAGAACACACGGCCTGCCCTCTGCCCACACCTCCGCCACCATGGCAGAACAGCCCCAGAAGAAGAAGGAGCAGGAACAAGGGCTGGAAAGCTCAGTGCTGTGTCCTGGAGAGGGTGCAGGAGAAAGGGACTTGCAACTCACCTGTTTCCCAAGGAGAAGGAGGAGACAGAAGTGGTTGAGAGAGCCACCAGTTAGGCTGCCTTTTATCCTGGCCCCACACTGCCTCAGGGCCCACATTCCTTGCTGAATAAGTGAGGAAATCCCTGTATGAGCCCAAGGAATGGAAAGATCTCAGGGAATGCTATGTCATGTGTTGCTGTTTCCCTCTACAATGACTTTGCAGTTCCTGGCTTCAGGAATCATTGCTGCTCCCTCAAAGACATCTCTTTGGAGTGCTGGCATGTGAGATCCCAGGTTTCCTGGGGGCACGGATGTGTCAGTGTGGTCAGAGGTCATGAAGTCAGTGTGGAAGGGATCTTGAGGAGGCAGGTGATGCCAGCCTGGGGCATTCTGGTGGAGATTTATCATGCTGCCAGATTTTTGTAATTCCTGATGACTGGAAGGGCCTCATCTGCGGCCAGCCCTCCAGTCTTTTCCTCACCACCTAACGGCTCCACATTATGATTCGTCATCTGAATCAAAACTCTTTGCCCTCTTCCTCCTTATCCTGCACAATCCTTGAGGCGCCTGTGGCACTGCAGCCTGAGCATCCGTCCTGCTGTGTGTGCTCAGAATTTGCTGTGGACGGGAGCTCCCCATCATCTCCTCAGTCACAACCCTCCCTGTGGCCTCTGCCCCACGTGCTCCCGCGCAATGCTGCGCGTGGGAGTGTGGCTGTGCCCCGGTGTGTGCGAGTGTCTGCACATGCCTGTGCTCGTGCTCTCGTGGGAACAGCCCCGGAGCGCCTGTGGCCTGCACGGGGATGGTTGTGCTCAGGGCAGGGCACTTGTGTGCAGCCCCCGTGGCCGTGTGCCTGTGCCCGTGTGCTGGGCTCTGTGCGTCTGGGCTCATCTCTGTGCACACCTGGGCAGGCTGGCAATGTGCCAGTGCCCCTGTGTGTGCCCACAGCTGTGCCTGAGCTGGCCTCTCAGCCCACCCCTTGCAAGCCCCGCAGGGACTGCCCTGCCCAGCAGTGCCAGCCACGCACACACACTCAGCCCCAGTTCCTGACCTGCTGGAGCCTGGAGAGGCCCACAGCACTCCCGTCTCACTGAGGACAATCCCCAACCCAGGCCATCCCTTTCATGCCATGTCCATGCAGCCTTGTGGCACGGAGCTGTTTCCCAGGCTCCTTGCTCCAGCCTCATGGAGAAGCTTTGAGCTTCCAGGGTTCTGGTGGCTCTGTGGGGATGGGGGAGTCCCGTGGCCTTTGTCCTGAGCCAGGAGCTATGGGAAAATGATGATGTCAGAGAGAACGAGGCACGTGGAGACAAACTTTTGACGGTGTCTGGGAGGTGGAGGCTGGAAAATGGCAGAGTTTCTCCTCTCCCACACCCAGAAGGTGAAAGAGTGGCAGCCTGCAACACAGTGGGAGGATAGTTTTGGTTCTGTCGTCCCACTGAGTTGATCCCATGAAACACCTGAGCTCCGTCTGTGTGGTTGGAAGCTGAGCAGAAATCTAATGTGAGGGAGGTGTGTAAAGAGAGGGGGCTGTGGAGCATACCCAGGCACTGCAGTTTCCCATTGCCTCTTGTGTGACCTTCTGACATCATCTTCTCCTGATTGGAAGCTCTTTTGGGGAAGACAGGGTTTGTGACCTCCAATGGAAGTGGCAGAAAGTAAACGCCACTATGGAGTCTCCAAGTTCGGCTGCCTCCACCTTTTGTCGTGAGCTGAGTGCAAGAGTTCCCACACAAGGAAGGAGGAAGCTGAGGGCCAGGATTGGATGCAAAAGTATTTTATTGATTCTAAGGAAGAAAAGGAGGTAGATCCAAGGGGACACAGGAGCAGCCACTGGAGTGCAGTGGGGGTGTCCATTTGCCTGGCCTGAAGAGGGACAGAGGGAGGCAAACAGGTCCCACTGGGCTGGCATTGGGTGGTGCTGAGAGGAAAGGAAGGGAAGGGAAGAGCGTTGAAGAAAATAACAGTAAACCAAGGGCAGAAAACCATTCTGCCTAAGATCCATCTTCAGTGCAGCTCCACGTTCTGAGGTCGGGAAGGTTCTGGCCCAAGGATGTTGCCAGCAGATTTAACAGGGAGGACAACATCTGCTGCCACCAAAGCAGTTGGTGATGCAGGAGATGTCAAAGCCCCCGGAGCTGATGGGCACTCCCTGAGAGCTGAGGATGCTGCCAACGGCAGCGGAGGTGGAGGATCCCACGGCGGTGTTCTGTGGGAAGGAGCTGAGGATGGGGCCGGGCAGGGTCACCAGCACAGCAGGCGGCTCAATGACGACATGGGAGCTCTGGCACTGCCTGACACAGCACTCATTGCAGCTGCTGCCCAGCGGGCAGGGGCCACAGGGCTGGCAGCAAGGGTCGCAGGGCTTGCAGCAGGACATGGCTCGGGATCACAGGTGCACCTGGCACAGAGGACAGGCAGAAGCAGAAAGTGGGGACACGTGAGAAGCAGCACTGCACCCAAACACCCTGCAGCCAAGGCAGCTCTTGGCTCACATTGCACTGCCCAGCTCAAAGCCCAGGAGCCACCTCAGCCAAGTGCCAGCCTCTCACTGTCTGCACAAGACCTTCTCCCCCCTGCCCTCTCCCAGCAGAAGCAACTCCCAGCCCTGTGCTCCCAAATCCCGTCTCAGCTGAGACCTACAGCCAGGTAGGTCTCTTGAAGCAGCAGGAGCAGGAGCAGGAGCAGGATCTTCCCACTCACCTGAGGATTCCTGAGGAGAAGGAGGTGAGAGAAGTGGATGAGAGAGCAGAGACTGGGGCTGCCTTTTATAGCAGTCCTGCCCTGCCTCAGGCCCAGAGGCACCTTTGTGGAAGGCATAATTTTCTGACCAGCTCATGTCAAATGTGCACCATCCCAGCTAATGGTAGGGGCTGTGTCCTGGTTTCCTGCACTGCGGCCTCTATTTCCTGGCTTCTGCCGTCTGCGTTCCAATCTGGAGAGTTCTGTTGAGGGCCATGATGAGAGGCCCAAGAATTTCCAGGATATAACCACGTCACACTCGGCCGAATGCTCGCATCATGCTCTGGTGGCATTCCATGCAGGCACATGACACAAACCCGTGTCATTCCTGTGGTTTTCTTTGTGGCAAAATTCTCAGGGCATCACTCTCATTCTTCCTGTATACCTGCCCATCTCTCCCTCACCTCTCGGTGACGTCCCATGAGTTTTGACGTGCAGCCTGTTTGCCTGGCCCAATCTGTAAGTGGATTAGGGACATCAGGTATCCTTTGTGGTCTGCTTTCCCCTCTAATACATGTCCCTTTGGCCAACAGTCCCTGGTGCGTTTCTGCAGCTCGTTCCTGCTCTTGCCCCGGGCTGCATTACCAGCTGTGCCCGGTGGAGCGTGGCTGGATGGATGGTGCCCAGCAAGGCGCTCTATCCTTCCCCCTCCTCCTGTGGGCAGAGAAGATAAAATAAAGCAAACCAGAAACCAGCTTGAAGCTTGGTAGAAGTCAGTTTGCCCAAGAAAATGTGAGAGCTTATGCATGTGGAAATACTCTGGGAAAAAGAAAAGAATTTCATCTCCTCCTTCCCACAGGAAGTAGGGGCTGGCCACTTCCCTGGGTGCAGGCCTTCCTCATGTGTCCTGGTTGCTCACAAAGGCAAACTTTGTAAGTAAGGCTGCAGGAATGGGCTCTGTGAGAAGAGTGCAGTGGCTCCTGCCATGTCTGACTGAGTCATCTCTGCACCTGTGTGCAGAGGGGACTCAGTCCAGCCCAACACAGAGCACATTTGTCACACTGCTGATGTCTCTCTGCAGGCAGATTTCATTGGCAATGGTTTGGGTTGGAAGACAACTTGAAGAGCATTTCTTTCCACTCCTCCTGCCCTCAACAGATGGGCACTGATGCCAGCCACTAAAGCGGCTTGCTGAAAGCTGTGTCCAGCCTGCTCTTGCACACTTCCCGCCTTGAGGCATCCAAAACCTTTCTGGGCAAGGTATTACAATGCCTCAGCACCCTCAGACAGAGGGACATCTTTCCCAGCTCCAAGGGAAAGGGAACATGGATAGTTGCAGTGCAGGGATTGTAATGCTGGGATTCCTCCACCTTGTTTCTCATCACGAATCTGCAAGTGATGTCACACAAAGAAGGGGAAATCAGAAGCCGAGGTTTGAATGCAAAAACAATTTTATTGAGTCAAAAGAAGACAAGGAGGAGGCTCACAGAGGGCACCAGGAGCAGCCACTATGACGCCCCAGTGATTTCTGACATCCTGGCCTGCAGAGGAAAAAAAGTGCCAGAGGTGTCACTAGGCCGTCCATGAGTGGCGGTGACAAGAAAGGAATGGAACAGGAAAATGAGAGCAAGAGAAGAAGGAAAGAATAGTGCAAAGCTCTAAATCCAATGTCTTAAATTTCTGACTTCATTCCAGCTCCATGTTGTGAGGTCTTGGAGGTTCTGGCCCAAGGATATTGGCGGCAGCGTCTTTAGCAAGGACGACAACATCTGCTGCCACCGTAGCAGTTGGTGATGCAGGAGATGTCAAAGCCCCCGGAGCTGATGGGCACTCCCTGAGAGCTGAGGATGCTGCCAACGGCAGCGGAGGTGGAGGATCCCACGGCGGTGTTCTGTGGGAAGGAGCTGAGGATGGGGCCGGGCAGGGTCACCAGCACAGCAGGCGGCTCAATGACGACATGGGAGCTCTGGCACTGCCTGACACAGCACTCATTGCAGCTGCTGCCCAGCGGGCAGGGGCCGCAGGACTGGCAGCAAGGGTTGCAGGGCTGGCACTGCTGGCACTTCTCAGGGCAGGACATGTCTGGAGCCTGGCGCTGCACCTGGCGCAGAGGGCAGGGAGGGAGCAGAGCACACGCACACCTGAGACACAGCCCGCAAGGCACCCCCAGCAAGACAAGGCCCCTGCTGCCCGTGGAGCTCCAGGCTGTGCCGCCCCAAACTGGGGATCCTTTGCCTGAGCCCAGCTCGCTCCTTCCGAGCTCAGCCTGGCCCAGCCTTGCTCCTGCCCAACCTGCATGAAAATCAGCACCTCAGCCCAGCCTCAGCCTCTGGCCAGAACACACGGCCTGCCCTCTGCCCACACCTCCGCCACCATGGCAGAACAGCCCCAGAAGAAGAAGGAGCAGGAACAAGGGCTGGAAAGCTCAGTGCTGTGTCCTGGAGAGGGTGCAGGAGAAAGGGACTTGCAACTCACCTGTTTCCCAAGGAGAAGGAGGAGACAGAAGTGGTTGAGAGAGCCACCAGTTAGGCTGCCTTTTATCCTGGCCCCACACTGCCTCAGGGCCCACATTCCTTGCTGAATAAGTGAGGAAATCCCTGTATGAGCCCAAGGAATGGAAAGATCTCAGGGAATGCTATGTCATGTGTTGCTGTTTCCCTCTACAATGACTTTGCAGTTCCTGGCTTCAGGAATCATTGCTGCTCCCTCAAAGACATCTCTTTGGAGTGCTGGCATGTGAGATCCCAGGTTTCCTGGGGGCACGGATGTGTCAGTGTGGTCAGAGGTCATGAAGTCAGTGTGGAAGGGATCTTGAGGAGGCAGGTGATGCCAGCCTGGGGCATTCTGGTGGAGATTTATCATGCTGCCAGATTTTTGTAATTCCTGATGACTGGAAGGGCCTCATCTGCGGCCAGCCCTCCAGTCTTTTCCTCACCACCTAACGGCTCCACATTATGATTCGTCATCTGAATCAAAACTCTTTGCCCTCTTCCTCCTTATCCTGCACAATCCTTGAGGCGCCTGTGGCACTGCAGCCTGAGCATCCGTCCTGCTGTGTGTGCTCAGAATTTGCTGTGGACGGGAGCTCCCCATCATCTCCTCAGTCACAACCCTCCCTGTGGCCTCTGCCCCACGTGCTCCCGCGCAATGCTGCGCGTGGGAGTGTGGCTGTGCCCCGGTGTGTGCGAGTGTCTGCACATGCCTGTGCTCGTGCTCTCGTGGGAACAGCCCCGGAGCGCCTGTGGCCTGCACGGGGATGGTTGTGCTCAGGGCAGGGCACTTGTGTGCAGCCCCCGTGGCCGTGTGCCTGTGCCCGTGTGCTGGGCTCTGTGCGTCTGGGCTCATCTCTGTGCACACCTGGGCAGGCTGGCAATGTGCCAGTGCCCCTGTGTGTGCCCACAGCTGTGCCTGAGCTGGCCTCTCAGCCCACCCCTTGCAAGCCCCGCAGGGACTGCCCTGCCCAGCAGTGCCAGCCACGCACACACACTCAGCCCCAGTTCCTGACCTGCTGGAGCCTGGAGAGGCCCACAGCACTCCCGTCTCACTGAGGACAATCCCCAACCCAGGCCATCCCTTTCATGCCATGTCCATGCAGCCTTGTGGCACGGAGCTGTTTCCCAGGCTCCTTGCTCCAGCCTCATGGAGAAGCTTTGAGCTTCCAGGGTTCTGGTGGCTCTGTGGGGATGGGGGAGTCCCGTGGCCTTTGTCCTGAGCCAGGAGCTATGGGAAAATGATGATGTCAGAGAGAACGAGGCACGTGGAGACAAACTTTTGACGGTGTCTGGGAGGTGGAGGCTGGAAAATGGCAGAGTTTCTCCTCTCCCACACCCAGAAGGTGAAAGAGTGGCAGCCTGCAACACAGTGGGAGGATAGTTTTGGTTCTGTCCTCCCACTGAGTTGATCCCATGAAACACCTGAGCTCCGTCTGTGTGGTTGGAAGCTGAGCAGAAATCTAATGTGAGGGAGGTGTGTAAAGAGAGGGGGCTGTGGAGCATACCCAGGCACTGCAGTTTCCCATTGCCTCTTGTGTGACCTTCTGACATCATCTTCTCCTGATTGGAAGCTCTTTTGGGGAAGACAGGGTTTGTGACCTCCAATGGAAGCGGCAGAAAGTAAACGCCACTATGGAGTCTCCACGTTCGGCTGCCTCCACCTTTTGTCGTGAGCTGAGTGCAAGAGTTCCCACACAAGGAAGGAGGAAGCTGAGGGCCAGGATTGGATGCAAAAGTATTTTATTGATTCTAAGGAAGAAAAGGAGGTAGATCCAAGGGGACACAGGAGCAGCCACTGGAGTGCAGTGGGGGTGTCCATTTGCCTGGCCTGAAGAGGGACAGAGGGAGGCAAACAGGTCCCACTGGGCTGGCATTGGGTGGTGCTGAGAGGAAAGGAAGGGAAGGGAAGAGCGTTGAAGAAAATAACAGTAAACCAAGGGCAGAAAACCATTCTGCCTAAGATCCATCTTCAGTGCAGCTCCACGTTCTGAGGTCGGGAAGGTTCTGGCCCAAGGATGTTGCCAGCAGATTTAACAGGGAGGACAACATCTGCTGCCACCAAAGCAGTTGGTGATGCAGGAGATGTCAAAGCCCCCGGAGCTGATGGGCACTCCCTGAGAGCTGAGGATGCTGCCAACGGCAGCGGAGGTGGAGGATCCCACGGCGGTGTTCTGTGGGAAGGAGCTGAGGATGGGGCCGGGCAGGGTCACCAGCACAGCAGGCGGCTCAATGACGACATGGGAGCTCTGGCACTGCCTGACACAGCACTCATTGCAGCTGCTGCCCAGCGGGCAGGGGCCACAGGGCTGGCAGCAAGGGTCGCAGGGCTTGCAGCAGGACATGGCTCGGGGTCACAGGTGCACCTGGCACAGAGGACAGGCAGAAGCAGAAAGTGGGGACACGTGAGAAGCAGCACTGCACCCAAACACCCTGCAGCCAAGGCAGCTCTTGGCTCACATTGCACTGCCCAGCTCAAAGCCCAGGAGCCACCTCAGCCAAGTGCCAGCCTCTCACTGTCTGCACAAGACCTTCTCCCCCCTGCCCTCTCCCAGCAGAAGCAACTCCCAGCCCTGTGCTCCCAAATCCTGTCTCAGCTGAGACCTACAGCCAGGTAGGTCTCTTGAAGCAGCAGGAGCAGGAGCAGGAGCAGGATCTTCCCACTCACCTGAGGATTCCTGAGGAGAAGGAGGTGAGAGAAGTGGATGAGAGAGCAGAGACTGGGGCTGCCTTTTATAGCAGTCCTGCCCTGCCTCAGGCCCAGAGGCACCTTTGTGGAAGGCATAATTTTCTGACCAGCTCATGTCAAATGTGCACCATCCCAGCTAATGGTAGGGGCTGTGTCCTGGTTTCCTGCACTGCGGCCTCTATTTCCTGGCTTCTGCCGTCTGCGTTCCAATCTGGAGAGTTCTGTTGAGGGCCATGATGAGAGGCCCAAGAATTTCCAGGATATAACCACGTCACACTCGGCCGAATGCTCGCATCATGCTCTGGTGGCATTCCATGCAGGCACATGACACAAACCCGTGTCATTCCTGTGGTTTTCTTTGTGGCAAAATTCTCAGGGCATCACTCTCATTCTTCCTGTATACCTGCCCATCTCTCCCTCACCTCTCGGTGACGTCCCATGAGTTTTGACGTGCAGCCTGTTTGCCTGGCCCAATCTGTAAGTGGATTAGGGACATCAGGTATCCTTTGCGGTCTGCTTTCCCCTCTAATACATGTCCCTTTGGCCAACAGTCCCTGGCGCGTTTCTGCAGCTCGTTCCTGCTCTTGTCCCGGGCTGGATTACCAGCTGTGCCCGGTGGAGCTTGGCTGGATGGATGGTGCCCAGCAAGGCGCTCTATCCTTCCCCCTCCTCCCGTGGGCAGAGAAGATAAAATAAAGCAAACCAGAAACCAGCTTGAAGCTTGGTAGAAGTCAGTTTGCCCAAGAAAATGTGAGAGCTTATGCATGTGGAAATACTCTGGGAAAAAGAAAAGAATTTCATCTCCTCCTTCCCACAGGAAGTAGGGGCTGGCCACTTCCCTGGGTGCAGGCCTTCCTCATGTGTCCTGGTTGCTCACAAAGGCAAACTTTGTAAGTAAGGCTGCAGGAATGGGCTCTGTGAGAAGAGTGCAGTGGCTCCTGCCATGTCTGACTGAGTCATCTCTGCACCTGTGTGCAGAGGGGACTCAGTCCAGCCCAACACAGAGCACATTTGTCACACTGCTGATGTCTCTCTGCAGGCAGATTTCATTGGCAATGGTTTGGGTTGGAAGACAACTTGAAGAGCATTTCTTTCCACTCCTCCTGCCCTCAACAGATGGGCACTGATGCCAGCCACTAAAGCGGCTTGCTGAAAGCTGTGTCCAGCCTGCTCTTGCACACTTCCCGCCTTGAGGCATCCAAAACCTTTCTGGGCAAGGTATTACAATGCCTCAGCACCCTCAGACAGAGGGACATCTTTCCCAGCTCCAAGGGAAAGGGAACATGGATAGTTGCAGTGCAGGGATTGTAATGCTGGGATTCCTCCACCTTGTTTCTCATCACGAATCCACAAGTGATGTCACACAAAGAAGGGGAAATCAGAAGCCGAGGTTTGAATGCAAAAACAATTTTATTGAGTCAAAAGAAGACAAGGAGGAGGCTCACAGAGGGCACCAGGAGCAGCCACTATGACGCCCCAGTGATTTCTGACATCCTGGCCTGCAGAGGAAAAAAAGTGCCAGAGGTGTCACTAGGCCGTCCATGAGTGGCGGTGACAAGAAAGGAATGGAACAGGAAAATGAGAGCAAGAGAAGAAGGAAAGAATAGTGCAAAGCTCTAAATCCAATGTCTTAAATTTCTGACTTCATTCCAGCTCCATGTTGTGAGGTCTTGGAGGTTCTGGCCCAAGGATATTGGCGGCAGCGTCTTTAGCAAGGACGACAACATCTGCTGCCACCGTAGCAGTTGGTGATGCAGGAGATGTCAAAGCCCCCGGAGCTGATGGGCACTCCCTGAGAGCTGAGGATGCTGCCAACGGCAGCGGAGGTGGAGGATCCCACGGCGGTGTTCTGTGGGAAGGAGCTGAGGATGGGGCCGGGCAGGGTCACCAGCACAGCAGGCGGCTCAATGACGACATGGGAGCTCTGGCACTGCCTGACACAGCACTCATTGCAGCTGCTGCCCAGCGGGCAGGGGCCGCAGGACTGGCAGCAAGGGTTGCAGGGCTGGCACTGCTGGCACTTCTCAGGGCAGGACATGTCTGGAGCCTGGCGCTGCACCTGGCGCAGAGGGCAGGGAGGGAGCAGAGCACACGCACACCTGAGACACAGCCCGCAAGGCACCCCCAGCAAGACAAGGCCCCTGCTGCCCGTGGAGCTCCAGGCTGTGCCGCCCCAAACTGGGGATCCTTTGCCTGAGCCCAGCTCGCTCCTTCCGAGCTCAGCCTGGCCCAGCCTTGCTCCTGCCCAACCTGCATGAAAATCAGCACCTCAGCCCAGCCTCAGCCTCTGGCCAGAACACACGGCCTGCCCTCTGCCCACACCTCCGCCACCATGGCAGAACAGCCCCAGAAGAAGAAGGAGCAGGAACAAGGGCTGGAAAGCTCAGTGCTGTGTCCTGGAGAGGGTGCAGGAGAAAGGGACTTGCAACTCACCTGTTTCCCAAGGAGAAGGAGGAGACAGAAGTGGTTGAGAGAGCCACCAGTTAGGCTGCCTTTTATCCTGGCCCCACACTGCCTCAGGGCCCACATTCCTTGCTGAATAAGTGAGGAAATCCCTGTATGAGCCCAAGGAATGGAAAGATCTCAGGGAATGCTATGTCATGTGTTGCTGTTTCCCTCTACAATGACTTTGCAGTTCCTGGCTTCAGGAATCATTGCTGCTCCCTCAAAGACATCTCTTTGGAGTGCTGGCATGTGAGATCCCAGGTTTCCTGGGGGCACGGATGTGTCAGTGTGGTCAGAGGTCATGAAGTCAGTGCGGAAGGGATCCTGAGGAGGCAGGTGATGCCAGCCTGGGGCATTCTGGTGGAGATTTATCATGCTGCCAGATTTTTGTAATTCCTGATGACTGGAAGGGCCTCATCTGCGGCCAGCCCTCCAGTCTTTTCCTCACCACCTAACGGCTCCACTTTATGATTCGTCATCTGAATCAAAACTCTTTGCCCTCTTCCTCCTTATCCTGCACAATCCTTGAGGCGCCTGTGGCACTGCAGCCTGAGCATCTGTCCTGCTGTGTGTGCTCAGAATTTGCTGTGGACGGGAGCTCCCCATCATCTCCCCAGTCACAACCCTCCCTGTGGCCTCTGCCCCACGTGCTCCCGCGCAATGCTGCGCGTGGGAGTGTGGCTGTGCCCCGGTGTGTGCGAGTGTCTGCACATGCCTGTGCTCGTGCTCTCGTGGGAACAGCCCCGGAGCGCCTGTGGCCTGCACGGGGATGGTTGTGCTCAGGGCAGGGCACTTGTGTGCAGCCCCCGTGGCCGTGTGCCTGTGCCCGTGTGCTGGGCTCTGTGCGTCTGGGCTCATCTCTGTGCACACCTGGGCAGGCTGGCAATGTGCCAGTGCCCCTGTGTGTGCCCACAGCTGTGCCTGAGCTGGCCTCTCAGCCCACCCCTTGCAAGCCCCGCAGGGACTGCCCTGCCCAGCAGTGCCAGCCACGCACACACACTCAGCCCCAGTTCCTGACCTGCTGGAGCCTGGAGAGGCCCACAGCACTCCCGTCTCACTGAGGACAATCCCCAACCCAGGCCATCCCTTTCATGCCATGTCCATGCAGCCTTGTGGCACGGAGCTGTTTCCCAGGCTCCTTGCTCCAGCCTCATGGAGAAGCTTTGAGCTTCCAGGGTTCTGGTGGCTCTGTGGGGATGGGGGAGTCCCGTGGCCTTTGTCCTGAGCCAGGAGCTATGGGAAAATGATGATGTCAGAGAGAACGAGGCACGTGGAGACAAACTTTTGACGGTGTCTGGGAGGTGGAGGCTGGAAAATGGCAGAGTTTCTCCTCTCCCACACCCAGAAGGTGAAAGAGTGGCAGCCTGCAACACAGTGGGAGGATAGTTTTGGTTCTGTCCTCCCACTGAGTTGATCCCATGAAACACCTGAGCTCCGTCTGTGTGGTTGGAAGCTGAGCAGAAATCTAATGTGAGGGAGGTGTGTAAAGAGAGGGGGCTGTGGAGCATACCCAGGCACTGCAGTTTCCCATTGCCTCTTGTGTGACCTTCTGACATCATCTTCTCCTGATTGGAAGCTCTTTTGGGGAAGACAGGGTTTGTGACCTCCAATGGAAGCGGCAGAAAGTAAACGCCACTATGGAGTCTCCACGTTCGGCTGCCTCCACCTTTTGTCGTGAGCTGAGTGCAAGAGTTCCCACACAAGGAAGGAGGAAGCTGAGGGCCAGGATTGGATGCAAAAGTATTTTATTGATTCTAAGGAAGAAAAGGAGGTAGATCCAAGGGGACACAGGAGCAGCCACTGGAGTGCAGTGGGGGTGTCCATTTGCCTGGCCTGAAGAGGGACAGAGGGAGGCAAACAGGTCCCACTGGGCTGGCATTGGGTGGTGCTGAGAGGAAAGGAAGGGAAGGGAAGAGCGTTGAAGAAAATAACAGTAAACCAAGGGCAGAAAACCATTCTGCCTAAGATCCATCTTCAGTGCAGCTCCACGTTCTGAGGTCGGGAAGGTTCTGGCCCAAGGATGTTGCCAGCAGATTTAACAGGGAGGACAACATCTGCTGCCACCAAAGCAGTTGGTGATGCAGGAGATGTCAAAGCCCCCGGAGCTGATGGGCACTCCCTGAGAGCTGAGGATGCTGCCAACGGCAGCGGAGGTGGAGGATCCCACGGCGGTGTTCTGTGGGAAGGAGCTGAGGATGGGGCCGGGCAGGGTCACCAGCACAGCAGGCGGCTCAATGACGACATGGGAGCTCTGGCACTGCCTGACACAGCACTCATTGCAGCTGCTGCCCAGCGGGCAGGGGCCGCAGGGCTGGCAGCAAGGGTCGCAGGGCCGGCAGCAGGACATGGCTCGGGGTCACAGGTGCACCTGGCACAGAGGACAGGCAGAAGCAGAAAGTGGGGACACGTGAGAAGCAGCACTGCACCCAAACACCCTGCAGCCAAGGCAGCTCTTGGCTCACATTGCACTGCCCAGCTCAAAGCCCAGGAGCCACCTCAGCCAAGTGCCAGCCTCTCACTGTCTGCACAAGACCTTCTCTCCCCTGCCCTCTCCCAGCAGAAGCAACTCCCAGCCCTGTGCTCCCAAATCCTGTCTCAGATGAGACCTACAGCCAGGTAGGTCTCTTGAAGCAGCAGGAGCAGCAGCAGGAGCAGGATCTTCCCACTCACCTGATTCCTGAGGAGAAGGAGGTGAGAGAAGTGGATGAGAGAGCAGAGACTGGGGCTGCCTTTTATAGCAGTCCTGCCCTGCCTCAGGCCCAGAGGCACCTTTGTGGAAGGCATAATTTTCTGACCAGCTCATGTCAAATGTGCACCATCCCAGCTAATGGTAGGGGCTGTGTCCTGATTTCCTGCACTGCGGCCTCTTCATTTCTTGGTTTCTGTCAGGTGCATTCCGATCTGAAGTCTTGTGTTAGGGCTGGGATGAGATGCCCAAAAATTTAGGAGATTTGAACACTTCAGAACAGTCAGACTGCTCCGATCATGCTCTTGTGGCATTCCATGCAGGCATGTGTTGCATCTTGATTCGTCCCTGCTGGGTCAGCCTTCGGCCAACATTTCTCCACCTCGTTTTTGGTCTTCTCTTGTTCTGTATTTTGTTCCTCTCCAGGAGCCACAGCCAGGACACTTCCTCTAGAAAAGTTCTGCCCAGTGTCCCCAGTGCCCCTTCTCCAGGCTCATGCTGGTCTTTCTCACCACATGTTCTTACCAATAATCCTTGGTTATTACCAACTATGCTGGGTTGACCTTGGCTGGAAGGCCAGTGCTCTCCAAGTCACTGTGTGACTCTCCCTTTTCAGGTGAACAGGGATGAGAAAGTAAGAAGGAAATCAACCTGAATATTTAGGTATGGCAATTGGCTAAAGCAAAAGCCAAAGGTTTTGCCTTTAGTAGTAAACATGAAAAACCCTCTTTTTTTGCTCTACTTCCAATCAGAAAGTTCTTTCAGCCCACGTCCAAGGAAGCAGGGTTTGAGCACATGTAATGGTGTTACTTGAAGGCAAACATTGCAAATAACAAATGCCCACCCTTGTTTCTCCTTTCTATAGCTGTTGTATCAGAGCTCTTGTCATATGGCGTGGGATATCCCTTTTACTCAGTTTGGGTCAACTGTCCGAGTCTTGTCCACTCCCAGGATCTTGCCACCCCCCAGCTCCTGGTTAGGATGGGAATGTTGGAGAGACAGTGCTGATGCTGTGTGAGCACTGCTCAGCAGGAGACAAAGAACTGGAGTGTTATGGGCACCTTTGTAACTCCCAGTGCAGAGCACAGCTCTGCCATGGCTGCTGTGGGGAACATGAAGAGCATCTCTGCCAGCCCAAACACACCTACAAGCCTTGGCTGTCTCCAGGGACATCCAGCTGTCCATGTTTGAGATATTAACATTAGTCCTTATCTCCTACATTTGTCCACTGGGATGGGATACAGTCTCTTCCTGTCCAGACCAATGCCACCACTCAGACTGGTGCTGAGTAGGGTGCAGGCTAAGGCCTTATAACAAATGAGGCGATGCAACTGAAGGGATAAAGGTCTAGCTCTGAGATGTAGGATAGACATTCTGGGTGGTACAGTGGCAGTCAAGAACTTTAGCTCTTTGGGAGAAGAAGCCAACACCTACCTCCACACTATCTCCTTCCATTTAGTGTCAGAGATTGATGAAGTCTGCATTACCCCTTAAAGATATTGGTAGACAGCAGTGGTTTTCAAAACAAACCAAATTCCCTTCATAATGGTGATATTTCATCAGAATTGATTTGGAAAATGAGAGAATGCTGGGTGAGAGCTCCCAAAGAGCAAAAGTTATGGTAGGACACCTACTGAACCAGACATCTCTCTGCAGCCTGGAGATGGATGGAAATGGATGGAAATCTGTCCCTTTGGGAATTGACACATTCCTTAAGCAAGGCTGGCTCACATTTACAGACAGCACCAAAGATGCTTTTTTAGGCAAAACACTCTGATCCCTTTCTGAAGAAGCAGAGAAAGGTGGTAGGAATGGCCTTCCATCACCATCTCATACTGAGACTAATTGACTCTCCACATGGAGCAGTGACCAGGCTTGGCCCTTCAGTTCATCCAGGAGGACAGGTGCTCTGAACAATGAGATGTGGTCATGGAAAGTTCCAATCTCTGTTCCATGGATGCTGAACCCCATTCTGCTGAGTACCAGTGATGAACAGTGTTGTCTTTAGGCTCCCTGGATTGAAAGTGCTCGACCCATCTTCCCTAAAGCAGGGACTCAGAGAATCAAGATCCTGTCATTCAGCTTCCTCCTGCTCTAATCCCCAAACCTCCTGCCCATTCAGACGTAAAAGGGCTGAAAATGGGCTGCCAAACACTAATGTGTAGCCAGTAGTCCCCAGGGCATGCAGAGCCCCCAGGGAAGGCCAGTGTCCCAAGCCCAGATCCAGCACCACCTTGGTGAACTGTGAAGCTCTGGACTGTAGTCAAAACTTGGAGTAGGAAGCACTGCCCAACACTTCTACTTACCCTGTTATGATACAAGATACTGTTCCCTCTTACCATCACATCAGCATAAATGCAATTGCTCAGTATGTGGTTGCACAAGTGGTGTACACTACCCAGCAGCATTCGGGGGTGTGTTAACACACGTGCACAAGAACATGGATGTGCAGGTAGTGAACACACACTGTGGTTCAGGAAGCAGTGCAAAAGGAGCCTCAGGAACTCTGCAGACCGAAAATTAATAAAAACAGATTTTATGAGGAGGACAAGGCACATGTAAAGGGACACCAAAAAGAAAGAGCCAAAGACTGAAAGAAGAGGAAAGGAAGGGTCCTTCGAGGAAGCAGGAAAATAAAAAATCCTAAAAAGTGCACCAGCTGGCATCACCTGCCTCCTCAGGATCCCTTCCGCACTGACTTCATGTCCTCTGACCACACTGACACATCCGTGCCCCCAGGAAACCTGGGATCTCACATGCCAGCACTCCAAAGAGATGTCTTTGAGGGAGCAGCAATGATTCCTGAAGCCAGGAACTGCAAAGTCATTGTAGAGGGAAACAGCAACACATGACATAGCATTCCCTGAGATCTTTCCATTCCTTGGGCTCATACAGGGATTTCCTCACTTATTCAGCAAGGAATGTGGGCCCTGAGGCAGTGTGGGGCCAGGATAAAAGGCAGCCTAACTGGTGGCTCTCTCAACCACTTCTGTCTCCTCCTTCTCCTTGGGAAACAGGTGAGTTGCAAGTCCCTTTCTCCTGCACCCTCTCCAGGACACAGCACTGAGCTTTCCAGCCCTTGTTCCTGCTCCTTCTTCTTCTGGGGCTGTTCTGCCATGGTGGCGGAGGTGTGGGGCAGAGGGCAGGCCGTGTGTTTCTGGCCAAGGCTGAGGCAGGGCTGAGATGCAGATTTGCATGCAGGTCGGGCAGGAGCAAGGCTGGGCCAGGCTGAGCTCGGAAGGAGCGAGCTGGGCTCAGGCAAAGGATCCCCAGTTTGGGGCGGCACAGCCTGGAGCTCCATGGGCAGCAGGGGCCTTGTCTTTCTGGGGGTGCCTTGCGGGCTGTGTCTCAGGTGTGCGTGTGCTCTGCTCCCTCCCTGCCCTCTGCGCCAGGTGCAGCGCCAGGCTCCAGACATGTCCTGCCCTGAGAAGTGCCAGCAGTGCCAGCCCTGCAACTCTTGCTGCCAGTCCTGCGGCCCCTGCCCGCTGGGCAGCAGCTGCAATGAGTGCTGTGTCAGGCAGTGCCAGAGCTCCCATGTCGTCATTGAGCCGCCTGCTGTGCTGGTGACCCTGCCCGGCCCCATCCTCAGCTCCTTCCCACAGAACACCGCCGTGGGATCCTCCACCTCCGCTGCCGTTGGCAGCATCCTCAGCTCTCAGGGAGTGCCCATCAGCTCCGGGGGCTTTGACATCTCCTGCATCACCAACTGCTACGGTGGCAGCAGATGTTGTCGTCCTTGCTAAAGACGCTGCCGCCAATATCCTTGGGCCAGAACCTCCAAGACCTCACAACATGGAGCTGGAATGAAGTCAGAAATTTAAGACATTGGATTTAGAGCTTTGCACTATTCTTTCCTTCTTCTCTTGCTCTCATTTTCCTGTTCCATTCCTTTCCTGTCACTGCCACTCATGGACGGCCTAGTGACACCTCTTGCACTTTTTTCCTCTGCAGGCCAGGACGTCAGAAATCACTGGGGCATCATAGTGGCTGCTCCTGGTGCTGTCTCTGAGAACTACCTCCCTTTATTCTTTAGACTCAATAAAGTTCTTTTTGTATTGCAACCTGGTCCTCTGATTCCTCCTTCATTCTGTGAAAACTCTTCCAGTTTTCTCAGGAGAAAGGTGGAAAAGCAGAGAGCAGGACTCACTGCTATGGATTTTTCTCAGAGGTGACAAAGACATCACTGACAGTGAGAGTTATGAGGCACTGGAACGGAGAAGTTACTTCTTATTCCTGGAAGTGTTCGAGGCTCAAAATCCACAGGGAAGGGCTTTGATCCACTTGGTTTGTGGATGCTGCCAATGTCTATTTTGTGGGGTGGCTGTGGTGCTGGAAATGAAATAAATGTTCTTTATGTTCCCTTAAATCCCAAGTGTTTGAGTTGACACAGTTGAGCACCTGGAAAAACCAGAAAACCATGGTGGACAGGCAAAGAGTACATGTATTGCCTTACATCACAGCACAGATGAGGTTGAATCCACACTCGGGAAGGGATCCAGAAGTGGGAACATTGTCCCACTTCAGATCAGTCCCACAGGAGTACACAGGTGGGAATTTCAGCACCCGTAGGCACAGTCCTGGCTAGCAGAGCTCCTCTTTGCACCACTACTGTGATCAACCTCTGCTTTTTGTGCTCTCTGAGTTTTGATCTTCTATCTCCCAAAACAGAGACCTCAAGCTTGTCCATGCAAGGGCCTCCAAGTCTCTCCAAACACCTGCCTTGTCTCAATATAGAAATTTTACTTATCCAAATGGACAGAGGACAAACAGCATGTGCAGAGTTTATTGATCTTAGCACAGGGTGGGCAAGTGAGGCCATTCCCACACCCTCCTTTTTCTTCTTCAGAAAGGCATCAGAATGTTTTGTCTAAAAATGCAGCTTTGTGCCAGTCTGAAGGGTAAGCCAGGACTGTCTGAGAAATGTGCCAAATCTCAATCCAGCAGCCACTGCAACCCTTCTGCATGTGTCAGAGATGACCAAAGAGCTGGAGAACCTGTTCTATGAGTGAAGGGGTGGAGCCTTTTCTCTCTGGAAAGCAGAAGGTTTTGGAAAACTCCATACAGTTTTCCAGCAGTTCAAGGATTGGAATGGAAAGGATGGGGCTCTTTCATTCCAAGGATTCCCGTGGAAAGGGTGAGTCATTTCAAAGAGTTGCACCTGTTGAAGAACAGAATGCTCCAGGGCAGCTCCCCAACAGGGAAAGAAATCCAATCAGCAGGACCTGCTCCATTTCTGCCTTCTCTCTACTGCAGTGGACAGTCCTGCCAGGAATCTTTCCTGGTGCAGGCTCCTCATGGGGTCAGAGCTTTCTTCATGGTACATTGACCTGGAAAGGGCTCCATAGAACAGCTGATCCCAATCAGCTCTTCTGTGTGAGTGCTGCCGATCCCACCCTGTGAAGTGCCTCAGTCCTGTGTGTCTGGACAGCAACTGGGCAGAACACTAAATGTGAGGGAGGTGTCAGAAAAGAGGAAGTTGTGGCCTGTCCCCAAGCATTGCTGATTCCCACACACCCCTTTTCACCCTCCATTTCTGTCAAGTTTGGGAACCATCTTCCTCCTGTGGTAGTTGCAGTGGAGGAGTGAGGGGTGTGTATGTAAGCTCCAAGAGAAAAGGCACAAAGTAAAATCCAGTGTACGGAGTCCCAACCTCCACCTTTTGCCCTGAGCTCACTGAAAAAGTTGACGTGGATGAAAAGAGAATCAGAGGCCAACTTGCTTAGATGCAAAACAACTTTATTGAGTCTAAAGAAGAAAATAAAGTGGTCCTCAGAGAGCACCAGGAGCAGTCACTAAGGTGCAGCAGGGGTGTACATCTGCTGGTCTGCAGAGAGGGAGGGAGAGAAGCCAACAGATCCCACTGAGCTGGCATTGAGTGGTATTGATTGGAAAGGAATGGAAGAGAGAAAAGAGAGGAGAAGAAGGAAGCAAAAGTCAGAAGCTCTACATAGAATATCCCAGAATTCTGTCTTCATTCCAGCTCCATGTTCTGAGGTTCTTGCACAAGGATGTTGCCAGCAAATTTAGCAGGGACGACATCTGCTGCCTCCGTAGCAGTTGGTGATGCAGGAGATGTCAAAGCCCCCGGAGCTGATGGGCACTCCCTGAGAGCTGAGGATGCTGCCAACGGCAGCGGAGGTGGAGGATCCCACGGCGGTGTTCTGTGGGAAGGAGCTGAGGATGGGGCCAGGCAGGGTCACCAGCACAGCAGGCGGCTCAATGACGACATGGGAGCTCTGGCACTGCCTGACACAGCACTCATTGCAGCTGCTGCCCAGCGGGCAGGGGCCGCAGGGCTGGCAGCAAGGGTCGCAGGGCCGGCAGCAGGACATGGCTCAGGGTCACAGGTGCACCTGGCACAGAGGACAGGCAGAAACAGAAAGTGGGGACACGTGAGAAGCAGCACTGCACCCAAACACCCTGCAGCCAAGGCAGCTCTTGGCTCACATTGCACTGCCTAGCTCAAAGCCCAGGAGCCACCTCAGCCAAGTGCCAGCCTCTCACTGTCTGCACAAGACCTTCTCCCCCCTGCCCTCTCCCAGCAGAAGCAACTCCCAGCCCTGTGCTCCCAAATCCTGTCTCAGCTGAGACCTACAGCCAGGTAGGTCTCTTGAAGCAGCAGGAGCAGGAGCAGGATCTTCCCACTCACCTGAGGATTCCTGAGGAGAAGGAGGTGGGAGAAGTAGATGAGAGAGCAGAGACTGGGGCTGCCTTTTATAGCAGTCCTGCCCTGCCTCAGGCCGTAAGGCACCTTTGTGGAAGTCATAGTTTTCTGACCAGCTCATGTCAAATGTGCACCATCCCAGCTAGTGGTAGGGGCTGTGTCCTGGTTTCCTGCATTGCTGCCTTTTCATTTTCTGGCTTCTGCTGTGTGCATTTGTATTTCCTATCTGAAGTCTTCTCAAATGTCCGGGATTCAAGGGCCAAGCATTTCCAGGATGTAAACACGTCAGCGTAGGCCGAATGTTTGGATCGTGGTCTAGTAACATTCCATGTAGGCACACAGTGTTCACCTGTGTTATTCCTGTAGATTTATTTGTGGAAAAATGTTGTGTGAATCATGCTTATTCTTCTTGTACACATGCACCAGGGGTGCCATGTGAGGCTAGAGGAAACATCCTTTTCTCCTTCTCCCCATCCTCTCTCTGGCAAGCATGTTTTGTTTCACTGAGATAGGCTTCTGCTTGCAGGATTTTTTCTTTCTTGCCATACTTACAGTATCTCAGGGAAATTGTGCTGGTCTCATCAACCTCACCCTCTTTCTGTACATTGTCTGTGGGTCCTTTGAGAAGACAAGGACCATTTCTGTGGCCGGATTCCTTCATGGGATGCTTGAGTTCTCTCCTCTCAGAGTTGTCGCCAGCACCTCAAGAGACTACCCACTTTTTAGTGGTTTTCTTTTATGAATGTCCAAATTGCAAGGTTCAAGGGAGGCCTTCCTAAGCACATGTGTCAATTTGCAAGTATTTTCATCATGAGGACACATGATGGTTCTCACAGCCGGCCCCCCTTTGGCGTGTTTTAGCCCCACTGAGGCACTGGTTGCCCTGGAGAGATGGAGCCAATGTATAGCTGAACAGTGCTGCTTTGACCTTGCAGAGAAATGTCCAGAGAACTGAAATGCAGCCTCTGCCTCCTCCACCCTCCACTTCTTCCTTTATGTTCAGGGAGAAAGCCCAGAAATCCTGCCAGCCTCTACAGGCCTTCATCCCAAATGCAACCCTCTCTGCTGGAGTGTTGCTGGTGAGTGGGTGAGGTGTCCCACTCGTAACGGGGAGACAACAGCCAGGATTTGTATAAAGTGGTGGTTGAGAGGAAGGACCAAAGTCAGAGAGTCCATAGAACATTTCATATTTTATTAGTAAAATGCAAACTTGGCATGGAAATAGGGGAAAGGAAAAGGAAACGAGGGAAGGTGAGGTGAGGTGAGGTGAGGTGAGGTGAGGTGAGGTGAGGTGAGGTGAGGTGAGGTGAGGTGAGGGGAGGTGAGGTGAGGTGAGGGGAGGGGAGGGGAGTGGAGGGGGGGGGGGGGGTGGGGAGGGGAGGGGAGGGGAGGGAGGGGGGGGGGGGGGAGGGGGGGGGGAGGGGGAGGGGAGGGAAGGGAAGGGAAGGGAAGGGAAGGGAAGGGAAGGGAAGGGAAGGGAAGGGAAGGGAAGGGAAGGGAAGGGAAGGGAAGGGAAGGGAAGGGAAGGGAAGGGAAGGGAAGGGAAGGGAAGGGAAGGGAAGGGAAGGGAAGGGAAGGGAAGGGAAGGGAAGGGAAGGGAAGGGAAGGGAAGGGAAGGGAAGGGAAGGGAAGGGAAGGGAAGGGAAGGGAAGGAAGGGAAGGGAAGGGAAGGGAAGGGAAGGGAAGGGAAGGGAAGGGAAGGGAAGGGAAGGGAAGGTGCGGGAAGGGAAGGTAAGGGAAGGGAAGGGAAGGGAAGGGAAGGGAAGGGAAGGGAAGGGAAGGGAAGGGAAGGGAAGGGAAGGGAAGGGAAGGGAAGGGAAGGGAAGGGAAGGGAAGGGAAGGGAAGGGAAGGGAAATCTCAATACTCCTGGACCATACATCAATCTAGTTGGTATGGTGTCCAGGATTCTGGGAGTACTTCCTAGACTTCCTGGGGACACTGATTTTAGATAAGATTATCCCTGCAATGGAACCAATCATCTTGCTCCCTGTGCAAATGACTTTCCATGCCCAATCTATCCTTCTGGCTCCTTCTGAACAGAGATTGGGGGCTTCAGGGGCCTTTGTGGTCTTGATTCCTCTCTCCTAGGTCAGCATTAGGCCAACAGCCCATGCCTGCTGCTCCACCTCCTACTCTTGCCCTGTGCTGTGTTTTGCTGCTCTCCAGGAGCCACAGCAGAGACACTTCTCCCAGAAAACTGCTTCCCTACCTCCCCAGGGTCCCTTCTCCCACCACATGCTGGACTTTCTCGATACATGTCTGTACTGCCAATCCTTGGTGGTTATTACCAGCTGTGCTGAGTTGACCTTGGCTGATGGCCAGTGTTCTGCAAGCCATTCTATGACTCTCCTTTCTGAGGTGGATAGGGAAGAGAAAATCAGATGGGAAACAATTTGATGCTTGAGATAAGGCAGTTGGCTAAAGCAAAACCGTGCATAACAATTGGCTGTTGAAATTTTTATTCATCTGATTGTGCTTCACACTGTGTTGGACATTCTGTCTTGTGTAAAAGCGATGAGGTTTGGTAGCTGGGGAAGAAAACTACAGGAATGGGCTCTGGGACAAGAGTCCAGTGTTTCCCGCCACATCTGACAGAATCAGCTCCAAGTGTGACCAAAGGGGACTCTATGCTACCCAACACAGAGCCCATTTGTCACACTGGTGAAGCCTCCGTGAAAGCGGATTTCATTAGAAATGGTTTGGGTTGGGAGGAAAGGGTTAAAAGCAGAAGAATGAGGAGAATGGTTGTAGGTTCACTCAAGTGACGTTGCAGCTGAGAATGTCAGAGAAGGGTATCAGTGTGGGAAAAACCATAAAGGATGCCTTATTCTGTTTTATCCTGTGTTTGCAGAAGCAGAATCACTCTGTAGAGGCAAGGCTAGTGTTTAGAGACTTGGAGGCCCTGTCACGGACATGCTTGAGATACCTATTTTGGGAGAGAGAAAAATAAAAATTCAGAGATCAATAAAGCACAGACACATCATAGGACTGGTGTAAAGAGGACCCCTGCCAGCAAGGACTTAACCTAAGGGGGACAATGTTCCCATTTGTGCATCTCTGCCCAAGTGTTGATTCAGCCTCCTGTGTGGAGTGAGGAAAGGAAATAAATTTACTCTTTGCCTCTCCATCATGGTTTTGTGGGTGTTCCATCTGCCCAACTATGTCAACTGAAATACTTGGGATGGAAGGGAACTTGAACAGTTTTTTGTTTGCAACACTCTACCCACACCACAAAACATGGGCAAGAACGGCACCCACCAAACCAAGCAGCTCAAAGTCCTGAGCAACCCCAGGACACTTGCCTTGAAGACTTGCAGGAGTGAGAAATTTACAATTTCTCTGGCAGCTTGTTCCAGCACCTCATCACTCTCACTGTCAGGATATCTCTGTCTATGTCAGCTCCAAGGGAAAAGACAGAAGGAAAATCCATAGCAGTGAGTCCGTCCCACTCTCTGCTTTTCCACCTTTTTCCTGAGGAGACTGGTAAACTTGTCATGGAAAGAAGGACAAATCAGAGGCCCAGTTTAGAATGCAAAAATACTTTATTGAGTCTAAAGAAGAAACGTGGGAACATCAGACACAGCACAAGGTGCAGATACT
This sequence comes from Pseudopodoces humilis, assembly GCF_049639895.1. Classification (NCBI taxonomy): domain Eukaryota; kingdom Metazoa; phylum Chordata; class Aves; order Passeriformes; family Paridae; genus Pseudopodoces; species Pseudopodoces humilis. Next base: position 3,734,004 of record NC_142228.1, read on the forward strand.
AAGATGCATAGGGGGTGTCCGGCAGCCTGGCCTGCAGATAGAGGGGGAGAAGGAAGGGGCCACCAAGGTGGCATTGGTTGGTGTCATCAAAAAAGGAAAGAAAAAGAGAAGAGAGTGTTGAAGAAGGAACTAATAGCCAAAAAGTCCAAATACAATATCCCAAAATTTTGTCTTGATTCCAGCTCCATATTCTGAGGTCTTGGAGGTTCTTGCCCAAGGATGTTGCCAGCAGAATCTTTAGCAAGGAGGACATCTGCTGCCACCAAAGCAGTTGGTGATGCAGGAGATGTCAAAGCCCCCGGAGCTGATGGGCACTCCCTGAGAGCTGAGGATGCTGCCAACGGCAGCGGAGGTGGAGGATCCCACGGCGGTGTTCTGTGGGAAGGAGCTGAGGATGGGGCCGGGCAGGGTCACCAGCACAGCAGGCGGCTCAATGACGACATGGGAGCTCTGGCACTGCCTGACACAGCACTCATTGCAGCTGCTGCCCAGCGGGCAGGGGCCGCAGGGCTGGCAGCAAGGGTCGCAGGGCTTGCAGCAGGACATGGCTCGGGGTCACAGGTGCACCTGGCACAGAGGACAGGCAGAAGCAGAAAGTGGGGACACATGAGAAGCAGCACTGCACCCAAACACCCTGCAGCCAAGGCAGCACCTGGTCCACATTGCAGTGCCCAGCTCAAAGTCCAGGAGCCACCACTGCCATGTCCCAGCCTCTCACTGTCTGCACAAGACCTTCCTTCCCCTGCCCTCTCCCAGCAGAAGCAACTCCCAGTCCTGTGCTCCCAAATCCTGTCTCAGCTGAGACCTACAGCCAGGAAAGAGCTGCTCTTGAAGCAGCAGGAGCAGGAGCAGGAGCAGGATCTTCCCACTCACCTGAGGATTCCTGAGGAGAAGGAGGTGAGAGAAGTGGATGAGAGAGCAGAGACTTGGGCTGCCTTTTATAGCAGTCCTGCCCTGCCTCAGGCTCAGAGGCACCTTTGTGGAAGTCAGTTTTCTGACCAGCTCATGTCAAATGTGCACCATCCCAGCTAATGGTAGGGGCTTTGTCCTGGTTTCCTGCACTACTAGCTTTTCATTTCCTGTCTAATTCCATGTGCCTTTCTATCTGAAGTCTTCTGTAAGTGCTGGGATGAGAAGCCCAAATATTTCCTGGATATAAATACATCAGCTCAGGCAGAAGGCTCAGATGGTAGCATTCCATGTGGTCAGTTGATGTGAAGCTGTGTCATGTCTGTATGGGGTTTTGCACTAACATTGTCAAGGAATCTACACTGCTCTCATTCTTGCACGCGAAGGACTGCCATGTGAGGGGACATTAAGCATCCTTTTCTGGTTTTCCCCCCTGACTCTCTATGGCAGTCAGTCATTGCTGCACTGACCCCATTGCTACACAAACATTGCTTTCAGGAAAATTCAGCTGGTCTCATTGCCTCATCCTCTTCCTGTGCAGTCTCTGTTGGCCATCTGTGAACACCAGTGATGTGTCTATGACCTGGTCTTTCCCCGATATTACTGGGTCCTCTCCTGTCAGAGTTGCTCCCAAGAAGTCCTGAGTTGCTGGTATTTTTATGGCCTTCTATGAATAGAAAGACTTTTTCTTGGCTCCATGCACATGAGCACACATGAGTTAGTCTGTGTGTGTGTGTGTTCCTCATCATGAGGTCATGTGAATATTCTCTCAGTTGCCCCCCACCTTGTATTGTCCTTCAGCACCACAGAGTAGCCGGGCATCTTTGCCAGAAGCCAATCTACAACTGAGTGGTGCTTGCAGAGAAGTACCCACAGAACTGAAATGCAGCCTCTCCTTCATCCTCCATTTCTTGCTTCATATTCAGGAAAAAAGGCCAAGAATATCTTCCCACCCTGAAAGATTTTCATTCCTTAATCGAAAATTTTAGAAGGGGAGTATGGCTTTGTCTCGGTTTGAAAGACAGGTGTCTGCCAAGAAAGCTGGCAATCTCTGTTGGAATGGACAATATGACCCCCTTTCCTCCAAATTATTATTAGTTTGAAATTAAAGGGCTTTCAGACAAAGATAGGAAAAAGAAATAATAGCTCTTTACCAGTATGTAGGTATTTAACAAGGCAAACAAACAACAACAGCAGCAACAACAAACAAAAGAACCCAGAAAACCCAATAATCAATCTCTTCCTGCTCTAAGTGCTTTCCCCTTGGCTGCAGTTCCGGGCACGGCCAGCAGGGGCGCTGGTGGCTCCCGGCCGGGCAGGGCGGGTGCGGTGATTCCCCCGCGCCTGCAGGGGGCGCTGTGGCGCGGGCTCGGCCGCCTCTCTGCGTGTGGGTAATGGCGGCGCAGCCGGGGCAGGGATGGAGAAGGGGCTTCCTTTACAAACCCACAGGTGCAGCAGGTCCCGGTGCCCCTCTGGATGAGCTGTAGCAGGAACCTCGGGGCAGTGGCTGGAACGGCAGGGGTGAGCAGATCCCGGAGTGGTAGATGAGATGTGTCAGAGACTCCGCAGCTGCAGTGGGAGCCGTGGCGGGCCCAGCAGGCAGGGGTGCAGGGTTACAGTGTAGTGAAGAACCCAGAACAGTGGCGGAGAAGCAGCGGGGCTGGGCAGCCGCAGCCTGGCTCCCAAACACAGCCGGGAGAAGGTCCCTTGAAGGGGAAGGGGGGATCAGGGATCCTGGGGCTTCCCCTGAGGCAGTGGAGCAGATGGTGAAGGGTCCCCTGTTTGGTGAGGTAGTGTGTTAATAATCCCAGTGCAATGGCCACTCTTTAAGAGCAGAGCTCCACTCATAGTAGGACAAGGCAGCAGGAGGCAGAACCCCACAGTGTTGTTGAATTCTTCCCACAGTGACCACAGCCTCTTTCCCCTTCCTAATGCTAAGTGAGCAAGACACAGAAGCTGAGCCCAGCTCACTTTTTTTTCCCAGCCCAAATTCTCAAGGTATCTCTGCACCTCTGAAAGAAACACTCAGATAAGACAGCAGCCAGCTGCACCCTTCCAGGGACAACTTATTTTGTCTCTCTTAAGTAGACAGTTGTTATTGTCTCTAGCAACAAAACTGGGAAAAAAATCCCTAAGAGAAAGAAGACAAAAGGAAAACAAAACCTCTAACCTCCAACAGCCTAGAAGCTCTAAATACAATGTCCCAAAGCCAAATGTCTTTTGGCCAGGATCCTGTTCTGAGGTCTTGGAGGTTCTTCCCCAAGGACACTCCCAGCAGCTTTAGCAGCTTTTCAGGTAGGCATCTTCTGTGATTAAAAACAATTTTATGTCCAGACGGAGAGAAAAAGTAGAAGTTCAGCAAGCACAGTCTGTGCAATCATTGGACAATATTTACACCCCTTTGGGAGTCTGATAAATGTGTATTGTCTTCTCTTCCAGGCAAATATGAATTTAAATGTCATGTTCTCAGCATGGAATAAAAACCATTTTCTTTTACATCCCAAATTTCTTTTGCCATCCATGTGTGGGTGGCTCTCTGAATTTGAGGTGGAAAGAATTTAGCACAGCAGCAGTTAAAAAGGCAGTGTTGGCATGATACCAAAATCATTCAGATTAAACCTTCTAACACAGTTTTCAGAAAGTAGGCATTTTTTATTGCAGTGCTGGGCAGAGGATCCTGTCTCCAATAAAGTGCACCAAGCATAGGGTAAACAGAATTTTTATCATACACACTGATTACATATTCATTTTCTATCCCTGCTTACTTGATATATATGCATTACTTTAATTTACATAGTCACACCCCTTATTGCAAGTCATTATTTGATCTTTTGGGGTCTTCTTCAGTGGTCATCAATGTCAGATCTCCCAAAATTTTTAAGGGGCTGTTCTTTGAGCTCAGCTTTTGAGTAATGCACAATTGTATTGTTCTTCATGACTTCTGTTTCTCCAAGGCTACATTGTTCCATTAATTTGGTAAGAGTAAAATGCTGTTCTATTCTACTGTTCTTATCAGGCATTCAAACATTTGGCCTTGATTTCATGCCCTCAGGGAGCAGAGAGGAACTCCAGCATCAGCTGGCATCACCACATGGGGAAACCACCTACTATCTCTCCTCTTGAAGGGTTTTCATTAAAAGCAAGCTTCCTGGCAAAGTGGTTGGGCCTTTGCCAGATGCAGCCTTTCATCTGCAGAAGCTGCAGCTGCCTGCTCTGACTCCTGCCAAGTTCAGCTGTTTGCTATTGGTCTTTCCAGGCAACCTGCAGCCTTCCTTTCCCCATAAGCTTATGCTCCTGGAAAAGCCACTATCTAGATCTGAACCCAGTCCCTAAGCCAGTTCCTTCACTCCTGCTCCCTCCATGCCCTGGAATCAGTTTTATCATATCTGGCTACTATTGAGACTCTCCTGAGCGGATGCAAGGCCCTATTCAAACTGACTGATTCCAGAGGCTGACAGGGAAGTTTTATCCCTTCCTTCTGTGTCTCCTGGACTTCCCATCCCTCCTGATGCAGCATGAACATGTCATCCTGAGAGCTCTTTTGCTGAATTGAAACTTTGCAGCTCCTGTTCACTGAACTAGAAGAGACAACTAGACAGAGTAAACTAGTAAAGGAGTGCTCCAAGCTGAATATTTTTGGAGGGAGGCAGGGAGGCAGGGAGGCAGGGAGGGAGGCAGGGAGGGAGTCCTGGCTTCAGTGTCAATCCAGCTGATGGAGTATCCAGGGTCCTGGGGGTGCTGCCTAGGTTTTATGGGGTTGCCTTTTTATAGATGTGCTTCCCTGCCTTGGAGCTAAGTTTCCCACTTCTATGCAAACTTGTTATCAAGTGCAGTTTGTTCTTTTAGACATTTCTAGAAATGGGTCAGAGGGCTTTGGGGGTCTTTGGTGTTCTTAGTCCTCTGCATTTTGTTGGCCTTTGGTCAACAGTCCATGCCCACTTCTCCACCTCATTCCTGCTCTTACCCTGTGCTGTGCTTCTCTCCAGAAGCCAGAACAAGGACATTTGTCCTAGAAAAGCGCTGTCCTACCTCCACATGGCCATTTATCCAGACACATCCCATTTGTTCTCACAGTGTCTTCTTACCAAGAACCCTCAGGTGGCTCCACAGCCATCAAGCTGTGGGTTTGAGACATGCACGAGAGCCCCTCATCTTCTAATGCTCCTACACCAGTGTTCAGTGAGATGGACACAGATGGTGTCTGAGCCATGAACTCTGGGCAGGAAGAGCATAGGGGGAACTAAACAAAGTCCATGGGGCATTGTGTGCCTGAGCTGTTATTTTGCTGTGCCTTCAGGACTTCCTGAAGATGATGTGAGAAAAAACAGGATGTGGCTGGAGAAGGGGCCATACAGAGACAGGCAGCTTGATTCTTGGACAAACATCCTTGCTGTAGTTCCTGGAGAGAAGCACAACACAGGACAGCACAAGGACAGGAATGAGGCCACAAAGCAGATATGGACTGTGGGGAGGGGGGAATCAAGGTCACCAAAGACCCCTGAAGCCTCCAATGCATTTCCAGAAAAGTCTGAAAGAATAGACTGTGCATGAGAACTCCTTTGCATAAAAAGAGAGAAACCTATCTTTGGGGCAGAGAAACATATCCATGAGAAGGTGTCCTCTCAAGTCAGAGTACTGTCCTCATGTTGCGTTCCACTGTGGGGAACTATGAGGAGTTATTTCAAAACTAGATGGTCCAGAACAAAATTAAGGCAACTGAGACAACATGGTATCTGAGAACAGTTTATTGGTAATGAAAAAACAACAACAAAAACAAAAAAGGAGTTGCCCTACTAATGAGGTCTAGAAAAGACTGAAAAGGGGGAAGGAAAATGGAAAAGGATGGGAGTGAGGAGAAAGAGAGAGGAGAGAAGGAGAGAGCAAAATCAGGTATTACCATGAGAAGATAAGGCAGTGCTGTCGATGTCCTCACTGCAGGGGTGTCTGCATGCTGCCTGGCAGGGAGCCTGTGCAGCTCTCAGAGAGGCACAGCCCCACAGGCACAGCTCCCACGACAACGGGCAGCTGGACACCAGGTGAGTGGGAATTGGGCAGGAGGTGCGGGACCCTGGGCAGGGTGGTGATGGGGATTGCACTGGCAGGCTGGATCAGAGGCAAGCAGGGCTGGACACAGGTGGCTCAGGCAGGAACACAGGGACAAAACGGGCAGGGCAACGGACAGGAACAAAGGGAGGCAGGACAGGCGGCAGGTGGGATGGGTGAAGGGGTAGGGCAGGACACAGGCTACACATGAGGCTCAGAGGTCACCTGGTGTCCTGCCAAGTGCCCAGATAGAGGGAGGGTGAGCAAGGGCCAGTGAGGACAGAAGAGCCAAAAGGCAGGCTGGAGCCAGGGCAAAAAGGACAACAAAACAGGCTAGGGCCAGGACAAAGAAGCAGACCTCAGCAGGCTGGAGCCAAGGCAAAACCACAAGACTCAAAAGGGCTCCAGACTCCAAAAGCCCCGACTCAAAAAAGCCCCCAAAAGACAAGACTCAAACAACCAAACCAAAAAGCCCAAAGCCAAAAAGCCCTAAGAGCTCCAGAGCTTGCGATGCAATTACTTTTATGCCCCCTGGATCCTCCCAAAGTCTCCCTGCTGACAGGAGACCGTTGACTCAGTAAAATATTTGGTGGCAGTCTCTTGGTGGAGAGTTTTTTCCATCTGATTGGAGAACCTGTTTGGAGGGTACAATGACTTTGGTGTTCCCCTGCTGAATGCCTCTCCCATGTGAGACATGAACCGATTGCCAGGCATAGTCTCCCCAGAGACAAGGCTCTCTCCCATCTTTTAGCTGACTCCTGCAAGTGTCACATGTGCAGTGCCTCCCCCACATGCCTCTGACAACCAGTATTGAGACAGAAATCAAAATTAAATTGGCTCTTCACACCTTATGACCTTGGACATCCAACGGACTGGACTGGCACAGCTGGATGGATGCTGAAACCAGGACTGAGATCTCACGCACTGGATCAACATTGAAACTGGAACTGACATTTTATCAGCTGGATGGAAGCTGGAACAAGGGCCAGTGATCTCCTTTTCTCTCTAGTGATCTCTTTTTCTCTCTCTTTCCCTCTCTCTTTACCTCTCTTTCTTTTTCCCCCATTAATTCATCCCCACCTCTTTAATTTCTCTCTTCCCTTTCACCAAACTTCTAAATCCAAAACACACTGCGCCATTGTTTATATAGTAGGTCTGGGACTAATCTAACATACCAATCTCCACACTAGGTGTGTAATTTACTAATAAAACTTTACTAATTTTACTAATAAAACTTTCTGATTGTTCATGGACCATCTGACTTCTGCCGTTCCTTTTGACCTTGAGCATTTAAGAATCTTGAGTGTTTCCTTCACCTTAACAGTGCGACCCCACAGTCTGTTCAATTCGATTGGCAGATGCTGATCCCAGCTTCTGCATCACCTCAGCCATGCATGTTTGGGCAGCATCTGGGTCCTGCCACATGCTAAAGGACTCTGTGAGGTACCTGTCTCATCTGCCTTTGACAACATGTGCTATTCATGGGCCCTAGAGTGGGTAACGCAGGGGAGGAGAAGGAAGAGATGAGGCTGTGAGCTGTTCCCAGACACTGCTGTTTCCTTTCCTCATTCCTGCCTCCCTTTGGAGCCATCTTTTTCCTGTTTGCCATTGGCTGTGGAGTAGCCAGGGATGTTCTTCAGCAGCTCCAAAGGAAAATGCACAAAGTAAAATCCAATACATGGAGTCCCACACTCTGCGTCTCCACCTTTTACCCTGAGCAGAGAGGGAGACTATCCATGGAAAAAAAAAAAGAAGATATGGAGGACAAGGCTTGGATGCAAAACAACTTTATTGAATGTAAAGTGGAAAAGGACATGGCTCACAGAGGCCAAGAGGAGCACCCACTAAGATGCAGTGGAGTTCCTACAGGGGGTGCATCTGCCAGCCCTGCAGAAAGAGGGAGGGCAAAACATCCCCCTAGGCTGGTCTGGGAAGACACAGACAGTAAGTATAAGAGAGAGGAGGGTACAGGAAGCAAAGAGAAGCCTGGAGCTCTAAATACAATGTTCCAAAGCTCTATCTCTGCACAGAACCACGTTCAGAGATCTTGGAAGTTCATGCCCAAGGATGTTGCCAGCATCTTTAGCAGGGACGACATCTGCTGCCACCGTAGCAGTTGGTGATGCAGGAGATGTCAAAGCCCCCGGAGCTGATGGGCACTCCCTGAGAGCTGAGGATGCTGCCAACGGCAGCAGAGGTGGAGGATCCCACGGCGGTGTTCTGTGGGAAGGAGCTGAGGATGGGGCCAGGCAGGGTCACCACAACAGCCGAGGGCTGGATGGCCACGTGGGAATCCTGGCACTGCCTGACACAGCACTCATTGCAGCTGCTGCCCAGCGGGCAGGGGCCACAGGGCTGGCAGCAAGGGTCGCAGGGCTTGCAGCAGGACATGGCTCGGGGTCACAGGTGCACCTGGCACAGAGGACAGGCAGAAGGAGAAAGTGGGGACACATGAGAAGCAGCACTGCACCCAAACACCCTGCAGCCAAGGCTGCCCACATTGCAGTGGCCAGCTCAAAGCCCAGGAGCCACCTCAGCCAATTCCCAGCCTCTCACTGTCTGCACAAGACCTTCTCTCCCCTGTCCTCTCCCAGCAGAAGCAACTCCCAGCCCTGTGCTCCCAAATCCTGTCTCAGCTGAGACCTACAGCCAGGTAGGTCTCTTGAAGCAGCAGGAGCAGGAGCAGGAGCAGGATCTTCCCACTCACCTGAGGATTCCTGAGGAGAAGGAGGTGAGAGAAGTGGATGAGAGAGCAGAGACTGGGGCTGCCTTTTATAGCAGTCCTGCCCTGCCTCAGGCCCAGAGGCACCTTTGTGGAAGGCATAATTTTCTGACCAGCTCATGTCAAATGTGCACCATCCCAGCTAATGGTAGGGGTTGGTTTCCTGCATTGCTGCCTTTTCATTTCCTGGCACATGCCATATTCTCTTCCCCTTCAGGGCTTTTGTAAGTGCTGGAAGAACAAGCCCAAGGATTTCCGGGACATAAACACATCAGCACCTGCAGAATGCTCAGATCAAGGGCTGTTGGCATTCCATGTGGTCAGCTGATGTGAACTTGTGTCATTCCTGTGGGTTTGTTTGTAGCAAAGTTGCCAGGAAATGGGCACCACTTTTGTGCTTCTTGCCCAAGGACTGCCGTGTGAGGGGCCATGCTGTGGCAGCAGAGACCTCAGCTGCTGAATTTTTACTGTCATTACATGAGTGCACATATCCTTGTGTTGTTCCAGGCAGACCAGTGAATTGAAGTCCCTGAATTGATCCTCTTATGCTGGAGCTTTGCTGGTGACTGGGATTGGACACAGGTTCCTCCTCTCCAGACCAATGCCATATGCACTTGTACAGCTCATCTGCCTGGTACTGAGTGAGGAAGTGGTTTCATCTCTCAGCAAATGGGTGCTGGACTGAAGGGATTGGGGCCTGAGTTGTGCTCTGTCGTGAGATGTAGAACAGACTTTCTGTGTGGTATGGGGGAAGTCAAACATCTTTGAGTTAAATTCCTTTCATGTTCAAGCACCAGGGCCTCCATACCCTGCCAAAAATTGCATGCCTAGCAACTGTGTCTGGAAAGGTAGGAAGGTGTGATTTTTTTTTCAGGTTAACTGCTGAAATTCTGCTGCTTTTTCATGATCAGGCCTGTTAAAGTTGATCTTTGCCTAAAAAATAACTGTTGTGTTCTGACTGGAACCCCTCCTTCTGTATCCCACTGTGCTGCTTAAACATGGAGGAAATAGAAGAGAACCAGGGATGAGGAAGAGCAGTTCCATCCGTGGAAAAGAGTTGGGAGATGGAGTGTAGGGGCAGCACACATTTTCAGGGCTGAGGCATCTTGCAGACAACACATTCCCAACTCTCAGCACACAGAGCACCTCTGGGAGAGGAAAAGTTATTCACAGGGGCTGGCAAGATGACACAGACAAGCCACCACCAGTTCTGGCCATGGTACTGGAAACAGAGCACCAGTCAGAACAATGCTTGCTCTCTCTTTGCAGGTCACTGCCAATGCAATCCCATCCTGGGACTGTTCCATGGCAGAAGCTCTCTCCTCCCCCATTTCCTCTTCCCTTAGGCAATAACCCCAGCCCTTCACAGCAAAAGGATCTTTTTCCCATCTCTGGGTGCATGGGGAAAATTGGGTTGCCAGGGGAGAACTGAGGCCCCTTCCCACAGAGCTCAGCCTTGCACCAAAGGGTTCCCTGACTAGATGCTATCACAGGAGAACTCTACTTGGCCTCTGTCCCTCTCTCCCACCTGTCCTGAAGTGTGGAGCTCACGGGGAACACCCTTTAGTGCTTGAACCTCACAAATTTGGGACTACAAAGACAGTTGAGATCTTCTGAAAGACCTGTCTGGGAAACATACAGAGTAGATTGGCCAGGAGAGACGGTCAGTGAGGGATGGAGGGTTGGGAAAAGAACAAAATAGAGCTGAGTTGGGGAACATTTGTTTAAGACACTGACAATGAAAAAATAAGACAAGATCTTGAGAAAGAGCAAAAGAGAAAAAAAAAAAAAATCCCCTCTCCCCAGAAACAACCCTTAAATTAACTTCAGTGTCCTTGCACGTGGCAGGGGGTGTTTGGACTAGATGGTCCTTAGGGTCCCTTCCCAATTAGCATTCTATGATTTTTTGATCCTATAATTTAGTTCATCCACACTTCTTTCAAAAAGATTCAACTTCCATCCTTCATTCATGAATCTTTTATTTCCTCTGCCCTACATGGCACTGTGGGGAGTGGAATGGGGGAGTTTTGGTCAGTGCAGAACTTTTCAGCCTCCTCATATTTTTCTCTTTTCCAGGATGAGCCTTTCCTATAGGTTTCAGTCCTTCAAGGTTGGCATGGATAGGAGAATACTACTTTGCCACTATGGCTTTTCCATGAGCAAACACATAGAAATGACCCAGCTTTACATTATGTGCCTGAATGGGATGCCACCAGTCCTGGACTTGAGCATTCTGCTTGTCCCGATGTTTTTATTATCCCGGAAATTCTTGAACCACTAATCTCAGCACTTACAGAAGAATTCATGTAGAAAAGCATGTGGCATGTGCCAGAAAATGAAAAGGACACAGCCCCCACCATTAGCTGGGATGGTACACATTTGACACGAGCTGGTCAGAAAATTATGACTTCCACAAAGGTGCCTCTGGGCCTGAGGCAGGGCAGGACTGCTATAAAAGGCAGCCCCAGTCTCTGCTCTCTCATCCACTTCTCTCACCTCCTTCTCCTCAGGAATCCTCAGGTGAGTGGGAAGATCCTGCTCCTACTCCTGCTCCTGCTCCTGCTTCAAGAGCAGCTCTTTCCTGGCTGTAGGTCTCAGCTGAGACAGGATTTGGGAGCACAGGACTGGGAGCTACTTCTGCTGGGAGAGGGCAGGGGAGGGAAGGTCTTGTGCAGACAGTGAGAGGCTGGGAATTGGCTGAGGTGGCTCCTGGGCTTTGAGCCGGGCACTGCAATGTCGGCCAGGAGATGCCTTGGCTGCAGGGTGTTTGGGTGCAGTGCTGCTTCTCACGTGTCCCCACTTTCTGCTTCTCCCTGTCCTCTGTGCCAGGTGCACCTGTGACCCCGAGCCATGTCCTGCTGCAAGCCCTGCGACCCTTGCTGCCAGCCCTGTGGCCCCTGCTCGCTGGGCAGCAGCTGCAATGAGTGCTGTGTCAGGCAGTGCCAGGATTCCCACGTGGCCATCCAGCCCTCGGCTGTGGTGGTGACCCTGCCCGGCCCCATCCTCAGCTCCTTCCCACAGAACACCGTGGTGGGTTCCTCAACCTCGGCTGCCGTTGGCAGCATCCTCAGCTCTCAGGGAGTGCCCATCAGCTCTGGGGGCTTTGACATCTCCTGCATCACCAACTGCTATGGTGGCAGCAGATGTCGTCCCTGCTAAATCTGCTGGCAAATCCTCGGGCAAGAACCTCCAAGATCTCTGAACGTGGTTCTGTGCAGAGATAGAGCTTTGGGACATTGTATTTACAGCTTCAACGCATTATTCCCTTCTACTTTTCTTTGTCCTCTGTTTTCTGTCCATGTCTCCCCAGACCAGCCTAGTGGGGACATGTTGCACTGCCTTCCTCTGAAGGGCAGGCAGGTGCACCCCCTGTAGGAACTCCACTGCATCTTACTGGCTGCTAATGGTGCTCTTTGTGAGCCACCTCCTTTTCTTGCTTAGAGTCAATAAAGTTGTTTTGCATCCTAGCCTTGTCCTCCAAGTTTCCTTTCTTTCCACAGAAAGTCTCCCTCTCTGCTCAGGATAAAAGGTGGAGAAGTAGAGGGTGGGAGTCCCTGCAGTTAATTTTACTTTGTGCCCTTTCCCCTTGGAGCTGCTGAAAACGTACCTGGAAAATGCTGGGGGGTTGCGTGTGCTTCCTTGTGTTCCTTCTCACCTATGGAATTTTTTGCCTATTAGTTGAGGGGAAAACCTGATGCCTGGTACTTGTTGGGCGCTTGAGAAACACAAAGAGTTTGGCTGGGCCCAGGGGGGAAGGGGGGCATGGGAAGGGGAGGGCGGGGGCAGCTGGGGCTGGCTGGTTTCTTGAGCCCGAGAGGAAGACACTCTCTCGGAGCTGTTGCAGTTTGGAGAGGGGAATTCGCCATCACCCAGACGGAGCTGCTGCTTCTTCTTCTCTCTTCCTTGGTGGTCTCACACCCCCTGCCCTGCCAGGACGTGCCAGTGCCAGCCACCACCGCAGAGCTGCTGATACACCTCAGACACCGACCCAGGATCTCAGCTCATCCCTGCTGTTCCAGCTGAGTTTTCCTCAGAGCCCTGCAGGAGCACCGGGACTGCCGGCCCGAGGGGGTTTGTGAAGCAAAGCCTCTCCTCCATCCCTTCCCGTCTCGGCCGAGAAAGCTGTCACGGGGTCCCTGGTTCTGTTTTGTTGTTAACGTTGTAGTTATTGTTGTTTGTGTGCCTCGTTATACATACTAGTAAAGAACTGTTATTCCTATCCCCAGATCTTTGCCTGAGAGCCCCTTGATTTCAAAATTACAGTAATTTGGAAGGAGTGGGGTCATTTTCATTCCAAGGGAGGCTCCTGCCCTCCCTAGCAGACACTTGTCTTCTAAAGCGAGACAATACTGCACAGTCAATGGCCATCAGGAACAGTGAGGCTCCAAAGGCTCACAGGAGTGGGTTGATGTGAATTGATACGTCCAAGTCACCAAACCACAGCTGAAATGCAAAGAGTAGATTTATTTCATTACCTCATTAATGGAAAGGTCCCAAGGCACTGCCAGGCTGCAGAGACACATAAAATGGGAACAGTGGCACCATTAGGGTCAGTCCAATCCTGGCGGGTCACTGACTGTCCCGGTATCTCAACGGGTCTCATGTGAAGTTTCCCACATGGATATTCTCAGCCTTCCCACCTAAAAGGTCACTTTGTGCAAATCCATCATTCTCCTCTCCAAGTCTTTCAGTTTTAACCTTTTTCTCCCAACAGCCGGGAAACAGCAATGTCTGGAAATAGCCACAACCTCATCTCTATCTTCTCCTCCCCTCCATTACCCAGTCTAGGGTCCACAGCCTGCACACAGAAGCACAGGCAGAGGAGGTGCACATCTCACAGGGGCCCTCAGCTCATGCAGTGCCCAGCTCTGTCCAAAGATGCAGTGCTGAGCTATTTCAGAAGTTAGGATTGGTATCAGCCATATTCAGGATACGCAGTGGTAAATGACTTTTGGTTGAGTTTGTACAAATGACTTTGGGCTTCACTGTTAATTCACATTTCTCCCATGTATGGATAGATGTAATCTGTCCATCAATGCCTTCTTGACTGAAGCCTTTGACCAAACCTGTGCCCAAGGGGGACTGCAAGGCAGACAAAGGAAGATGGACCCTGGTGAAGACAAGGTCTGCCATGGACAGCCCACAGATCGAGAGCCATCAAATGGTTTAGGTTAGACAATCTTGTCCCACCACCCTGCCACGGGCAAGGACCAGGCTGCTCAAAGCCTTGCTGTCACTGAAAACTGGGAAATAAACTCTCCAACCAATTTCCTGTGTCAGAAAGGTGACGTTACTTTATTAGCAGAGCTGAATGCGTGAGGATGTCTCCTCTAAACATGGCCAGTAACCTAACAGACCAGGTTGTACTCTGAAAACGAACACATATTCATCACTTTATTGAATACATGCATGTATGTTAATTATGTCCATCGACTTGTTTGGATATGGTTCCAGATCTTCTGATGAATCTTTTCTCTGTGAGAGTATCCCAAATATGTGGTCAGGTCATAATGTACTTCTCTCATTATTCTTCACTCTGACACACAATACTTGTTCTCATTTTGGGGTTTAGGATTTTTCCTTTTGTTTCTATCTCTCATGGAATTTTGTCCCATCTGTTGCCAAGAAACCATAACAACTGATACTTAAGAGAGACAAAACAAATTGCCATGGGAAAGATGCAGCTGGCTACTCTCTTAGCTGGAGAGTTTCTCTTGGAGGGGCAGAGACACTGTGGTTTTTCGATTTTTCGGCTGGGTTAAAGGGAGCTAGGTGCAACTCTTGCTTTCATGACATTCGGAGGAAAGCAGGCTGCAGTCGTTGTGGGGAGAGCTCACCACCACTAAGCTCAGTCTCCTGCTGACCTCCTACCGTGAGAGAAGTTCTGTTTGTGGGAGTGGCCGTTGCACTGGGACCTTATTAACTAACAACCTATCTCACTAGAGAGGGACCCTTCTCACCATTTCCTCATGTGCCTCAGGGGAAACTCTGGGACCCTGGGCCCTTTCCCGCTCCAGGAAAGCTTCTCCCGGCCACATTCAGCAGCTGGGCCACTGCTGCTGAGTTTCTGCTGCCTCTTGCTTGCTGCCCCAGTGAGCCTGCCCTGCAGTTCCAGCTGCCGCTCCGAGGTTCCTGCTGGAGCTCGTCCAGCCCGTCCGCCATCACTGCCTGAGGGAGACGTGGCCGAGCCCGCACCACAGCGCCCCCTGCAGGCGCAGGGGAATCACCGCACCCCCTCTGCCCGGCCGGGAGCCACCAGCTCCCCCGCTGGCCGTGCCCGGAACTGCAGCCAAGGGGAAAGCGCCTGCGGCCGAGACAAGGCTGGCCCTGGTGTTTGGTGCTGCTGCCGGGTTCTGAAAAGAGCTGTTATTTCTTTTCCCATCTCTTTGCCTGGAAGCCCCTTAATTTCAAAGTTATAATAATTTGGAGGGAAGGGGGTCATATTCTCCATTCCAATGGAGGTTCCCACCTTCCTTGGCAGACACCTCTCTTTCAAACCAAGACATTGCAAAACTAAGATATCGGCTACTACATATTAATCACTGATACAGGTAAATAAAGAAGCGTTAGCTGACACAAGACTTAACAATCACAGACGTAAGGAGTTAACACAAGGTCACATTAATCTCTGGAATTTATAATAAGCACTGCCTGCTACAAAACTAAGCATTAACCATGAATATAGAAACATACACTATGTGCTAAAGTCAAAAGAATTTTCCAGCATCTTCCCCCATTGCTGCAGACTCCTTGAAGAAATAGAACTTTTTCAGTAACAAATTCCCCCTTTGAGACTTTAATATAATTTCTTTAAAATGTCATAGCCAGTTGTTTTATTGCCCAACTCTGCACAGCAGTAATCACTGAATTAAGCAACAAGTGATTAAGGTCATGAGTACCACATGAAATCCTGGTAAGTGCAAGAGATTGTTTTAACCATCCTAAGTTTAGGAGTGTGGGGCCATGAAACCAGCCAAGAGAAAGCTATTCCTGTCTCTCTAGCACTTCTGGCTGGATTCTTTAGTAGTTTCTTTCTTTTCTATTAGTCCAGAGTTATTGGAAAGATTGAATCAACACATTCCTTTAAATTCTTCACATCCCTGATTATGTCTCAACACCAAGTAGTCAATTGCTGCTCAATTTTCAAAGGCAGCTTCTCTGACTTGTGTAATTTATGTACTTTGGGCTGTTAATGTTTGTGAAGTGTAATCTATATCTTTAACTAAAGCACACATGGTTCTCTTTATGGTGGGATAGTTCACAGCTACCCCAACTCCAGGTGTTCAAAAGTTCCAGTTCACTCTCACTGTACGGGGTCACTTGGGAATCACAACCCTCTGTCAACTGACAAGCTGAGCAGTTTTCTCTTTTGTGCTTCACATTGGTAAAATAGTTACTTGGTGAAATAGTAGAAGAGTTAATCTACCAGTGGCAATGGGCCCTCAAGAAATATTGGCCAGGACATATGAGTAGGCCTCTCAGCCACACAGCAAAACCCATCCTATAGGCAACTTTGTGTGCTCCCAGGCATAAGAATTTTGTTCTGTGCTATTGCATTTTAAGGGAGGTTGTAGCTGTCTTAGATGTTAACACTCAGAGGAGCAATTGACAAATGGTACACATTGCTTTTCTCTGCACAGCCTGATTGTGGCAGACACTGATCCCAGCTTGTGAATCACCTCAGCCCTGCATGTCTGGACAGCAGCTGGGCCCTGCCAGGTACTGAAGGAGGTACAGATGTCATAAGGGTGTCATGTCTTGACCATGCTCATGGACCAGGTAATGGAGAGGAGAAGAAGGAAGGAATGAGGTCTTGAGCTGTTACCCCCACAGTGAAGATTAGTTTTCATGTTCACTGCTGCCACTCTTTGCATCCAGGATCTCCCTGATGGCCACTGGCTGCAGAGTAGCCAGGGATGTCTTCATCAGCTGCAAGGGAAAGGACACAAAGTAAAATCCACTCAGGGACTCCCACCCACAGCTTCACTACCTTTTTCACTGAACAGACTGGAAATGTTGGCACAGAACGAAAGACCAGGTAGGGATGCACAGCATTAATGAGTCTACAGAAGAAAAGGAGGTGGCACACGGAGAGAACCAGGGCCAGCCACTAACATGCAGTGGAGCTCCTGCAGGGTGCCCATCTGCCTCTCAAGATGAGGGAGAGAGGGCAACACATCCCCTCTAGACTGGCCTGAAGAGACAGAGACAGCATGGAGTAAGAAGGAGAAGAGTGGAAGAAGGAAACAGTGTCCAAAACCTCTGTCATGTCCCCTCACATTGCAGTTCTTAGGCATGCGCAAGAACAAGAGCAGAGCTCCTTCATGACAATTTTGACACAAACAAACCACTCAGAAATGGCACACGAGAACATCACCTGCCCACAAGGGATGCTTCTGGCACTTGATCAGAGACTTCTGCCTGTGCTGACGTAATTCTGCCCCGGAAATCCTTGGACTTATCCTCCCAGCACTTAAAAAAGTAGCCCTTCATATAGGAAAGCAAGCGAAATTACCAGGAAATGAAAAGGCAGCAATGCAGGAAACCAGGACACAGCCCCTACCATTAGCTGGGATGGTACACATTTGACATGAGCTGGTCAGAAAATTATGCCTTCCACAAAGGTGCCTCTGGGCCTGAGGCAGGGCAGGACTGCTATAAAAGGCAGCCCCAGTCTCTGCTCTCTCATCCACTTCTCTCACCTCCTTCTCCTCAGGAATCCTCAGGTGAGTGGGAAGATTCTGCTCCTACTCCTGCTCCTGCTGCTTCAAGAGCAGTTCTTTCCTGGCTGTAGGTCTCAGCTGAGACGGGATTTGGGAGCACAGGGCTGGGGGAGTTGCTTCTGCTGGGAGAGGGCAGGGGAGAGAAGGTCTCGTGCAGACAGTGAGAGGCTGGGAATTGGCTGAGGTGGCTCCTGGGCTTTGAGCTGGGCACTGCAATGTGGGCAGCCTTGGCTGCAGGGTGTTTGGGTGCAGTGCTGCTTCTCACGTGTCCCCACTTTCTGCTTCTGCCTGTCCTCTGTGCCAGGTGCACCTGTGACCCCGAGCCATGTCCTGCTGCAAGCCCTGCGACCCTTGCTGCCAGCCCTGCGGCCCCTGCTCGCTGGGCAGCAGCTGCAATGAGTGCTGTGTCAGGCAGTGCCAGAGCTCCCATGTCATCATTGAGCCGCCTGCTGTGCTGGTGACCCTGCCCGGCCCCGTCCTCAGCTCCTTCCCACAGAACACCGCCGTGGGATCCTCCACCTCCGCTGCCGTTGGCAGCATCCTCAGCTCTCAGGGAGTGCCCATCAGCTCTGGGGGCTTTGACATCTCCAGCATCACCAACTGCTTTGGTGGCAGCAGATGTCATCCCTGCTAAATCTGCTGGCATCATCTTTGGGCAAGAGCATCTAATTTTCCATTTTTCACCTTGCTCTCTCTCCTTCCTTTGCTTTCCATATCTCCCCAGGCCAGCCTAGATGGAGCTGGTGGCCTCCCTCCCTCTGCAGGCCAGGCATCTTTATGGCTGTTTTTAGTGCTCCATCTGAGCCACTTCCTTTTCTTCTTTTGACTCATTAAATTTGTTTTGCATCCAAATCTTGGCCCCAGAGTCCTCATTTATTCTATGGCAACTCTTTAGTGAGCTGCGGGAGAAAGGTTGTTTTTGAAGAGGATTAGATTGGGCACAAAAGGGACCCTTCCTCATTCCCACAGGAAGGAGAACATAGGACTCACTAACCTGGGTTTTCTTTTGTGCCCTGTCCCTTGGAGGTGAAAGAGGTGCTCCTGACTACTCCAAACCAATTACCACCACTCCATGAAGCCTTGCTGCATCTCTTCCCAAATCAGGCTGGAGCACTGCTGCCTGGAACACACTCTGTGAAAGGGGAGCTGCCCAACCACGGCTGCCTTTGAATGAGGAGCCCATGGTTAGGAGGGCAGTATGAGGACAGCAGCCCCTTTGACTCCTGGGGGACAGATCTCTCAAGAGTTTTTTTTGGGGGGTAGACCGCTTAAATAGAGGATGACACCAAAGGGTGGCAGAAGTGAGGAGACAGAAATATCTGGGAAGAGTCCATAATCTCACCTCTTGCTTTCCCATTTCTCCATTACCTTATCTAGGATCCATGGCCAGTGCACACAGGCATAGGTAGATGTGCCCCGTATGGTCCTTCAGCACCTGGCAGGGCTGAACATCCCCATGGGGACTGCAAACTCCCAAAGTGCCCAAAGATCTGTGGCTGTCCTGTGGTATTTTGTCTCCTCCAAGTTTGGGACAGCTTTATTTAGTCTTCTTAAGTCTGCACCACTGCCAAATGCCAGCTTTGCTCTGGAATGGCTCCTTGCAAGAGCAGTTATCCCTCCATCCCCACTGGGTATTGTAGTGACAAAGGAATTGCCTGAGCAGTCAGGGATTGGATTTGGAAACTTAAATCCCTGACAGAATTAAAGCTGGCCTGGGACATCAAGGACAATAGGAAAAGTTTCCAGGGGTATTCTGCTGATAAAAGGGAGACAGGAAAAATATGGGCCCTGTCCAGAAGGAAAAAGGAGACCTATCTACCCAGAGCATACAGAAAGCTGAGATACTTGAAGACTCCTTTTTTGCTTCAATCTTCACTGACAGTTGCTTCAGCTACATCACCTGAGTTGCAGAACGCAAAAGTACAGGCTGGAACAGGTTGCTCAGAGAAGCTGTGACTGCCCCATGCCTGGAAGTATCCAAGGCTGGGTTGAACAGGGTTTGGCTGATGTACAGGTGCACGGCTGGGAATAGAATTTTCTTCCTCTGGCTATTTTGGCTAGGAGATAAAACTACAACAGAAATGTCTCACAAGGAGAGATCTCTAAACTGTGCTTCGGAGGAGGCTGAGGGAAGGATTAGAACAGGACAAGCCAGTCAGACACATCTTTTTAATACCATTCCCATACCACAGTTAGTTTCAGCTCAGGGTGAGTTGGTGGAGCCTGGCGTGGTCCACATGGCAGTCCTCAAGAGCTCCTTGAACCTGGACTTTGCTCTTTTCCCAAGCCTCTGGGTCTGGACCCAGGATGCTGCTAATGGTGTTAGTCTCCACTGCAGAGGCTGGGGAGGAGATATCCAACCTCATCACCATGCCAATAGGCCACTACTGGACAAGCTGAGGTCAGACCTACACACAAACAGTGCTGTAGAGGGAGCCACTCCACAGGGAACATATACACAACTAAATAATATTAATTATTAAGGCTGGAAAAAACACTTAAGATAAAGCCCATGCTGGGTGTATGCTGCTACTGGCATTGCCATTGATATATATTTGGATTATATTGCAATAATTAGGTACTGCAGCTGTTAGCAGGGCTGTGTTTTCATTGAGATGCTGACAATCCATTGTCAGTCATAATCTCCTGCCCAGCTTTTGAACTAATCAAAATGGTAAATTATATAAGAAGCAGGTTCTGGAAATAACCTGTAATATTTCCAAATAATCTACAACTTCAGAAGCTCTTTTTCACACAGCAAAAGTTGTGTATTGTGGTACATTAGTGATCCTTGAGTCAGGGAGTTCAGACTTTCAGAGGGCACACACATTTTAACCTCCAAGTTTTAGATTATTTTTATCAGGGTTAGTGTCAATATTTGAACCAAAGGACCACACAGTGCCATTGGGCAGGTGCCAGGTTTAAGTCTTCAAAACATCAAAGCCACAGATGTTTTCTTTGTGGTCTTTAAGTTCGGCTTCTCATAAATTAACCCCTGTGGTTTGGCACTTAGCTCTTCTTCTGTTTACTTCAGTGGTTTTAAGTCTTTGCCCTCCGGGACACAGCTTCTCAGCTGTGTTAATATTGAAATTTGTGCTCCCATATCTATTCCAAATGTCATTGTTGATGAGGACTGACACAAATAAAAATATATTATCATTATAATCTATCTACTGGTAAGCTTCCACTCAACTGACTGACTGGCCCATTTGCCATCCAGCTGTTTTTTGAGTTTTGATCTTGAATTTGGAGAGAGAAAGTTATTATCCTGTCTTGTAGCTGGTCATGGTGTCCGAGTGTTTGGAGTATTTTCTGTCTGATTGCTATTGCTGTGATATGAATTAAACTCTGGATGACCCCAGCAGGCTGCCTCTGAATTGCAGCTCTTGGAATGCCTAAGGCCAATGCTTGATTATATAAACTCTCTCCACCTCTGAGTTCTGTTTGGACATTTAGTGGGTTCTAGTCCCCAGGAGCTATTAATTTGACTGAAATTGCAGCCTGTATCTTTGGTTTCACAAGGTAGATCACTCAATCTCATCTCTTGCCCACGGTTCATGGTGTTGTACATTAATGTTACCCAGGCAGGGAGATTTCTGTGCATTAGGGCTTCTTCCTAATCCTCATCAACCTCCCTTATGGTCAACAGGGCATTAAAATCTGTCTCTTTCCTAATGCTATCTCTTTTTGTGAAGAGGTAAGGTTTGAGTATGGCATGTCATAGCTTGTCACAGTTCATAGTTGTCTAAGGAGGAATATTCAGGGCTGTGCTCATGCATGGCCTGGCTGCAGTCAGATTTTGTAATAGCTTTGGAGAATACATTCAGGGATCTAATGGGTATTAGATTAGCCTTCACAGAGATTTTGCTCTCTCCAGCACATCCACTCCTCCAGCCCAGTGTGCCACCCCACATGTTATAGAGTGTGGATGATCCAGTTGTTGATTCTGGAATTTAAAAATACACCAGCACCCCAAAACCCCCTGGTCTCCTCACCATTTAGTAAGATCCCATCTCCTCCAGTTAGACATGAAGCCTTGGCATGGCTACCTAAAAGAGAGGCTAGACAAAATTAACAGAATAAAAACAGGTATTTATTGAAAGTAGATACACCTTGGGCAGTCAAAAGCCTCCCAGACAGGCTGCACCCAAGACAGATGTCAGCCACAAATTTTTCATGCAATTATAAGTTTGGTCCATTTACCTATCAGGGGTTAATCCTCCAATTACAGTTTCAGGTAATGAAGTAATTTCCCCCCAATTTGCCCCCATCCCCCCAACTCATTTTAGTTTATAGTTTTCAAGAGCCTGAGACAGTGAGGTGTCCTTGATTCCCAGGCCTAGAAAGGAATTGTCTTGTCTGACCAAAATGTGAAGACAGTAGCTAACAAGCTATATGGAGTTTAGAGTTATACACTAAAGAATTGCAGGATTACAAATACATGAAAAATAGAAAAGCTAAAATCCTAAGGCATCAGACATGCCTGCCACAAACATTCCATTTCAGTCTGGGAGGACACACCAGGGCAAAGAAGTCTGTGGAGAAGCCAGAGGTCACAGCAGACTTGGTGGAACTGTTGGGCAACGTGGGAGTCCCAAAATCAGCCCCCAGTCTCATCACTCATCTCTGCCCTTGGCTCTGCGCAGCCAAGGAGGGCACACCACAGCCTCTTCACCCCACAACCCCACAAGCTGGTGATGCCCTTGGGGCTTTTATTGTCAGCCTAGTGGTCCACGAAAGGCTGACAGCAGCCCCAGAAACAGAGGCTGGGAGTGTGGAGCGAGCAGGAGCTGCAGCTCAAACCTGAGACCTGGAGAGACCAGCAGGAGCAGAACTGCTTGGAGCAGCTCTGGCTGTATGGGAGTGTGAGCAGGGATTCCCCCCAGTGCCAAGGGACTATCACCAGTCTTCCACAGTTACAGACACTGCTTTTCTGTTCCTTGAGTCTACAACAAATGTCACCAGGAATGGGAATGCATGTGTTTCTACAGGAGACAATGCTAAAATCATGGAATTATGGGATCATAGAATGGTTCAGGTTGGAAGAGATGCTTCCTGGAGTTGCTGTTTGGGTCCCTGTCTCAGTCATGGTGTCCTCACATGATTTAAGACTCTGTCTCAACCACTGCATTCTCAGATGCAGTTTGGATCCCTGGCTCAGTCGTGACATTCCCAGAGGAGGTTTGGTCCCTGCCTTAACCACAATCCTCAGACTGAAATGAGTCATGGCTCAACCAGCACAGGTCAAGCCCCAACACAGGGCCAAAAGCTCCTGGTTTTCACTGGGGTAGGCAAAGCACCCTTCTGTCAGCTGGGACACCAATTCACCAGGATTTTCAGCCTGCTGAAGTGTAAAATCCCAGGATATGGGAGGTGAAAACTGCTCTGGGCACTTGCCCAAACCCTTTCACATACCCTGTCACTCAGGCAACCATCCACCTCAGGGCATATTTCATGGTTCTCTCATGCAAAAGTTGTCTCCTCTCATGCCAAGATGGCATTGGATTCCACAAACTGACAATAAGCCAACAGTGTTAATTAACACAACCGTTAATTTCGCAGCTCAGGTGAGGGTAAACAAGGACTTGGGGAGCCTGCAAAACAAAAGAACTTGTTTCATTCATGGATGGGAAGAGGGATGTGTATTCCCTCTTCCTCTCCACTCCATTGCTCCCCCAGCACAGCAAGGGCATTGCAAAGCACCCAGTCTTTGATCCTATCAAAGTGTTCCCAAGCTCATTTCAGATGTCAGAACACCTATCACAGCTAAGGTTTAAGTCATAACGATCCAAATAAACATCTGAGCTGTCCATCAGGCAACTGATCTGCAGTCCTTACTCAGGACAGTGGGGAGAGGTATTTCAGGTGGTGATCTGATATTGGAGGTGATCAATCACCCATGGGAAGTGACACTCTCTTTGCATGGATGAAGGAAAGGACTGAGGTGAATGCCTTTGATATACCACACATAGCTTCACCATCCCAGTAGGGACATCTGAAAAGAATCTGAAAATCTCATCAATCTCCTTATCATGTTATAAATAAGCAGAAACTGTGCTCCAGGATAGATCTTGTCTGAGCTAATTGAGACTTTTCTGATATTTATTTGGATATATAATTCTAAATGGAAAAGAATTTATCTCGACCTCCAGAGCAGGTGTCTCCACCTGAATTATTTGTCACAGATCATCAGTGAGGAGAAACAGGCAATTTCAGACCTAAATTTATCTCCTCCAAAAGTTACTGTACTGGTCAGGCAAGCCACATTTTACAAAGATCAAATTTTCTCCCAGTGGTGTTCAAGAGAGTTTAAAGACTAAAAAACCTAGGTAAAAAAAAATTTAAAAATCAGAGTAGACATCCAGGTTTATTGAGAAGACTTCCACCCAAAAAGACACTGTCTACAATGTCTAGAGACAAAATGTTGGACATGAGAAAACCACTTTTTGTAACTCCAGTGTCAACTCCAAAGGCTCAGTGGGGTTAGGAGGAGGCTGATTTACTTGTGCTTTGTGTGAGAGATGCAGCTGATTAGAGCAACCAGTCCAACTCACAAAAACCCTCACCCTGCCACCTCTCTCCCTAGAGCACTTTGGACAGGGGTGTGAGGTTCAGCAGACAGACACAGCTGCTGACCCAGGCTCTGATGGCACATGGTGGGTTCACATTAAATCATTTGCTGGAGCATGTCAGGCACACAAGGAAATGCATGTGGATCACACAATTGGTTCCCAGCATTCAACCAGAGCAGTGAACATCCTGTTCACATTGGCTTTATCAAAATCTTCTGTGCTCTCTCTCAAATAATCCTTATAGCCAAACTGGGGAGATACAAGCTGGAGTTTAAGGTGGGTGAAAATTCCACTAGATGTCCAGGCTCAGAGGATTCTCACCAGAGCTAAATAGTGCATCTCCCACACAGGCATCTTGATCCACTAAATTTGCATCATCAGAATGTCTTGATTTTACCAGAAACAAAAGGCAAAGGCTCAGACAAAAGAATACAGAAGGAAATGCCACTGTCTTGAGAGCTGAATAAATCCTCCTGTTGGCCATCTCCTGTGCCAGTAAAACCAAACAAGCCAACAAAACTGGAAAAGCTCCCTAATTAACCACAAGGGAAGGATTTGCCTTCCAGTTCTTAATGAGTGGTGAGAAACATTCCACACTTCATTAGGGGCAGGGCCATGTGATGCCTTTAGGGAGATCACACATGTTTTAAAAGCATTGCAGGCAAGCCAGGCAGCAGGAGGTCTAGAGGGGTCTGATGCTACTGTAGAAAAACTGTTCCTCTGGGAACCTTAGAGGGCCTGTCTGTGCCAAGGGGAGCCACTTCTCTATGTCTCCTCAGGAGTGCAGTGAGCAGCACAGATTCAATACCAATATAACACCCAAGAGAAGGATGAATAAAAAGGTAGGTAAAAGATGCTGTTGATTTCTTATGAAATTTAAAGATTATTTGCATGACTTTGTCAAATATTTCCCATCCTTGTTCAATACCCCTCATTCATCAAAGACATTTCCCTGGCAATCAAAACCAAATCCCCACCTGCAACACAAAGCCTGCAGTCAGGTGTTCACCCACAGGATGAGTTCTTTTCTACTCAGTCTTTTCCAACTTGGGCCCTCCCACCTTTACTTCATCCCAGAGCTCTGTAGTCACTCTAGGAACACTTTGGACATTATCCCTGGAGCCCACATCAAAGAGCAGCAAATGGTATTACTCCAAAGGCAGGGCAAGCTCAGCAGCCTTCTTATTCAACAAGAAACCTCTCAAGACATCAGATCAGGTTAGGAGACTGGTGCTTAAGTTTCCTAAGAGAGGGAGTCTCCTGAAGATGTCACAGGAGGAAAAAATATTTGAGCACAGGTTCCTCTGGCAAATTCCCTATTGTGTCTTTTTGTCCTTACCAGTTTGCAGTTGACAGCACCTGAAGTTAAAGTCCACAGAGGAGCAGAAGCCTTTTTTGTATTGCCAAAACTCACCAGCTTCCAGCCTTCCTCCCCTTGACAACCTCCCCCTGACCTGGTTTGCCATGGTCCCCATCTGCCCTGCCTTCCTTGCCCTGTGCAGCTGAAGCTCTTGACTCCATGAGACAGGCACTCCCCATGCAGCACTGGAAGCAGATCCACTCAGGGATCCATGCACAAGCTGGGCAGGATCTCTTGGCATTTCTCCCTTCACAGAGGTAATGCTCTTTTAAGCTTTTTAACATGGAGAATGCAAGAGGCAACCCAGCCTGCAGGGCCAGGCTGTGGTGAGGAACACGAGCTGAAGGGATGGCCATCACATCCTGTTGTGATGAGTGCCAGAAATGCACAGACTCATTTGTGCTCATCTGCACAGCATTGCATGCAAATTTCTCCATGCCATGCATTCAAAGGAATTTATGATCTGCCTAAGTGCATCCATTAAGGTAAAACGCCCTTTCATTTCATAGTGTTCAGTGGGCACAACCCTGGCTGGGCTGGAGCATGCCAAGGCACCTCAAGGCCCCAAGAGAATCCCCAGTCATGACCTGAAGAGTGGGGGAAGCCAAGCAGCCTGGGAAATCTCTTCCAAGGTTGGTGAACAAACGAGAAATATTGAAGGTCAGCAGTGCAGTTCAGCTGCCTGGAGGAGAAAGACCAGTAGCAATCAGAAGGTGCTGGGAGGGAGAGGGAGAGGGAAAAGGACATGGTGTGTCCTCACAAGCGGGATCCATTTGGTGTCCAGACAAGGACTGCAGGACTGAGACGAACTTGGCCTCTTGTCAGTGGGGTTGAAAACACCATCCCAGGACTGCCCTAGGCCACTGGTCCTGGTCTGTAGAAGATTTCTCCAGCAACTGGTGTGAGTGTTCTGCCCACAATTATATGCTCCTGTCCCAGAAATTTTAGGAAATCTCATTCCAACCACAAAACAAACATCCTTGAGGGAAATGTCATAGTGTAAACAAAGAAGTGAAAGGCACCAAGAACCTGAAACACAGCCTGTATCATCTGGGATGTTTTACATTTCAGAAGAGCTTGTCAGAAATTTCTCAGTCTGCTTGGGCAACCTCTGAGCCTGGGGCAGTGCAGGACCAGTATAAAAGCCATTGCAGGTCCTTGGTCTCTCATCTACTTCACTCTCCTTTTTCTCCTTAAGAACTAGGTGAGTCTTCAGTCCCTTTTCCTTCTGCTACTCCTGGAGGATGAAGCCATTACTCAGTGGACAGGTGTTGTGGTTTAACCTCAGCCAGCAACTGAGCATGACAGAGCTGCTCACTCACACTGCCCCAGCAGGACGGGAGAGAAATTCAGAACAGTAAAGATGAGGAAATCCATGAGTTGAGATAAAAACAGTTTAACAGGTATAAAAAAAAAACAGCACACAAGAAAAGCAGACCAAGGAATTAATTCACCATTTCCCAAGGCAGATGGGTGTTTTTTCAACCCCAGGGAAGGAGGGCTCCAACATGTGGAACGCTGACTTGGGAAGACAAACACCTTAACTCCAAACATCCCCCTTATCCTTCTTCTTCCACATATTTATATGCAGAGCATGACACCGATGTGGTCTGGATTATCTCTTTGGTCACTAAATGTCTTATTTCATTGCTTGGTAACATACTTCTCTCACCAAAATGGCAGAGTGGTTTTCCTTTTCTACTACCATGTCCTTGGTTTTGTTGACTATACTGTGCCTCTGTAAATATTCTGTTTTGTCTCTCAAAATTTGACAGCCTGCCAACTACACATCTCTACTGGTGGAGAGGGAGCCTCAGACAGAGTATATTAGAGAAATCGTGTTGAGTTGAGAGGTGCAGAGAGGACATTTGGCTTTCTAAATTCCTCCTCAGAGAGGAGTCTGGGTTAGGCTGCATCCAATCTCAGGCCTAGTCTGTCAATGGTTTAAGTAACTTTGTCCCACAGGATTAATTATGGAAAAATTTTGTTACACACACACACACACACACATATATATATATATATATATATATATATGTTAAATGAATTATTGTGAAAAATTATTAGACAAAATATCTTAACCAGAATTACTTACTACACAATATAAAACCTAAAAATATTAGTACTGTATAGAATATGATAGGATAATGTACTATATCAAAGCAATTATATTTAAGCACATATATTAAAGCTAGCAAAAATAAACAAATATTAAAATAGATAGTGATGCAACTCATCCTACCAATGCTCATGGGCAGGTCTCTTTTACTTGACATAAAGGAGCATTCTTGAAGGGACATTTCCACTCCAAGGCAGGAAAGTTCATACACACATCCAAGCAGGAAAATATTGGAAGAACCTATTGTATAAAATTGTACAGAACTTGTATAGTATGGAGTGATTGGAGTCATCTATCCGTGGTTGCAGCAATGTAAGGATGTTGATTTGGGTTTGGTGAGCCAGATACAGCCCCCCCACCTCAGTCCACTACTGCTAGCTTGGCAAATAGGGCATTCTCCAAGTTGCTTGACCACATTACAGGGCAAAGCATCCTGCCACATTGTCACCTTTCCATCACTCCAGGAAGACCCAGGGCTCTGATCTGTGCCTGCCACATCCCCACAGAGCAACACCTTTCTGTCTGGCTGGGGACAGCGTGGGGAGAGAGAGGGACCACACAGAGGCACAGGCTGGGATGCAGCAAAACTTTAATGAGTTGGAAGAAGGAAAGAAGGTCCTCTGAGTCGGCACCATAGTACAGGGAGCACCAGGGGGATGTAGGAGACTCTGTCCCTTGGCCAGGGTGCAGTTCACACCTTGGATGGGACTCAGCAGTGATCACAGCCCAGGGGAGGACATGAAGGCAAAGACAAGAAAGAACAGGAGGGAAACAGACAAGTTAGACAAGGACCATGGTCTAAAGAGAGCCCAGGCACAGCTCTTCCCAAATGCCATGGATACTCAGTGCCTCTAAATGACCATGCTCAGTCCATTTCCATCTTCTGGGTTCCAGGGGGTCCTGCTGTGGGGCTGTCACCAGCAGCTTTAGCAGATCCTGTTGCAGTGGCGGTTGGTGATGCACGAGAGGTCAAAGCCCCCGGAGCTGATGGGCACTCCCTGAGAGCTGAGGATGCTGCCAACGGCAGCAGAGGTGGAGGATCCCACGGCGGTGTTCTGTGGGAAGGAGCTGAGGATGGGGCCAGGCAGGGTCACCACCACGGGCGAGGGTTCGATGACGACATGGGAGCTCTGGCACTGCCTGACACAGCACTCATTGCAGCTGCTGCCCAGCGGGGTGGGGCCACAGGGCTGGCAGCAAGGGTCACAGGGCCGGTAGCAGGGGGTGCAGGGCTGATAGCAGGGGGTGCAGGGCTGGCAGCTGGACATGGCTCTGGCTCACAGGTGCACCTGGGAGAGAAGAAAGAGACACGATGGGGATGGTGGAGGAGCCACCTCTCCACCCACCACAAGGGAGCCAAGACACAGGCTGGCCTGGGAGATGCAGCCAGTACAGAGAGGACCACACGACCCTTTGCCTGATCCCCACCACTGGGCAAGGACAGATAGACCCACAAAAGAACTTTCTTAGTCAAGAGAACAAGAGTTCCCCCAGCCCAGACCCAACCCTCTCCACACCAAACCTTCTCTCCACCTCCCCTCCCCAAACAGGCAGCCTCAAGCCCAGTATAGGACACAGCTTCCAACTCACTTGCTTCCAAAGGAGAAGAAGAACAGTGGAGTGGATGAGAGAGTGAAAAGCTGGGATGCCTTTTATACCTGTCCTGCACTGCCCCAGGTCCAGAGGAAGTCTCTCTGGAAACAATAATTTTCTGAGAAGCTCATTTCAAGTGCAAAACACTCCAATTAATGATATGGGCTTGTTTTGTTTTCCTGTATGGCTGCATTTCCATTGCCTTCTTTGGCCACACATGTTTCTCCCTGAAGGCTCCTTTTTAGAGACGGGCAGGGACATCCATGGACTTCTGGGACAGAAGCTCATTGGTGCCAGCAGAAGATGAGTCTTGAGTGCCACAGGCATTGCCTGCAGTCTGCGGACATTGGCTTGGGGCACTCCCGTGGGCTTGTTTGCAGCCCCATGGGCAGGAAGGGCCCTGCTGCTCCAAGCCCTGGAATGCTTGCTCAGGTGCCAAAGGATTACCAAATGTGTTGATGTGCCACATCCTCTTCCTCCCCCCTTCCAAAAATCTGTGACTGACACTGGCCATTGCTTTTGCAGGTTGCTCATCAGCGCTGCTGCTCTTGTCTATCTTCCTCTTGATGCTGCTCTTAGGAGTCCTTGGTGCATTTGTTGGGCCTCCTCCACTCCATGGACTCTCTCTGATAGTCCCCTACCAACACAAACAACCTCAGCATGTCCTCTCCCAGGATGCTCCAGCCTTGCCCTCCCAAGAGGTTTCTCTGAGACTCCTTTGCCACAGGCTCAGGGGGAGGCAGTGATGATCCTCCAGAATCTCAGAATAGAAAAGTGAAAAAGTGAAAGGTGCCACTGGAGATGGTCAGGTTTAACCCTCCAGCTCTGACACAACAAAAGTATATTGATCAGGATATTGTCCTATGTCGTTTTCAATGTCCTTAATGGCATTCACCCCACCTCCACAAGCTGCTTGGGCAACTCTCCCAGGCTTGGGCCCATTCTCACAGGAGTTTTTCTTCATGCCTCTTCAGAATTTCCTTTCACATTGCCCCAGTACCTAAACAAGGGCAGGCAAACAGCCCTGCCTCCCCCTGAGCCCTGTGGGCTCATGTGGCAAAGGAGTCTCAGAGAAACCCCTTGGGAGGGCAAGGCTGGAGCATCCTGGGAGAGGACATGCTGAGGTTGTTTGTGTTGGTAGGGGACTATCAGAGAGAGTCCATGGAGTGGAGGAGGCCCAACGAATGCACCAAGGACTCCTAAGAGCAGCATCAAGAGGAAGATAGACAAGAGCAGCAGCGCTGATGAGCAACCTGCAAAAGCAATGGCCAGTGTCAGTCACAGATTTTTGGAAGGGGGGAGGAAGAGGATGTGGCACATCAACACATTTGGTAATCCTTTGGCACCTGAGCAAGCATTCCAGGGCTTGGAGCAGCAGGGCCCTTCCTGCCCATGGGGCTGCAAACAAGCCCACGGGAGTGCCCCAAGCCAATGTCCGCAGACTGCAGGCAATGCCTGTGGCACTCAAGACTCATCTTCTGCTGGCACCAATGAGCTTCTGTCCCAGAAGTCCATGGATGTCCCTGCCCGTCTCTAAAAAGGAGCCTTCAGGGAGAAACATGTGTGGCCAAAGAAGGCAATGGAAATGCAGCCATACAGGAAAACAAAACAAGCCCATATCATTAATTGGAGTGTTTTGCACTTGAAATGAGCTTCTCAGAAAATTATTGTTTCCAGAGAGACTTCCTCTGGACCTGGGGCAGTGCAGGACAGGTATAAAAGGCATCCCAGCTTTTCACTCTCTCATCCACTCCACTGTTCTTCTTCTCCTTTGGAAGCAAGTGAGTTGGAAGCTGTGTCCTATACTGGGCTTGAGGCTGCCTGTTTGGGGAGGGGAGGTGGAGAGAAGGTTTGGTGTGGAGAGGGCTGGGTCTGGGCTGGGGGAACTCTTGTTCTCTTGACTAAGAAAGTTCTTTTGTGGGTCTATCTGTCCTTGCCCAGTGGTGGGGATCAGGCAAAGGGTCGTGTGGTCCTCTCTGTACTGGCTGCATCTCCCAGGCCAGCCTGTGTCTTGGCTCCCTTGTGGTGGGTGGAGAGGTGGCTCCTCCACCATCCCCATCGTGTCTCTTTCTTCTCTCCCAGGTGCACCTGTGAGCCAGAGCCATGTCCAGCTGCCAGCCCTGCACCCCCTGCTATCAGCCCTGCACCCCCTGCTACCGGCCCTGTGACCCTTGCTGCCAGCCCTGTGGCCCCACCCCGCTGGGCAGCAGCTGCAATGAGTGCTGTGTCAGGCAGTGCCAGAGCTCCCATGTCGTCATCGAACCCTCGCCCGTGGTGGTGACCCTGCCTGGCCCCATCCTCAGCTCCTTCCCACAGAACACCGTGGTGGGATCCTCCACCTCTGCTGCCGTTGGCAGCATCCTCAGCTCTCAGGGAGTGCCCATCAGCTCCGGGGGCTTTGACCTCTCGTGCATCACCAACCGCCACTGCAACAGGATCTGCTAAAGCTGCTGGTGACAGCCCCACAGCAGGACCCCCTGGAACCCAGAAGATGGAAATGGACTGAGCATGGTCATTTAGAGGCACTGAGTATCCATGGCATTTGGGAAGAGCTGTGCCTGGGCTCTCTTTAGACCATGGTCCTTGTCTAACTTGTCTGTTTCCCTCCTGTTCTTTCTTGTCTTTGCCTTCATGTCCTCCCCTGGGCTGTGATCATTGCTGAGTCCCATCCAAGGTGTGAACTGCACCCTGGCCAAGGGACAGAGTCTCCTACATCCCCCTGGTGCTCCCTGTACTATGGTGCCGACTCAGAGGACCTTCTTTCCTTCTTCCAACTCATTAAAGTTTTGCTGCATCCCAGCCTGTGCCTCTGTGTGGTCCCTCTCTCTCCCCACGCTGTCCCCAGCTGCCAGACAGAAAGGTGTTGCTCTGTGAGGATGTGGCAGGCACAGATCAGAGCCCTGGGTCTTCCTGGAGTGATGGAGGTGTGGGACACGGGCTCCTGCCTACACTGTGCTCCTGGTAACTGAGGAAAATAGTCCTGTCTCTCACAGAGTCAGGAGCCATGAGGCTCTGCCTGACTGCACCCCAAATGCAAATTCCCCCCCTCAGCCTTTGAGATCACCCTGCAGATGACCGGGAGCCCAACCAGTCTTCTCATGAGGTGTCCATTCCCCCCAGCTGCATGGTAGTTGGGAGGAAAGAGTTAAAATGGAAAAATGGCAAGGAGAAAGAAAATAAGTTGGTTTTAGAGTTCTTTTCACTCAAAGCCAAAATTGCACCTGAGAGATGCTAAAAATACTCAGTGTGGAAATTTCACTCGTTTGTGTTTGCTCTGGATTGTTTTCTGCCTGCTGAAACAGAATTCTCTCAGAAAAGATAACAGGATGTTGTTAAAAACTTCAAAGCATTTTTCCCATAGGCTTGGGCTTTCTTGTCTCAGGGGATGTGAGTTCAGAAGCTCAGAGATTATAAAAACACAGCCTTGTGAAAGAATGGACCTGCATCAGGTTCTGAGTTAAGCAGGGCACAGGCCTCTTGCACAATGCCTTTTGTCCCTTATAAAATGGAATAAGCTCAGCAGTGTCTGTCTCCCCATTTTGCCAGCATGGTGATGGAATACATCTGCCTTTTATGCTTTAGGTGTAGATTTTGGCCATTTTGGTTGCTTGCATGTATTTCAGTTCGCACATTTGGTGTAGTCAGCAACTGCCAAGAGCAACCACGCCATGGCTGCAGAAAAGGTCAGGGAGTGGCGAGGTTGTGACAGTGACTCCCCACATTTTGGGATGGGCCAGCACAGAGCACTGAGCCTCTGTGTCTGCTTTCCCAGCAACAATGGCTCTGCCATGGCTTGAAGTTGATGAAGCAGCTCTGGTCACTCCACAGTCAATTTGGTTGGGTGAGAATAACCATGGAAAGCTGTTGCATATAGGTAAAACCTTATGAAGCAAGGGCCTTCTTTCCCTTGTACAATCATGGCTCAGGCCTGCTATTCAGCTAAGCAGAAAAGGACTATGGGAAAGTGACTCAGCTGAATTGGAGCTAGAAAACCAAGTTATATAACCATTATATGCTCACAGCGTGGTTTATAGTGGTTGGTTGAATTATATTTGTTACACTTAAACATAATGTTTAATGTTTAATGTTTATAAACCTGATAATGGGCTAACTGCTTTAAAAGGCTTGGGTTTTGCTCTCCTTTGCACCTGCCTGGTGCAAAGCATTGTTTTGCTTCATATAGAAAGCAGCATCTAAGTCTGCTCAGAAATTAGCAGGGAGGTTGGGACGGTCATTAGTCACTGGCCTCAGATCTTTTCACCATGAGGTTACAGCCACACAGAACCAGGTGAGAGAGCTGAAAGAGGAAAACCGTGTTTTAAACCATGCAAAGGAATTTATGTGAGAAGTATATCCTGCTCCAAAGGAGCAATGCTGTGAGCAGCAAAGCACTATAGAACAGCTGCAGGGGCACATTGCTAACAAACAGGCAAAAATATAGGAAAAGTAAGGTCTTGAATTCCCAAGTTTATGTGTTTTTTAAGGAATCCTCATGGGATCCTGAGGCCTGGGATGAAAATACCTGGACGAACTCCAAGACTGAGTCTGAGGCAAACTCAGCAGATAAAGACATGGTAGAAGCACATCCCCTCATGCAAAGGGAGGGGCAGCAGGGTCTGCAGGCAGAGGGGTAAAGGTGACATGGCCCTACACCCCAGAGGAGTTATAGAAGCTTGCCTGCAGAAGAGCAGCAAGAGCACACTGCCACAGATTTTCTGAGCTTGGGATGGTGGCGCTACATCTATTCCTTTATTAGTGGGTGAAAAGGATCTCTTATCTCCTATAGCCACTGCTAATAAGGTCCAACAGGGGTATGCTCAGCTATGGACTATCAGGGGGCCTGAGGAACAAGATACTGCTTGCACCTACACTATGTGGAGTGGTTTGGACAGAAAACACACATCCTGCTGAGTCAGTGTGGTCTTTTGGGATCTGGTGCACTATGGAAGAAGGCATTAGTTTGCTGCAGCAGATGGGAGCAGCTCATGCCCTGATCACAGGGTCTGATCCTGATGAAAAGGCACTAACAAGAAGTATCAAAATGCAGTTTGTAAAGGGGGCACCTGATGAATTTAAAGGAGCAGTCACATGCTACTGGTAACATAAGTGCCTTAACAAATGCCTTGAGGGATATTGGAGCTGTGATCCCAGAGCTGGCTATGCAGGTAGTGAGGGAGGATAGGCCAGCAAAGCTGAGAAGCATCACCTCATGGGAGACAAGGAAATAAATGTGGAACAATTGCAGGCAAGCCACTGTTCCACAGTCAGAAATAGATGGAGTTACAACATCAGAAATGTTTTGCCATTGGCAAAAGTTGACATCTGCAGAAAGAAATAATCCCCCCCAGCACCCCTCCTACCACTGCAAAGCACCACAACTCCTGGCAGATGCCAAAGCAGCAGGAGCAGCAGGTTGGTGGGTCCCCACAAACAGCAGCACTGTAGCCTCTCACTGGGAGCAGGTCATTAGCCATGAGGCTCCCGTGTTCCTCTAACTATGAAGTGGCATCTGGGGGAACTCTGCATGTGTCAGTTCTGGATACAGGTGCAAGAATTACTGCATTACATGGTGATATTGCTGCTAATGATGAGACTTCCCAGACCTGTGCCCTGGGGAGCAGTTCCACCCCCACCCTCCAAGCTAAGGTACTCTAACGATAGGAGACACCACCCCAGTTGTCATGAAACTGTTAATTGCCCCAGTTAAAGAATATATCTTTGGCATAGCTGTGCTGGCAGGGTGGGCTGTTGAAACACTGAATGATCACTTTTGTTTCAGGACTCCACAAATGGGATTTCCCACTCAATCTATGTCTGCTTTGTGTGGGCTCCCAGTGTCCTGAATGGGTGTGCTTGAGGTTGCCCAAAAGATCACCAGCACGGGTATAAGCAAAAGTCAGATTTAATATTAAACCACAAAGCACAACAGATTTTTTGGCAAGATTCACTCTACTTACAAAGGGAAACTAAGGCACAAGGGGGAAGCAAGCAACAACAAAACCAAACAAAATCTAGGCAATAAAAACAGAAATTAATTGAAGTTACCTAGGGATGTGTGTAAAAGTGTAAACCAGGATGAAAAGGAATGCATCCTAAAGCTTAACAACACTTAACAGTACTTTTAACTTAACTTATACCTTAATTTATATCTTAACCTTAACAATCCAACAGAGAAATAACACTTAATAGCACTTAGCCTAAATTATAACTGTAACTTGACCTAACTTCCAGATTTGCTATAGCATATGCACAGAGCATATACACACAGACACAGAGTGCAAGATAATGTACCTGTGAAAAATTCCCTCAGAGGTCAGTGAAAATACTCACTTCAGAAGTTTGCATCTCCTGACAGGTGAAGGATCAGGCCTCGAGGAGTGACGGTATCAGCCCAGGACATGTTGTGGTTCGGTGATCCTCCAGGTATAGCAAACCTGAGGGTTTGCTGGCTCTGAGGCCCCCTCAGAGGGAAATTGCTGGTCACAGCCCCCTGCAGGCCAGGAGAGCTCAACCAGCCCCATTTTGGAGCTCTGTTTATAGGGGCACAATAGAATGGGCTTTAGTCATAACAGTGTTTCATCCTGGCCACAGTTTGGGTCAGAACTTTCTTTGAAAGTGTGAGAACAGGAATGGTATGCCATTCAGGACAGAGAAATATTTTCCAAGGCTGGTCATGAGAAAAACAGAAGCTTGTTAGGAGTTCCTGGGAGTGGACAGTGTTTTATTAATAAGCTCAGAAAGATCTGAGCCCAGGTGGTGTTTTCAAGGACGAGGCCTAACAAACATTTTCTCAGATCACACTGCAGCCTGGAAAGGAGTTAAGGGGGAATGCACACCACAGGATCCTGTTGCACTTCCAGTGCCTGCCAAGGCGGTGAATGTAAAGCAGTATTCTGTTCCAGGGAGTAGGGGACATCACTGAGCCAACTCCTGCACTCCAAGGAGTGGCACTCATTGGAGACACCATGACTACTTTTAATGACTTTATTTGGGCTATTTGAAAATCGGATGGTACTTGTAGAGTCACTGTTGATTGCAGGGACTTGAATAAAGTCATCTCCCCCCTCACAGTTACTGCACCAGACATGGTTACCCTCATGGGAAAAAACAGTAAAGCTTTACGTCCCTGGAAAGTGGTAATGGATCTTGCCAATGCTTTCTTTTCCATAGCCATTGCTTCAGAGAGTCAGGGCCAGTTTGCCTCTACCTGGCAACAAAAGCAATACACTCTTCAGGTATTGCCTCAGGGACACAAATACTGTCTCTCCATTTGCCAGCAAATGGTGGTAACAGACGCAGTGCTGTGGTTGGGTGCTGTCAGTGTTTACCATTCTATTGATGATCTATTGATTACAGCAGAGTCATGACAAGAAACTGAGGCAACTGCTGAACCCCAGACAGCCCTCTTACTCTACCAGGGATGCAGAAAATACAGGGCCCTGGTACTATTATGCATTTTTGGGGGATAGTATGGCATGGACAGCCTAGAGAAAAACTGAAGAGTCCAGCAGTTCCTGTGTACCAATCAAGATGAAACAACTGCAGACCTTCCTGGGGCTTTCAGAGTGCTGGAGAACTTCCATTCTATACCTGGCAGTGCTGGTGCCTCCCTGCAGAAACTGGCTGGGAAGAAAGTTGTTTGGCACTGGGTCTCAAGCACCACTCAGAACCTCTTGATGCCCCAGGAATGCTTTGATTGGGTGTCTCCAGCTGTACATTTAAGGGCATTACACAGGCCCTGGGGGAGAATTCAGCAGGGTCATGGGGCTCTGACTACCTGCCAGGTTACTTACATTGGCCCTCTACCTCCATAAAGGGGTGGTGTTTTATATTCACTGCTGTGGAGAAGGTGTCAAGATTGCTCTTTGCTAAACTCACCAAATACTCTCCATCCTCTGTCAATATCAGATTCTTGAGTTCTTGAATTTCAGGTATCTTTGACAAATACCTAGGCCTCATCTAGGGGTGTGTCTTGTTTTAAGACAGTTTAAGAGTAAAATGGGTTACATCCCCCTATAGTTTAAACCAACCCCTTTTGACCAATAGGGAGAAATGAATACAAGTAGATAAAAGTGAAAAAATATAAGTTTTTTAAAAACAAAATAGCAACAGGCAAAAAAATAACCATAATAGTCACTGGTTGCAAAGTTGCTGTAATCTCTCAGATTCCTCAGGAATAAAGAAAAAATACAGGAGTAACCCTTTTCCCAAGATGGTGCCTTCCACAGATGACCATATTGTGGGGAGACAAAGGGAAAATGGCATAAACAGCCATCCCCAGGACAGTACAGTTCAGCAGATACAAAGAATATGGTGGACAAACCCCACTTGCTCAACCTTCCCCCTGAACAAAAAATATCTGGGAAGGTAGGAGTTTATAAAGCAGTTGTAGTGGCAGATGGGAATCACTGACATTTCCCAGGGAGCTCTGGCCCCGCTGGTGTCAGCCTCCGAGCCTCTGACAGTGTTGGTGCTGCTGTTTCTGAGTTGTTGGGATGTTTCTTGAGGGTAAGGGGGAGAAATGGTCTCCCCAAGCACCAAAAATGGCATCCCCTGTCCCCAGCCAGCTCTGGCCCTAATAAGTGCTGCAAAAGTTACCCGAAACAGTTTTTGATTGCAAAATCGAAGGTTGCTACTGCTGCGAGTCCAGAAACCTGCCTGAAACAGCCCCCTCCAGAGGCTGGAGAGAAGAGAAACATTACAAAGCACAGTACAAAGAAAGTACAAAGAGGAGCCTCTGACTTGAGCAAGGTCTACAAGGCAAGAGAGTCTGCCTGCATGCTTGGACCTTAAATAGCCCAGCCCTCACCTGCTTCATAGTTCTGTTTTCACCTGCACCGCAGAGTCTCAAGGAGACAGTAACAGCTTTGGACACAGATAGATATGGAATACAGTGATATTTTCAGCTACACAGGACAGGAGAATGTTGGAACTGTTCTTGGTGCCACAAACCTCCCATCAAATTGAAGTCTGAAAAAGCAGAAACCAAACCTCTTCAATCTGTGTGGGCCATCACCCCATCTCAAGCTACCAAGCCTGGAATAATTTTAGCTGAAGGAGCTGGACTACAGATTAGTATTAGTAGAATGGGATAACACTCCTGTTTTTCTTCCTTAGCTGTGATGGCTCATTGCGCTTTGTAAAATTGCACAACAGGCACATGCTCTGGATGCATTTGTACAGGACTGTGGGAATCAGCCTTGCTGAGACACAGGACCAAAAAGACTTCACCCCTGAAGCCCCAGGTGTTAACTTCAAACCCTGGGAAACATTTGTTGAGGTTGAGGTGAGCTTGAAAGACCTGCCCATCATCCCCTAGTGTTATTTTGTTAAATTATGCTGATTATTCCAAGTTCTTCTCCCCTATTGGTTACTAGTTTCCCATATATGGTTATGTTTCTAGAATGTTCCACCCCAGTGTTATATATTGTTACTTCTCCTTCATTTCTGGTCTTTAGAATCTGTCCCTATAGGTGTGTGGGTTATGGGTCTCATCCCTACTTTACTTTCCTTATTAAAGTTCTTTTATTTTTGGGCACTCCATTGAACCCACTCCTTTTATTTGCACCTCAGCTGCCCTGTGTCAGGGGACCCTAAAGCTTTAAGGATTGTTGTGGTCACCCTCATGGCAACACAGGATTACTCTATATATACTTGTGTATTTATTTATTGTGTATTTATTTATTGTAAAGGTAAGGTTTTCCTTTTAATTCTCCGCGTAGAAAATACAGAGTACCTGAGGTATACCTCCACCTAAAGTGTAAACTGGACATCAGAGGCAATTGTTGCCCAAAATGTAAGAGTAACTGCACTGCACCTGGAATCTGTGTGATTCTGCCACTCTGCTGCACTTCTTTCAGCTAGGCTGGGCTGGGCTCTTTTCAACTCAGCTAGAATGGACACTCCATTTTGTTCTGCCCCTGTTCCCCAATGTTTTTTCTGCCCAGAGAGGGCATTAAACCATGGAAATATGTTTGCCATGGCATATAGTTTGTTCTTCTGAGTCACCTTAGGGGTGGGGGCCAGGTGGCATTCTGTCTTTTCTGGTTTCATAGGTAAACCACTTTTCTCTATATAGTGCTGTTTGTGAGTTTTGTCTCAGTAAAATTGTGAGTCTAACATTTTTAATTTCTCACAGTATTCTTTTTATTTTTCCCACCACTGTTGTGGGAAAGAAGGGTGTCAAACAGTCTTAACTTTACCCCACTGTGTTTTTAAACCATTACACATTGGAGAGGCCAGTGTCAGTGAGCACAAGAGACTAGTCATGCTGGAGGAAAGAGGCACTTTTGCTCTTATCAGATATACAACTTCGGTGCTGTTTTCTGGTGCCAGCACGGGGAAGGCCAACACACATCTGCTCTTGTATCCCACAGCAGCTGGTCCCAAGCAGAACAGTCAACTCAGCACATGGTTCAACACTGTGGGGAAATGCAGTCTCCAGCAGCCAGAGGAATTTCCAGTCTCTAATAACAGTTAGTTCCTCTGTGCTTGTCGTGGTTTTAAACCAATAACTAAGAAAATTACTTATTTCTTGCTGTGAGATATGGATTAGAACAAGAGCAAAACAGGCATAAAACTTAAAAGGGAAAAAAAAGAAAGTTTATTGACAAACTACAATAAGAACACCAGAATAAACTTCCAGAAAAACCTTTTCATCCCCTGTCTACCCACTATTCCCTTGTTCACACGACAAAAGAGACAAAACCTTTGGAACTTTGATGGTTAAAACAGTCCCAATTCTTGCTACAGTCTTTTCACCAGTCTTTATAGAGAAACAGAAGTTTCTTCCTGTTAATTTATGGAGTTTCTCACAAGAAAAACTATTTTTGTTATAGTTTTCCATTGCTCTAATGTTAGCTGCCCAGAGCTGCTGTTATTAGAGCCCACTCCTCCCATTTTTCACATCACTCTCAAGTGTGTATGGGCCATGAGTCTAGGGATGGGATTTTTAAGGATAAGTTATTCAAAGACAAAAAAAAAGTCTTCTTCATCTGTTTCCGTGAGCTTCACCAGAAAACAGTTTTCTCATTGCCTCTCAAGGCTTCAAATCTTCCAGCACTTCACTGTACCATAATTACTCTACTTTTTACTCAAAATTTACACTTTGAACACTCTATTCCTCCCTATATACTGTCATGAATTAAAGGAGTGTTTTCAAGACCTTATTGTCCATTTCCATAGTTTTAACAGAAAGATATTTCAGCTTAATTAAAGCATCTTCTTAATTCTCTACCTTTTCTGAAGCTTCTTTTCTTTCCTGTCACTAGCAGTTTATAAAGTCTCTTTTCATGTTGATCACTCTCTTTTCTCTGTCTGGATAAAAAGATTAATCCGCAAGTCTCATCTGGGAAATGAAAGAGTTAAAATCTTGCCCAGGCTGTTGTAGGTAGTTCTGTGGCCTCGGCCGGTGCAGGAGCTGGAGCCGTCTGCGATGGAAAGTTCCTCATGGCTGCTCTGAAGAGTGCAGTCGCCGCGCCCAGCCCGCTGCAGGCCCAGGGCCTCTCTCCTTCTTCACTCAGCAGTCTTCAGTGAATCCAGCCACAGCAAAAAACCTGCAGCCGAGCCAGAGATCGGCTCGGCCCGGCCCGGCCGGAGCCCGGAGAAAACCCCCTCCACAGGGCCCGCATCCCCCGGCCGGGAGACGCTGGGCCCAGCCCAGTCCCCGCCCGGCCACATGGCCTGGGCAGGGAGCGGGAAGCCTGGGGCTCTGCCGCCCTTCCCAGCCAGGAAACAAAGAGAACCAAGAGAGCTCTGGTTTTACACTTTAAGGTAGGGTTCACAAGTTGATCCCACTTTTCAATGGCCTAAACTGCTGTCAGTTCTCAGCAATGACCGATAATTGGTCAGGAGAAAAGACGCCAGGCAGATCCCAGCAACTTAAACTTTCTTAAAGGTAAAGTAACTCCATGACAGCTGTCCATGCTGCCCTGGTGCAGGCACCTTCTTTGTCTGGGCAAAAGCCTGGAAAAGAGAGGTGTTCCTGTGCAAGGGAAACAGAGATGGTGAAGGGTTGGAGGGGAAGCTGGGATGAGAGGCTTAGGTCACTTGGCCTGTTCAGAGGAGGAGGAGTTGGAGGAGACCAAGAGAAGACCTCATCCCAGTCTACAGCTTCCTCATGAGGGGGAGTGGATGGGCAAGCACTGATCTTTTCTTTCTGGTGACCAGTGACAGGACATGAGGGAATGGCTGGAGCTGTGTTTGGGCAGATTTAGTTTGAATATCAGGAAAAGAGTCTTCCCCTAGAGGGTGGTCAGATATTGAACAGGGTCCCCAGGAAATGGTCACAGTTCCAAGGCTCTTGAGAAGAGCTCAAGAAACATTTGGACAACGTTATCAGGCACAGGGTGGAATGGCTGTGGTGTCTGCGCAGGGCAAGGATTTGGACTCTATAATCCTTGTGGGTGCCTTCCGGGGTATTCAGTGATTCTATGGAGGCTGAGCTCTGGGCACAGTTGCTACTTCACTCCACAGCCAGACATCTCCAGTCAATGAACCTCTTTCTGATAGCAGCCATTCTTCAGAGGATGGACAAAGTGGTGAAAGATTCCGTGGTGGAACTTTTATCTCTCCATGTCCCAAGACCACATTCCTTGTAGACTATACTTGCCTACATTGACCTGGTCTCACTGCAATGTTCCAAGGGCTGAAAGAAGTTGTTAAAGGCTACACCAACTCCAACAGTTCAATGTCAAAAACTTTTTTGGTCTTCACAGAGATTTTTATCACACCAAAAAAAAAGGAGGAATTGTTTCCAGGTGGAACATTTAAGCATAACAAAAGGATTCTGGCATGCAGTTTTTGTGGGTAGTGGACCCTCTAACCACAAAGAAGTGGAAATTTCATGGCATGGAAAGAATTGGCAGATGTGGACCAAGTTATCCTGGTGCACTAGAGAAAGAGAGGTGTTTCACATGAATTTTCCCTCCACAGAGATTAAAGTTGGCCATGGATGCCATTAGCAATAAAATCCCTTTGGCATCTGGAATATCATTATCCTGCTAGCTTTGCAAGATTTAGAAGGCAGAAAGTAACCCAATGTCTGACTAAGCAAACTGGATGTAAGCCTGTGTTACCACTCGCTTCAGAGGCAGCCCCAAACACCTCCTCCCGAAACAAAGATTGAGCAACATCTCTTTCCCTGGTCATCTTGGGAGAGCATTTGCAGGGGAAATGACACAGAGGCAATGGCTCAAATGCAGCATAACTTTAATGAATCAGGAGAGGGAAATTAGATCATTTTGAGCAATGGTCATAGTGCTGTGAGCACAAGGGACAGATAAGAGATTGTGCCCCATGGCTGTGGCTGAGAACTCTCTAGAAGTCCATCTGCCTGCCCTACAGAGGGAGCAGGGCCAGCAGGTCCTCCCCAGGATGGCTGTGTGGGGCTCACAGCCCAGGGGAGCACAAGGGAGCAGGGACACAGGAGGGGAAGGAGAGAGAGGCAGAAGACAGAGGCAGGGATGGGCTGTGCTTCCCGAGAGTCCTTTTGCAAGTGGTGCTGGGGTTGCTCAGCCATTCAGGATACAACAAACTGATGCTCCATCTCCAGTGAAGTACCATCTTGTTGAGTCCTTAGGTTCATACCTTGGAATCATTGCCAGCAGCTTCAGCAGGGGAGGCACCTCGTGCCACAGAGGCC
Source organism: Pseudopodoces humilis (assembly GCF_049639895.1). Taxonomy (NCBI): domain Eukaryota; kingdom Metazoa; phylum Chordata; class Aves; order Passeriformes; family Paridae; genus Pseudopodoces; species Pseudopodoces humilis. The sequence goes on from NC_142228.1 coordinate 3,776,687, forward strand.
ACTGCCCAAGCCCGAGAGGCCAAAGCCCCCGGAGCTGATGGGCACTCCCTGAGAGCTGAGGATGCTGCCAACAGCAGCTGAGGTGGAGGATCCCACGGCGGTGTTCTGTGGGAAGGAGCTGAGGATGGGGCCGGGCAGGGTCACCACCACGGGCGAGGGCTGGATGGCCACGGTGGAGTCCTGGCACTGCCTGACACAGGGCTCGTTGCAGCTGCTGCCCAGCGGGGTGGGGCCGCAGGGCTGGCAGGGCCGGCACGGGGTGTAGCAGGACATGTCTTGGGGCTGTAGATGTACCTGGCAGACAGAGAAAGGGGGTAGAAAAGCGTAAGAGGCAAGTGACTAGAAGCCTGTAGAACACCACCACAAGGGAGAGAAGACATGAGCTCACACAAAGAGCTGGAAGGATCATAGGGAGGCCCACACGCTTCTCCTTCTCCCAGAGCCTGAAAGAGACTTGCAAAACACAACCAAGCCCCAGGAGATCCCTTCCTAGCCCATATCACAGGAGACACCTAACTGAGCTCCAACTTCTCTCCATTGTCACCCCTTTTGTACCCTTCCCTCTCCCATAGAAAGCAACCCCAGAATCAGGTAGAGAAGAAAGAGACAGTTTTGTGCTGAAAAATCTCGTGGAAGGGTAATGATGAGAATGAATAAAAGAAGAATAAAGAGCTTCAGAATTACCTTGTTCCGAAGGAGATTGTGTGGAGGAGAGGAGTGGATGAGAGAGTGAGGAGACGGAACAGCTTTTATACTGCTCCTGTGCTGCCCCAGGCCCACAGTCACTGCATGAGGACAGTAATTTTCCAACAGACTCATCTCCAAAGCAAAATATCCCACCCTAAAGCCCCAGGTTGTGTTTTGTTTTCCATCACCATTGCCAGTACATTTCCTCATTACTGACATGCCCATTATGCTATGTATACTCCTTTCAAGTTCCAGGATGACAGATCCAATGATTTCCCAAGATGGATCATGCCACTGTCACCAGAAGATGCACCCTCAAGTGCAGGAGGGGTCTGTGCAGATGTGGAACATGGAACTGAGAAATTTGGCAATGTTCCTTTCAAACCCCATTACAGAAAGGTTTGACTATCCCCCCGCCAATGCAGGAGTCTGTCCGGGGTACACAAAGGCAGCTGTGCTTAATGATGTAACTTATCCTTCTCCCTCAATCCTTTACAGATTTACTTGGAACAGTCATCCCCTCCCATGGCAGTTTCTGGGGGACTCAAATCACTGCCTTCAATCACCATAAAGAAAGAAAATGTCACCCTTCCTAAGGACCATGATTACAGTTGTGGTGGAGTCAGGTCTCTCCTCACTATATGAGGGGTGTGTTGGGGCTTGGCACAACACCTTGTTTGTTCCATTCTCCTCACAGTGCCATGAACTTTAGCTGCATGCCTTAAACCCTGACCAGCAGGAGTGACTTTCCCAAAACATGTTGACTGTCCTGCGAGCCCCTGAAGCTATGGGAGTGTTGGCAAGAAGGTCACACTGACAGCAATGGCTGTTGTGGCTGCCTGAAGCTGTGTACTTGGATACAGCCCAGTGCTTGCACCAGCTTTCCTGGGTTATGGGTGGATCTGCCCTTGCTGGAGGGCAATTGTGTCCCTGCAAGGGACATGGGTCTACAGACACCACACACCTCTGGCTTGGCCTCACACCAAAAGGCTGACACAAGGCCAACCCAAAATTAGAGCATGACTCGCCACAAGTAGGGAGAGTCTCTCCCTGGAAATTTGCCTACTGAAGGCATTCCCTTGCCCTCCTGGGACGCGTCCCAGCCGCCTCCATGTCTTCAGGGCAGAGAAGTGCATCACTCCTTGATGTGGTTTGAGAGCTGGTTTTGTACCCAGGGCCCTTATGAGCACATCCCCTCCCTCAATGTTCTCAGGTACGTGGCACTGCAGGGGTTGTCACTGACAGCCTTCATTTACCAGGGAATTGGACAAGTTCCTGCTTCCCCAAGGGTGCTGGGTTGCTCTCCAAGCAAGTCTTTTTGGGTATGGGAAATGAGGTATGCTGAAGCACAAATGCCAGGAGAATACTCAATGCATGAGACCATTGATGAGCCCCAACCAGTGGGGAGATGTTTTCTGCAACCCCTTCTATCCCTCCACAGAGCATTCAGGAGAGCTCCTCAACACAGCATGGTATCTCTGGCCAGGAGAACAAGGCTTGTGCAGCTTCTCCACCCTCCAAGTCTTTCCCAAGGTACATCTCTCACAAAAGAGAGCTGAGAGCTCTAAGATTGTAACATATTTCAGTCTGCAGACCATACTGCTGGAAGAGGTTTTTCATTTCCAAGTGCAGATCTCGTCATTTGTCCTTCTTGAATGCTAGAGGGCTCCTGTGGCCCAGTTCTCCAGACAATCACTTTATAGAATACTTGCTTTGTAGAAGCCATGACCTGGAATTCATTAGCAGGCTTTCACTGGTTGACTCTTGTCAGGCAGTCTTTTTTTTGACACCCATTCACTGCAGGGAAGGCTCCCCCACCTTCTCAGAACTCTTTTAGGGGATGCAGCAGCCTGGGAGATCTTGTAGGTGAAGACTCAGAGAGTCATTGTCTTCTCTGTCTCCACACTTCTTAGATTATCTTCTGTCATCTGAAAGACACCCCCTTCCTAAGCAGCCCAGGATATTGTCAGATCAGAATGACAGAAATGTGCCATTTCCACAAGGGCCCAGGGCTGTCTCATGGTGCCCTCCAGAACCCCTGTCCTCTGCTGTGAAGGTCTTTGGCAGCCATTCAGCTCCAGCCTGCAGTGGGGAGCAGATTTTTCTTCCCCCAGTGCAGGACGTTGGATAAAGGAGTTAAGCAGTGCTGGCCCCAGTCTAGGCCCTGCAGTGCACGAGGTGTGAGTGTCTGCCAGCTGGACTTTGTGCCCCTTGTCCCAACCCTTGGAGACCAACAATTTCACAGATTTCTGTCCTCTGTACTACCCTTTTCCCCAGACAATATTTTGTCAATTTGTCTCTAAGGATTGTTACAGGCAACAGCATCAAAGGCCTAAGTTAGACAAGATTAACATTTGCTGAACTTCCTTCACCCACCAGAGCCAGGCACAAAATCAGACAATGCAATGAGATTTGTCAAGCCTCTGGAAATCCATGCTGACACCTCATTGGCAACTTCTTTTAGCCTGAGAAATTGCTTCCAGGTTGATTTGCTCCATTTCTTCTGTAGGGATTGAGGTGAGGTTGATTGACATGGCTCTTTCTTCATGTCCTTCTTGAAGAAGTCCATTGGCTTTCTGGCAGTCCTGAGATGTATTCTGTGAGTGCCGAGTCTTTAAAAGGGAGATCAGAGCAACCAGACATCAACCATTCCTTGTGGGGTGCACAGCATCAAGTCACACACATTCATCTCAGTCTGTTAATATGTTCCCAACAGTTGATCCTGCCCTAGTGCAGGTAAGCCTTTCCTGCTGATGACTTTCCAAGGAGCCCAATCTCTTGACACCAATTCCTGCTAGTAAAAACCAAGGCCAAGATTCCCTTGAGTACCTCCACCTTTCCTCTAATCCTCATCCTCAATGAAGCTACTCCTGTCAGCCTTTGGACTTCTCATCTACCTGGAAGAATTTTTTGTGCCTGTCAAATATTTTGCCAGGTTCAAACCCAGTCAGGCTTTGGTTGTCCCTAGTCCTGCATACTCAGACAAACTGGCAAACATTCTCTCCAGAGAAAAGCTCAGTAATAGGAAAAGTATTGAAACATCTTGCTACAAGAGGAACTCTATACAGCTGCAATTCATTGCTCCAAGCCAACATCCCCTGCATTCATGGGACCCCATCCCACTTCCAACACATCTTTTGCTTCACTGACACAGCATCACACAAGGATATCCTTGGGTGCCTCATCTCAGCACATGAAAGGAGAGCAGGAATGTTGTAAATGAGGAAATGAAATGGCAGCACAGGTTGACAGAAACCAAAATACAACCTGAGCCACTAGGTGGAATATTTTATTTTTGAGGTGAGTCTGTCGGAAAATTACTGCCGTCATGCAATATCTGTGGGCCTGGGGCAGTGCAAGAGCAGTATAAAAGCAGGTCCTTCTCCTCACTCTCTCATCCAGTCCTCTCGCCTTCATCTCCTTCAGTACAAGGTGAGTCAGAAGTTTTTTCTCTTCTTTCTCTTTATACTTGTCCAATGCACCACAGCTCATACCTGCCCCAGTCCTACGTGGGGTCTTGGAACTGCTATCATCGGAGAGGGAACGGGAGGAAGGTCTGTCATCACCAGAGGCTCAAACTTGGTAAAGTGTCTCATGAGCAATGGACTAGAAAGGAACCTCCTTGGGCTTGGTTGCTGTTCAGAGGATTATTTTGGGCAGAAAGGAAGGTGATACCTGTGGATCTCATGGCAGAGTCCCCAACTTTTCCCTAACTTGTAACTTATGTACTCTCAGTGGGGTGAAAGACTGCTCTTCATCCACAGCTTCTGTTCTGCTTCCCCCTTCCCTCTGTGCCAGGTGCATCTACAGCCCCAAGACATGTCCTGCTACACCCCGTGCCGGCCCTGCCAGCCCTGCGGCCCCACCCCGCTGGGCAGCAGCTGCAACGAGCCCTGTGTCAGGCAGTGCCAGGACTCTCACGTGGTCATCCAGCCCTCGCCCGTGGTGGTGACCCTGCCCGGCCCCATCCTCAGCTCCTTCCCACAGAACACCGCCGTGGGATCCTCCACCTCAGCTGCTGTTGGCAGCATCCTCAGCTCTCAGGGAGTGCCCATCAGCTCTGGGGGCTTTGGCCTCTCGGGCTTGGGCAGTGGCCTCTGTGGCACGAGGTGCCTCCCCTGCTGAAGCTGCTGGTGACGGCCCTGGGGAAGGAAGCCAGGGACTCCCAGGATGGAACCGCCCTGGGGACCCAGCACCGGCTTGTTGCTTCCTGAGGGGCTGAGCAAGCCCAGCAGCCCCTGCAGAAGGACAGGGCCAGCCTGGGCTCTTGGGAAGCACAGCCCATCCCTGCCTCTGCCCTCTGCCTCTCTCTCCTTCCCCTCCTGTGTCCCTGCTCCCCTGTGCTCCCCTGGGCTGTGAGCCCCACACAGCCATCCTGGGGAGGACCTGCTGGCCCTGCTCCCTCTGTAGGGTAGGCAGATGGTCTCTTGAGATCTCCACCACAGTTATTTGGTGCAGACTCCTATCTGCCTGTAGTGCTCCTTTGGCTCAGATTTACTTAGTTTTCATCTTTTGACTCATTAAAATTCTGCTGCATTTGAACTGTTGCCTTATTGTCATCATTTCCCCTGTATATGCCCTTACAAAATGAGTAGGGGGGTTATTGGGTATGCTTGTACAGGGACCATTATCACAGGATTGTTTTGACTATGCTTAGAAGGTGATCCTCTGTTTTTCATACTTCTCTACCCATCTAGGACTGGATAGAATGATTCATCATGGTTCAGTGACTAGAGCCCCATCAGAGATGCTGTCAGTTTAAAAGGGAGATTTTCTTGACCCTTAGTGTTTCATTTGTCTGTCAGTGTCCCAGAAAAGCCAAAACCCTTGTGCCCCACCACCCAGGCAGTGTCCAGTTAGGGGAACCCTGTACTGAGCCATCCTGCTGGATCACAGGGCAGCTCGACTGACTCAGTCAGGGAAACACCCTCAGCCTCAGTGAGACCCCTCACAGGTCTTCCCACTTTTTGATGCCATAGTGAGTCTTCCATTGTATTTATGTATGTTCCCAGCCAGAGACTTCAAACAACAATGAAGGACTGACACAGACAGTTTATGGAATAATACTTTTCATCGTATAAGATTGTGACAGGGTACTGTTTGAGGATTGCCAGTGGTAGTATCTGACTGCAAAAATGTATTGAAAGAAATACAAAGCCAAGCTCTAATCCACGATAAAAGTGTTCAGTGTGCACAGAGTGTGGTTCTTATCCAACAAACATCCCAGGTTCAGCCTGTCAACAATCACAGCAGTTACAATGGGGTCTGGGCTCATGTTCCATTGCTGTTAACCAGCACTCCCAAGGTCCCTTCCCCTGGGCAGTATTCCAGCCATTCTGCCCCAAAACTGTAGTGATGCAGGGCGCTGTTGTGACCCAAGGGCTAGACACAGCATTTCTTCTTTTTGAACCTTATACAATTGGCCTTGGTCCATTGATGCAGCCTGTACAGATCCCTCTGTAGAACCTTTCTACCCTCTAGAAGATCAACAGTGACATTCAGCTTGGAGTCATCTGCAAACTTACTGAGAGGAAACAAGAATGCAAGGAGACTGAGATAAGAAGGGTTGCTTAGACCCCAAAACTGGCCAGGACTAGTCTTGCGGCTTGGACTATGATCAAGGGGCCTGGGACCATGTGTGAAGAGGAAAAGTGAGAAGTTCAGATGCGAAGAAGAGCTTGGAAGTCTTCATCAGAGACCACCAACGACCCCCAAATTGGGGAGGCACAAGTGCAGACAGGACCTGGAGCTAATTACCATATGAAGCGTGGCTAGGCGGGGTTAGGGAATGAATATGTATTAGGCATATTGCATAATCCTAGATTGTAGAGAATAAAAAGGAAACAGTCGTTGCTTTTGCACATATGCCTTTGGGAATGATCCCATATACGCCCAGCACTAGATAAAATACGTATCTACTTTACAACTTTAACAAGTTGTGGAGTTGTGGAGAAAAGTGTCTTTTCTGTGTATCAGGTCCTTTGACCTGGCTTCATTTCATGGGCAATTAAATTTCCAGAAGAATTGGAATTATTCTTTTACACTTTTCAAACACTTCAAGAAAGCTGACAGACTTCTTTCAGCTGTCTTCCCCCCTCAGTTCATGTACACCAACTTCCACCTCAGAGGCAGGCTCTCTCCACCCCACTTCCTCCATCCTCCTGCTGCTCATGAAAGAACCAGAGGGGGCCATCCAGTGCAATCCTGGAGCTCCGTTTCCCACTGACCTTAGTGGGAGAGGACAAGCTACATGGGTCACTCTTCCATCGCCCCTACTAGCCAAGGTGCTGGCCTGTGATGACAGGAAGAGAGATTTTATCCAGAGCCAGGAAGGTGCTCTCCCACACATAGTGCATCCTCTTTGCTGAAGGACTGGATTCCTGATCAGACCCTATCTCCCCTTCACTCAATCCACCAATGAGATGGTCCCATTCACCTCCTTATCCACAATTTTTTTTCCAATACTGGGATAATTACCATTGGTGTTGTTTGGGTCCCTATCTCAGCCCTGGTGTTCTCATGTGTGATTTGGGTATCTTACTCAACTACTGTGTTCTAAAATGCAGGTCAGATGGATGACTCACTCCTGATACTCTCAGAAGTGATTTGGGGCCCTCTCTGGACCCCTGTCCTCTGATAGTACTGGTCAAGCTCTAGAGTTGTGTTAAAAGCAGCCACCAGCCACCTCAGGACAAGTTTCACTGTTGCCACACCAAAAAATTCTGTCTTCTTACACCACCGTGACACCAGATACCTCAAACACTACATTAAGTCAATAGAGTTAATTAATATTTTTGAACACTTCACACTTAGATGAAAAAGGACTTTGTGAGCCCACACAACAAAACAACCTGCATCACTCATGATGATGAGAATGGAGAGGTCTATTTGCTCATGCCCCACACAAGACAGTTCCTCCATCACAGTCTCTCCTGGCCCTCAGGTGCCCATCAAAATGCTCAATCATTCCCCCTCCTCAGAGAGGAGAAGGTGAGAGAAGATAAGATTAAAGTACTGTGTGTTGAGATAAAGGCAGTTTAATGAAGAAAAGCAAGGAAAGACTGCAAAAACACAGCAAAAAATAAAAAATAATTTGATTATCACCTTCCATCAACTGGCAGTGTCCAGCCTCTCCTGGGAAGCAGGGACACAGTACACTTAGCAGTTTCATCCTTGATGAATAATCTGTTAATAAATGCTCCCCTGCCACCCTCCTCCTCCTTTCACTCGGCATTTTTTGCTGGCCACGATATCACATGGTATCAAATATCCCTTTGGTCAGCATGGGTCAGGCAGCCTGGCTATGTCCTCTCCCAACCTCTTGACCATATCCAGCTCCATGGCCTTTTGCAGAGGAGGGTGGAGAGACAGGGTTGATGCCGGGCAAGCATAGCCCAGAAAAACCCAAAATATTTCTGTTATCAGCAGCATTCTAGCTCCAACTGTGAAGAACCAGTAGAAGAGTTAATTTGGTGAAATAGAACTCCATCTTGTGCAGACCCTATACAATGCTGCTATCCATCACTGAACAGTCATCCCAAGCAAACCCTTACAAAAACAGCCCTTAAAAACATCTTTTCCCTTGGGCATATTGAGAAAGAACCTGCAAAGAATGACACAGACACTTGGACTGCGATGCAGCAGAAATTTAATAAGACAAAACACAGAAATGTCTGGAGACAGAAATGTCTCCAGCTCTGTCTGGAGATCTCAGTGCAGAGAGCATGAGGGACAGAAGGGAATCTGCCCCAGCAGGTGTTCCTCTTCCTGATCCAGAGAGGGAGAAGGTCCAGCAGGTCCTCCCCAGGATGGCTGTGTGGGGCTCACAGCCCAGGGGAGCACAGGGGAGCAGGGACACAGGAGGGGAAGGAGAGAGAGGCAGAGGGCAGAGGCAGGGATGGGCTGTGCTTCCCAAGAGCCCAGGCTGGCCCCATCCTTCTGCAGGGGCTGCTGGGCTTGCTCAGCCCCTCAGGAAGCAACAAGCCGGTGCTGGGTCCCCAGGGCGGTTCCATCCTGGGAGTCCCTGGCTTCCTTCCCCAGGGCCGTCACCAGCAGCTTCAGCAGGGGAAGCGCCTCATGCCACAGAGGCCACTGCCCAAGCCCGAGAGGCCAAAGCCCCCAGAGCTGATGGGCACTCCCTGAGAGCTGAGGATGCTGCCAACAGCAGCGGAGGTGGAGGATCCCACGGTGGTGTTCTGTGGGAAGGAGCTGAGGATGGGGCCGGGCAGGGTCACCACCACGGGCGAGGGCTGGATGACCACATGAGAGTCCTGGCACTGCCTGACACAGGGCTCGTTGCAGCTGCTGCCCAGCGGGGTGGGGCCGCAGGGCTGGCAGGGCTGGCACGGGGTGTAGCAGGACATGTCTTGGGGCTGTAGATGCACCTGGCACAGAGGACAGGGAGGAGGAGACCATGAGAAGTGTTTGAAGAGCAGCCTCACCACACCATGACTCAAGCCAAGACAGAGACAAGAGCTGGAGATGCATGGTTTTCCTCACATTTAGCCCACAAGTTCCCTGCCAAGAGTAACCAATCTCAGAAGGTTCCTGTCTAGACTATCACTCACTTCAGCAAGGCCCCAGCCTCCCTCCATATGACCCTTTCACATTTCACCTCTCACAGAGAGCAGTCCCATGATGCAGCATAGGACCAAGTGACAGGTATGCAGTGGAAAATTGGAGGAGGGGAGGGAGAGGGAGAGGGAGAGGGAGAGGGAGAGGGAGAGGGAGAGGGAGAGGGAGAGGGAGAGGGAGAGGGAGAGGGAGAGGGAGCGGGAGAGGGAGAGGGAGAGGGAGAGGGAGAGGGAGTGACCCAACTCACCTTGATCCAAGCAGACTGAGGCAAGAGGAGTGGATGAGAGAGTGAGGATGAGCCCTCTCTTATATTGCCCCTGCACTGCCCACAGTCACTGCACAAGGGTAGTAATTTTCCTACAGACTCACCTCCAAAGCAAAATATCCTCCCTAATGCCACAGGTTGTGCTTTTATTTCCATTAACATTGCCATTTCTTTTCCTCATTCTTGATGTGATCATTAGGCTTCTAAGGATGCTTTCAAGTATCGAGATGAAAGACTGAAGGATTTCCCAGGCAGGGATACATCAGTACAGGCAGAAGATGTGCTGGAGGCATCTCTGGAAGGAAGGGGTCATGGGAACAGGGAAAAATGGTAGTGCTGATTTCCACCCTCTTTTGCAGACAATAAGGTCCTGCTGAGGGCAAGGTGTGCAGTAGCTGCCTGGAGCTCTGGGCTTGGCTACAGCCCCGTATTGGAGAGGTTTTCTCTATGCATGGACAGAGCTGCCCTTGCTGGAGGGGAGCTCATCCTGGCCTGGAACAATGCCTGCAGACAGCACACCCTCCACACCAAAAGGCTGACACAAGGCCAACCCAAAATTGGAGTGTGACTTGCCACAGGTAGAGGGAGTCTCTCCCTGGAAATTTGCCTACTGAAGGCATTCCCTTGCCCTCCTGGGATGCATCCCAGCTGCCTCCATGTCTGTGGGGCAGGGAAATGCAGCACTCCTTGATGAAGCCTGGTTTTGTACCCAGGGCCCTCTTGAGCACATCCCCTCTGCTCAGAGTGTCCTCTTGGTTTCCTGTGCTTTTCCTGGACCTTTCTTAATCTTTGACCATAGGATGCCTAAGCTGCTACCAGCTTTTCTGATCTCTTTTACTCTTTACAGGTGCCTCTATGCTATCCAGCCTGCCAGATGCCTGATTTGGTGTAAGATTTTTGATGTCCCCAGGGCTGTACATTGCTGCTCATTTCCTCCCTAACATCAGCTCTTCCTCTCCATTTTCTTGGTGTGATGCTGCCCTTGAGTCCAGGGTTCACATCCAGTTCTTCCTTCTCAGAGGCAGCTGTGCATCACCGTTTTTTTCCCATGACAGACTCCATGAGACTGGAAAGGAATCTCTGAAGATCACCTAGCCCAACCACCCCTCTGTACAGCACTGGAGGATGCTCAGGGCCAAGTCCTAAATTTCTACAAGTGTGAACAATCTTCAACCTGCAGGTGTCAACTGCAGGCAAGTTCATCACCCTCACATTAACAACATATTTTCTAAGGTTTCCTCAGAATTTCCTGTATTTTCAGTGTGCCTATTTCCTCTTGTCCCTTCTCTGGAGAAGACTCAAGAAAGCCAAGCTCTGTGCTCTGGGCTCCTCCCACAGCTGTTCTAGCCATTGCTGAGCAGTGTGCCCAGATGCCCCGTCTCCTCTGGGGTGGACAACCCCACCTCAAGCAGCCCCTCCTGCTCCAGGGGCTCCAGTCACCTCACGGGCTCTGAGGCCCTTTGCTGGACCTGCATCAGTATGACTGTGCCTCTCTTACAGTGGGCAACTGCTCTTTGTGGCACTGATTTCTCAGCACTGCAGAGTAGTTGAGAGGGGTCACATTCCCAATTAGAGATCAAATCCCTTCCTAATGCAGCCTTGGATGCCGTCAGGTGCCAGTTCCACAAGGCCCAGGGCTGTGTTGTGATGTCCTGCAGGATCCCTTTCTGTACTGCAAAGCTCTTTGGCTGCCCCACAGCCCCAGCCTGTGGGGGGCAGGAGTTTCTCCCTCTGGCCTTTCAGGACTTTGCCCAAAGGGGTTAAACAATGATGGCCCCAGTCTGGGCCCTGTGGTGCACCAAGAGTGTCTCTGCCCATTTCATCCCACTCGTCACAACCCTTGGAGACCTGCAGCCAAGCCAGTTTCAGTCATGAACTTCCAGAAGTCAGGATGCCCAAAGTCTGGTCTTTCTTCCAGCTTTCAGCTGCATTCCCTGACTGCCAGAACCTCCTGAAGAGTGTTTAGAGGTGTTTCCACTGGTGCCAAGGCTCATGTGGTCATCCCCAGGTTGCACTTCATTCTAGTCTGTTTAAATGTTCCTACAGCTGATCCTCCTCCTCTGCTCTGGGGAGGACACCTACTCCAGATTCCCCTATTCCCAACTTTCTGAGGAATATCAGGAACCTCATCCTGTGACAGGAAAGGTTGCCAGTGAAGACCAAGGCCCAGAAGCCTTGGAGAACCTTCCCCTTTCCTGTACCCCTGCCCCAGTGAAGCTGCTCCAGTCAGCCTTGGCTCAAGCCTCCCTTTTGCTGTTGCCCTGTGTGGAAGATCTTTTTGTTTCCCACCACAAACTCTCCTGATTCAGCTCCAGGTGGGCTTTGGCTTTCCAACCCCAACCCTGGAATACTCAGAAGACCTGGCAAATGATCTGCATCAGCAAAGGGCATCAAGGGGAAGGGAGAGGAAAGCATTTCCCTGGAGAAGCAGTGTCCAGTGGACATTGGAGTGAGGTGAGAGGGAGGAGAGAGCAGCAGGCAGGATGTGCTGCGAGGAGAGGAGCCTTTGTGTGCTCTGCTGCTCTGTGCGGGGCAGGGCAGAGCTGGGGCTGTCCCTGCAGAGGCAGCTGCCAACAATGGCAAGGCACTGCCCCGAGCCAACATCCCCTGCCTGCACGGGACCCTGCGGCATGGGGGCACATCCTGTGCTGCACGGACACGCTCCCATCCCGGGTGTCCTCAGGCCTCGCACGGCACACGTGAAAGGAGCTGCAACACAGACCAAGCACGTCAGAAATGAGGAAATGAAACGGCAGCGTCGATGGGAATCAAACCACAACGTGTGGCGTTAGGGAGGAGATTTTGCTTTGGAGGTGAATGTGTTAGAAAATTACTGCCCTTGTGCAGTGCCTGTGGGCCTGGGGCAGTGCAGGAGCAGTATAAAAGGGGGCCCTTCTCCTGGCTCTCTCATTCACTCCTCTCACCTCCATCTCCTTGGGATCAAGGTGAGTCTCAAGCCCTTTCTTTTCTTCCTCCTTTGGCCTTTTTGATCACCTTCTCTGCTTTTAATCCCATCTGGGTTCTTGACAACAGCTTGTTATGGGGGAGAGAAGGGGCAGAAGCCGTGCATGGAGAGAGGCGGGTTTTGTCTGAGATGTCTCCTGACTTCTGGCCGAGGGGTGGAAGTCCCTGGGCTCGGTCACTCTTCAGGAGATTCTTGGGGGCTTGAGCAAACAGTGAGGCTGCTGGGCCTCTCTAAGCAGCCTCCAGCTATCTTCTCCTTCTCTGCTTTTCTCCATCACGGTGGCCCAACACACTGCTGTGACATAGCCCTTTCTGAACTCTGCTTGCTCCTGTCCTCTCTGCCCCACAGGTGCATCTGCAGCCCCAAGACATGTCCTGCTACACCCCATGCCAGCCCTGCCAGCCCTGCGGCCCCACCCCACTGGCCAACAGCTGCAACGAGCCCTGTGTCAGGCAGTGCCAGGACTCCACCGTCATCATCGAACCCTCGCCCGTGGTGGTGACCCTGCCCGGCCCCATCCTCAGCTCCTTCCCACAGAACACCGCCGTGGGATCCTCCACCTCAGCTGCTGTTGGCAGCATCCTCAGCTCTCAGGGAGTGCCCATCAGCTCTGGGGGCTTTGGCCTCTCGGGCTTGGGCAGTGGCCTCTGTGGCACGAGGTGCCTCCCCTGCTGAAGCTGCTGGTGACGGCCCTGGGGAAGGAAGCCAGGGACTCACAGAACAGTACAAGCCCAGGGATAGAGCACTGGTGCTCTATCTACCACTCAGAGTGACTTCTTTCTCATCTTTTGACTCATTAAAGCTCTGCTGCATCCCATCCCATGCCTCTGTGTCATCCTTTCCCCTGCACATGCTCACCCAACATGTCCAGCAAGAGAGGTGCTGCTGTGCTGTGTTGTTGGAAGTGGTATTGCCATTGTTGTCAGCATTGCATTCATTATGTTAACACAGCATTGATTACTCATATTAAGTGTCACCTTTCTAAATTACTGTGCCTCTCTCTACCTGCAAGAATTACCCGATACCATTCAGCAACCATTCAGATACTCCAAGAATACTTCCAGTTCTTCCACCAAAGCCTTCTCTTCTCTGTTGTCAGCAAGCCTGTGCCCTCAGCCTCTCACCCACAAGTAAATGTCCCACCTCACCCACCATTCTGGTCAATCTTCCTGTATTTCACTTCCCTTGCTAGAGATCTTTCTGTGTTACAGTCCACTAGGCAGCACAGCATGCTTGATGCCATCTGGGGTGTGCTGAGCAGAGTGGGATCTTTGCTTCCTTAAATATCCTGTTGACGGTCATGCTCTGATAGCCCAGGATGTTGATGACAATCCTTGGTGTCCAGGAACACTCCTGGCAGTTCCTTCTGTTTTGATGGTGTTACCACAAAAGCACCTCACCTGGGCCCTACTTTTCAGAGTCTGAGAAGACCCTGCCACATCCTACAAAGCCAACTTCAAATCTGGACTCTGCATGGACATGTGGCACTATGCCCACCTGTGTCCTGCAGGAGTTCAGCCACTCCCCTCACTCAGATGGTCATGCACAGCCCTTAGAGGCCCTCAGCCCACACCTGTTGCCTCTCATTGCCTCCCTCCCTCCAGAAACTCTCCCAGGAAAGTTGCAGTCTGGAAATCCATGATATCAGAACAGCCCAGGAGAAGAAAGGACTGAGACCCTTAAGGAAGACATGGGGACACTGGAGAGTGAAAACTGGGCATGAGCCAGCAGTGTGCATTTGCAACTCAGAAATTCCATCAGGTCCAGGGCTGCCCAAACAGAAACATGGCCAGCAGGTAAAAGGAGGGGATTCCCCACTTCTTATCTGCTCTTGTTAAACCTCACCTGGAACCCTGAATCCAGTCTGGAGTCCTCAATTCAAAGTAGGCATGGACCTGTTAGAGCAGCTCCAAACAAGGACTACAAAAATGATCACATGGATGCATTGCCCGTAAGATGGAGAAAGGCTGGAGGGAGTTGCTGTTTTTGAGGCAGGAGAAGAGCAGGCTCTGGGGAGACCTTATTGCATCCTTTTGATATGTGAAAGTGGATGAATTAAGTTGGAGAGACATGCTTTATCAAGGCCTGTAATAATTGGACAAGGAGCAAGAGTTTTAAACTGAGATAGTATAAATACATATAGGACAAAAGGAAGAATTTTACTGTGATGAGTGTGATAAGACACTGGGAAATGTTGCCAAGGAAATCATGGGGTGTCCCATTTTGGGAAGGGTTCAAGGTCAGGTTTACTCAAATCTTATGTGATGTGTCCATGATCAGTGTCCATGGCAGCAGGGTTGGACTAGATAAATCTTAATGGTCTCTTCCACCTAGACCCATTCTCTGATCCCATGATAACATGGGTCTGTGAGAGGGCAGCACAAAGCACAGTGTCACTCCCTTTGGGAACATCCTGTGTTAAGATCGGATCTTCTGGAGTCTGATGGGAATCCAGTACCTGTGTCTGGTCAGTAACACATTCAGTACTGAGTACTTGAGCTGAGCAAGGAAAAGGAAAACAAGAGCAAAAAGAGTGGATGTTTGTCCCTGGACAAGGCAGGGAAATCCTATTCTGACCCCAAGTGGCAGAGAAACTCACAACCCAGAGGGTCACTGGGTGCACACTGAGCCCACCCAATGCCAGCCTGTGTTGACAGCCAGTGCAAAACCAGCCCCAACATCCCCCTCCCACAAACACCCCTGGGACACCCTCTCAGCCTTGGGAGAGTGTCTGCAGGGCAAAGGATGACACAAAGGCGTGGGCTGGGATGCAACAGAATTTAATGAGTCAAAAGAGGGAAAAGAGGGGGATCCAGGTGGAGGCCACAGTGCAGGGAGCAGCTTCAGCAGGGGAAGCGCCTCGTGCCACAGAGGCCACTGCCCAAGCCCGAGAGGCCAAAGCCCCCAGAGTTGATGGGCACTCCCTGAGAGCTGAGGATGCTGCCAACAGCAGCTGAGGTGGAGGATCCCACGGCGGTGTTCTGTGGGAAGGAGCTGAGGATGGGGCCGGGCAGGGTCACCACCACGGGCGAGGGCTGGATGGCCACGGTGGAGTCCTGGCACTGCCTGACACAGGGCTCGTTGCAGCTGCTGCCCAGCGGGGTGGGGCCGCAGGGCTGGCAGGGCCGGCACGGGGTGTAGCAGGACATGTCTTGGGGCTGTAGATGCACCTGGAGAGAGGACAGGGAGGAGCAGACTGTGAGGGGTGTTTGAAGAGCAGCCTCACCACACCCTGAGGGAGATCCTTTCTCTCAGCCCCCAGGAGCACCACCAAGAAGGCCAAAGCCCGGAACGACCTCACCCAGCCCACAGGTCAAGAAACACCTCAGTCTATACCCAGCCTTTCTGCACAATACATCTGCCCTCTCCCATGGTAAACAGCCTTAAGGCACAGCAGGGAACAAGGAGAGAGATATATGCTTAAATATCCCAGAAAAGTACAAAGTGGAAGAGAAAAGGAAGGAGGAAGGGCACAAGGAGATCCCAGAGGAAGACAAGGGCTTAAAATTCACCTTGTTCCCAATAAGATGGAGCTGAAGGAGAGGATGGGAGAGTGAGGAGAAGGTCCTGCTTTTATAGTACTCCTGTACCGCCCCAGGCCCACAGTCACTGCACTAGGGCAGTAATTTTCCTACAGACTCATCTCCAAAGCAGACTGTCCTCCCAAATGTCCCAGGTTGTGTTTGGGTTTCTGTCAACGCTGCCATTTCATTTCCTCATTGCTGACATGGCCATTAGGCCACAGAGGATCTTTTGAAGTGTTGGGATGAGAGGCCCGAGGCTTTCCTGAGCATGATCACGTCAGTGCAGGCAGAAGATGTGCCCCCATGTGCTGGAGAGGTCTGTGCAGGCAGAGCATGTGGCTGTGGGGAAATAAGTGGTGAGTGTTTTTACAAACCCCTGTAAGGAAACATGGTCCTGGCTTCCCACCAATGCAATCCCCTCCTGAACACCTGAAGTCTTCCCTGCATGTGGGCATGCTGCATCCCTCTCCCTCCCTGGTGCCTGCCTGCTCAGGCCACGAGTCACTGGGCATTGCCTCTCTAGGCACATTTGTTACATTACTGCTTTCAAATGGCTTTGCCCAAGGAAATCTTCTCCTTTGGTGAAGACATTTCCTGGTTTATTTGGCAGAGTTGTCTCCTCTCGCTGCCATCTCCGGGGTACCCCAACCAGTGCTGTCAGCAGATTGGTGGAAAGAGAGCACTGTCCTCTCAAAATCCCTTGACCACTCAACAAGTCCTGTGGGCTCAGGTGCCTCTCCCCTCACCACGTGAGCGATATATTGGCTCTTGGGACATCGCTGTCTTTATCTCCCTCTCCTCACCCCATGATACACTTTGGCTGCATCCTTTGCAGGCTGAGGGCAGAAGGCCTTTGGGGCTACCTGGAGCTGTGGTGTGTGGGGACAGCCCAGTGCTTGAAGATAGTTTCCCTAGAAAAGGAATGGAGTTGCCCCAGGGATTGAGGCCTGGCAGGATCCTGCAGTGCCACACGCCTGGGGAGGCTCAGGGAGGGAATGCACTCAGAAAAGCCCTGGGTACAAAACCTGCTCTCAAAATACACCAATGACTGATGCACTTCCCTGCCCTGCAGACATGGAGGCGGCTGGGACGCATCCCAGGAGGGCAAGGGAATGTCTTCAGTAGGCAAATTTCCAGGGAGAGACTCTCCTTACCAAGTCACGCTCCAATTTTGGGTTGGCCTTGTGTCAGCCTTTTGGTGTGAGGCCAAGCCAGAGGTGTGTGGTGCCTGCAGGCCTGTCCAAGGCCTGAATTCCCCTCCAGCAAGGGTAGCTCCATCCTGGCCCTGGGGATGCTTGCAGGACTGACAATATGTATTGAAAATGTGGCCTGTGCTTGTGTCCTGCAGATTATGATACAAAATGTGCAGGAAATTGTGTTGTGGGGTGAGGAGAGAGGGAGGAATATGGTGTTATCCCAAGAGCCAAGAGACCCCTCTGACAGAGAGGACAGTGAGGCCCAGCCCAAAAGGGCTCCTTCAGGAATCACAGGATTAGGGAGGGCAACAATCTTCTGCCAGCAGTCTGCTGACAGCACTGATTGGGGTACCCCAGAGATGGCAGCACATGGGGGCACATCTTCTGCCTGCACTGACGTGATCATGCTCAGGAAAGCCTCGGGCCTCTCATCCCAACACTTCAAAAGATCCTCTGTGGCCTAATGGCCATGTCAGCAATGAGGAAATGAAATGGCAGCGTTGACAGAAACCCAAACACAACCTGGGACAATTGGGAGGACAGTCTGCTTTGGAGATGAGTCTGTAGGAAAATTACTGCCCTAGTGCAGTGACTGTGGGCCTGGGGCGGTACAGGAGTACTATAAAAGCAGGACCTTCTCCTCACTCTCCCATCCTCTCCTTCAGCTCCATCTTATTGGGAACAAGGTGAGTTTTGAGCCCTTGTCTTCCTCTGGGTTCTCTTTGTGCCCTTCCTCCTTCCTTTTCTCTTCCACTTTGTACTTTTCTGGGATATTTAAGCATATATCTCTCTCCTTGTTCCCTGCTGTGCCTTAAGGCTGTTTACCATGGGAGAGGGCAGATGTATTGTGCAGAAAGGCTGGATATAGACTGAGGTGTTTCTTGAGCTGTGGGCTGGGTGAGGTCGTTCCGGGCTTTGGCCTTCTTGGTGGTGCTCCTGGGGGCTGAGAGAAAGGATCTCCCTCAGGGTGTGGTGAGGCTGCTCTTCAAACACCCCTCACAGTCTGCTCCTCCCTGTCCTCTGTGCCAGGTACATCTGCAGCCCCAAGACATGTCCTGCTACACCCCGTGCCGGCCCTGCCAGCCCTGCGGCCCCACCCCGCTGGGCAGCAGCTGCAACGAGCCCTGTGTCAGGCAGTGCCAGGACTCCACTGTGGCCATCCAGCCCTCGCCCGTGGTGGTGACCCTGCCCGGCCCCATCCTCAGCTCCTTCCCACAGAACACCGCCGTGGGATCCTCCACCTCAGCTGCTGTTGGCAGCATCCTCAGCTCTCAGGGAGTGCCCATCAGCTCTGGGGGCTTTGGCCTCTCAGGCTTGGGCAGTGGCCTCTGTGGCACGAGGCGCTTCCCCTGCTGAAGCTGCTGGTGACGGCCCTGGGGAAGGAAGCCAGGGACTCCCAGGATGGAACCGCTCTGGGGACCCAGCACCGGCTTGTTGCTTCCTGAGGGGCTGAGCAAGCCCAGCAGCCCCTGCAGAAGGATGGGGCCAGCCTGGGCTCTTGGGAAGCACAGCCCATCCCTGCCTCTGCCCTCTGCCTCTCTCTCCTTCCCCTCCTGTGTCCCTGCTCCCTTGTGCACCCCTGGGCTGTGAGCCCCACACAGCCATCCTGGGGAGGGCCTGCTGGCCCTCCTCCCTCTCTGGATCAGGCCGATGGACACCTGCTGGGATCTCCACCACAGCCATGTGATGGAGATTCTGAGCTGACCCTGGTAATCTGTGCACTGAGGCCTCCATTCAGAGTGACCTCGTTCTCATCTTTTGACTCATTAAATTTCTGTTGCATCCCAGCCCACACGTCTGTGTCATCCTTTCCCTGTTTTCAGTCTCCCAAGATTCCCAGGGAGGGAGATGTTGCTCAGGGATGGTTCTGTGTGACAGATTTAGGAGAAGGTGTTTCAGTGCCTTTTTAGACAGGAGAGTTAAATCTGCTTTGTCATGGTATTGCTGCTTTTTCTCCTTCTTGATTTGTCTGGAGCTGGTAGAATGAACCAATCCTCTTCACTGGTCCTGTCTACCCCAAGGGTGATTTTCTGTCTCTGACCAAACCATTCTCCTCTCCACACCCAGTAATCACTGGGCCTAAGTCAAGTGCTTTAACCTTCTCACCATGCTGGCCACCCTGCACCAAACTCACTCCACTTGGTCCTGGTGGTTCTTGCATTACAGCCTGTCCCCAGCACAGGGCACGGCACCAGGTGAGTGCTGAGCAGAGCGGCATCACCGCTGCCACCCATCTCCTGGTTCCACTCCTGCTCATACAGCCCAGGGTGCTGGTGACAGCCCTTGGTGCCAGGCCACAGTCAGGGCAGTCACCCCTCTTCTGATGTGGTGACTGGAAAAACCCCTTTCCCTGGGCCTGCTTTGAGGCTGCTGCTGCTTGCCAGGGGCTGAGGGATGTGTGGGGAGACAAGGCTGGTTGGTCCCAAGTCAGCTGCCCTTCAGGGCTCTGGGGATAAGTGTGTCACTGTGCCTAGCTGTGTCCCGCAGCAGTTCAGCCCTCCCTCAGCTGCTTTTGGACAGCACTTTGAGTCACTCAGCCCACGCTCACTGCCTGTATTCCTGCCCAATGTGTTTTCCTGCCTCCATCTCTCCAAAAATCTTCCTAGGGAGCCCTGAGGAGAGACAAGGAAGGTGTAAGGCAAAGAGGACAAGCACTGCCTGCCTGTAGATCTTTGTGACCAGCACTAAGCACTGAGCAGTGCTTCTCATGATCTGCTGACCCAGTGGGAAGGGGGAGAATGACATACCCTGGTGTCAAGATCAGGACATTCTATGAAGGAATGGGAGAAAAAAGAGAAAACCAAGTGGTTCCAAGGCACCAGCAAACCAACGCCCAGGCAGTGTCCAAAGAATGTCTGCTCTGGGAAGATTGTCCACAGCTTTATTGCTATGCATGATATTATATCTGCCCAGTGTTGTGGTGGAATCACCATCCCTGGAGGGATTTAAAAGACATCTAGTTGTGACACTTTGGGACATGGTTTAGTGTTGAGCTTCAAAGAGCCGGATTAATGGTTGGACCCCTTAATCTTAAAGGTCTTTTCATACCAAAGTGATTGCATCATTCTACATGACCTGGAATTGCTCTTTGGTCAGTTGAGGTCATTTGTCCTGATTGTATCAGCTCCAGCTGCTTGCCCACTCCTGGCCTCCCCTGTGGGTGATGCAGCATAAGAGAGATGGTCTTGATGGTGGACCACCCCTGTGCAGCAACAGGTCAGGCTTTGATGTGCTCTTTGCACTGGTTTGGCCACAAATTTGAAGCACAGAATGATATTGGCTGCTCTGAGGACAATGACCTCCAGCCCAGTCAGCACCAGTACAGACTGGAGTAAGAGATTTAAAAACCACAATTGTCTTAAACACTGTCAATGCCACAGAATAAAATAAGCCACTACAGTGGGACCTTGAGATAAGCACAGAGAGAGGAATTTGCTACTGAAAGGTGATAATTCCAGGCCTGTTGAGACAGATCTGGGGAGCATCCGGACAAAAATTCCCACTGTGGCAGACTGTGGGAAAGGAAGCAACTGCTTATACACATTCCTTTCCAAGCTGTGGGAACTGTATCTACACCCTGAGGATACCCAGAACTTGGACTGTACCAAGGTGATACCCCAGAAGAACAGCTTGGGGACCCCCAACACTGAGAAGACCAGAAGGAAAAACCAATAGGATGCTGCTGGATCCACAGGGTAGTGGTATCTTTCAACTTAAACTGTCTCACTCTCTTCCTCTCTCCCACCCTCCCCTCTCTCCTATTTCTTTTTATCTGTCTCTACGTCACATTTACCATTAAATAAAATTCATACTATTGACTTTGGCATATGGTCACATCTGCACCTTAATTTGAACAGAGGCACTTCTTAAAAATCAGATCAAAACAACTGGTCCTCCATTCCATCTCCTGTTGTACCCTGGGGCTTTTCTTGGTTTGCACCTGCCCCTGGAGAGTGATGGCAGCCAGGGCAAGATAAAGTGCCTTTCCTTCTCTCCTTTCTCTTCCTCTCTCCTTGTATCCAATTCCATGAGACTTTTGGGGTTTCTGCCCTTCCAGGGCCCTCCACAACCCAGGCTTATCAACCAATGTCAGCAGTGGCCACATGCCCCTTCTGCAGAATGAGCACCAAGGCCAAGAGAGATCTGGGCAAAGCAGGGTCTGATGGTCAGGGGATCAATTGGGGTCATGGCTTCCTTCCTCCTGTGAAAGTTAGAGTGTCCCTGGAGAATTTTGGGAGCATCCAAGTATTTATACTCACAGGCTCAATGTTCAAGTGGAAACCAGTGATGACTGGTGTCCATCAGGGATCAATACAGGGACGAACATTTGTTAATACGTTCATCAGTAACAGAGGTAGTGGGACTGAGTGGACACTCAACAAGTTTGTGAATGACACCAAGCTGAGGCTTGAGGAAAGCATTTCAATTCAGAGGGATCTTGGCAGATTAGAGAACAGTCCCATGGGAAGCTCATGAACATCAACAAGGCCGAGACTTGAAGAGAAATGGTTTAGACCAGCCCTGTTGAGAAGGAACCAGAAATAATGGAGGCAGAAAAATCAGCCATGAGCCAGCAATGTGTTCTTGACATCAAGAAATTCAACCATGTCCTGGTCTGCACAAACAGAAATACGGCCAGCAGGTCAGCTCTCATTAGACCCCATGTGGAGTCTTGTGTCCAGTCAGGAGTCCCCAGTTCAAATACTCACAGACCTATAAGAGAAGCTCCAGACAAGGGCTGCAAAAAAGCAAAAATGATCACATGGATGCATTACCCCTGCCATGGAGAAAGGCTGAGGGACTTGCGTTTTTTCAGGCAGCAGAAAAACAGGCTCTGGGGACACTTTATTGCAGCATTTCAATATGTAAAGGGGATGGATAAGGAAGTTGCAGAGAGACATTATATCAAGACCTGCACTGACTGGACAAGGAGCAACCCTTTAGAACTGAAATAGGGTAGATGTAGATGTGACATAAGAAAGAAGTTAATGATGTGTTGGGAAATGGAAAATGGTGTGTCCCATCATGGGAAGTGTTCAGGATGAGTGTTAATGGAACTTTGAGTAACTGATATAGTGGCACAATACTGTTAGGAAGGGTTTGCCTGGCACCTGATGGGAAGTTGGAACCTGTGTCCTTGCAGTAACACATTCCCTCCATGGTACCTCCAATGCAGTGCTGAGCTGAGTAAAAAACAATGAAAAAGTGTGTGAAGGAAGTAATAGTTAGCCACTGAACTGTTTATAGAAATTCCATTCTGATGCAAAGAGGCAGAGAAACTCACAACCCAGAGGGTCACTGGGTGCACACTGAGCCCACCCAATGCCAGCCTGTGTTGACAGCCAGTGCAAAACCAGCCCCAACAACCCCCTCCCACAAACACCCCTGGGACACCCTCTCTGCCTTGGGAGAGTGTCTGCAGGGCAAAGGATGACACAAAGGCGTGGGCTGGGATGCAGCAGAGCTTTAATGAGTCAAAAGAGGGAAAAGAGGGGGATCCAGGTGGAGGCCACAGTGCAGGGAGCAGCTTCAGCAGGGGAAGCACCTCGTGCCACAGAGGCCACTGCCCAAGCCCGAGAGGCCAAAGCCCCCGGAGCTGATGGGCACTCCCTGAGAGCTGAGGATGCTGCCAACAGCAGCTGAGGTGGAGGATCCCACGGCGGTGTTCTGTGGGAAGGAGCTGAGGATGGGGCCGGGCAGGGTCACCACCACGGGCGAGGGCTGGATGGCCACGGTGGAGTCCTGGCACTGCCTGACACAGGGCTCGTTGCAGCTGCTGCCCAGCGGGGTGGGGCCGCAGGGCTGGCAGGGCCGGCACGGGGTGTAGCAGGACATGTCTTGGGGCTGCAGATGCACCTGGACAGAGGGCAAGGAAAAGTAATGAGAGGTGTTTGAAGAGCAACCCATCACCACACTGTGCAGCTGCCCTGTCAAGCCAAGATGGGAACAAGAGCTGGAGGTGTTGTACTGATGCCCACAAGCTTCTCCTTCCTTTTAGCCAAGAAGTTCCCTGCCAAGAACCAAGCCCAGAGTAATCGCACCTATCCCTTCACTCACTTTAATCAAGTCCCAAACTCTCTCTATGCTCACTTTCTGTTCCTGTCCCTCGCCCATCATAAGCTGCTCCATGACCTGGCATAGAACAAAGGGGCAGGTATGTGCAGAAAACTGAAGCAAGAAGAATAGAAGGAGTGAGTGGAGAAAAGTCTTCACTCTTACCTTGTTCTCAATGAGATGGAGATCAGAGGACTGGATGTGAGAGTGAGGTGAAGGACTGGCTTTTATACTTCTCCTGCATGGCCCCAGGCCCACAGTCACTGCACTAGGGCAGTAATTTTCCTACAGACTCATCACCAAAGCAAAATATCCTCCCTAACGCCACAAACTGTACTTTTATTTCTGTCAACGCTGCCATTTCATTTCCTCATTTCTGACATTCCTGCTCATGCAGTCTTTCACGTGCCACAATGAGAAGATACCCTATGAAGAGTCATGCCAGTGAGTGCAGAAGTACAGAACAGGTCCTGTGCAGGCAGATGTTGGCTTGGGACAGTGAAGTGCTGTTTGTAATTGCAGTGGGTGAGCACCAAGTCAAGGATTGCCTGAGAAAAGCCAACCCATACAAGCTTAGGTAGGGTAGAAGGGATGCACAGGCCTCATCTACCTGGCCTGAGGCTTGTGTCAGCCTGTGGTGGGGGGCTCTCCTGAATGCTTTACAGAGTTAAAGGTTTGCAGAAAACATCTCCCCATCATCTGGGACACATCCCTGGGCTTCACATGACCTGACTTCTTCTGGCATTAGCGCTCCTCATGCTTCCTTTCCCCGGACCCAAAAGCTGCCTCAGCCTGGAGCACAAATCAGCACCACTGGAGAAACTGGAAACTTGCCCAACTCCCCAGTGAACAAGAGCTGGAAGGACCCTGTGGTACCACATGCCTGGGGATGCTCAGGGAGGGGACATGTTCAGAAGGGCCCTGTGTGCAAACCCAGCTCTCAAACCATACCAAGCAGGGCTGTACTTCCCTGCCCTGCAGACATGGAGGCAGCTGGGGAGCATCCCAAGAGGGCAAGGGAATGCCTTTAGTAGGTAAATTTCCAGGAAGAGACTCTCTCTACCTGTCGGGAGTCACGGTCTAATTTTGGGTTGGCTGTGTTCTAGCCTTGTGACGTGCTGTGTGCAGGCCCATGACCCACACAAGCTGAATTCCTCTCCAGCAAGGGCAGCTCCATCCACGCCTCAGGAAAACCATCTTCAGTGACAGGGCTGTTCCTTGTACAGAGCTCCAGGCAGCTCAAACAGACATTGCCCTCAGCATGAACTTGTTACCATCACTCCCACAGCTCAGAGAGCTTTTGGGACAATCAACTGGTTTTGGAAAAGTATCTTTGGCTAGTATGGTGCCAATGTGTGGGGCCAAAGTGTATGGTGATCTGAGGGAAACTGGGAAGAACGAGGTATTTACTGAACCTCCACACACCCCTACAAGAGTGAGGAAGGGACCCAACTCCATGAGGCATCTCAAGGATTCCTGGGGCTCAGGAGAGCAAAGTTATCTTCCCTCACAACTGCTGATGGTACACAATGGTAACCCCAAAAGGAAGCCATGAGGGGGGACAACCTTGCCAAACAAACTGCCACATGAGGAGAAGACAGGCTTGGTGGGAGATTATGCTCGGCTGCCTGCAAAGAGGGTAGAAAACAACCACAGCATATTTCTCCAGATAGGTGTCAACTGTCTGCACAGACCCCTCCAGCACATGCAACTCATCTGCATGTACTGATGTGTCACTGCCCAGAAAACCCTTGGGTCTTTCATCTCAATGCTTGAAAAGATCCTTGGAGGCCTATTGGTCACGTCAGAAATGAGGAAATGAAAATGGCAGCGTTGCTGGAAACAAAAGCACAACCTGTGGCGTTAGGGAGGAGATTTTGCTTGGGAGGTGAGTCTGTAGGAAAATTACTGTCCTTGTGCAGTGACTGTGGGCCTGGGGCAGTGCAGGAGCAGTATAAAAGCAGGACCTTTTCACTCTCTCATCCACTCTTTACAGCTCCATCACACCGGGAACAAGGTGAGTTTCAAAGACTTTTCTCTTGTTCTGCTCCTTGTCTTCCTTTTCCTCCTCTTCTGGGTTGTCTCTGCACATCTCTGTCATATTCTGGGGTCCTGAGAAGGTTTATTCTGGGAGAGGAAAGGATGCACACAGTGGGGAAATAAAAAGGTTCAGCCTTTGCAGAGACGTCTCTGGAGCCATGGCCTACTTGGGGTCCACCCTCAGCCTGCAATTCCTTCTGCGTTCTTCTGAGGGAAAGGAGATGCCTGTGGGCCCCTGGAGAAGTCCTTTATGATGAGGAAAAGGGTCTCCCTCATGTAGGAGGGTGACACATTACACTTCAAACATCCTTCATGCCTTGATTTTCCCTTCTCCCTCTGTCCAGGTGCATCTACAGCCCCAAGACATGTCCTGCTACACCCCGTGCCAGCCCTGCCAGCCCTGCGGCCCCACCCCGCTGGGCAGCAGCTGCAACGAGCCCTGTGTCAGGCAGTGCCAGGACTCCACCGTCATCATCGAACCCTCGCCCGTGGTGGTGACCCTGCCCGGCCCCATCCTCAGCTCCTTCCCACAGAACACCGCCGTGGGATCCTCCACCTCAGCTGCTGTTGGCAGCATCCTCAGCTCTCAGGGAGTGCCCATCAGCTCTGGGGGCTTTGGCCTCTCGGGCTTGGGCAGTGGCCTCTGTGGCACGAGGCGCTTCCCCTGCTGAAGCTGCTGGTGACGGCCCTGGGGAAGGAAGCCAGGGACTCCCAGGATGGAACCGCCCTGGGGACCCAGCACCGGCTTGTTGCTTCCTGAGGGGCTGAGCAAGCCCAGCAGCCCCTGCAGAAGGATGGGGCCAGCCTGGGCTCTTGGGAAGCACAGCCCATCCCTGCCTCTGCCCTCTGCCTCTCTCTCCTTCCCCTCCTGTGTCCCTGCTCCCTTGTGCTCCCCTGGGCTGTGAGCCCCACACAGCCATCCTGGGGAGAACCTGCTGGCTCCACCCCTGTGTGGGCTCCTGCTTGGAAAACACACCTTGGAAAACAACAGACTGTTCTTGGTCCCTGGTGCTCTCTGAATTGGCATCTCAGCTTGCATTGACATAAATTTCCTGTTTTGACTCATTAAAGTTCTTTTGCATCACAGCTCACGTTTTCCTCTCATTTATTCCCCTGATGATCCTCTCCCAACATGCCCAGAAAGAGAGGTGTAGCTCAGAGCTGGTTGTGGGAGGGGATTGTTGGGGATGGTTGTTCACAGGGTGTTAACTCAGGCTCAATTGAAATATTCTTAATCATGCAATAGGTAACTCTGTTTTCTAATTCTCTCTACTGACCTGGGGCTGGAGAGCATGGCCCGATGTTCTTCCATGAACGTAATGACAAGAAAGATGATTTTTGGTCTCCCCTTGTCTTAGTTTAGGGCAAATTAGGAAGGAAAACTCCAAATGGGGATTTCCCCAGGGAAATGCCCCTCTTCACTAACTGGTCCGGGAAAAGAAAAAATTCTTTAGAGAGAAGTGGAAAAAGCTGTTTATTTAACAGAAATTGAGTAATATTAAATAATAAAACTTCTTGCTGTTCGATGGGATGGCAAGTCTAGGAAGAAAAAGTCTTTTTCATGTGGTGTAGCTCGGCTCGCTCAGGTTCTTATCAGTTTCTCTGGCGCTGGAAAGTGCCGAGGCCCAGGCCCCGGTGGGCCACAGGCCTGAGCTCCCGGGGTTTGGCTGGGTGTTCAGTCCAGAGCAGGCTTGCACAGATCTAAGAAAATTGGGAAAAAAACAAACAAAGGTCTAGGGAACTCCTCTGCCTCAGCTAGCTAAAACTAACTAAAAGCCAGAGAGAAGCTCTATTCCGCTGTCTGTCCGTGCTGCAGACACCACAGTCCAGGAGCGGGATGTGTGGGAGTGATGTTTTTCTTTAACACAAACTGCGCGCTTCTTCTTCCCCCTCTCTTGCTCCCAAAGCCAGTCTTAAAGGTGCAGAACTTAATATATAACATAAACCAGACGATTGGGGATACCAGTATCATAAAGTCACCCCAGGACACCCCTTAAGCATTCTCTTCCCTACACTCAGCAATGGGCCCTCCCTACACTCCCTGAGCCTTCAGCCTCTTCCCTCCAGCCAAGTGCTCTCACCTCCTCCCCATGCTGGCCACCCTGCACCAAACTCACTCCACTTGGTCCTGGTGGTTCTTGCATTACAGCCTGTCCCCAGCACAGGGCACGGCACCAGGCGAGTGCTGAGCAGAGCGGCATCACCGCTGCCACCCATCTCCTGGTTCCACTCCTGCTCATACAGCCCAGGGTGCTGGTGACAGCCTTTGGTGTCTGTGAGCATCAGTGACATGGACAATGGTGTTGGGTGCACCCTCAGAGCACTTTGCAATGTGCTTTATTGACCACAGGGGTATTTTGTCAAGGTGATGATCTTGGGGGTCTTTTCCAACCTTAATCATTTGTGACTCTCAGCAATGGCAAGAGGCTGAGGGCAGCAAGAGCTGCACTAGATGGGAGGGTTTAAATCCAGGGGATCTTGACAGACTTGAGGAATGGTCCCACATGGAACTCAGGAACTTCAACAAAGCTGACTGCAAGGTCCTGGCACTGCTTTAGGGCAGTCTCAGAAGTCAATAGGGACTGTGGGGTGGGTGGAAGGAGAGCTGCCCTGCAGAGAAGGGCTGCAACAATGGTCACACGGATGTATCACCCCTGCTCTGAAGGGCAGCTGGACCAGTTGAGGTTTCTCAGTCAGGAGAAGAGCAGGATCTGGGGGACCCTTTCAGTACATCTAGGGGCGGTGTGAGGAAGATGGAGAGAGACATTATGTCATGTGACTGGACAAGGAGCAGGAGTTCTAAACTGGAACAGGCTGGCTGGAGCTGACATACTGTCCATGGCAGTAGGGTTGGACTGAATGATCCTTCAGAATCTCTTTCAACAAAACCCATTCCGTGATCCCATGATAACATGGGTCTGTGAGAAGGCAGCACAATGCACTGTGTCCCTCCCTTTCAGAAACCTTTCAGATCCATGGGATCTGCTGGAGGCTGATGGGAATCCAGTGCCTCTGTCTGGTCAGTAACACATTCACTGCTGAGTACTTGTGTCACAGTGTTGAGCTGAGCAAGGAAAAGGAAAACAAGAGCAAACAGAGTGGATGTTTGTCCCTGGACAAGGCAGGGAAATCCTAACCTGGCCCCAAGAGGCAGAGAAACTCACAACCCAGAGGGTCACTGAGTGCACACTGAGCCCACCCAATGCCAGCCTGTGTTGACAGCCAGTGCAAAACCAGCCCCAACATCCCCCTCCCACAAACACCCCTGGGACACCCTCTCTGCCTTGGGAGAGTGTCTGCAGGGCAAAGGATGACACAAAGGCGTGGGCTGGGATGCAGCAGAGCTTTAATGAGTCAAAAGAGGGAAAAGAGGGGGATCCAGGTGGAGGCCACAGTGCAGGGAGCAGCTTCAGCAGGGGAAGCACCTCGTGCCACAGAGGCCACTGCCCAAGCCCGAGAGGCCAAAGCCCCCAGAGCTGATGGGCACTCCCTGAGAGCTGAGGATGCTGCCAACAGCAGCTGAGGTGGAGGATCCCACGGCGGTGTTCTGTGGGAAGGAGCTGAGGATGGGGCCGGGCAGGGTCACCACCACGGGCGAGGGCTGGATGGCCACGGTGGAGTCCTGGCACTGCCTGACACAGGGCTCGTTGCAGCTGTTGGCCAGCGGGGTGGGGCCGCAGGGCTGGCAGGGCCGGCACGGGGTGTAGCAGGACATGTCTTGGGGCTGCAGATGCACCTGGACAGAGATTGATTGAGGAATGAGAGCAGAAGGAGTGGTGATCAACCTGTCACCCCACAATGGGAGACCAAAGTTCTGAACTAGAGATAAGCCTTGGGGGTTGTATAGAGAGACCCACAGGCTTCTCTTGTCCTCAGAAGAGCTCTGCCAAGAGCTACCCAAGGAAGATCCGTATCTGGTCCATAACTCTGAAAACACCTCAGACAAGCGTCAGCCTTTCCCTGTGTTACACCTTAGCCCTCTTCCTATTCCTATATTACAAGAATCCATATGGGAAAAAAAGCATCTGTAGACTGAGAAATCCCATGGGAAGAGGAGAAAGATGAGAAAAAGCTTCAGACTCACCTTGTTCTCAAGGAGATGGAGGTAAGAGGAGTGAATGAGAGAGTGAGAAGTGCCCATTTTTATACTTCTCCTGCAATGCCCCAAGCCTTCAGTCACTGCACAAGGACAGTAATTTTCCTACAGACTCACCTCAAAGCAAAACATTCTACCCAATGGCACAGATTGTGGTTTGGTTTCCATTTATGCTGCCATTTCATTTCCTCATTTCTGACATTCCCACTAAGTCATAGAGGCTTCTATCATGTAAGGGGATGAGAAGTCCAAAAGATTCCTTGTGCAGGAACACATCAGTATGGGCAGGAATCAAGTCTCAAGTTGACCCATGTGGAGTTCTTTGCTTTCTTACTGCCTGAGGGAAGTGTTGACTCTTGGAACAGTACCTACTCTTCACCCTCTCTTCACCCCATGATGCACTTTGACTGCACCCTTTGCACCCTGACCTGGGGGGATACAGAAATCCTGCCACACATTGTCAATTCTGAGAACCCTGAGCTGTGGCAGTGCTGCCAAGCAGGTCAGGATGAGGGCAATGGCCTTTGGGCTGCCTGGAGCTTTGGGTCTGGGCACAGCCCAGTGCTTGAAGATGGTTTTCCAGAGTTATGGATGGAGCTGCCCTTGCTGGAAGGGAATTCAGCCCTGCCTGGGACAAAGCCTGCAGACATCACACACTCCTGGCTTGGTCTAAGACCAATATTAGAACGTGACTCACCATGGCTCAGGAGAGTCTCGCTTTGGAGATTTGCCTACTGAAGACATTCCCTTGCCCTCCTGAGACACGTCCCAGCTGCCTCCATATCTGCAGGGCAGGGAAGTGCATCAGTCCTTGGTGTAGTTTGAAAGCTGATTTTGCATCCAGGGCTTTTCTGAGCACAGCTCCTCCCTGAGCAGTGCATGTTGGATTTTGTAGGGATTTTCTCTCTCACCTTTCCATATCAAGACAAGTCTGACCGGCCTGTCATTCCCTGACTCCTCTTTCATGCCTCTCTTGAAGACACGACACTCACTGGCTTTCTTCCACTTCTCAGATGCATTCTGTGCTCACTGTGACCAAAGCGAATCTCTCAAAGGGAGTTGAGAAAGGCTTTGTACTGACACCAGCGAACAAATAACATCAATTCACATACACTCATTTGAGACCAGTGTTTTTGAATGCTCCCCCATCAGATTTTGTTCTGCTTGGGGAAGTTTTTTCTGTTCCAGTTGTTCCAAGGAGTACCAGGAACTTCAGTTCCTGACAGCAATTCCTGATGGTAAAAACCAAGGACAGGAACATTTGAGGATGTCCAACTTTCCTGTACCCTCTGCCCTCAGGGAAGCTGCCATGTTGAACACTGTGGCTGCCTGTGTTCAAGGCTCCCTTTATTGATGATCTGTCTGCAGGAGACCTTCTTATTGCCCCTCCCTGTGCTTTGCCTGATTCAACTCCAGGAGGGCTTTGGCTATCCTAACACCTGGTAAATATCCATTCCAGAGCAAAGGGCTTCAAGAGAAAGAGAGCTGAAACATTGGCACAGCCAGGGTGCCTGGAGATGCCACAGCCTGTGACCCTTGCAGAGAGCAGACGGAGAGAGGAGACGGAAAAGAGAGAAGCAAGTGAAATGTCTGTAAAAAGTGAACTATTTGGATGCCCTCTGACATGTGCAGGGTGAGATAGGGCCTCTTCCCACAAGGTGTATGGCAAAGAGCTGTTTTTCACTAAACCAACATTACCTCCCTTCATCCAGCACTTGGGTCATGTGTTCTCACTGACATGGCTCTGCCTGGGATATCCTTTGGCTTCTCATCACAGAACATGAAAGGATCCTACAATGCAGGGCAGGAATGTCAGAAATGAGGAAATAAAACGGCAGTGCAGATGTAAACAAAATGTGAATCGCTGCCACTTTGTGGGATATATTTCTTTGAAGATGAGTCTGTTGAAAAATTATTGCCCTTCTGCAGGACTATGGGCCTGGGGCAAAAAAAGAGCTGTATAAAAGCAGTCCCTTCTCCTCACTCGCACATTCAATTCACTCACCTCCATCTCTTTGGAACAAGGTGAGTTTAAAGCCCATTCTCCATTTTATCCTTCTCCACTGGGATTTCTCAGCACATACCTGTGACTTGGTCCTGTGTGAGATCTTGCAGATGCTTTTTTGTGAGAGGAGGAAAGAAGTGGGAAGTGTGTGACTACAGGGTCTCAGCAGAAGTATTGCCCCAGTTTTGGGCAGGTTGAGGACATCCCTGGGCTTGAGCACTTGGTGGGGTTTATGTGAGGGAAAGAGCCCATGAGCCTCCAGAAACAGAATTCAGCTCTCATTCCCAGCTCAAGCCTTCTCTCCCATTGTGGGGTGACAGATCCTTACCCACTCTGTGTGATTCACTTTCCTCTTCCCTCTCTCCAGGTGCATCTACAGCCCCAAGACATGTCCTGCTACACCCCGTGCCGGCCCTGCCAGCCCTGCGGCCCCACCCCGCTGGGCAGCAGCTGCAACGAGCCCTGTGTCAGGCAGTGCCAGGACTCCACCGTGGCCATCCAGCCCTCGCCCGTGGTGGTGACCCTGCCCGGCCCCATCCTCAGCTCCTTCCCACAGAACACCGCCGTGGGATCCTCCACCTCAGCTGCTGTTGGCAACATCCTCAGCTCTCAGGGAGTGCCCATCAGCTCTGGGGGCTTTGGCCTCTCGGGCTTGGGCAGTGGCCTCTGTGGCACGAGGTGCTTCCCCTGCTGAAGCTGCTCCCTGCACTGTGGCCTCCACCTGGATCCCCCTCTTTTCCCTCTTTTGACTCATTAAATTCTGCTGCATCCCAGCCCATGCCTTTGTGTCATCCTTTGCCCTGCAGACACTCTCCCAAGGCAGAGAGGGTGTCCCAGGGGTGTTTGTGGGAGGGGGATGTTGGGGCTGGTTTTGCACTGGCTGTCAACACAGGCTGGCATTGGGTGGGCTCAGTGTGCACTCAGTGACCCTCTGGGTTGTGAGTTTCTCTGCCTCTTGGGGCCAGGTTAGGATTTCCCTGCCTTGTCCAGGGACAAACATCCACTCTGTTTGCTCTTGTTTTCCTTTTCCTTGCTCAGCTCAACACTGTGACACAAGTACTCAGCAGTGAATGTGTTACTGACCAGACAGAGGCACTGGATTCCCATCAGCCTCCAGCAGATCCCATGGATCTGAAAGGTTTCTGAAAGGGAGGGACACAGTGCATTGTGCTGCCTTCTCACAGACCCATGTTATCATGGGATCATGGAATGGGTTTTGTTGAAAGAGATTCTGAAGGATCATTCAGTCCAACCCTACTGCCATGGACAGTATGTCAGCTCCAGCCAGCCTGTTCCAGTTTAGAACTCCTGCTCCTTGTCCAGTC
The DNA here is from genome assembly GCF_049639895.1 of Pseudopodoces humilis. Classification (NCBI taxonomy): domain Eukaryota; kingdom Metazoa; phylum Chordata; class Aves; order Passeriformes; family Paridae; genus Pseudopodoces; species Pseudopodoces humilis. The sequence continues at coordinate 3,809,418 of NC_142228.1, forward strand.
ACATGACATAATGTCTCTCTCCATCTTCCTCACACCGCCCCTAGATGTACTGAAAGGGTCCCCCAGATCCTGCTCTTCTCCTGACTGAGAAACCTCAACTGGTCCAGCTGCCCTTCAGAGCAGGGGTGATACATCCGTGTGACCATTGTTGCAGCCCTTCTCTGCAGGGCAGCTCTCCTTCCACCCACCCCACAGTCCCTATTGACTTCTGAGACTGCCCTAAAGCAGTGCCAGGACCTTGCAGTCAGCTTTGTTGAAGTTCCTGAGTTCCATGTGGGACCATTCCTCAAGTCTGTCAAGATCCCCTGGATTTAAACCCTCCCATCTAGTGCAGCTCTTGCTGCCCTCAGCCTCTTGCCATTGCTGAGAGTCACAAATGATTAAGGTTGGAAAAGACCCCCAAGATCATCACCTTGACAAAATACCCCTGTGGTCAATAAAGCACATTGCAAAGTGCTCTGAGGGTGCACCCAACACCATTGTCCATGTCACTGATGCTCACAGACACCAAAGGCTGTCACCAGCACCCTGGGCTGTATGAGCAGGAATGGAACCAGGAGATGGGTGGCAGCGGTGATGCCGCTCTGCTCAGCACTCACCTGGTGCCGTGCCCTGTGCTGGGGACAGGCTGTAATGCAAGAACCACCAGGACCAAGTGGAGTGAGTTTGGTGCAGGGTGGCCAGCATGGGGAGGAGGTGAGAGCACTTGGCTGGAGGGAAGAGGCTGAAGGCTCAGGGAGTGTAGGGAGGGCCCATTGCTGAGTGTAGGGAAGAGAATGCTTTAGGGGAGACCAAAAATCATCTTTCTTGTCGTTATGTTCATGGAAGAACATCGGGCCATGCTCTCCAGCCCCAGGTCAGTAGAGAGAATTAGAAAACAGAGTTACCTATTGCATGATTAAGAATATTTCAATTGAGCCTGAGTTAACACCCTGTGAACAACCATCCCCAACAATCCCCTCCCACAACCAGCTCTGAGCTACACCTCTCTTTCTGGGCATGTTGGGAGAGGATCATCAGGGGAATAAATGAGAGGAAAACGTGAGCTGTGATGCAAAAGAACTTTAATGAGTCAAAACAGGAAATTTATGTCAATGCAAGCTGAGATGCCAATTCAGAGAGCACCAGGGACCAAGAACAGTCTGTTGTTTTCCAAGGTGTGTTTTCCAAGCAGGAGCCCACACAGGGGTGGAGCCAGCAGGTTCTCCCCAGGATGGCTGTGTGGGGCTCACAGCCCAGGGGAGCACAGGGGAGCAGGGACACAGGAGGGGAAGGAGAGAGAGGCAGAGGGCAGAGGCAGGGATGGGCTGTGCTTCCCAAGAGCCCAGGCTGGCCCCATCCTTCTGCAGGGGCTGCTGGGCTTGCTCAGCCCCTCAGGAAGCAACAAGCCGGTGCTGGGTCCCCAGGGCGGTTCCATCCTGGGAGTCCCTGGCTTCCTTCCCCAGGGCCGTCACCAGCAGCTTCAGCAGGGGAGGCACCTCGTGCCACAGAGGCCACTGCCCAAGCCCGAGAGGCCAAAGCCCCCAGAGCTGATGGGCACTCCCTGAGAGCTGAGGATGCTGCCAACAGCAGCTGAGGTGGAGGATCCCACGGCGGTGTTCTGTGGGAAGGAGCTGAGGATGGGGCCGGGCAGGGTCACCACCACGGGCGAGGGTTCGATGATGACGGTGGAGTCCTGGCACTGCCTGACACAGGGCTCGTTGCAGCTGCTGCCCAGCGGGGTGGGGCCGCAGGGCTGGCAGGGCTGGCACGGGGTGTAGCAGGACATGTCTTGGGGCTGTAGATGCACCTGTGGGGCAGAGAAGGGGGAAGCAGAGCACATGGAGTGGGTGAGGATCAGCCTGTCACCCCACCATGAAGATGACCCTGTCTCTCTCTGTGCCATAAGCTCCCCAAATCATGAAAAAGTCCACAGAGATCCCCACCTCACCAAGAGCTCAGGAGACACCTGAGCCAAGCCCCAGTGTCTGTGTCTGCCACAGACTTCTGCTTGCTTCCCCCACCCATGGCAAGGAGCTCCCGTGCCCAGCTGAAGACAAGTAACACGCTTAGAAATGCATTTAGAGGAGGACAAGGTGGAGGAGAAATGCTCCAAACTCACCTTATTCCCAAGGAGCTGAAGACAGGAAGAGTGGATGAGAGAGTGAGGAGAAGGAGCCACTTTTATAGTGCTCCTGCACTGCCCCAGGCCCACAGTAACTGCACAGGGCAACAATTTTCCTACAGACTCCTCTCCAGAGCAAAACATCCTCCTAATGCCTCAGGCTCTCTTTTGGTTTCCATCAACACTGTCATTTAATTTCCTTGTTTCTGACATGCCCACTAGGTCATGAAGATCCCTTTCATGTTAGGGGATGAGAAGCCAAATGACTTTTCTTGCAGGAACACGTGAGTAATGGTTGGCCTCAATGATCTTGGAGGTCTTTGCCAGTCCTTGTGATTGTGTGATTCAATAATTCTCTGATCATTGGCAGGAATCAAGTGTCAAACAGAGCCCTGTGCCATTGGGTTCCTCCTCAATATCTGGGGGAGGTGTTGGGTGTCTGGATCATTCCTTGTTCCTCCCTCTCTCTGCACCCACGATGCCCTTTGGCTGCACAATGTGGAGCCTGACCTGGATGACACACAAGCACAGGCCAGTTTTCCAATACATGCTGTCAGTGCTGAGAACACAAATGTGACACGTGAGGGAGCTGCCAAGCATCCCTTTTTCCCAGGGCCAGGATGGAGCTGCCCTTGCTGGAGGGGAATTCAGCCCTGCCTTAGACTGGCCTGCAGACACCACACACCCCTGGCTTGGCCTCACACCAAAAGGCTGACACAAGGCCAACCCAAAATTGGAGCGTGACTTGCCACTGGTAAGGAGAGTCTCTCCCTGGAAATTTGCCTACTGAAGACATTACCTTGCCCTCCTGGGACGCGTCCCAGCTGCCTCCATGTCTGCGGGGCAGGGAAGTGCATCAGTCCTTGGTGTATTTTGAGAGCAGGTTTTGTACCCAGGGCTTTTCTGAGTGCATTCACTCCCTGAGCCTCCCCAGGCGTGTGGCACTGCAGCTTCCCCAGTGCTCTCACATGTTGGGGAAATGGAGAAGGTTTCCTTCCCACTCCAGTGGTGCTGGGCTGCTCTTTAGACTGAGGAGGCATTTGGAGCATTGGAAAGGACTTAAATCCCAATGCCCTGCAGAAGCCAGAGAGCTTTGGACCCCAGGATGTGTCCAAAGCAGTGGGGTGGTGTTTTCTGAAACCCCTTCTTTCAGCTCCTGACAATCCAGGAGAGCTCTCCTCCCCAGCCACGTGTCTTTGACCAGGAAGATGACTCCTTGTGTCCATTCTGTCCCTCCATCAGCATCTCCTCCTCTTTTCCTGTCTTTTGTCTTGACTTTTCATGTTTCTTGGAACCACAAGATGCCCCCAAGAAGCTGCCAGCTCTTCTGATCTCTTTTGCTCTTCACAGGAGCCTGTGCAGGCACATCTGACCTGCCAGATGCCCGAAAAAGTGGAAGAGTTGGTGTGTTTGAAGTCCAGGGTCTGTACATTGCTACTCGTATCCTCCTTGACCATCACTTTCTCTCTGCCCACAGCTACATTTCCTGACTGCTGGCACCTGCCCAAGGGAGCTCAGAGATGCTTTCTTTGACACCAAAACTCATGTGCCCATCACCAGGTCCCACACTTATATTGATCCAGTCTGTTTAAATGTTCCTACAGCTGATCCTCCTCCTCTGCTCTGGGGAGGACACCTACTCCAGGTTCCCCTATTCCCAACTTTCTGAGGAATATCAGGAACCTCATCCTGTGACAGGAAAGGTTGCCAGTGAAGACCAAGGCCCAGAAGCCTTGGAGAACCTTCCCCTTTCCTGTACCCCTGCCCCAGTGAAGCTGCTCCAGTCAGCCTTGGCTCAAGCCTCCCTTTTGCTTTGCCCTGTGTGGAAGATCTTTTTGTTTCCCACCACAAACTCTCCTGATTCAGCTCCAGGTGGGCTTTGGCTTTCCAACCCCAACCCTGGAATACTCAGAAGACCTGGCAAACTATCTGCATCAGCAAAGGGCATCAAGGGGAAGGGAGAGGAAAGCATTTCCCTGGAGAAGCAGTGTCCAGTGGACATTGGAGTGAGGTGAGAGGGAGGAGAGAGCAGCAGGCAGGATGTGCTGCGAGGAGAGGAGCCTTTGTGTGCTCTGCTGCTCTGTGCGGGGCAGGGCAGAGCTGGGGCTGTCCCTGCAGAGGCAGCTGCCAACAATGGCAAGGCACTGCCCCGAGCCAACATCCCCTGCCTGCACGGGACCCTGCGGCATGGGGGCACATCCTGTGCTGCACGGACACGCTCCCATCCCGGGTGTCCTCAGGCCTCGCACGGCACACGTGAAAGGAGCTGCAACACAGACCAAGCACGTCAGAAATGAGGAAATGAAACAGCAGCGTCGATGGGAATCAAACCACAACGTGTGGCGTTAGGGAGGAGATTTTGCTTTGGAGGTGAATGTGTTAGAAAATTACTGCCCTTGTGCAGTGCCTGTGGGCCTGGGGCAGTGCAGGAGCAGTATAAAAGGGGGCCCTTCTCCTGGCTCTCTCATTCACTCCTCTCACCTCCATCTCCTTGGGATCAAGGTGAGTCTCAAGCCCTTTCTTTTCTTCCTCCTTTGGCCTTTTTGATCACCTTCTCTGCTTTTAATCCCATCTGGGTTCTTGATAACAGCTTGTTATGGGGGAGAGAAGGGGCAGAAGCCGTGCATGGAGAGAGGCTGGGTTTTGTCTGAGATGTCTCCTGACTTCTGGCCGAGGGGTGGAAGTCCCTGGGCTCGGTCACTCTTCAGGAGATTCTTGGGGGCTTGAGCAAACAGTGAGGCTGCTGGGCCTCTCTAAGCAGCCTCCAGCTATCTTCTCCTTCTCTGCTTTTCTCCATCACGGTGGCCCAACACACTGCTGTGACATAGCCCTTTCTGAACTCTGCTTGCTCCTGTCCTCTCTGCCCCACAGGTGCATCTACAGCCCCAAGACATGTCCTGCTACACCCCGTGCCAGCCCTGCCAGCCCTGCGGCCCCACCCCGCTGGGCAGCAGCTGCAACGAGCCCTGTGTCAGGCAGTGCCAGGACTCCACCGTCATCATCGAACCCTCGCCCGTGGTGGTGACCCTGCCTGGCCCCATCCTCAGCTCCTTCCCACAGAACACCGCCGTGGGATCCTCCACCTCAGCTGCTGTTGGCAGCATCCTCAGCTCTCAGGGAGTGCCCATCAGCTCTGGGGGCTTTGGCCTCTCGGGCTTGGGCAGTGGCCTCTGTGGCACGAGGTGCTTCCCCTGCTGAAGCTGCTGGTGACGGCCCTGGGGAAGGAAGCCAGGGACTCCCAGGATGGAACCGCCCTGGGGACCCAGCACCGGCTTGTTGCTTCCTGAGGGGCTGAGCAAGCCCAGCAGCCCCTGCAGAAGGATGGGGCCAGCCTGGGCTCTTGGGAAGCACAGCCCATCCCTGCCTCTGCCCTCTGCCTCTCTCTCCTTCCCCTCCTGTGTCCCTGCTCCCCTGTGCTCCCCTGGGCTGTGAGCACCACACAGCCATCCTGGGGAGGACCTGCTGGCCCTTCTCCCTCTCTGGATCAGGCCGATGGACACCTGCTGGGATCTCTGCCACAGCCATGGGACACAAATTCTCATCTGGCCCTGGTGCTTCCTACACTGGATTCCTCTTTTGGATTGAGCTGTTTATCTCTTCTGTTGCATTAAATTTTTTTTGCATCCCAGCCCAGCCTGTGTGCCATTCTTTCCCCTACAGGGATGATTCCAAGATGTCCAAGCAGAGCAGTGTTGACCAGGGGTGGTTCTAGGAGGGTATTTCAGGGATGTTCGTGCTTTGGTTGTTCACACAATGATTGTTAACTCTCCATGCAGTGTCTCTGCCTCTGTGGTCACTCCAGGCACTCAGAGTCAGGAGGAAGGTTGTTTCTCTGGGAAGGTTAGCAGTACATGGGGCGTATGGAGAGCTTTCATTATTCCCAGTAGGAAGGATGGAACAGTGTACTTAGCCCTTCTTAACCTTTGCAAGTGAGTGTGATAAATGTGTCATCGGATAAAAATTCGTGAAGGAGAATAAAGAAATATATGTTATATTTATAATAATGTAAAGATATAAAATGTAGTATGGTCTAAAGATTCCTTCCCGAGTCAGGCGGTAACGATCCACGGTGACGCCTATCAGCCCGAGATAAAGAGCAGGACACAGGCAATCAAGCCAGACAATGAGAGTAGCCGGCTGAGATATCCATCGGCTCCGCACCCAACCTGGACACTCCACCCCTGGAGTCCAACCAAAAGATGCAATCAGAAGACACTCAGAGCCATTCGCATGTGAAAGGACTGGGAAATCTATTCAACCGCACATCTAGACTCTTTGTTGGACTGTGCCCACTCCAGGTTTTGCCTCAGGATACGAAAATCCTTATAAAAAACCCGGACTGCAATCCCTCCTTCGTGGATTTGGGAAAATCTGTACCTCTGGGTGCAGACCCCTGTCCACCCGGCGCTGCGCTGATTTATTTATTGTAGTTTTTTCTCTCGTTGCTTATGATTGAAATTGTTTTATAATAAATTGCTTTTTATATTAACCTTATTTTGCTATTGCATTTATAACATGAGTAAAACACCACTGCAGATCATGTGTGCAGGGAGACACAATCCTTTGGCAGATTTAGTCCATCTTAGGCTTCTGGAAACAGTCTTTTTCATATTTTTGCAGACAGGACTAGAAGAGGCAAGCTTCTCTGTGCTTGAAAATGTCTTTTGTTAGTACTTACACTCAAGAGAAGCCTACACTGTTCTGATGTACATTTATTATTCTATAAACACAATATCTCTTATACCTTAAGATGATTTTGCTCTTGCTGCTACCAGAGGGAACTGGTAAGCCTTCAGTCACCTGCTGGAAATATATTAGGCAAATTTCTGGCTACTGCCAGAAAAACCTCATCCTGTAACTCCTAACTAGAACAGTGGGAAACCTAGTGTACCTTCTGCCCCTAAAGGAAGTTAGGGGATTGAATGTCAGTGCCTTTTGCTGACATGTGTATGAGACTTCTCCTTTGAAGTCAGTTCCAAAAGAGGGTGCTTGCCCTGAGGAGAGGGGGGCTGTGAGTGTGGATTGTCCAGGGAGGAGAAGAAACAACTGGAGCACAAGTCTGATGAGAAGAAGCTGGAGGGACTCAGCCTGGAGAAAAGGAGGCTCGGGGGGACCTTCTCACTCTCCATGACTCCCTGACAGGAGGGTGGAGCCAGGTGGGGCTCAGGCTCTGCTCCAAGGGAACAAGGTACAAAGTGAGTGCAAATAACCTGAAGTTGTGCCCTGAGTGGTTTAGGTCGGCTATTCAGGAAAAATTATTCACTGAAAGGGTGGTAAGACATTGGGAACATGCTGCCCAGGGCAGTGCTGGAGCCATTATCCCTGGAAGTGTTCAAAGAACATGTAGATGTGGTACTTGGGACACAGATGGCTTTGGCACTGCTGGGGGGAATAGTTGGACCTGATGATCTCAGAGGGATTTTCCAACCTTGACGATACTGTGATTCTATGGAGCAGAGGCAGAATGATGGGCACAAGCCTTGGTTTCCCAAAGCAGAGTCTCAGGCATCAGATTTATAAAAGCAAATAACTTAATAGAGCAGTGCACAGCAGGTGAGCTCAAGCTGGTGCAAAGAAATCCCCAGGCAATGATATCCCTGTGACTTGGGCACCTGCCCCAACATGTGCTTGCACACACCTCTTGGCCCAAGTTTTGGTCTGGGGTCTTCTAACACCTTGCTGAGTTCTTTCTCCAAGTCAGGGAGACATTCTGAGCTTACAGAGTTGCAGCCTCTGCTGAGACTGCAGTTTCTGCTCTTGCTTCTGGTGCACCAGGGGACTAAAACAGCCCCAGACACAGGATAAACACCCAGGACTGAGCGCCCAAACCATCAGTGTGTTATTGTTGCAAAATGTGAAGTATGTAAAATTCTCTTAAGAAATAATGTTCTATTAGTGATGAAGAGAGACAGGGACAACCAATTCGGTGATCAGAATCCAATTTTACTGTGGGCTACATAAGTTTATATACCGTTCTAGAAAAGCTAATAATTTTTTACTACAATGGTTGAGTTAAACATCATACAAACATACAGACATACATGTGTATTTCAACATTGATTCAATCTTCTCCCTGTCTCCAGGCTCTATTCAATCTTCTTGCAGTCTTCAAAGCTCTGTTCCTGCCAAGGCATCCTGGCTACCAGATCTCTTATGCTAATCAAGTCCAAAGTACTTTCCGATTTCACTGTAATGTTCTTTGATGTGTGATCTTTGTATAGTTTCAAGACTAATTGACAAGAAGAGAGATTTAATCTGTGAAATAGCAGCCAGTAAACTGTAAGTCACATCCAGTTAGAAAGACAACTTGTTCTTAGAATTGCCTTGGTAAGGTTTAGAGCTGGACATGTTTCAATGATCTCAGAGCTAGGAAGAGTTTAAATAATCTTGTGAAGGACAAACCACTGATAGTGGGCATAAGGAATGTAGAATTTACAGCCTTCAAGGACATCTGTCAGAAGTCCCAGGACAAGGAAGAAACTAACAAAGCCAACTGAGCAATTGTGCTGAAATCAGCTCCAATTGGGTAAAAGATAATTCTGGCAGGGGCAAATCGCGGCCACCAACACACAGACCACTGACCCAAGAAACCCCCTGACCTGAGAAGAAAATAAAGACTGAGCATGTGGACTAATTAGCATGAGAAATGAGAGAATCATTAACCAATAGAAGATAGAATACTAATTAATAAAAGAGCTATGTTACATGCAGCCAATGAACACTAATTCCTTTGTTTGCTAAAATGCATAAACAGTAAAAAGTTTTAATATTTGGCGTGTTTGATTTGTGGGATTCCACCAAGTATCCAGGCTTGTGCAACTCTGACATAAATAATCAATATTTCCCTCAAGTGTGTAACTGTTGGCTTGTTACACACCAAGTAAAGAATGCAATTTTTGTGGGCAACATTATCAGTGTTCTTTCCAAACTAAAGTCAAAGCACATCACTGTGCCAGCTACTGTGAAATTATTGAGGGAATCACCTCCATTCCAGCCAAAATAAATTGTCTTATGAGGAAGGGCTGAGGAAGAAGGGTTTGTATAGCAAGGAGAGGAAGCTCAGGGGGCACTTGGTCACTGTCTACATCTCCCCGAAAGGTTGGAGTGAGGTGGGGCCGGTCTCTGGTGCTGTGACTGCAGAGAGCAGACCGGGGGAATGGCCTTGGGCTGAGACAGGAGATTCAGGTTAGATCAGGGTGCTCAGGCCTTGGAAGGGGCTGCCCAGGGAGGTGCTGGAACCAACAAACCTGGGGTGCTCAGGATCTGGTGTGGGTGATGAGGTTTAGGGCTCACAGTGGGAGGCCACTTGGGACTGGCTGACCTCGATGATATCAAAGGTCTCTTCCAAGCTCGACAATTCTGATTCACTGTCCGGGGTCAGTTCATAACCAGCGCCTAAGGCTGCAGCAGTCCCAGCCAAAAACATCAGAACAAGTCTAAGGCGAGCACATTCTGTCTAAATGGGTTTATTCCGGCTGAACATTCCCCAGCCCCTCAGAGCGGTTTCAGGGTCCCGGGCAGGGTCCCCGCCCCCGATGGCGCCGCGCGCGCGGCGTTGCCGCGGCAACCACGGCTGGGCGGGAAGGACGGGGCCGGGCCGGCCCCACACCGGCCCCGAGGCGGAGCGGACTCGGACCCCGCAGCCACCTCCCGCAGCCGGCCCCGGAGCAACGGCGGACTCGGATCCACAGCCGACCCCACAGCCAGCCCCACACCGGCCTCGGTCCCGGCCCCACACCCTGCTGCACAGCGGACCCGGCCCCACATCCTGCTCCACAGCGGACCCGGCCCCACATCCTGCTCCACAGCGGACCCGGCCCCAGAGCGGATCCCGTCCGGCCCCGCCATGGAGCTTGAGGAGGAGGAATTGGGTGAGGCTTGAGGCTTGGTTGGGAAGGGACGGGGAAAGCGCTCGGCGGCTGTGAGGAGGGTCGGGACTACCCTTGCGGTACCCACTGGGGTCTGTCTCCTCTCGGGCCGGGTTTGTCGCTCCCCTCGGGCCGGGCCTGTCCCCGTGCCCAGTGCCCGAGCCGGGCGGGCCCCCGCGGGCCCTCTCTCGGTGCTTCCAGCCCGGGTCGCCACACCAGGTGCAGTTGGTGCGGATGATGTTCGGCCTGCAGGATTTGACTGAATAAATTTACTTTGTTTGTTTCGAGCGTGGCTTCTACCCGTGTATCCCGACTCAGCCGCTACAGGCGGTTTTGGGATCCGTTTCCATGCAGTGTGGACAGGGACAGGTACTTGGATCTCCCTGCATGTGGCATTGTTGTGGTGCCTTTGGTGGTTTCAACCGTGTATAAATTACAGCTCGCTCCTGTGCTGCTGGTGTTGGTGCTGGACGTGCGGTGCTGAGGGCTCTGCTCTTCCCCTACTGCTGGTCTCTGTCCCTTTTCCCTTCACTAGCAACGCACTTGGTCTTGTGTGGAGACAGTTCAAAGAGAGAAGCTATTGGAAAAATCTCTAACAAATAGTGTTTAGTCTTGTGAATTCCTTAAACAGGCAGTGCGTAATCTTGTATTTACATATATCAGTGATAAATGTGCACAAGTGGGTATCTTAGCGGTGAGAATAAGGACTCTTTGCCTGATAATGGGTATATCTTTGCTAGACCCCATAGTTGGAATGCATTCAAGGAGAATAAACCCTCCTCAGAAGGGAGGAGAGGTTGTTTGGAGCAGCAACCCCACGCAGCCAGTGCCAAGAGTAATGCTGCTTTCTAATACTGAAATTACAGTGTTAGGGTGTTTTATTTTTACGTTTTCGGTGACAAAACCACTTGTGATTGCTCCTCCAGGGGCAGCTGGTCCAGTGCAAAGCCAGATGGGTTTTCAGCTGCCCTAATGCCCCGAGTGGGCTGTTGAGCTAAGAGGTGTTCAGCAGCAGCAGCACTGCACAGCCCAGGTGGAAATGAGGATCCTGTCTGTCCCTTCTCTTTCCAAGTGGCTCTCGGCATGAATTAGGCTCGTTGGGACTTCTGGAACAGCGTTGTAACAACTGCCAGCCCGGGGCCTGATGGAGCCATGTGTGTGAAAGAAGAGGGCAGAGGCTGCAGCAGTCGGTGCCTAAAGCTGGGTTAGCTCCTGAATGATCAAATCCTAAATGTGCTGAAAGCCCGGGCAACAAGAGTGGCAGAGCAGAAAGGATGGGAGCAGCCCAGGCTCCCTGATGTGTACCCCACAGACAGACCCACAGGAAGTAGTGGGGCCCTGTGTCTCCTCCTGGCTGCCTCTCTTCCTCACTGAGAATATGTATATTTATTAATATTTTAATATATTTTATAGACAATTATGTATGCATGGTTTCACACTGCTTCATGTTCAGTATGTTTGTTCAGTGTTTTTGCTGCTTTAGTAATGTCTCAGCTCCTAAATAATTGCATGATTAAAAGCTTCATTCAGAGTCTCATGTCCCATCTCAGGCACACTGCTACCTCCAGAATGTAACTCAGTTCCCTCACGTTCTGCCTCCAGCAAAACAAGCTGTTGATGGAAAACAAGATTTGGTTCAGCTGCTGAAGGTGTTGGTGGGTGTGACATGATCCCACTGATCCTCCTCCAGGAGAGCTGGAAAGTGCTGCTGGCTTTCCCTTGGCGTAAGGGTGGTTGCCTCCCTAATAAGGTAACCTAAAGAGTTATTATGCTCAGTGGTGCTGACCCTCCTCTGTTTTAACTAATGTCCCAGTTATGAGAACTTCAAGTTTAATTAATTTGGTTATGCAAAGCAGGTGCCAGCCTTAATGAATAGTTTGAAACTAAGAGCAACTGGTTTAACTCCCTCAGACCACAGCCCTGATGTGGTGGTGTGGGGTTTTCCCCAGTGCACTGTGTGAGTGATTCTCATCTTCCTAACCAGATGCTCTTCCTTGTTCTTCTGTTCCATCAGATGTGTTGGATCCAGAGAGGTTAATCCAGTGCCCGTTGGTTAAACACCATTGGATCAGAGCACGCCGATTTCCTTATCACCTGGTGAAGTGTAAGGAGGTGAGCTGGACAGGCAGTGACTGAGTGACTCTGTGCATGCAAATACTCCCTGTGTTCCTGCATTTACTGACAAGTAGCCCTGTTTAACTTCTATTTCATGTAACTTCAGGATTTGTTTAGTAATAGCTCCAGGCACACAGGAGTTCACCCATTCACAGTCTGGCTCTGTTGGAAGGAGACAGAGATCCTTCATGGTTAGTTCAGGTAGGAGACTGATCTCTTCCAGCAGCTCACAGGGAGGCCATATTAATTTTTCTACTTTCAGCTGAAGGGAGGACTGTTGGAGTTCCATGCACGCCTCTGGGCCTGTCAGAGCACAGGTGCTGTGGTGTTACAGTTCATTCTTTCACTACAGGGCTGGGCAGTTCGGTTTTGCCAACAGCTGTTTCATAGGCATCTGGCAGAAACTGCACATCCTGGGCTCAGCACGTTTGGGAGAGGTTTTTTCCCTTCTCCATCTTTAATCAAGAACTTGATTACAAATAATTTCATACTACACACTCCTTCCTCTCTTCTCCTCTGTTGTCCTCATGATTGGGTTTCTTTAAACCTTCTGAACTTCGGGTTTTTTCTGAGACTTTTGAAAACATGATTGTCCCTTTTTAGGTTTGCCAGTGTGTTTTTTAAATGGTCGAGCATTGCTGTGCCGTCCACTTAAGCTGTGGTTGTAGGCAGCATGTCCTGGCGCCAGTGCAATAAATTCATTTTGGTGGAACTAGAGCCTTAAATTAATTAGCTAGTGAAACTGCGGGGCAGAGCTAAGTGGCAAGTACCAAACATTCAAAGAGGGCTGAAATGTTCTGTGTTGAGCCTCTGCACATTTTGGTAGGAGTGTGCATGTGAGCTGGGTTAACAGTGTGAGCAAGTCAACCTTTAAGCTTGTTGGCTTTGTCCTGGTGTTGCTTAACTGATGACCAGAGAGTTTTGGGAAGTTTCCTGGTTAGGAAAAGGAGGTGAGACAGTGATCATCAAACAGATAAAGCCAGTGTCTAAGTAATTAGCAGAAGTGCTAATTAGCAGAAGATCTTGGGGGTTGTCACTGGTCAGTCTGAAAATGCCACAGTGTATTATTTGCAGTGCCAGGGGTTTGGGTGGAGATTGTCCTTGTTTGGGACAAGTTTGTCGAGTTTCCTTTGCATCCCTAATGCTTAAAATCCAATTAACACTTCCACCCAGCTCATCTCCCGTTGCTCTGGGCAGAACACAGCCCTTGCCCAAACTGCAAGCAGAGCAAGTTGGATGTCCTTGGCTGGAACTGTGTTACAGTCATGGAATCCCAGGATGGGTTGGGTTGGAAGGGACCTTTAAGCCCATCCAGTGCCACCCCTGCCATGGGCAGGGACACCTTCCACTGTCCCAGGCTGCTCCAAGCCCTGTCCAGTCTGGCCTTGGACACTTCCAGGGATCCAGGGGCAGCCACAGCAGTTCTGGGCTCCCTGTGCCAGGGCCTCCCCAACCTCACAGGGAACAATTCCCAATATCCCATCTAACCCTGCCCTCTGGCAGTGGGAAGCCACTCGCTTCTGCCAGGTAATGGCAGTGATGGACACATATGGACATGGCATTGCTGTACCAGGCAGGGAGTGCCACAGGCCTTGGGTGTGCTGAAGCCAGGAATCAGCAGTGATGGAGGAGGAACTGCCTGGAGCAGCACTTCTGCCTTGGGTGTGAGTCTGATCGCTGACCAGCAGAGCCAGGCCAGCACTGGTCCAGTGGCAGAGCTGGGGTTTTCTAGTAATGCTCTGTCACTTGCAGGAGATAATTTACTGTAGTGACAGCTGAGCTCTGCCACTAGAACTGGTGCCTGCCATAATGGAAATCCAGGTGGAATGGTGCCAACTCCCTGGCTCTTCTAAAAGGTTTACGGACTTTCTCTGCCTGTGTGCCCACTTAACTAAAATACATCTGAAAGGTTTAGATTTGCCCAATGTCTCTCCCCTGCTGGTTTTAAAATGGTTTTCATTTGTGCTATAAGCCATGCAGTCGTATCACCAGCACTGCAGGGAGCTGTAGGGAGTTTGCTGAGGGTCTGTTCCACTTCACTCAGGATGGCTCAGTGTCTGTGAATTATGTTTGGAAGAAAAGTCATATTCATTTCCCCTTCTGTATTTAGTGAATGTCTGATCGATACATTGAAATTTCTTCGTTATTATTGTATTTTTTAAAGCAACACCACAAATATCCCAGTCTTTTTCCTACGTATCAAGAGGAGGTAAGTGAATTTGAGAGATGTGGCACATAATTTTGGTTTTCTGTTTTCCAGAGCAACCCTGAAATTGCAAAGAAATTGGCCACATGCCCCTTCAATGCTCGTCACCTGGTTCCTCAGGCCAACCTCAGCGACCACATCATGAAGTGCAACGACAAAGCCTTCATGGAGCAAGATGTGGGTAAGAGAACCCCTGTGCTCCCAGGTGTCTGCACCCTGGGTGTTGCATTCCGTTGCAGCAGCAGGGTTTTGTCCAGGGAGGTTACAGCTACTGGTGACCGACATGGGAAGGCAACAAGATGGGTCTCTGTTTGGTTAAGCTCAAGAATCCATGTATTGTAGTGTCACTAGCACAGGATTTTCACCTAGCATAAACCAGAGACAGAGAACTCTGAACACAGGCAGGGTGGTGGGTTTTATGTTACATCCAGTGAGAAGCCCCAGGGGCACAAACCAATGGGGATACAATAGAAGGGGTTAATGCAGAATACAACGATTTGCAACACAGGAAAGGCAGAACACCTCGGCCTGACACTCCACCATGGATTTGGGGGTGGCGCAACTCTTCAGGGGCTTTAAAGCCACACCTCGTACTTCAACACTTCCTGTCTTAAATCCAGTCCCTGCCTCTTTGGATGGGGGCAGTCCACACCTGGGGACTGAGGTCTCCTCGTGGAATAGCCCAAAAGTGGGAGGCAAATGGTTGTCCATAGTTTTGTGTGACAGCAGCTTTGGGGAAACTTGATTTCATTGGGCAGTTTCTTGAGAATATGGCAGGTGCTCTGGGTAGGCCTTGGATATGTTTTATTACCAGGCTTGTTGAATAGAAAGGTTTTACCCAAAACTATGCAGAAAGCGTCTCTGGAACGAGGAGTGGGATGCATTAATGGCCACAAGGATGGGCTGCTCCTGTTGCAGAGCTGATCTCCCTTTAACTCTTGCACACCACATGGCACACCGGTTTTTATCTTCCGTAGAGGTGCACAGGCAGTGATGCCTGCATCCATGTCAGCAGGTTTCCTCTTCACTCCAGCAGTCCTACTCAAAGTTCCAGGGAGCAGAGTCTTCTCTTTTTCATTGAAAAAGGCAAATTTGAAGTTGCTGGATTTCAGCTGTCCACAACCAGTTTGCATTGGGTGGGACTTCCTCTAAAGCCCAGAGATGTTTTACAGCTTGGGCCAAAGTGTTTAATGGATTTAAGGACTGCTGGTCACTGCATTTCTCTCTCCCTGAAGTGAGCCGGTCGTGTGAGCCCCCACAGGAGCAGCTGAATAATGGGAGCACATGGCAGGCACCTCCATGTGATGAAGACTGGGAAACAGGTGAGGAACTTCCCCATCTGCTGCCTTCTTTCTGGCTATGCCCTCCAGCTCCTCTGGGGACAGTGTGAGGCCAGGAGAGCTGTTCAATCTGGGTTGCCTTGTTGCTTATGCTCATTCATATGAACATGGATCTCTCCACCCAGCAGGCTTGGCTTGGTATAGAGAACAATCCAAAATGTCTGCCAGAACAAGCATGGGTAGAGATTTCCAAGCATCCCTTCCTCCCATAAGAACTTTTTTGCCTTATGTGCAGTGATAGCACTGGAAACGTGTTCCTCAGTGAAGCAGACACATTCCTCATAGCTCAGCTTTTCCTCCCTCTTGAACATGTAAAAATATGACAGAGATATTCCTGATCATAGAATCACAGAATCCCTGAATGGTTTGGCTTGGATGGTATCTTAAAGTTCATCTCATTCCATGAGCAGGGACACCTTTCACTGTCCCAGGCTGTTCCCAGCCCCTTCCAGCCTGGCTTTGGACACTGCCAGGGATCCAGGGGCAGCCACAGCTTCTCTGGGCACGTGTGCCAGGGCCTCCTCACCCTCACAGGGAACAATTCCTTCCCAGTATTCCATCTATCCCTGCCCTCTGGCAGTGGGAAGCCACTTAAGCCACTGATCTGATGGTGGTTTCTGGGGTTTCTTAGTTCTGAGCCACATCTGCTTGCTTTCACAGAGTTGCTGGAGGGATCTGAGTCTACTTTTGTGTGGGGTGTGATCAACTCTACCATAAACAGGTAGGGAATGCAAGTTTGATTCTTTACACCAGTGTTTGTTTAAACAAATATTGCAGCCATCTCCCAGCCTCACTTCAATGGCCAGACAGGAGCTGCTTTTGCTGCTGTACAACCATGGGAGGAGAGATGGTGCTAGTTCAGTGTGACCTGCTTCCTCATATGGGCTGGACCAGAGAAGAAAACCCTCAGGAGCAGATACTGCTCCCTGAACAAGGGACTGATGGATGTCTGGGCAATGTGCAGGGAGAAAGGTGGTCACACCTTGAGTTCTTGGGAGATCCCTTGTGAGCTCCTGGGGCCTGGCAAATGTGCTGGAGTGGCCCTGTGTCAGCAGAATCCTCCCCTTGTGCCCTTTCCAAAGTGTGGTCAGAGTTTGGGGCAGGGTGAGCTCAGAGCTCAGTGCCCAGCTATGAACAGGAAGGGGCTGCCCTGGCTCGCTATGGGATGTGGTGGCACCACCAGAGCTGCCCAAGGTGTTTTAAGCTTTATTTAACAGGTTCATTTACAGTTCAGCAATAATCCTGCCCCTGGCAGGCTGAGTTCTGTGTGAGCTCTTTTGTAGGGGCTGACAGCAGCACTGCCTGGTTCCACCTGTCAGACTCTTTTAAAGACCTGTGAGTGTTCAGAGCACATCTCAGCACCACAGCACCATCCCCCAGGGCCTTGCTGCAGTAAAATGAATAAATGTGAACCAGTGCATTTGCCAGAAGTAACCAAAGTCACTTAATTCCAGCACCATCAGTGACCAGAACAACTCCTTGCCCTCACGGATGCGGCCCCCTGAGACCCTCCCGTACACTGTGTCTGCAGGGCTGTGAGTACTGAGCGTGGGGCTTTGGCACCCAGTCCAGAGCTGGGGACAGCTCCTGAAATCTCTGGCTGTAGCAGCACTTCGTGGCTCCCACTGCATGGACAGGAGGGGTTATATTGAACAGCTGCTTCTTGAGAGCAGCTTCTGAGGGAATCTGCTGTTCAGATCATTCTCTGTGTCCTTCCTTTGAAGCATCCTCTCTGTTCTTTCATTGCTCCATTCCTGTGGCCCAGGTTAGGCAGAGCTGCTTCCTGGCCACGTTGACTCTGTCTCTCTAAACAGGCCCTTCCACAGCATTCCCGTTATCCCCTTTCACCCACATCCTGACAAATCCTGACAAATTTGCCCCTGACAAAGCAAATTGTTTCTTTGCTTTGTGCTGTGCTCACTGTCGGGCCCAGCTAAGTCAGAGCTGGAGGTGAAACAGGGGCTCCTTAAACAAGCACCACTGGGGGAAAAAGCTGTCAAAGTCATCTGGGGAGGGAGAGGAGCAGCTCCCCATGGGGAAGTGTCTAATGCTGAAATAAAAGACTTATTTGCCTTTAGCAACAATGCAACAGCTTGAAGATGGTTTGAGGAATGATTGTCCTGATTCCCACTGGGAGCAACTGAACCTGGTGCCCTCAGGGCACTGCAGACACAGCTCCTGCAAGCCAGGGACTGTTCAATTGCCACAGTGTTGGGCTGAGCCTGGCAAATCAAACTGAAATGTCAGTTGTAGACAAGCCTTGTTGCCAAGGGGACAAGTTCTGCCTCTGCAGAAGCCACTGTCCCTTCAGGGAATGGGGGAAGTGCTTGTATCTTTGTCCATCTCATGCAAAAATTGTCCTTTCC
The DNA here is from genome assembly GCF_049639895.1 of Pseudopodoces humilis. NCBI lineage: Eukaryota > Metazoa > Chordata > Aves > Passeriformes > Paridae > Pseudopodoces > Pseudopodoces humilis. Next base: position 3,827,417 of record NC_142228.1, read on the forward strand.
AGAATTCGGAGTATTAGCTCCTCCCCCTGGAACTTGGTTTTGCCCCAGCAGTAAGTGTCTCCCTGACTTGGACAGGAGAGGTCCTGAAGATGACAGCCATGATCTGGACCTGATGGCAGGACTCTCTACACTTGGCTTTTGTTTTATAATGCATTTCTTGGAACGTTTGAATATGTGGAACTGTCCTTGGTTGCCAGATGTTTCCCCCAAGCATTTGTTTTAAAAATTACCCTCACCTTTACTTGGTGAATTTTGTTACTGTTCTGGAAAAATTAGATTTACACAGACTCAAAAACCTTCCATGCCCAGCCATGGGTCACGGTAACTCTCTGTGAACAGCAAAAACATCAGAATTGCTCCAGAGATTGGGAAACTAGGAGACCTTCAGAAGGATTTTAAGGAGTAGGGGCTGAGGAAGTGATTTTAAGCTGGGGATGTAGGATCTGATTAGGTTCCTAATTAGTGAAGTGATAGTGGGAAACAGAACAGTTTGTGGGGCTGAAAATACCCCCCAGAATCTTGTCTCTTCCCTTGAAACTTTAAAACGTGTGTGTACATGGAGGAGCCCCTTGGGAGTTGGTTGCTCATGGTCAGCACTAACTGCAAACAGAGGGATGCAGGAACAGGGAGGGGGAATGTCCTGCAGGAATGGCAGATTTGGGAGAATTCAGGCCTGGCATAGCAGAAACTGTTACAGTTTCAGTGCAATTCAGGAACCATCCAACAGTAACTGCCAGGAATTTCTACCCTGTGCCTTAAGCATCTTGCTGTTCTCAGGAAGCCTAGAGGGATTATGTCGAACTTCTGCTGGATGTTTGGGAGAAGTTTTGGCTGTTTGCTGGGCAGCTGCAGCAAACTTCCTGGAACTGAGACTCCAGGAGTTGTGTTTGAGGGCCTATTACAGCCTGGAGAGCACAAAGTGCTGAGAGTTTGTTTCTCCAGTCTGTGAGGAGGCTGAGATTAAAAACATCCAGAGCAGCCAACTTAGAAGTATTTTTTCTGTGCATACACTTGTTGTTTTTGTCTTGTTGGAGTCTGAGTTTGTCCTCAGGGTATGGCAGGTGTTCAGGTTGGGTTTTAAACAGTGTTCTCATTTGCAAAGACTGCTTTGAGAGCATTCTGACCTCTTTTGCAACCTCACACCTTCAGTCTTGCCTTTGTCACCTTAGGCCTTACCTTTGTCTCCTGTGTGTGAGGGGCTTCCCCAGGCATACCTTAACAGAGAATCCTCTGCAAGTTCGATGCATCACACACAACTCCAAACAGGGGAAGTTTCAGGAGGACACTGAGGTGCTTTTCCAGTTTCCATTAGAGTAAGTTTTCTAAAGCTTAAAACATGTTTGAGAGCTCTCAGGTACCTGTTCTGTGTTGGGGGTGGGGGGGAAGTAGGAATGGTTTAAATCAGTAAAATTGCATGTTTAGGACTGAAGATGTTCAGAGCAAGCAGTATATTTCTAAACATGCAAAGTTCAAAATGGGATCTAAATATACAACCATAAAGAATTAAGAAGCCAGACATGGTGTTTGTCTAGAAAGAGATTAATGCCTTCATCTTTTCTTCTAAAGACTGTATTTCCACCATCTGAATACTACCACTAGAAAATAATATAAGTTAACTGGAATGTGCAAAATTAAGATTCTTTTAAAATTCTGTTAATTTATGTCAAGGTTCTTGTTGGCAATTTAGAATAAAAATGTTTGAAATGCCCTGCAGCTGCTTTTCTTTGGAGTCAGTAAGTGCTGACATGGGAAGCTCTCCTTTCCACCTTCATTTATTTTTTGTCACTTGGAATGAAAGTGGTGACAAACACCAGCTGGATTGTTTCAGTAGTAGCTCATTTGTAGGATTTGTGGGCCAGAGCACTACAATTTTACAGGTACATGCCATAATTAGCCTGAGCTCCTTTAATTGGCAGTGGGTGAAAGCTGCTCCTCATTGGGGCTCACACATGTCTGTGCTGTGCAGGAGGAGAACTCCTCCGTGTTATTAACACTGAACATTGTTCCCCCAGCCTGGGGTGAATCCAGTAGCCTGGCCTTTCTGGAAAGACCAGGCTTGGAAGGTCATGGTTGTGACTTCAAACACCCTCAGGGTCACAAGAACTGGGGTGTAGTGTCCATGAGGAGGGGCTCTGTCTTGTAGGGTGGGTGCAGCCCACCTGTGACTGACATCTGAGATCTCACAGCCCACAGACCTGAAATCCCATATCCTGGGCAATGTCCTTGAGCACGTCCTGCACCTGCCACCTCCTATGAATGGCAGGGAGGCCTTGGCTCTGCTGCTCCTGCAGTGCTTTGGGAATGCTGGGTGAGCCTCCCCCAGCACTGGGAATGTTTCCAATCCCAGTAGTGGCTATCACTGGGCTCTTGGCTCCCTCTGCTTGTTTTGTATTGGTGACAGGACATAGAATATTTTTTCAGGTGTGTCACATGGCCCCTCTATTCTGGTGACAGAGTAAGGACTTTGCTGTGCCATGTTTTGAATCCTCAGTCTCTTGTGCTGGGTGGATTGTGCAGTGCCAGAGCCAAGTCAAAATCACAGACTGGTTAGAAGGGACCTTACAACCCATCCAGTGCCACCCCCTGCCATGGGCAGGGACATCTCCCACTATCCCAGGTGGCTCCAAGCCCTGACCAGCCTGGCCTTGGGCACTTCCAGGGATCCAGGGGCAGCCCCAGGTACTCTGGACAACCTGTGCCAGGGCCTCAACACCCTCACAGGAAAGAATTCTTTCCCTAACATCTAATCTAAATCTCCCCTCTTTTAGTTAAAAACTGTTCACCTTGGCTTAATACTGCCCATGTAAGAAGTCCCTCTGCCACTTTCTTTATAAGCCTTTAGGCACTGGAAGGGGCTCTGACATCTCCTGGGAGCCTTCTCCAGGCTGGACATCCCCAGCTCACTGGCCCTTGCCACTATTTCTCCCCTGTGTTCCATCAGGAGGGTGCACTCTCCTTGGCCTTTCTGTTCTGACCCATATCCCTTGCCAAGTCCTGTTCCATCTGTGCCTTGGCTTTCCTGACCCCATTCCTACACACCCAATGCAGACATCCCATAATGGTCCAAGGCAGCAGCTCCCTTTTGCTGTGTCCAGCACAGCCAAGGGCTCTGACAGTATTCCTGCCCTGTGTTTTGCAACTCCAGGATAATTTCCAGTCCTGCTGGGATTTAATTTCTACTGCCCCTTTCCAGAACATTGATATGATCTCATCCCTTATTCCCCTGTCCCCCATTCCTTTCTCTTGGCCCCTTCCCCTCCCTAAGCCAAGGCACAAAGAAATCCAAGAGTGGTGGAACAGGGACCCAACGATGCCTGGGGGGGGGAAGAGGGAAACTCCATGCCAGGAATCCTTGGGACTGGTGCAGGGAGCACTCCTGGGGCTGGGTAGGGAAGGGCTCCATCACTCACAGGCCTTGGGGAGAAAAAGTGAGGCAGGAGCAGGGAGCTGACAGAGCTTTTCCCTTTACACGGGGCTGGGGAACTACACCAGCCTCTTACAGCCCGGGAAGACATTTTCCTCCTCCAGCTGAGACTTCCAGCAATGGGCAGTGTTACCAGGGGCTGTGTATTGCACTAAAGGAGGGTGATTTTTAACACATCTTGTGTTCCAACATTCCAGGGTTAACCTGAGAAAGAGTGAACAGGGAGAGGCAGGCACAGAGCAGGCTTTGGGCCAAGCACAAACATCCTCTGGTACTTATCTACACTATCTTCCTTCTAAATTAATTCTGTCCCACCCAATCACCATCGCTTATCACTCATTATCTCCCCCTCTATTCTGCACATACCTTACCCCCATTTCATTTGTTTGAAGTGCTCAAATACTGACTGGTTTAGTCTCTTTGTTTAAAAACATTTCTCTCTCAACCGTCCCTCAACTAAACATCACAGCTCACTGCCCCACACGCAGGGAGATGAACCAGGACGGGGGAGAAGTAAAACTGGAGGGTTGAGACAAGAACAGTCTAATAAATGAAACAAAGTTAGATATAATTAATAATAATTTAAAAAATAATGAGAGAGGGGAGATATAAAACCCAAGACAGACAAGTGCTGGCCAGTACAACACCCTCTGACCCCTCCCAGTCCATTATTCACAGTTTATGTACTCAGAATGACTCTTTGTGGCGTGGAATATCCCTTTGGCCAGTTTGGGTTACCTCTCCTGGCCCTGCTCCATCCCAGCTTCTTGAGCCTCTGCTCACTGGCAGAGCCTGGGAAACTGAGAAGTCCTTGATTTAGAGTAAACACAAACCATTGGTGTGTTATCAACATTATTCCCATACTGAATCCCAAACACAACCCTGGGAATGGCTGCTGGGGAGAAAATTAACTCAATCCCAGGTGAAACCAGGACATAAAACCTTTCCTGGATTTCTTCCACATGCTCAGTCACACTCAACCACACTCTTGAAGCATCAGTCCCATTTCCAGCCGCTGCTCACAGAATCAAAGCCCCTCAGGGGCCCACCCTGAGCAGAACCCAGTGCAGCCCCATCCCAGCACTGCCACGGGCTGGTCCCAACCTCTGCATCGTACGTACAGCACTGACAACTTTCTGCATTCTTTGCTGGGTATTTTCTGATTTAACAAGTGTGTTGTAGCTGTGGGGCCTGGAATTACTTCAAAACAGAACTGAAGAGCAAGAGAAAGATAATCCAACCCCTTGATCTCACATTTTAAATCCAGTGTCTTTATCAACAGCCACATTTTGCCTTTACTTCTCTTAATTAGGAGCCCCTCACCTGCATCACTGGAGGCAGAGAGGGAGAGGAAGGTCTGGCCCCTCTCAGGACCTAAGGGGGAGTGGGCAGAGCACAGCAGGGGCCAGGATGTGCCCCCAACTGCGCCCCACTCCTGTTCCATCACCCACCCATTTCCAGCTCCCTTTCACCACCAGCTCTGGGGCTGTCCCAGCCTGGCACATCCCACCAGTCTGACCAGAGGGGTCCAGCATAGGCTCCCGCTCCTTCCAACCCCAGTGTGGTGGGACCCATTTCCTACTGTGACCCAAATGGGAGCCCCCCACAGCATCCCTGTGGCCCCCTCCCCTGCAGACCCCATCTCCATCCACAGTGAACCAGGATCAATGCTTGTTTATTTTAGCCTTAGCCAACATGCTGGCTAAGGTAAAAAAAAAACATTCATTTTGGTTGAAAAAAATTTATTCACAGAACATCACATGAATCACATCCCACCCTTGCTCCTTTATGTATAAAATACTGGTAAAAAGTTTTATTCCAGAGGCAAGTGAATTCCCACGGAGTCCCCTCCTGAGAGCAGCTCACCCCCAGAACTGGAACTTGTGCCACAGTTTGGAAGCAGAAGTGAGGTGTTTGGTGAGGAAGGAAACACCACCAAGCTACAGCAGCAAAGCCTCCAGGGCTCCAGCTCATTTCCTTTGGCAGGGACCACAATCCCACCAGGGCTCCAGCTCATTTCCCACTGCATCCAAAGGGGAGATGTGAGGCTTGAAGGAACCACCCTACCACGTCCCACTGCAGTGGAGGCTTTCAGGTTTCACACAAACCACCTGAGATGCTCCTGGAAATCTCTTTGGACTTTACAGGCACTACAAATGTGTCTGATGTCACATGTCCCCAAATCCAGTTCCCCAGGTGGTTCCTTCAAGCCCCACGTGTCACCTTTGGATGCCAAGGGTAGCAAGGACACTTGGCTCTCCAAGGGGAAATCAGCCTGTGCAAGGACAAGGAGACTCCAGAGGCAAAATAAATCAACAGGAAAACTTCTATTAAAATGCCAAGCTAGGCTCAGAAACAGAACAAAAAAATCCAGTTCCAAGTATCTTATGGCTCCTACCACAGCCCAAAAGGAGAGAGATTAGCCAGAGTCCCACCTTGGTGTAAGACAAACCCTGCTACACCAAGTCACAGCTACAGAAACTTTTAACAATTACAGCCTTAAACCCTAAACCCTAACACTGTAAAATCCAGTGGAACTGGATCAGTTAATTTGAACTGAGATTTGCCATGGACCCCTTCCAAGTGCTCAGCTGCCCTCTCAAGGGCTGAATCCATCAGATTTAATATCCAAAATAAATTTCAGACAAATTTGGATTTATGATTTCTATTACACAGCAGGAGATATGCTCCATCACTGCAGATTCCCTCTCTTTAATTCCTTACTCCCTTGGGCTCAAATAAAAAACAGTTCCATGCTTGCTCTGCTACAGTATTTCCTTGGAAAACCTGGAAAAATGGGGAAACTCCAAGAGCAGGAAACACTTCAGAATATCAAACACATGGAGAAGCCCATGAAAAGGGGCCACTGGTCATACTGGGTGTCTGGCTGGGCCCCACCCCAGCTCTGGTCACCAGCATGGCCCTGTCCCATGGCCCATATTCCCTAAAATTACTTCTAAATTTTTTTCAGTTATTAAAACCCTTTCTCCCAGTTTGCAACAGGCCACATAATGAAAGCAAAGCTCAGTGCAGTGAGGACAGAATGTAGAACATGTGATTAGTTACTAATCCAGAGACACGCAACCATTCCAGACAGGAAACAGGGAGGGAATTGCCAGCACGAGGCCACATCATCCAGATATGACACATCTGTGCCACTGTTGGACACCAGGGAATGCTCCAGCCTTGCCACACATGGGGATGGGAATGGATCTGCAGGGTGATTGAAATGGATGATGCCAAAATCCCAGGATGGCCCCTCTGTCAGACACCCCAGGCTGCAGGGGAAGCAGTGCCAGACTGAGATCAGGATCTCACAGCTCCCATGTTTCACTGGGACAGGGAACCCCACAGAGACAAGTGCAAGCCAGCAGCACCCCCAGGAGGTGACACAGTCTGTCCTTCACAGTAATTCCACAGGTGCACAGGGAAACACAGGGAACACCCTTCCCAAGGATTGGGATGTCACCATCCCAAGGCACAAACTTGAGGCAAGTCTCTTGACCAAGTTGATTTTAAGTGCCAGGCCTGTTGTGCTGATCCCACCATTCCAAGTGTGAAGAACCTGTTCCAGCCCTGTGAACAATCCCACACCTCCAGGGAGTACAGGGAGACTCACCTGCTCCATCCACTCAGAAGTTCCAGCCTTAGAGCCCCAAACCCAACCAGCATCTCAGGAAGTGAACACAGCTCCCCAAACCTCTGTGCTCCAGCATTAGAAATGTCAGTTTTGGAGGCTGGATTTGGCGGGAGGTCTGGGAAGATGCCACAGGCCTGATGTGCATCCCAGTGGAAGCAGGAGGGTGCACGGCACTCAGGATCCCCTGGGAAGCAGCAGGGCAGAGAGAGGTACCAGAACATCCCTCAGTTGAGCAGACATTTCAGCCTAAACCAGAGATATCTGTGCTGGTTAACAGTGTATTAAGTTAACTGAGGTTATAACCATGTTCTAAGACTCTTCCCCACAAATCCTCCTCCAAACAAATGGAACCACAAATGGGAGCCCTTCACTTCCCAACTCTCTTTGCACACTCAGTCCCACAGGCTGAACTCAGGCCCACGAACACTGTGAAATTCTCTGTGCCATTTCTGCACTGCAAAATGCAGGGGTCAGGTCAGTGCTGGCCAGCACAGGAAAGACCTGCTGCATCCTAGGCTGTGCCTTTGCATCCTCCCATTCCTGTGTGCCCAAAGGGACATTGCTGCCTTCCTACATCTGGGCACAATGTTCACTTCTGCTTCCTATTAACCAGACCATTAAACCTGCAGGCTTGAGGGGAGAGCAGTAAAGGCCAGAGGTTATTTTCACAGGGCTGTTCTCAAGCACAGAGTCCCCTGACACATCCATTTCCCGACGTGCTTTCCATGTGACACTGTCCGAGTGGGATTTGTAAACTCTGAAGTCCATGGGAAGGTCTCGTCCAAAGCAGCACCCAGAGGAAAGTCAGTCCTGGAGACACTCCTCTTGCAGGAGGTCAGCAGCTCATGTCAGGTACTGCACGACGAGGAACATGATGAGGCAGGTCACGGCCATCCCCCCCAGCATGAGGAACTTGTCCTGGAAGGCACGCTTCTCGATCAGCCGCATCACCGTGTTGGACAGGCCCAGCATGTTGGCAACGTCCAGGATCTTCTTGTGAGTGCCCTGAGGACAACAACACAGCAAAGACACAATCACCCTCATGTTCTGAGCCTTCTTATTCCACAGTCCAAGAGTATTTCATCATGGGTGGCGAGTGATGGATTACAATCCATGGAACTTCTCTTAGCCAACCATCCCTGCCATTCCACAGGACCCTGGAAACAACTGGATGTCTGCACTAATTAATTCATACACGTGAACAGGAACACGGTTAAAGACACAAAACAATCTGGACAGAGACAAGATAAAAAGTGTCTCAGAAAAATGCACTCCTTAGGGAGGAGTAAGAGTTCTCCTGGTCCTGTTCCAGTCACAGTCTGAAAAGAACTATGACCAGCCAAGGTTTTGTGCAGAGCTCCCCTTGCTTAAGTACAGTTCATACCAACGGCACAGGCTGGGATTGTTAGGGAGTCTGTGCAGGGCCAGCAGTTGGACTCAGTGATCCTTGGGAGGCCCTTCCAACATGGGATGTTGTATAATTCCACATTAACCCATTTCTCTTTGTAAGCTGTCTCTACACCAGCTGCTTCTGCCAGAAGGCAATAAAGTCTGTGTCAGTGTAAGAAAAATTGAGTTAAGGGGAAAAGGAGTATGAACAGAAATTTCCCCCACCTGCAAGGGAGAAGCAACATTTCCCTGAACACCCAGGACATGACGGCCCCAAAAGCACAGACAGTATCAACAGCCATGGACAGACATCCAACAGTTCCCTACTGCAGGGCTGGCCCAGAGCTCAGGTGCCTGGCAAAGGCTGGAGAAGAGCCGGGAGGCCCAGGGAGACCCAGTAGGAACCAGGCAGTCACTGCCAGCCAGCCAAATCAGCCACACAGGACTGGTGCTACTCCAATAAACAGCATTTCCTCATCCCTGCAGGGCACCAGGCCCTGTCAGGGCTCCTCTATGGCACTGCTGAGCCCTCCTGTGGTGGGATGCACCTTCTCAGGAACCCTCCAGAATCCATGTGCTTCATCCAGTTCCTCATGAGAGATTACCTTGCATCAGTGATTTCCCAGCTTGGAGAAACAACTCCAATTCCCTGTGGGCAGCACAGGGACACTGATGACTGGATGGATGCTCCAGACCAATGTGATCAGCCACCAAAGCAACTCAGTGCTCAACACGGTGGACAAATGTCTACAATCCTCTCAGGGATGCAGGAAAAGCATTCACAACCCAAATCTTCTCCCAGCACTAGCAATGAGTTCTCACAGCCTTTCCCTCATGAGCTGGCAACAGAACCCCTCCCCAACACTTCTGTGGCCAAACTGCTCAGCAACACCATTCCTCTGCAATGAACACTGAACAACCCACAGAGTTTTCTTCAAGGCTTCTCTAGTAATGGACCTTGTCTTAAAACAAATCCATACTCAGCAGGTCAGTGAACAAGTGACCTGAACCAGAAGCTAAACCTCATCTTGCAAAGAACTCAGCTTCAAACTTTGCCTTAATGTCTCCATGTAAGATCTGTGGGTGCAGGGCCTGGTCACCAGACTAGGGAGCAGAGAAGGAGCTGCAGGCCTGGGAGGCTTTGGACCCTGTGCTGGTTCTGTGCAGGGCCCAGGGAACACCAGGCAGCCTGGAACCCTAGGGTCAGGACAGCAAAGTGCCTGTGCATGCCCAGCTCAGCTCCCCGAGTGCCAGCTGGAGTGCAGACCAGGCTTGCACTGCCTGCCACACCATGGAGCTGCAGGTGTGACAGACATGACCAAATCTGGGATTTATATCATTAAAAATGCCTAAATCTGGAAAATACATCCCAAAACAAAGCACCATCACAAAACTGAGAACAGCACTTATCCCCGTCAGAAGATGAATACAACAGACAGGCATCTCCCTGCATTTTGCACAAGTCCAGTCTCTCCCCATACACTTTTTATTAAATTTTTTTGTATCCTTGAGCTTTTCACTCAGAACTGACCATCACTTTGAGCAGTCTATAAAATAAAAGACAAATATTTGTTATGAAGAGACATGCAGAAATGCAGCTGTTATGAGCACAGAAGAAGGGACTGTTGAGGTACATTATCTTTATTACTAATCTTAATCATAAGTGCTCTACACCAGCTTTGTGGCTGCTCTGAGTGATGCTCATCTGAACCAACATCTCCCTGCCAGCCAGTTACTGCCCCTCCTGAACCTGAACAAAAGAACAACAGTCAACCATAGAAAAACAAACGTAACATTCAGCACTCCAGATGCTGCCCCACAGGTGAAGGCAAGCCAGCCGCAAGAGATCTTAAAGGTATTACTAACAGGATGGTAAAATGTAAAGATTTCAAGTTGTTTAAATGAAGTTTGGGCCTTTCCAGCACCCTCAGCTCAGAGCAATGTATTGAAACAACACATATATTGATTTTACTTAGCCTAATCAGCATGAACACAGAAAAACGTGGGGTCTTTCTGGTAAAAAATGATGCCCCCACCTTTAATGTGACTCTCTGTTCCCTCAGCCCCTGCAGGATGTTGGTGCCACTGCCAATAAGATCATCCATGCCTCGGTGGGCACTCTGCAGGGATTCATTAAACTGCAAGGTTTCGTCGATCGGGATGGTGGTGTCAGAGTCCTGTGGGGAAAGCAGGGACTCGGTTACCTGCTCACTCAGAAACACAACACGCGCCAGCAGACACGGCCAAAACCCAACAGGACTGGGAGGACTGTGCTTACACCTTTCTTTTCATAATGATTTTAAATACAACATTGATATTTGAGTGAAAAGAGTCATTTAGAGAAGATAGGGAGGAAGCCAAAAGGCAAAGCTGAGCAGCTGCTCAACTGCAATAAGATCACAAAGATGAAAAGAGCCGAAGCAGAGAATTTTTATAATCTCAATAGGAAAGAGTACTGCAGGAAAGAACATCAAAACTAAAAGAAGGTGTTTAACAAGGTGTTAAACACCAAGAAGGTGTTTAGTCATTGATCACTGCAAGTGAAAGACTTGTGGAAGACTTCACACCACATTTCTGAGCAACAAAAGGCCTGAAAAAATGTTTGGAGATGACATTCTAAACATTTACAAAATAGTGCAAATTTTTAGCAGTCAGGGCAAACAGACATGGGCTTGGTTCCCTCAGCACTGGCTCACTCACCACCCAGGACCCTATTTAAAAAAAAAAAAATTATGAAAAATTAGTATTTTCATGTTTTTCCAGAAAAGATGCATTCTTTCAACTAGGAAATGGGAATCTTGAGATGGAAATAACAGGGTAAAACTCTAATCTGGACTGCACAGGAAGGCAGGGATGGCATCACTCCTGTCTACCAAAGGCCTCCAGGCTGCTGTTCTCTGGACACAACTCCACCCAGAGGGGCAAGGAAATTACTCACTATTCCCACATGGTTTAGAGCAGGAACTGAGGTATTGGTAAGGGGCAAGTGCTGGGAACACTGATCATCTACTCCAAGTACTCAGAACAAGAAACGCCCAAAGGCAGAATTCAGTCATGTGAATGCAGGGCACTCCATGTGCCCAGCAGCTGCAGGAGACACACAGATACAGCAGAATGTACTCTGAACACTCTTTGGTAAAAACCCCAAATGTTAACCTGAAAATGCCGTGTAGGACCCAATGACTGGTGTTGCCCAGCCTGGGCACTGTGAAGGAAGAATCAGGGACAGAGGTCCCAGGGGCCCTGGATGAAGTGGCTCTGACAGAACACCTGGGCCCCTCTGAATGCAGCTCACCTGTGAATGAAGGCTCACACAAGTGTCTGAGAAGAAGAGCTGTCTGAGCACTTAGATTTCCATGTGAATGGCTCATTCCAGATATTTAACAACCTTCCAACCAGCAGATTTCATTTCTGTACAAGGATTTTTTTATCCACTATAAGGCAGCAGTAAAAATAGGGAAGTAGATTTGTGACCTCCCTCCCAAGGAGATGGGATGGCACCAGAGCTTTGTTTTGCTGCTTGTGATTTTCTCCAGGAAGAATGAGAGGCTTTAAGATAAAGACCATTTTAACTCTGAATTAAGCAAACTGTTCAGAACACTGCTACAGCTTCCAAAAGCTGTTCTGGATGTTCCAGTGATTTACTCACACACCCAGCTGACATCTCTGATAGAATAGGGGAGTATATGAATAGGAACTGTGGAAAACTGTAACCAAGAGAGGCTGATAACTGAAAATAAATCATCATTTTTCTATTAAAGGATCATTTTAAAGCCACATTTTTGTAGCAAGCTAAAAAGAAATACAAATTGTGTATTTTTTTTTCATCTACAATACCTTTCAACATTTGAAGGAGAAAATAACCCATTTGCTTTATATTTTGCATCTGTAAGCTTGCTCTTTAAAACTGTTCTATTTACACGCCTTTAGTTTCTGAACAGCAAATTTTCCTGTAGGAAAACTTGTCCCTACTTGCAGGGAAACACCACAGTGTTTAAAAACAACAAATTGCAGTGTTTCTTTCAAGCCTTCTTTATAATTTTGAAATAGCCAACAAAATACCAGACATTATCTTTATGGCAGGCTTTGAGAAATGCATCAAACTGTCCAAATCTCAGCTAATTAGGATTGCTCACATTCTTTCTTTCTTGCCCTGAACATGACTGACAACACAGATAACGAATGTTAGGTGAGATGACTTTAACAAAGAAGGAAAATAAAGAGGGAAATCAAACAAAAATTTAAAAATAGTATTAAAAAAAACAAACCAAAAATCAAAAAATCCCACAAAAACCCAAAAAAACAAACCAAACACAAGATTATCTTTTTAGCTGCAGAAAAATGAAAGCAAGCCTACATTATTCTGAGCAAAATTCCTCCAGGAATTTGCACTGGAGCGACTTCCCAGTAGAGGAACTAACAAGAACAGGTTGAACACATTCATGTTATTACAAAGTTTTGACTCATTTCTAGGCAAAAAGGGCTTTGTCCCAGATGTGTCATTTGTTTGGCTACACTGAAGTGTGCTGACACCTGCTGCCAGTGGGGAGTGTAAAAGTCAGGCTTTTCACAGATCTCGGGATCTGGCAGACATTTGACACAAATCCAACTGAAATGTAGACTTTGGTACCTACCTCACTGACCCTTTTACAACTGCTATGTAAATCCAGGTGGAACTGTGTTGGATAAAACAGGAGCAGCAGCTTCTGGAGCCTTTTCCTGCTTAAGAGCCCAGCTTTTCTTACAAGAGCTGTACTTTATCCCCACATATTTTGATTCCTCTCTACCTGCATTCACACTCACAGCAGCTTCCAACAGTCCTGTTTACATGCTGCCTGACTCCCCCCTGCTGGATTTGAGCTGCTGGAGCACAGAGAGCCCAAGCAGGGTTATTTACATTGGTGGTGAAGGTGCGGGCCAGCAGCTCCTCGCGCTGCCGCTCCTGCTGCTCCCGCAGGTACCGGCGGTGCTGGAAGTTCCTCAGGGCTGTCTGCAGGTGCTGAACGTCGTATTTCAGCTGGTCCACTCGCCTGCAAAGGACCAGCAACATAAAACCACTCTGATTTTCTGGTGCTTTTTGTACGAGCAAAGGAGCATCATAAATTAACAGCAATGAATAACAAGGAATGATGGGTTCTACTTCTCTACGAGACACAGGACATCCAATGCTAGGCTGAAATTCCACACCTACATCTTCCTTGTCTCATTTTTCTACTACACAGGTGATTACTTCACAGGTGATTATTCATTTTAATCAATTATTTAGCCTCCTGTCTAATGACAGAATGTGAAGCAGAACTCCTGAGCTGTCTTGGACATCCTATCCCACGGATTGTCTCTTCAGGTGTTATGTAACTGTATCCATTCCCCATTTAACACAGATTTGGAAAGATGGTAGGATTTGTACAGGTACTATTTTATGACCCCCCCCGCCCTTTCACATAAAAATGATGCTTTCCAGTTTCTTTAATTAGCATCATGTTCTGAAGTTTGAGGTTTTATTAAAAGGAGCCCCAAAGTCAGTAGGCAATATAGGAGACACCTCAGACATTTGCACTGGGCTGAAACAAATCATGTCCAGAACTCCACTGGCCCTGATAAAATGATTGATAAAATTTAATGTTTCATCACCAGGTTATCCTGGTCTAGTGGAAGGTGCCCCTGCCCATGGCAGGGGTTGGAACTGATCTTTAAGGCCCCTTCCAACCCAAACCATTCCAGGATTCTATGAAGAAAATGATGACTACTTCAGATACTGGCCTCTTTCTTTAATACAGGCAACATGAAATCCACCCATACTACCTACAAGGGCATTTTGGACTAAACATTAATAACTGAGTCACTGAATTAATTAAGAACAGCAAGTCTTGATGTCTGTGGTCCAACCTCCTGCTCAAACTATTGCTCACTTTAGAAACCTCTTCATTTCACTCACCAACAGCTTAGAAAATGGCCCAGAGAAAATGGCACCAAATGAGGGAATTTTACTCTCTACCTCCACAAATGTCATTAAAAGTAAGTGACAGAGAGAGCATCCAAGTGCATGTTCTGCTCATCTGAGAAGAGAGCTATGAATCCAGCTGCATCACCAGTCTGGACTTGATGATCTTTGAGGCTTTTTCCAACTTTAATGATTCTCATGTTCCTGGGGTTAAATGCAGGAAAGTGGTTTTGCCTCTGTGCCTCAATTTTACTACTGCAGAGCACAGAGATCAGTTATGCAAATAACCGAAATAAAGATTCCAGTTATCAAATCAAAAGGCAAAGGGCTTCAATAAATTTAATTAAAATAATTACAAAGACTACCCTGCACAATCACAGCAAAGCAGTGAACTCACAGTTTGGCATTCTGCCTCTTGTTGGGAGGTTCTTTGCTGGACAGGATTTCCAGACGTTCCAAGTTGCTGAATATGTTGTCTATTCTTGCCTGAATCTCATTTTCTACCACTGCGAGGAAATAAAAACAGGATTTGACTTGAATTAGACAACTGCAATCTGATGAAGGCAAATGCTCAAAAGCATTCAAAGCAGTATGTAAAACCTGACAGATGTAAATCTTTACTGGATGAAAATAATCAGGTAAGTGAGAACTATAACTATAATGAAATGTCACTTCTTTAGCTCAGTAATTTGACACTCTCACCTTTCTCTCTTCCTGAGAAGGCAGCTAGGAAAGTCCCTGCTCACTCCAGACATCTGAACCTCTTTCCCCATCAGCTCCATGAATTAGGATTTCAAGCCCCCACATTTCCCCTGCAGCCCCTTCCTGCTCCCACAGCAGGATTTGTTGTCACAAGAACACAGAGAAGCATCATCAACCACTGCCAACCACTCCACATATCAGCACTTCACAGAAAACCACACTCAGCAGCACCCAGAGAAGCAGAGAGCACACACAACCTCATCTTTGCCCCTGGATGTCACACAGCCAAAGAGTAACTGACTCACATCCAGAGACAAATCAATCAAATTGTCCTAATCCATCTCTCCATCATTTACTGCAGGTGAACTCAACACAGGAGAGCTGAGAGTTACAGCAACTTTTGTCAAACCAAACTACACCACTACACACTCTTCTGAGCAAGAGGAAACTATTTGCTCTAAGTTGGAAAAGGCTGCAAGTTTGATTTCCTGGCCCCTATTACTGCTCTTCAACCATGAATAATCCTGTTTTCCATAAATTCTGAAATACAGACTAATATCTTTATAGAGAGAGAAATATATACATATATTTATTCATTTATTAACTATGTAAACTGGTGAACTGACTGTAAAATCTGTAAACTACATAATTATATCTCTTGAAATGGTCTCAAGCAATAGAAGCAAAAGGGCAAATTATACCAATTTTCAGGACTTTCAAAATCACCCCCAGTGAAGAGCAGTCTGGGAAGTCTGGCATTGTAGAAGGAGTAGTACAAACACCACAAAAACCACAACCAGAATTAGTAAGTTGCTATTTTTTGATAGAAAATTTATCACAGCCCTTCCTAGAGCCCAGTCATGTTTCACAAATGTGTTTAAGGTAAGAGAAGTCAGTGAACATGTGCAGAAATGTATCAAGTCAATGCAGTGTCCTTTCACCTCAGAAGTTCCTGATGAAACCCATTATTAGTGACTCATGCAGGATTTAAGGGTTCAAACACAGGTCCAAAATACACGTGCCAAGTTTGCACTGGGGTAAAAAGTCCTACCACACATATCAGAGCATCTTATTATTACAGACATTTATGAGCACGGGGTCATAGTCCAAATTTACCAGGACAATTTCAGACCTAATGGTTCTACTGACTTCCCATAAGCAGGTGGAATGACAGGCTCTGATTCTGATGCAGCAGGAATGTCAGGAGCATCCTGACACAAAATCACAGCATCTTCCCCAGAAACTGCACTGAGCATCTTTAGGGGAAAGCTGCCAATTGGTGGATGAGGGAATAACAACACAGCAGGGCAGGCACAGCCACATCTCTCAGCTTTCTGAGCTTCTAACAAACCAGCCCAGAGATGCTCTCAATCTGCAGTTCTGCCCATACCAAGGTGTTCATTAATTTTCCACGTGTGCGTCAATGTGGGGGTTTTGATCTGTTTGTGCTGAAGGCCTGCACAGACACCCTGACCATGAGCTCCAAATGCTAACAGCACCAAAAATCTGCAGTTCTACCACAACGTTAAAGAAGCATCCACAGCAAGCACTCTGTCAGTTAAAGGATTGTAACAGGAAGATAAAGCAAATTCTTGTCCTGTCTTTTCTGCTGTCATCCTACAAAACATCACCTTACTGAAGTGAAACAGCAACACAATTTCAATGCATTCTGAATTGGTGATGTGTCTCAGCAGCTGATCACAATGACTCAAGAGCTAAATTTGTTCCAATACTGACTGTAAATTTAGTAAGAAGGCACACAAGGTTAAAGATGCAAACTAAATCAACCTCCCTCCCTCTCCTTACTTACAGTGCACTGACTCTTTGTCTGAAGTCTCCAGGCGCCCCATGTAAGACTGGACCTCATGGACCTGCCTGTCAGGAGATAAAGAGAAAATGAACACAGAAGTCAGTTAACAGTCATAAAACCATTGCTCAGCACCTCACTTTTCAGCTTCTTTTACTGAAATGCACTTTTTAGAACAGCACAGGAATCAGCAACAGTGTCAGAGCAGACAGCCCATCCCTGACCACCAACCCAGGTCCTCAGCAGGAAGCAAAATGTGCTCTCACCTCATAGGCACCTCAAAAGTAACTTTATTTAAAAACAGAAATCAAGGTGAAGATTACAAAAAGCACAGAGCAGCTTTTCTACAAGAATCAGCTGTTCAGCTTTGTCTGGAGATGACAGTGGGGAGACACCCAAGAGGAGAAAGTGAATAAGGAATGATTTTCACTGTCCCACAACATGTGAATTCACAGGCATCAAGTGAAATTAAAAGCTTGTCATTATAAGAAGAAACTACTGTGGCCGGACAAGCAGTGGCATAGGAAAACAAAAGAAAAAAAAAATATCGATGATTGTTAAATTCTTCTGGAACAAGATGGGTTTTAAGGTCCTTTCCAACCTGAACCATTTAATAATCACAAAATGAGGCACTACAGAAATGGGTACAACATGACAACCATATCCATAACAGCTGCTGTTACATTCCTGCATTCCCAGATCTCCAGCAGGATGTCCTGCTCTTCCCTACAGCGTCATTCTGCATCATCATTTAATGACAGAGAAATGATGATTCAACACAAGATTCAATTCAAGTCTCTTGCCACCCCACCTCTCTTAACAGAGCCCCACAAAGATGCAAATTACCATCGAGATGTGCAATATTAGCTTAACTGCGTCCTTTGGCCCCTTTCCCGTGAGTTATTCCATATGGATTAGTAACAGAACCACGAGAACTTTTGCCTTATTTTGCAATTCCCACACCACACCTCCCTCTCCAGACTGGCATTATCTGTGAAAGGTGGGATTTATCCTCAAGGAGCCAAACGCCTCCAGAGGTGGTATAAACTGCGGCAGCCGGACCCCGCTGCAAAAATCCTTATAAACGGGACGTGCTTTAAATAAACCTACATCAATAAGCGGGAATCACCGTTGGCGGTGCCCGGGCCGGCCGAGCCCTCGGGGCTGACGTGGCACACGCGGCTCGGGGCTCTGCTCCCCCCGGGGCCCCGCTCCGGGATGGGTTTGATGGGGAAACGCTTTTAAAGGGCTCTGACATCTGTGGGGTGTCAGCCCTGGGCTCCCGCACGCCCGGCCTCGTACACTCGGTTTGCGGGTCTGCCTCCGGTCCTTCAGACAACTGCTGCTGTGCTGGCACAGCCCCTCACACCCCTCTCGCACTTGTTGGTTTGCTGGTACAGCCCCTCACACCCCTCACGCCCATGTTGGTTTGCTGGTACAGCCCCTCACGCACTTGTTGGTTTGCTGGTACAGCCCCTCACACCCCTCACGCACTTGTTGGTTTGCTGGTACAGCCCCTCACACCCCTCACGCCCATGTTGGTTTGTTGGTACAGCCCCTCACGCCCCTCACACCCCTCACGCACTTGTTGGTTTGCTGGTACAGCCCCTCCATCCCGCACCGGCTCCGCTCCGCACACGTCGCCTTCCGGCACTTCCGGCCCCGCCGCCTCCCGCTGCTTCCGCTTCCGCTTCCGCCTCCCCCGGGCCGCGGTCCCGCCCCTGCGCCTCGCGCGGCCGCCAGGGGGCGCTGCAGGACCGGCGTGGCGCGCGCGGGGCGGGGCCGGGAGGGGCCGGGAGGGGCCGGGAGGGGCCGTGGCCGGGCGGCGCTTCCCACACGAATCATTCGTGGCTGGCTCCGGCCGCAGCGTCCGACACAGCGGCTGTGGCCTCTCCCGGCGCGGTCAGCGAGAAGGGTGTCAGCTGTGAGAGCCGCCTGGGGTCGTGTAACTGCATCCCCCGCACGGGAGGATGGAATGGATTCATGGTACAGTGCCACTGTACCCTGCCATGGCAGGGACACCTTCCACTGTCCCAGACTGCTCCAAACCCTGTCCAACCTGACCATGGATGCTCCCAGGGATCCAGGGGCGGCCACAGCTTCTCTGGGCACCCTGTGCCAGGGCCTGCCCACCCTCACAGGGAACAGTTTGTCCCCAGTGTCTCATCTAACCCTGTCCTCTGGCACTGGGAGCCATTCCCTGGCTCCTGTCCCTCCATCCCTTGTCCCCAGTCCCTCTCCAGCTCTCCTGGAGCCCCTTTAGGCCCTGCCAGGGGCTCTGAGTTCTCCCTGGAGCCTTCTCCAGGACAGCACCCCGAGGTCTCCCCGTGGCTCCAGCCCTCAGAGCAGCTCCAGATCCTCCTGGTGCTGAGCAGGGACTGGACACAGCTCTGCAGGTGGAACCTCCAGAGGCTGGGTCACCTCTAGGAGTCCAGGTGACCAACACACCTGCAGATGCAGATACTGAGCTGATACCTCCTTACTCGTAGGATGAATCCTACATCCAAGTATCCCTTCTAAAACAGGTCTTCCTGCTCTTTCATCATCGTTACACCTCTCCTGCACTGTGCTTTGCTGTCCCAGTCAGTGTTTCATTGCCAGGGAACTGCCTGTACTTCACAGGTTTGTCCAGACATGATCATGGTTAGTTTAGGATGTCCATCCTGCAAATAGTTTTGCTTCTTAATAAGCCTGGTTTTTCTCCATACTTAGAGATAGAGCAGATGTCACCCATTCATGGTGGAGCTGCAGGTTCCTGTCCTGTCTCACAGAGCTTTGCTCTGGGGCTGGATGAGAGACTGCTTTTCAATCACTCTTCATTGTTTGGACCAGATAATCCACCACAGTTGAAGCCACAACTCTTCCTTGTATGTACTGGGCTACAACACCCAATATCTTTATTGGGTTATTTATCTTTATGGTCAGAGTCAGCTGAGCCACCTGAATTCCTGTCACCTTTTACTTAGTGGGAAAAGCAAGGAGAAGGTGAATTATAAAAAAAAACAAACCACAATGTGGTGGGGAGGTATAGCTCAGTTAGTCAGGGCAGCAGGACATCAGAGGCACAGGTACAAACACTGATTGATTAAAGAGCTCAAATTAAGACCATAACTCTGTCTTGTCACTGTGGTTTCATAGAAAATAGTTCTTGCCAACAAATGTAACTTCATGCTAATAAGAGCTTGATTGGGAAAAATTGGGAAAGGCTTGTATTCTGTAAAGCATTCAACTCTAGTGATCACCACAAGATCAATAATTTAAAAGTCTGTAGCTTCTGTCCTCGTGGTCCAGACAAGCACTCAGCTCTCTCCTTCTCCACTGTCTCTTCCCTCTGTTAAATGTTGTCACTTTATACTTGTTCCTCAGGCTTTGAATTCCCTGATGTTGATTTGAGTCTGCCCTTTTCTAGGTTTGCGCTGCCTGTCCCACCTGTGGTGTGAAGGGAAACCTGCTTTATCAACAAGAATAATGTCTTAAACTGGGTCCATCCATATAAAAAGCTCTAATACTCTTGAATAGAATACACTGATTTAAATCCTAAACTTCCTTCAGCAACCTCAGCCTCGTCCTGCACTTAGGCAAAACCAAAATAACTGTACAGCAAAAATTCAGGCTACTGAAGGATGACAAACGTTGGAGGAAAAGTGAGAAATTATTTTCAGAGGTGGGGAAACTGAAGGCAGACACCTCCTGATGTGAGACTGGGCAAATTGGGAAACATGGAGGCTGGAACAGTCTCCAGAGTGTTTGGTTCTTTCTGCTGCTCATTTGCAGTTCAGGGTGAGCACCTGAAGAATGCAGCCTTGTCACAGGAGAACACGTCCTGGAGCACCACACAGATATAAAAGAGGGGAACAACAACACATCTTTAATTAATGAGAGATTCTGTCCCTGTGGGTCCATCTCTCGTGTCTCAGATGATGCATCAAACTTAGTCTGTCCTGCCCTGCCATGCAGCCAGCCAGGCCTCTGGCAAGAGATTATCCCCTGGATGTCAAACAGCAACTCAGGCCCCAGAAATCACATCAGCCCAAGGATAAACAGCATATCAACAAAACCATTAACTGCAGCAGTAACAAACACATTCACTCCCCGTCCTTTGCTCCCCCTTCCTGAGCCATTAGACCCCATTTTCAAACACTTCTGGAAATAGGTTGAATGGAAATAGACCCTGGGATTCCCTCCTGGCCAGGGCTGTGAGAAGTATCACAGGAGCCCTGATGAAATGGCAAGCACTGAAATACAAGAACAGATTTCTGTTCTTTTGTGAAGAAATTGATTTTTGCCAGAAACAACATGCTGCAACCCAGCGTCTATTCTTGTTAGACTTCAAGTCCTTCCAGGAGGAGTCCTTCAGCAAATTGGCTCATTTAGACACAACAGCCAGGAGCATGGAGAGGAAAAAAAGGGTTTTGTTCAAGGAAAGCCTCTGTATTGTAAACAGGATAAAAGGGGATGGAGAGAGTCACTTATCACTGTCTCTCATGTCCCCAGGTCATTCCTGTGTAGCATCTACTGGAGAAAATATTCCCTGCTCTTCCAGAAATCCAACTGGGGGATTTTCTCTATCACACCATCTGCAGACCCTGTGTGCATTCAGCAGCAACTTTCAAACCCCATTGCTGCTCCCCATTGCTCTCCTCTGCCTTGAGAAGCCTGGCAGCACCCAAAGGAGAGCTGGATTCTCACAGGGTCTCCTTTGCCTGGACCAGCCTGTGTCCCCCTCACAGCCGTGGGACTTGGGGTTCATTCCAAAAACACCGATGCTCTGTTTAGTATCAGACCCCAATGATGCATCTCTCCCTGTTTCTCTGAGCGTGATCCCACCAGGCACAGAAACTCTGCCCCCCTTCCTCTTTCTCTTCCCCCTCCCTCTCGTTTTGGGGCACTCTTTGCATGCTTTGCTGATACAAATAACTGTGACTTTCAAAACAAAGGAGTGCCGAACCCCAGGGCATTCTTCCCGGGAGAGACTTTTGGATGAGTGCTTGATGGAGACTCCTGAGAGTCCAGCTGCAGGCCATGGGCTGCTTGTCCCAGCTGTGACAGGCTCCTGGACACAAGGCAGACCTCACAGCACGCCTCTCAGCACTTCCAGCTTGGGGAAGGGGGCAAAACGAGAAGGGGAGACATGACAAGAATGTTGGAGACCCATCTATCAAATTTCTCGTGCTCTTGGGTGACGTGCTGGACCCAGGTCTCCCTGGGCAAGGAGCTTTTTAAAGACACATTGCACCTTCCTGCTCATCTTCCCAAATTAAGAACATTTCATCACAACTGTCACAGTTTTGGGACTGATCTGTAGCCATGAGAGTCACAAAAGCACAGACTATCGTTTCATTCTGCATAAATATCCCAGGGAAAGGGATATGGAAAGGATGGGGAAGGCTAGACCAATGGAAGGAGTCAAGGAACATCTCTGTGACTTCACTCCCTCCCTCCCTTCTGTAATGATGCCAGGGAAATAGGGCAGGAATAGGAATAGGGATAAAAACAAAATATACTCAGTGGTGAGGAATACTGCAGCATCCCCTAACCTGAGGGATCTTTGAGACACAAATGGCTGGAGGTTTGGAGAATATTCTGGGCAAGTGTGTTTTCCTCATGCTTCCATCCTTCCCTGGTGGCAGCCACACAGGATTGCTGGAGGTGAAATACTGACCTTGGTGGGTTTTTGGTGCAGGCAGCACATGCCTCTGTTAGTAGCCCCACACCTCCACTGCACTATAAATGTTATATTATCATAATAATGATTAAACACGACTCAGTTCTCCATGTAGGAGAACATGTTCCTCATGCCTTTTCCCTGCTGATCCTGCCTGTTTGACCTTATCAATGAAATCCAGGAAACAGGAGCAAAAAGCCTCCTCCAACAGAGCCAAGGAGGCAGAAGGGGCAAGAAATTACCTTGCCTTCCCCAGACAGTGCACAAATGAAATTCCAATAATCCTGCCACTACTCCTTCCTTTTGCCCAGCATCAGGATCCTGTTAGGAGCCTCAGCTGCCTTCAGCTGAAATGGCATCCCCCCTCAATTCCAAATCCCACAGAAATCTCTGAGTTTTGGCCTAAAAAGCTCTGCCTTTGAAAATCTTTTGAATTTATTTACTGGCAACCCTGTTTGATACATAAATGTATTACAGCAGAATCTGTCTGGGCACTATGAACCCTGCACTGGATGCATAATGTAACACTTAAAAAGGAAAATCTTAAAATCTCTGAGCAATACCATATGCCATTATCCTGATTTTTCCAGGGGTCAGTTCCCTGACAGGCAGTCTCTCTGAAATGTGTCAGGTTAAGAATTCAATTGAAATTAGACAGCATCATCAGCTGCTTTGGGAAATTTTAGGGGCAGATCTTTTATGTTCTCTTTCCCACTGAATAAACAGCCATTTCCTGGGTCTAATCTTGGCAAACCAATCCGGATAACTGGAGTTCATTAGCTTAATAGGTTAATGCTGAACTGTTTCCCAAGTCAAATCTGGATGTCAATCTGCCTCATACTCACATTTTGTCAATATGGGGGATCTTAAAATGAAAAAAAAAAAAAAAAAAAGGTGAAAATGGTTTTCATCTGCATTTCATCCATGGGGTAATCCAGGCATGAGGAGCTGGCTGTGCAGGGTCCCTCTCACCGTGTCTCCCCGAATGGCTGCAGGGATTGTGGATGGGATGCTGCAGGGGCTGTGCTCTGTTTGTTGTTAAAGCAGCCTGACACAAAGAGGCCCCAGGGGCTGCATGCACCCACAGGATGGATGTCGGCTCCTGTCAATCCAGCCCGAGTCCCCCAAGAGGGAAAACGGGATTGTCTGCAGCGGTGAGGGGGGAGTTTTCTCTAGAATGTCATAGAGGAATTTTCCTAAAACCTTCCTCTGTAATCTGAACAAAACTTTCCCAAGGCTCTTGAGTTAATGGAGACCAGGACAAAGTGTGGGGATGGGATGGAGGCATAAAAGATGGAATTCACCACTCAGTCCTGCCTGGCAGCTCCTGTGCCAGTCACAGAATCATGGAATCCCAGGATGGTTTGGCTGGGAGGGAACCCTAAAGCCCATCCAGTGCTACCTCCTGCCATGGGCAAGGACACCTTCCACTGTCCCAGGCTGCTCCAAGGCCTGTCCAGCCCAGCCTTGGACACTGCCAGGGATCCAGGGGCAGCCACAGCTGCTCTGGGTAAGTGCTGTGAGTCCATAGTAGCCAGCCTGGTGTTGCTCAGTGTAACCACAGCAGGGTGGTGCTTTCCAGGCCATTTCCCAATGCCCAGGTAAGTCAGGTTCTCTGTGAGAGGGGGTCCAGGAGTTTCTGATAGCCCAGGGAGCTCTTGACTGTAGTGACACTCAGGAAGGCACAGCACAGTTGGAGACAGGGATCCCTTTGGAGTGGATCTCTTTACCAAGCTTGGACACAGGACCCAACACACCCCTCTAAAGAGAAGACCCAGCTCTAGCACTGACTCTTCTGATGCTCTTACAAACCTTTTCCTCAGGAATTTTATTTTGCCATCTTCTCACAAGATGGTTTTGGTACCTGTGGGTAACATGAATTGTATTTCCTTGGGGCTGGAAAACCCCTGCCAAGGGATGAAGAGGCAGATTTTTGTCTCATTTATATTCCCTAAGATTGAGGCTCCCATCAGAGGCTGAGGTTGGCAGCAGTTTGGCTCAGCCTCCTTGGCAGCAGGGCTGTACCAGGCACTGCTGCCACAGCTGGGGTTGCACATGTCCCCTGGGACATGAGGTCACTCCTTGGTCTGGTTCCCCACCTGCCGAGATGTCTGCAGGGACAGGGATGGAGCCACAGTGGGGGCTGACAGTCTGCCTGTGCTGCAGATCTTATCTCCAGTGATCACTGCTCCTGCTATCCTGAGCCATCTGTCAATCTGCAGCTTCTATTTCAAATTCAGAGAAGGGCTTGTTTTCCCTAAAGCTTATCTGCTTTTTCTGACCAGACTCAATGGTTCAATCACAAAAAATCTACCTCCAGCAGCCAACCTTGCACCTCTTACCTCACATTTCAGACTCCTCCCAGGTCCAGTTGCATATCTCACTCCAGTTACTGATTCCACTGGCAGCAGGGTTTTATCTGCCCCACTAAAAGGCAGGCGGGTTTAACACCAAATGAAATCCATAAAATTACATCTACCATTCTTCCCTGTTTTAATGAAATGGATTTCCTTTATTGCTCCTTCAAGTTTGCCAACACTGTCCCACTGCCCCAAGCATGATGGTGCAACAGCTGGGGACATGAGAGGTGGCACAAGAGCTCCAAGATTTATTGCTCTCTCCAAGTGTTTCGGATTATCCCATAATCACTTTAGTCCCTGGTAAACCAATATGTCCTGAGCCTACTCAGGAGTGCTCACCTCCCTGGTCATGCTGCCCACAGCCAGGGCAGCTCCACTGACAGCAAAGTGACCATGCATCATGAACAGATTGATTTTTCTTTTTTAAGTTGGTTCTTATAATTTTTTCTTCTTATTTTTGAAAAGGTAGCTGAAATTCAAGAACACTCTCTGTCGGCCACATCCAGCACAGAATTGGCTATAGCTTATTAATTGTTGATCTGAATTTCCCTAGATAGTTTTGACTCCTGCTGGATGATTTGATGAATTATAAAAAATATATTATATTATAAAATTATATTTTATAATCATATCACTGTAGAATATTATAAATGTGTGTTGGTAACAGGCACTCACAGCTTATCCCTACCTGGCCAGTCACAGATTTTTCTGCATCACTTCCCTGCAAACTCCAAACCAAGTAAGTTCTTTGTTCACAGCAAGTGGTGCAAAATCAGCCCACTGATGGCAAAAAGCTTTGGTGCATTTCCACCTGCCAAAATCCTTTTCCCAGTGTCCAGTGGAAGAACCACTCTTGCTTCCCCCAGTCACTTTTCTGCTACAGCTGTTTTAAATGTTTCAGATGCCACAGCCTTTGCATGTCTATGAGCTAAAATTAGAACTATCACATGTAATTTTTGGGAATTTTTATACTCAAAATAAAAAAAATCATTTGCATTTCAGGTTAATTGCTCTGGCCTGTGTCAGGTGAGGTGATGCCTCAAACCTGTGTGATAAATGCCATTATCTGAGTTGTCAGGCTGAACATGAGGATGCTCACAAAGTCCCCACCTTGACTCACCAACCCCCCTGTCTGAAGGGAGACAGAGGAACAGCAGAAGGAGATGTGCCAATCTTATGGAATTACCAAGCACATCACCCTCAGCAAGGAGAGCTGGGTTTGCCAAGAGCACAATGATGACTGCGCTGGCCCCGCGTCCTCGAGCTCAGCCTTGTGTGGATTTGCAATGTAAATCCCTGTCCCTGCTCCTGCCAGCACTGCCTCTCCAGGACCCACAGCAGCAGCAGCAGGGCCATTCCTGCATTCTGGCAGCTCTGCCTTCCCTGTGTCCCAGCTGAGCCTGCTCCTGCCCACTCTGCAGGGCTGGGCACACAGAGGCTCGGCAGGCAAAGCAAGCTCTGTCTGCCTGGGCTCTGCTGTGAGCAGGCAGGATGTGGCTGGGGGTGATTCAGAGTGGGGTCCCCCACTGCCCAGCGTGGAGTGGAGCTCACCTTGGGGTCCCCCTGTGGGGCAGAGCTCACCCTGGGGTCCCCCACTGCCCACAGTGAGGCTCAGCAGGAGCCCACCATGGCAGCACAGCTGGCTTGGCATCAGGAGGTCACGTCTGTCTGCAGAACCATTCATGCCTCAGACTGGTAATAACCATGGCCAGGGACAGCACACCTTCCCTTCTCCATTTCCATTTTGGGAACTGGGGATGCTCTTCTCACCACACAGCCCCAGGGTGTGAGGATGGCTGAGGTGGAGCTGCTCAGCAGTGTCCTGACCTGGGTGACACAGTCACCTTCTCCCCAGTGTCACCCCTGGGGGTGCCTCAGCACGTAAGAGAGGGACAAACAGAGCAAGCACAAGGGCAAGGAGAAGCCTTTGAGAGGGGAAGCTGGGACCATCAGCTCTGTGAGCAACTGGAGACCAGTGGTGGGCTTGGGGCTGAGGGGTTTGTTGCAGGTCTCCAGCTCTTCTTCAGCTGCTGACAGCTCCAGGGAGAGGCTGGAGTCACAGAGTCACAGGATCACAGAATTATTTGGGTTGCAAGTGATGTTTAAGCTCATCTACTTCCAACCTGCTGCCATGGGCAGGAACACCTTCCAGTAGAAAAAAATCCAGATTGCTCCAAGCCCCATCCAACCTGGTCTTGAACAGATCCAGGGATGGGGCATCCACACTTCTCTGGGCTCAGTTTTGGACTGCTGGTTAAGGCCTGCCTGTATGGGGTGGGAAGAACTCAGCAAAGTGAGGGAGATGGGATTTCACAAGCTGCCCAGAGCACAGGAACATCTCTGCAGTGTTCCCACTGCCTGTTCCTGCTGTGCTCCTGCTGTCAGTGTCCAGGAATGGTCCTGTACAGCCACACCTCCCCTCCTCTCATCATTACACTGCCCACAGCTATCCAAGTGCTCTCCCACACATAGCAAATGTCTATCAGTTTCTTTATTGGAGGGTTTGAGGCAGAAGGAGGAGATGCCTGTTGTCCAACAATAGATTTGAGGAAAGACTCGAGCACAACTCTCCTGGCCCTGCTGCTCTGACCACTGGTCCCCACTGGTGTCTCCTCCTCTCATCACTGAGGTTCTGAGTGTACCTGCAGCCCTGACTGCCACGTTTTGCCCAGTTGCAGACTGGGGAGAGCAGCACTGCAGCTCCTCCCAGGAGCTCAAGGAGCGGCAGTGCCTCAGGGCACTCAGTAAATGAATAAAAAAAACAGTCAGAACTGATTAGGGAGCTCAGGTTTTGGCTCGGACTCTCTAGAGCCTCCAAGGCATTGCAGAGGCTCAGAACCTCATTACTTCTATAAAGTGAATTCAGTAATTAGCTCAGGTCAAAAGTTTACAGCTTGGAGGCTGCTGCTAGGGAATGGTTCCTCCTGGACATTAGAAACCAAACTGCAGAAAGCAGGAACTGGCATCAAGGCAAAACACTTAATCAAGAGTCTTTTTGGATGGGATTGTCTTGTTGTATAGGCTGACTGGACAGAGATGTGCCCTCAGAAGGAGAGAAAGTGCACTGGAGAAGCAGACAGGACATTGCCATGAATCCTTGTGAAGCTGGGAATTGCCTCCCTGGGTGTGTCCTGGGTTAGCTGAGCCAAAATCCTGCCATGGCCAGAAGAAGGTTTTTCAAGCAGGCTGCAGAAAGCTGCTGCAGGCTCAGTCCTGCCCTGCTCCCTCCACACAGCCCAGCTGAAGAGCAGGCAGCTAAAGCAGCAGCTCATCCCAGTGGGACAGGCCTGGCATCAGTTTAAGTAGCCAATCATCGCTTAAATGTTTCTATGTTCCTGATTTCAAATACAGCCCAAAGCAGCAATTCCACGTCCTTGATTCATCTGACATACAAAAGCCTTCCAGTGACTGACAATTTTTTATTTTCCAATTTCATGTAATGTCCCCCACTAATATGTTATGAGACAGGAAAGCCCAGCACCATTTGCTGTTCAATCATTTTGGTTCTCTTTTAAATTATTCACCTGACTCACAGACAATTCATTTTCCTTGTAATGACCAGACCTCTGGGTCTCATCCCAGTCTTAGTGGCTTCTGCACCTCTGCTACATCCTAAGGGATGCCAAGTCCAAATTACCAGCAACCAGAGCTGGGCTCTGGCATGGAACTGGGGGATTTTTCCATCCCAGCCCTCCCCAGAACTCCCACACCCTGTCCACCTGGAGACCAGGACCCAGGGACTGCCCCAGTGCCCAGCAGGACCCTCTGCTGCTCTCCCCTCTTCCTGACTGTGCCAGAGAGAAAGTGGGACAGGGAGGAGGGAAGGGAGGGGCTGAAGGATTAAACAAGACAGACCAGAAAGCTTTGCATTTTTCCCCTAATACTCAGCTATTTAATGACTAGTTTGATGATAAGCATGAAATTAAATAGACAAAGAAAATTCTCTCATGTCTAAGAAGTCAGCAGATAATTAGGCTTTGATGGGGACATTCTGAGGCAGTTTCTACTTATTTTGTGAGGCTGATTTAATGCAGGGGCTGTCTCAGTTGTCCCTGCAGTCAGGCTCTGCTGGTGTCTCCTGGCCAGAGCTCTGAGATGCTCATGCTGGCTGATGCCTCCTTACCCAGGAGGTGCTGATCCCATGGAAGTGCCTTCCTCAACAGGAAAAAGTTTTCTGCCCCTTTCAGTTTCCATTTCCCGTGTTCATCCTCTTTTAAATGCCATAGAGTTCACTTCACCCAGAGCAATAGTAACAGAAAGCTGTACAAAGAATTTGGAATTCAGAGGTGTCTTCTCTCCTTGTGAGGGTAAAAGCAGCAGCAGTGTGAGGAGCAGTCCTTCAGCAGCTTTAAACCCAAATTCATTCTTTCAGTACCTATTCACAGATGGAACTACTTCATTTCAAGTCCAAAAGTTTTGAAATCCAGAAAATAATTAGCTCAAAGTTTCAGACCCAAACCCACCAGCTCTGAGGGCCTGAGGACCTAAATAAGAAAATCTTTGCACATCAGATAGTGGGAGAGCACAGCACCCTGGTTCCTCCAGAGGCAGCCAGAATCTGAGCACTTCTAAGCCTCAGGGGAAAAAAAAAAATCCATTTTCTCCCATGTAAACACTCCTAAGGATATATTATGCTTTATTTTCAGGAAAATGCTGCTTTGTCACGTCAACACTTCAAGCCAAAAGCACAAATGCAAACTGTCTCCAAAGCAGGAGCCATGAAATCAGAGGTGACCAGGGCTGCCAGCAAAGTGAGGCTCATCAGGCGTCTGCCAGAGCATCTCTCAAACCTTGAGGTAGGACAGAGGTGGTTAAAGGAGGGAGAACTGGAAAAGTGGGGAGAAGGAAGGGGAAAACATAAGAAATCCCTTTTGTGAAGCAAAAGGGAGTAGTGTGCCTTTACACATGGGATTTAAAAAACAAAGCAAAGCTGAGAGCATGAGAGAGAGAACCAGGGCTGCTGCTCCTGCACTGTAAATTTTGGGGTCTGAGAAAAGGAGGAGGGACCCAGCACTGACAGCCAAGGGTCATCTGAGAGTGTGGATGGAACAAGCTGTGATAAAATCACGGTCATTAGAGCAACATCTCCCCAGGTTTTGGGAAGATTTTATCATTCCAGTTAAAAAGCTGGAACTGGATCCAACTCAGTGTTAAATTCCTAATTCTGACTGTCCCCAAGGTTTCCTTGTTTTTATAGGTTAGAGATTAGCATGTATTTTAATTAAACCATGTTTCTATTTTGACTGAAATGCAACAGTAATCACAATAACATTAATAACAATCACAGCAACAAATTGTTGTTGTTATTATACCTCTCTTCACGCCTAAAGTGAAACCTCTGCTTTGTTGCCATATCCAATCCCATACAGTAAAAGGCTTTAATGGAGCCATAAGCCTAATCTTAAACATTTAACTCTGATACTGAGTCAGATCTTGAGCTTCTTGTTCAGTCTTCGGTGCAGAAAAGCTCTCCCTGAGCTCTTTGCAGCTTTGTCAGATCCTTTAGGATCTTTCTCATAAACATTTTCCTTTTCTCTCCTTCTCACTGTCAGATGTAAAGCGCTGTCCTGATGTGCTTACCATCCACCAAGTTAAATTTAAATGACAAATCTGATAGACCCCACTGAAAAATCAAACTGACACTCCATAATTTCTGCTTTGATCACAATATATGATGGGAAAAAATCCAAATCTTTGAAAATCTGCCCCGCAAAGGAAAGAAAACCCCTTCAAAACCATTTCCTACTAAGCTCTGATCTCAAATCCATTTTGATGTTTATTTTTGGAGGGAGAAGACCAGCAAACTTGACAGTGCCCACAAGGAATGTCCAGCTGCCAGCAGGCTGTTCACTGCTCTCAGGCTGCTGGGGTGATGGGAGGCACAGGGAGCACAGGAATGCTGCTCTCCCAGCACGGGAGGAGCTGGGCTGGACAGAGAGAGACCCCCGGAGAGGCAGCGAGCCCTGTGCATCGCCTGCAGCTATCAAAGCTCAAACATCCCATGGAAAGGTTAGCTTTTAATGGATGGTAAATGTTTGGGGAGACCTTTGACCAGTGCTAATACTGCAGCTGACCGGGCAGGAGTGGGGAGTGAATGACCCGCATTAGGCTGGGCTGCTCACTTTAGTGAACAATAACTGTCAAACCTCCTGCTTCACCCCCCTCCCCGGGCCCTCCTGCCCCTCAGGTGCTCCCTGAACAGGAATCAACGGGGACAGACCTGGCTTTGGATCGCCCTTGTTCTGTACAACCACCAAACCAGCCCAGAGCACCATGCTGGATTGGAGAAGGTGCAGGAATACCTTCACATGCCTCCAAAAATTCCTTTAAACTGATTTTTCAAGCATCCAAATTTGTTTCAGTCCTGGACATTGTCAGTAGCTTCATCTGCTCTGGTAAAGATAAGAAAGCAGTGAGTGTGGAGGACTTGGATCCTGACTGGGTCATTCTGAAGAAGGCATGAATGGAGACATTTTGCTTCCTGTGTCCTTAGCACACACCACTGGCCTCAAACTCCTCTGAGAATCTCACACTTTAGGGTGTTCAGCATTCCCTGAAAATATTCACAGTACTCTCTGCAGACATTCCCCCAAGCATTTTTTTGTCAAGCTGGAAACTCCTGTAGCCCCTAGGTAAGACATTATTCACAGTAGCCCTCTTTTGATACTCTCTTCACTACTTTTCCATGTCAGGCATTTCAATTTTTTCCTCTTTAAAAATTTAAACTCTTCCAAGAGACTTTCAGCTTGGCAAAAATAATTCTGATCATCTGGGGCAAAGCTATTGATGCAAATTGAGTGTCCTTGTCCCCAGTGTCGAGCACTGTCTGCAGGATAAGGAGGGCTCCAGTTGTCATCCTGTGGCTGAGGACTGACAGGACAGCAGCTCCCATGGCTTTCTGCCCAGTGTCTTCCATGAGGAATTTCAAGGGAAGATATTTCCCAGAAAGGCATTTGTGAATGGCTCATTATGAACGAGTGAGAAAGAAGGCACCATATTACATGATGATGTTTCATGGAGGAAATGTGATTAAAATGAATATGAAACAGCAGAAACAAGGCTTTAGTCCTTGGGCCAGTTCCTCAAGAGCCCCTTGAAGCAAATCCTGGATTTGTCCTCTCTCTGTGGTTACAGACCATTGTGTGGTTCGTGATCCTATTGCCAGTTTTCCATGATCCCATTGCCTCGGAATAGGAGAGACACTCTGCGAGTCTTCTGAAGTGGGAGCAAAAAGAGGAGGTTGGATTAGGGTCAGGGAATTCACCCAAAACTTCCAGAAACTACAGAAGCTGTTGTTGAGTGTCTCTGGTTTGAGAAAATGGAAGAAAAATCATCATGACTGATTTACAGAGACACCCTGATGAATGCTACCATAACCTGACATTTTGCATGGAGTGAACAGAAACAATAAACTTGTAATTTTGCTACATTTCTTATTGTCAGGTGTTATTTTCCCTTGCAGGCCCCTGGATCAACCCTGCAGGTTCTGCCAACTGAATCCTTGTGACTTTTAAAATCCCAGTCACAGAAATAATCTCAATTCTTATGGGAATTGAAGTATTTACTGTCATGTCAGTGCTAGAGCCAAAGCTATGCCCAGAAGTTTACTGGAGGGGAGAAAAGAGCCTGAAGGGTCACTCTGCAAGAGTCACTGCAATGAATGCACAGGGCTTTGTGTTGTCCAACTTTGTTTTCTGAGCCTAAGCCAGATCTGACAGTAGGAGGCACATGAGATACTGGGAAGATAGAGGGTGATGGTCCTATGGAAATATCCCATACCAGGCTGTATCACAGTCAGAGGCCAAGCTGAGTCAGGTTCAAACAGCTCTGAAATGCTTCAGCTTTTCCAGAAGGGGCTGCACCTTCTGGAATAGATTCACCTTCCATTGGACTCATCACCACAGGCAGCTTCTTCCTTACTCCAGAAGTTCTACACACAGACTGTGCATCCTCTCTGGGACAGTGCATCCCTATCCCCAGGAGTCCAGCCACAGGTGTCACAGATTTTGGCAAGAGAATGAAAGTGGTCACCAGAATCCTCATAGCTTGGGAAACAAATCTTTCCTCCAGGTAATCGACTCATCATGACCTTCTTTGCTCAGTTTCCAGCTGGGGTGGCAGCAGGTCCTGTTTGGATGTTCCTTGGATTCCCTTTGGTCAGGGAATGGGAAAGTCTGTACCTGACCTGGACCTTGGACCTTGCAGGATGAGTCCTGGGATGGACCTGGTCAGACACAGATGTCACCACACACCCACTGCCCTGACACCTCTGCTGCTGAGGGAGATGCCATGGCCCTGATCCAAACTAACAATAGCATGGTGAATAGATGGCCTGGATAAGAATATGTGCTGTCCCAGGAATCCCGTGGGCATTGCTTCTGGGCATTGCTGCTGGACACTTCACAGCAGGTTTGCATTTTTTTCAGAGAAGAGAAGGATCCAGGGAGAGCTCAGAGCCCCTTCCAGTGCCTAAAGGGGCTCAAGAGAGCTGGAGAGGGACTTTGAACAGGGACAGGATAAAGGGGAATGACTTCCCACCGACAGACAGCAGGGTTAGATGGGGTATTGGGAAGGAATTGTTCCCTGTGAAGGTGGTAAGACCCTGGCACAGGGTGTCCAGAGAAGCTGTGGCTGTCCCTGGATATCTGGAAGTGCCCAAGGCCAGGCTGGACGGGCCTTGGAGCAGCCTGGGACAGTGGAAGATGTCCCTGCCCGTGGCACAGAGTTGGAGTGAGATGAGCTTTAAGGTCCCTTCCCACCCAAACCATTCTGTGATGTGCCTGTGCCTGGTGCATGCGAGAGGCTGCACAAGTGCAGGTGTGTGATGTGCACGTGTGTAAATGTGCACATGTGCAGACAGGTGTGGGTGTGGGGGTGTGCCCATGCCTGCAACCGTGCACAGGCATCAATGTGCACATTTTGGAAAAGAGGAGCTTTTCTGGGAAAATGATGACAAGTACAGCTTTCAGCAGAGCTCTCAGTGCTCTCGGTCTGGAATTGCTCACTGTGGTGGGAGGCAGTGGGATGTGGCACAGCCCTGACCAAAGCCTGGACAGGAACAGAAGCCCAGTCTCCACACCTGGCACAGGCCCTGGGAGCAGCAAAGCACACAAAGATCTGGACAGTGCATGCAGAATGATGAAACAGGAGAACACATCTGGCTGGGAACAAGAGGCTTTTGCATCATCATTCCCAACAGTGTCAGTGGCAGTCTGGGAAAATCTGGGCTGGAAAAGCAAAAAACTCAGCTGAACCTAGAGCAGACTGGCTGAGATGCAATCCTGCTGCCACAGGCTGGTGGTGATGGAGGATGCCAGCGTGGAAATGAGCTGGCAGTCGTTCACTGCAAACAGGACAAGCTGCCTGCTGGAGTCTGTGTGCAGGAGAACAGCTGAAAGCAGGAGGAAGTTCTTGTCAGTGCTCAGTGCCTGGAACACTGTGTTCACTTGTGAGCTGCCAGTTCAGAAACAATGGGGAGAAACTGGAGAGGGACCAGGCAAGGCAGCTGAGATGGTCAAAGCCTGGGGCACATGATCTGCCAGGAGAGGTGGAGGGAGAGGCTGGTTTGGCAGAGAGGTGGAGGGAAGGCATCGCCTCTTCTGCTGGGAGAAAGGAGACAGAATGTCTTAGAGCAGCCTGTGACCTTTTGAAGGACCAATACACAAGGATGACAGAGCCAAACTCTTGTAACTGATGCCAGACTGTATAGGAAGGGTCAACAAAGGAGTTTAGAAGCTTCAGATAAAGCATTAGGAACCATTCACTGTCCAGGAGGGTGGTGCAGCCTTGGGCCATTGTCAAGAGAGTCTTTATCCCCCAGTATTTACAGGGTTCAGTTGCACAAAGCCCTGGTTATCCTGACCTGGTCCTGGGCTCATCCTGCTCCAAGGAAGGCTGGGCTGGAGACTTCCAAAGGTCTCTTTCCACTAGCACTGCTTTGATTCCTATGGCTCAGTTTCTTTGAGAGTTGCTTTCCCATGGATGTGCACTCTTCCCCAGGTTGCCACTCTCTCATGGAGGGGAAGGAGTTTTGTTTTACAAGGCTTCCCACACACTCTCCATGGATGATCTCCACCCTGTCACAAATTCCACCCGAGATTCTTATTGCACAGACAGCAATGGGGGGCTACCGGTGTGCTTGTCCTTCCCACAGGCTTTTCCCACAGGTTCCACCTTGGTCCTACACGTCTCCAGTGTGGCACCACAGCAGCACCCACACATGAGACTGCCTGGATGTCATCAGGGAGCAGAATCCTGTCTGCAGGAGTGAAAGAGGGATGTTTTGCTCATGGTGGGACTCACTGTGGCTGGGAGTGGGAACTGGCTTGGGAAGGTCAGTGTTGTGACAGTGGAGGTGCTGTGGGAGCACTGAGCCAGGCAAGGCCCACATGGAGGTCCATGACAAGATGTTGAATATGCAAAATGGAAAGAAACACAAAAGACTGTGATCTACATCTGGGGGGGTGATGATGTGTGGAGGCAGTGACTTGAAGGTTCCATGGGTGGGAGGAGAGCACCAAAGGCTGATGGAAAGGCTCCCAGACAGGCTGAGCAAGGTCCAACAAAACTCTGCTTCTCTTTGCATGCTGATGGCACATCTGACATGAAACAGGCTGGCACAAAGTTAACCAGTCAGCCCTATTTGAGCAAACCTGAGCTGGCACAAGAAGTTTATTCCAGCTCAGCTCCCTGAGTCGGGAGGCTGGATCACTGAGAGCCCTCAAGTCAGATTTAGCTATCACTGAACTGCAGTTGTAAATCACAACCTCCCATGTACGCCTTCCTTTCAGAAAAAACAAGCATCAAAGGATTCTCTTAGGAGCTTCCCCTCCTACTCCTTCTATCTCATTTTTCAATTTGAGGGAAATCATTGTATGGTAATTTCATCTCCCTCCTCTCAGTTTCTTCCATTCTGGCTGATGCCTTTGGACACTGCTCCAGTGTCAGTGAATATGCAAATGCCATTTTGTTTGTCTTGCCTTGGGACAATGAAAGCTTTGAAATGTAGATGTGGGAGCTTCAATTTGTCTTGCTAAGAACCTACTTTCTCTTGAACTCTTATGTTTTTATACAATTCAATTGAAGAACTCTTCTATTTCACTCCCAGCTAAGCCATTCACCCTCATTTAGACACAGTGGAATATATTTCATCTGGTCACTGGTTTTGTTTGCTTAACTACATCACAAATTAGATGTTTTTAAAAGCTATTTCATTCAATCCTGGGCAGCATGACAGCTGCCTGGTTTTTCCCAGAATTACACCAAGTGTGTACATTACACCTAAATACAGCTGAGAGATGCACGGGGTGTGCAGAGCCCTCCTGGCTTAGATGTGAGGACACAAGATTGTCAAATCCCAATAAGCCCAAGATCCTTTTACTCAGTGCTGTGTCCCTGGCTCTGCCCAGGTGAAATCCCTATGGAAGGTGACAGGAGCAAGTTGATTACAGAATGAAACCACTCAAAGGAGTGCCAAGGCACTTATGTACAGGAGGTACCCGTGTTATGCTTTAACCCCAGACAGCAAATAAACACCCCAGAGCATCTCATCCATCCCACACACATCCCCAGCAGGGAGAATAGAAAAAAGGAAAGAACTCATGGGTTGAGATAAGAGCAGATTAATAATTGAAACAAAATAAATGTAAATGTAAATGCAAATGCAAATGTAAATGTAAATAGAAATAAATATAAATATAAATATAAATATAAATATAAATATAAATATAAATAGAAATAGAAATAGAAATAGAAATAGAAATAGAAATAGAAATAGAAATAGAAATAGAAATAGAAATAGAAATAGAAAGAAATAGAAATAGAAATAGAAATAGAAATAGAAATAGAAATAGAAATAGAAATAGAAATAGAAATAGAAATAGAAATAAATAGAAATATTACTACTAATAATAATAGTAATAATAATAGTAATAATAATAGTAATGAAAAGGGGACAAATAACAAAACCCAAGACAATCCAGTGATGTACAACACAATTACTCATCACCCACTACCCACTGCCTAGCCCATCACCCACAGCAATCATCAGCTCCTGGGCAGCTCCCCCAGTTCTTATCCTGGGAATAACGTTCTGTGGTGTGGAATATCCCTTTGGCCAGTTCAGGTCACCTGTCCCACCTCTGCTCCTTCCCAGTTTCTTGAGCAGCTGCTTTTTGGCAGAGCCTGGGAAAGAGACTTTGATTTGAGGTAAGCACTGCTGAGGAGCAGCTAAAACATCGGTGTGTAATCAACATGACTCACACCAAATCCCAAACACAGCACAAAGAGGAGAATCAAATCCATCCCAGCTGAAACCAGGAGGATCTGTGAGTTTGGTGCCTCCAATAAATGCAGTGAGTGTGTAATTGAGAAAGTGCAGAACAGGGCCCCAGGTGTCAGCAGAGACCTGTCCCTGCTGGCAGGACCTCATCCCTCCAGAAACACCCACTGTCAATCCCTGTGGTGTCAACCTTGCCCCACAGTGTCTGGTTGTGGGGTTCACCCTAGTGCCCCCTGCACAGCCCTGCCACACCAAGGTTTTAATTAACAGTCCTGTTAATTAACAGTGAGAGCTGGATGGCTGCACTGAGATTGAAGGTCCTGTGCTCGTACCATGAGTCTCTCCCTGCTTTCATGTGCTTGATTCCAGGGAGGACAATCCATCTGTTCTGGGACACTTCTGCTGAGGTACCTCAGTGTGGTGGGGGCTCAGGATGAGGAGATGCCACCTCAGGAACGAAGCTGGTCACCCACCCTGATCCAGCCCTTCAGTCTCACCCAAAGCCTGGCTGGTGACACAGCCCCAGTGACCCAGGGCTGACCTCCTGCTCTGCTTCTGCAACAACTTTCTACAAACCAACTCCACTTTGCCCTTCTCCACAGCCACCCTGACCACCAGTGAATAATTCAGTTCCTAACATCAGCTTTCACAGGGGTTTCACCCCACCTGCCCATGTCTGATCATTGTGATCTATTTTCACTCTTAAATGACAAGGTTTCTCCAGAAATGTTTTCCTCCTTGAGTCCCTCAGCTAGAAGTTCTGGAGACTGGAAGACCAACCTGTGGAAGTCTCCTACCTGCTTTCTCTGCTCACATATTCATCCCTGAGTTCTGTAGGTGTCCTTTTAGTCCAAGACAACTGTTAGGTTCTTGCCTGCTTGGTTAACTCACAAAACTTATTCTGACAAGCACATGTACAGGTTGTTTTTAGTCCTTGGGAGAAAAATTTGTCTGTATCTCATCATCCCACACAGAATCATTGTCTTAGGTTAATTGGGTTAATTAAAGAATGACACAGATTGAATTCTTAGCTGAGTTCTTACTGATTTTTTTTATAACTGCATTCCTCTATGTGGCAAACCAGGTTTTATTTGAATTGCAAGTTTTACCTGTGGGTTCAAATGTTCTAAAGCAAGCTTTTTTGCTTCTGCTTATGTGATGCAGTGTTTGAGGAGGCAGGGGGAACTCAGACATGATCCAAGAAGGACTGCAAAAAATATACAGATTGAGATCCACAACATTTATTATGGTTTGACTGCCTGAACTGAAGTTCACTCCCAAAACCTCCAATAGGCTGCTCTCCACCATGTTGATCCATCCTAAAATCTTGGGTTAAAAAAGACCCTCTTACCTTTGATTCCTCCATGAAGCTATACCTAAATGGAATTGTTCAAGCCTCCTGTGGTAAGCCTTGGCCACACAACTGACTCCCCCAGCCAGACCTCTGAGCAATCGAGCCTTGGAGGAATTGTTTTGATTGAACATGAAAAGAAAAAATTATACAAATGACAATTTGTGATTGAGCAGGATGATCCCAGAGTCAAAAGTGGCCCCTATGGAAGAGCTGGGTGCAGATGTGATGGAGGAATCTCTCCACAGGGGTGGCTCTTCCACATCTTCATTTCCTCATCTTCATTCTGAGCCCTCTCAGTGGGTCCCAGCAGAGCCAGTGGAGCTTCTGAGGGCTCAGGGTTGTGCTGAACACAGCTCTGCCCTTTCTGCAACTCCTTCTCCTCACTGATCTCCTCACACCCACTGCAGGGGCATTTCTGCTGCTAATTCACAATGACCTGCTGGGAAATGCCAAGACAATTTGTGGTTTCACTCTTGGCTTTCAACCCCTTCCCCATTCCTGTCCTGACTTGGCTCATGGTTTCAGTGCTGGCCCCATGGCCTATGACCCCAGAGAGACAGAATTCAGCCTCACTTCTTTGCCCTACCATTGCCTGTTGCCTGATCCATCACCCCATGATGTCCTGCTTTGTGGGCAACTCCTCAAAAATTCTGGATTTGGGATTGTGAGTGACTGAAAACTCCAAATCTCAAATTGCTCAGTTCAGTCACCACTGCTTGAGCCCCTCACAAAACTCATCAGAAGTTTACAAAAAGACCTACAAGCAGATTTCCAGCACAAGTCAGGACTGGGGGAAACAAAGACTACGACAGGAAGCAGAAAACAAAATCTGACAACCAAAAATGGCTTAAAATTAACATACAATAGCAGATTATTTTCAAAGATAATTTAGGGAAAGTTTTCATGAGGTTGTTATCTTTTAATTTCTTGATACATTTGTTCACTGTTGCTCCAAGTTCTCCAGGATTTAAGGATGCTTGGAACACATTCCTTAATAGAAAAGGAAATGCTCTGTATCTCACAGTGAAATTACAAAACCTCTTAAATATACTTTCAAGAATAGAAACAGCCTTGTTAAAAGAATGAACTGCCAGTGCACTGAAGGGTGAAATGCAATAGGAAACTGACTTGATAAAAGGATAATTCCAGTAAATGAATAACACTTCCCTTGTATCACACAAAATACATAATGCTCAGTAGATAAAAATAGCAACGGCTGCACATGTTCTGAGGAGCTTTTCTGGCAAACTCGGGTGGGAGCCTGTTGAGAGGAAGCTTTACAATCTGTCCAGATGAGGAGTAAGAAGTGTCATGATCCAAAGCAATCCTAGATGATCAGCAGAGCTAAAAATTGTTTCAATTAATGTCATTCTTGCGGTTGAAAACATCACCCCCTGTAGCAAGGGGAGGGTGCAGGTGAGTGTCCAGGGCCTGACACTGTGCATGGGATTCAGCTCCTTTCTGGAGCTGGGAAATCAAGGATCAGCCAGAGACCCTGGGCTGTGCTCATGCTCAGAGAATGAGAAAGCTTCAGGGCAATTCATGTGGCCCTTCTTACAGAGTGTTTTTCCTTTGTGGGCCTGATTCTTCCACCAGAAAGGGAGCCCAGAGCTCAGGCAGGGCCACAAATGAGCTGAGGAAGCTCTGACAAGGAGCCCTCACCGTGTCACACAATCACAGAACCACGGAATGTCCTGAGCTGGAAGGGACCCTCAGGGATCACCCAGTCCCACCCCTGCCCTGCCCAGACACCCCAACAATCCCACCCTGGGCATCCCTGGAGCTCTGTCCAAGCTCTCCTGGAGCTCTGGCAGCCTCGGGGCCGGGACCATTCCCTGGGGAGCCTGGGCAGTGCCAGCACCTCTGGGGGAAGAACCTTGCCCTGATACCCAACCTGACCCTCCCCTGGCACAACTTCATATCAGGGCTCCTTAGGAAGGATCCCTGACTAAATGTCAGGTTTTGAAATGGATTATCCTTGAAGTTCTTGCCAGAAGCAATGGGGAGTTCCACCTTTACTTCATGGGTGTAACTCTGATCTAGCACTGTACTCCAGATGAATCTTGTCCTCTGCTCTTCTCTTTCTAATTGCCCAAAACTGGCTGTGAACTTGGGGCTCAGTGGAAAGCTGTGGATCTGGGCAGCTGAAGGGCGGGATGTGCAGCGTGTCAGTCAGCCCAGCACCGCTCCCTCAGCCCACACAGCTCCAGACAGCGCACAAAGTGCCAGACACACCATTCCCCTGCCGCCCTCCACTCAGGCTCTGAAGGCTCAGATAGTGGTGACAATCACCCAAAGCCAGAAATGAGCGTGGTCCCATGGTCACAGGGGTCCAAGCAGACACTTTAATGATGGACATCAACACAACACACTGATAGCCCTGCAGAGGAGGAAGGAGTGGGAGCCTGAGTCAGCACTGAGACTGACTCCAGTGTATTCAGAGCCATGGGATGAGCCCATCCCACTAAGCACACCCCAAATGGAAAGTGTTTTCCTAATCCTGTGAAAATCTTTATATTCCAGTGAGGACCAGTGATGCAATGTACTGAATTTAGAGGCTGGAGACATCAGGAATGAGCATGGCAAGCAAGGGGACCATTTAATCCTTCCACTTTGGAAAGAGTGTTCAGGTCCTACTGTGAATCTCCATGGCCCGGTGCTGGCAGGTGACAGGCACTCATGGGACAGTAGCCAACGCTCTGCCACAGTGTGAGCACTTAGGCTGAAGGGTGAGTGAGGAAGATGAAGGCTCTGAAGAAAGGGGTTTCTCTTTCAGCATGGCCAACCTCTGCAAAACTCTTCTTCGAGCTGCTCCGTTGGTGGCAGAAGCAGCTGGAGCCCTTCTGAGGTCAGATAGTGGAATTTTAGCTAGAGGCATTTTT
This sequence comes from Pseudopodoces humilis, assembly GCF_049639895.1. Classification (NCBI taxonomy): domain Eukaryota; kingdom Metazoa; phylum Chordata; class Aves; order Passeriformes; family Paridae; genus Pseudopodoces; species Pseudopodoces humilis. The sequence goes on from NC_142228.1 coordinate 3,868,861, forward strand.
TGTCTCAACAGAGATGCCGCCAGTTTGCTCGGATGAAAGATCTAAAGTCGGGGCCGCTGCAGCAGAAATCCACTTGCTTGGGCCAACCACTGCCCACCCACCCTGGAATGACTCCAACACACTCCCCAGACCCCCCAGCTCTTGTTTAATCTTTAATGCACCTCCAGTCGCCCTGGGCTGGACAGCACAGCGAGATAGCAGTGATGATTAGCTGCTGACCCCTGGGCTGTGCTGGGCACTGGGAAATGCTGCTGACCCTCCATCGATCCCGGCCGTGTCCTGCGGGCAGGAGGAATCATTAGTGCTCCCGTGGAGGGGCCTGCAGTGCCTCTCACTCTGCTGGGTGCAGGCACACGGAAAAGCCACAGGCACAGCAGACCCGCCCTACCTGTTCCTGCTGCCCTGACTCTCAGTTGGGCTGTTCTGAGGTGTCTGGTGGAGAAAGGGATGGGGGAGGGATGAAGGAGTGTGCCCTGTGCACAGCCCCTGCGCTGCCTCCCTGCATCCTGCTCTGGCTGTGCTGAAGGGAAGCAGCACAGCTGGGCTGCCCACAGCAGGTCTGCAGCCCTGGCAGACACAACACCTCCGAGATTCCTGCAGGAAACTGCACTGCCCATCCCCTGCTACCTGCACTCAGCTTTGGTGCTGGAATGGAAAAACACACAGGGAGGGAAAAGGATCAGGAGAGCCATGGCCCCACCAAAGAGGAACTTTGCCAGAACTGGAGAAACCCAAGATCTAGGATCAAACATTGTTATATGTGACAAAAGGTGGGGTTGACAACAGTGAGGGAACTCAGATCAGACAAGGCAATGGAAAATAGCAAAAGTAACAGATGTTATGGCCAACACATGAATAAGAGAATTTCTCTTTTACTAGTGAACAAAAGGAACATTTGGGACAACAAGAGAAAGGGTCGAAACCCAACTGTAGAAGAAGAAAGCAGAAAAAATATGAAGAAATGAGGGAGCTTAAGGATAAGTAGATAACTCCACCACGATCATGTCCCATGGGCTGCACACCAATGTCACACCTGCTCCTCTGTTCCTCCTCCATGTGGAAAGCCATGGTGATGGCTAGGCCCTTATTTGTCATCCAGCAACACCCAGAGAAATTACCAAGAGTCAGCCATGCTGGACTGAAAATATTTATCAGCAGTATTTCAGAAAACTTCCTTCAGGGTTATACCCTGTAATTATATAACCCTTCAGGGTTACAGCCCTCTCCTTGTACCAGGGAACAAAAGAAATTACCCTCCTCAATCCCACCACATGGATGCCAAACTTAATAACCACAAGCCACCACCAGACTGAAGGGATCTGATGGTAACAAACCTTCTACATTTGTGTGGTTCCTCTCTTCCTCCTCCCCTGCTCCTCCCACCCTCTGAACATCTCCCTTCTGCATTTCATGGCTGCATGATCCCTTCAGTAGCTGGCTGTACTCATAAGTTTTCTTCTCCCCTGATGCTTTCCAGGGACAGACTCCAAATTGGCAGAGGAATGAGCTTTCAGGAGTTTGTAAACGTGGATCATCCCATCCTCCACTCCCCAGTTACAGCTCCTTGTGATTACACAATGTCAGGGACATGGAGAGCCCCGGGATATCACTGTTGCTTCTGTCTTGGCAGTGCCTCCCAGCTTGGGGCTATTTACACACTGTATAAAGATACAGCTGATGTGGATTTTTCAAGAAATGCCACCAACACTGCTCAGCTCCAGGGTGAGGATTTTGTTACCTCTCATACCTGGTGACTGTGAGGAGGATTTATTGATCATGTTTTCACTTGAGTGATTGAATAGGGTAGAAAAAACATAGGTTACCTCTGATAAGGTATCACAAGGGAGCGATTATGAAGCTTCATTATGAATCTTAACATCACTCATGTTCTAGTATTATGAGAATTTGAAAGAGTCAATCATTAGGATCCTCAAACAAAGAATTCCTTTCTGAACCTGTAAGTGATGGAAGCCAAGAGATCTTCTTCCTCCATGTCAAAAGACAAGAGATCAAATTCACTTCAAATACATTTGGAATTCAGAGTTTTTAGGAAAGCGGTTGCTTTATCTAATATTTTTATTGGTCCATCACAACTGTCCTTCTACAAATCAGTTTTAGCCCAATCCCACTTCTTCGCTGACATATTCCATCAAAATCCTTTGCTTAAATACCATGATCAAAAATCCAAACCTACAGCAAATCACATCATGTTTTTTCTCTCCATTTTTATCCCAAGCTACTGATCCTTTCAAGGCATGTGGGACACTTTGGTAAGAGCTGAATGTGGGTGTGATAAAACCTGCCTGCTGTAGGACAACCAGCACAGCTCCAGGATTCCCTGCAGGATGTGGCCAGTGCAGACAGTGGAGTGAGGAGGAGCAAGGGCAGGGGCTCAGCCATAGCTGAGAGAAGACTGAAGGGCTGATACCTTGATGTCCACATTGCCCACAGCCCCAGGCTGTTCCCCAACACAGGAATTTCTCCCCACCTGCTTGTCCAGGTGATGCAGTTTGTCCATTATTTTATCCTCCTTTATCTGACCATCTCTTCCAACCGTGCAGTTCACACAAGAATCTCCCAACTTTCTTTTGCATCTCTCATTTGGTTTGACATTTGTCTGAGTCACCCTGGGCTTTAGCTGAAAAGGATTCCCTGCACTTTGGTTTATCTACTGGGAGAAAATTATTTTCAATAAATGCACTCTGAGGGTGGAACACCAAAAACCATTCTCACATCATCAAGTCTGATATTAGCTGTGGACCTTGATTTTATTGTCACAGTTTACCCTTCTTTCCAGAAATGGGAATTCTATTCATGGCCACCTCCATTTCTCTCTGGGTAGGCTTTGGAGGAAGAGCTTCAATCCATCCCAGCACTGCCAGGGACAACGATGGATTCTTTTATGCCCCACTATTGTTTTTATCAGCCTCAAATCTGCATTTCATATTTCATCCTTGGTAGATGCAGCACTTCTAAATTTTTTGAAAGTTCTATAAAAAATGACCAACTTGTCAAATTCCCAGTTAGAAATTAATCTCCAGTGCATAGAAACTGCAACAGAATTAATGCAGAGATATCAGCTTAAATCAGGAGTGGGTTTGCTCTGTAAAATACAGGTGTTCAGACTATTCCAATACCAAAATCTGAGGCTGAGAAGTGGAACAATTGTTTTCTCAGTTAGCAAAGCAAGCCCAAATGGAGTTACAACAAACATCCTTCATTTACAGGGAACACAGATCCAGGTGGAAAGACAACTTCGCCTGAAAATACATCTGTGACACTGAGAACTAATATTTTAAATAATCAGGAAATGAGATTTAAAAAAAGTAAATACCACATCTATGTTGTCTCCCACATGAAAGCCAGAAGATATAAATCCCATTAGATAAATGTGGCATGGGTGCTTTTCCAGATATGTGATTTACAATTACTTCTGCTCCGAGTTGAGACAAGTTTGGGGTATTATATCCTTCAGAAATTAGTTTCTGAGCTGCAGGAATTGTAGTGGCAGCTGATATTGTGAAGTCAGGGCAGAAGCAAGTGTGTTCCTCCAGCAGAAGTCACTCAGGATTTCTGTGTCCATGTCCAGTTACCCCATCACTGGAAATTTCTTCTGTCACAAAGACAGTGAGAGGTAAGGGACTTGCATTTCCATAAAGCAACTTTTGCAGGACAATCAGTTCTATTTTAGGTGTTGGGTGGGGGTTCTTTTCTCTAACTGGAATGACAGAAATTGCCTAGATAACTGTAGAAACTCTTTCACTGTTATCTCTGCTCAAACCACAGGCTTGTCTTATCTCTCCCACAATACCACACTATGCAGCTCCTATGAGCTCCCTGTTCCCCCTGTACTGTTCACTCCCTCCCTATATTTTTGCTTTTCAATATGTCCTGAGGAATCCAATAAAGGCTCCTGCAGGAATTTGCAGCAACACATTCCTTTTCCATCATCATCTGCACTTTGAGAAAAGCTCTTCTCTTATATATCTCTTCTGACAGAATATGAAACCACAAGTATTTTAAGCTGAGACAAAGAAGGCAGAGGGCTGTAATCCAACCTGACAGCAACGTTATTAATTGGGGAAGAAGAGGTTGAGCAGAGCAGATTGCTCAGAGATCTAAGAAATGGCATCTTGTTGGGAGGGGGCTCCCAGGTAGTTCTGGGCACTGTGGATGGGCTGCAGAGCCTCTCCCCCAGAGGACACACAGCAGTCCCCAAAGGCAATGGTAGGAACAGAGATAGGAGACCACACAGGGCTGGTGTGCGCCCATCCCCACATCTGCTTTCCTTCAGAGCCTGCTCCGAGCGCTCTCGCTTTGATCCGGGGGAAAAGGGGGGCAGGCACTCTTTTCAGAATGTCTTAGTGGGATTTTTAGCAGCACAGGAGTCTTTTCCTGACCGTGCTCGGTGCTCTCCTGGCAGCAGGTTTAGGATCTGGGTGCAGGTTGTGCCATCGTCGACTGGGTCATGATCCATTGGGAGGCAGCTGAGCTGTGCTGAACCCACAGCTGGGGAGGGGATAAACACTGCAGCACTGCAGCTGGACAGGGACTCACCTCCACACTCCACATGCCAAGCACTTGGATAAAGCCCACTCCTAAATACTTCTTACAGGTGATGGAGAAATTAGGGAGTTGTATTCAAGAGGTGCTTGCTGGGGACCTGGTGCAGAAGCTCATCTTGAAGGGTCTGCAGGGTGCTGGCATGACATGGATGGTCCTCAGCCATGATATTTAAATAATTTGGTTGTGATGTAGTCCAAAGCCTTCTTTAAAACTAGCTTCTGGTTTTAATTACACATTTAATTACACAAGATTATTTGGGTCTTCTGCAACTTTTGCTGATAATAATTTACACCAGTCTCATCACCAGTAGAAACAAAACCTGCCATGAATGTCCCTCTTAGAGAATAATTCCCTTGCAATTCCTTTATCAGTCTCATTTATATTGATTCATAATGGGCAATCTTTATTTTGGATTTTTAAAACAGAATATATGCTGTCACTTCATCAAATGAATGACAGAAAGTATCCTTCATACCTAGAAAAAACCAGCATATCCTTCTGGATTGATCAAAGGGAGATAAATGGCAGACCTGGAAGAAAGAGACTTCCAAGATCTGTTTATTCTAACAGGGAATGGACGATGTGAGGTAGCAGTTTGCAGCTGAGGCTACACAGATTTATATTCTATCTCCTGTCAGCTTTTCAATCATCTCCTGGGCATCAGTGAAACCAGCCCATGATTTCACAGGACTTTTTCCCCTCCTCCCCACTTCTCCAGTAAGCCAAGGTTTGTTAAACATCATTGCTAACGACCCCAAGCTTCCCAGACTTCTCCTTTTAACTTCACAGCAGCAAATTACTTGGCCCAGTCAGTACAAAAACACAGGAGATCTTGTGTGGAACCCAAGGGGACAGGAAGGAGCTGGGTGTTGCAGATGAAGGCAACTGCACCTTCCATCACTGGCAACTCTGGCCTCAGAGAAGACTGACAAGTTATTCTATTTCCATTTATTAGCAGAGAATTATTAAAATTGAGAAGTGAGTCACTCTACATTTACTTTTCTTCATATCAAAGAAGCAGGAAATGAAGTACAGGAGAAATAAGGAACTGCTTCCAGTCACTACACACTTCTTTGGTCTCGTCTCCATTTTTCTTTTCTTACACTTGATTGCTTTTTAAATGACCAAATTCATCCCTTGGGAGGAGCAATACAGTCAGAGTGGTAACCTGAGCAGTCTGTAAGTGACTGTATGACAGGTCACAGATCCTCCTCAGGACCATGAGAACATCACAAGGTGGGTGCTGTAGCCAAGCCAGACCAGCCAGAGTTAAACTTCCAGGGGAGATGAGGTTGGAAAGTTGTGCCTCGTTCACAGGCTGAGGCACTGGCCCAGAGCACAGTGACAGCTGATGGGGGAGGCAGTGAGGGTGGTCCTCTTTCCCTTCAGAATCCCTTCAGTCACTGTGGAAGTGGAGCTTCTTGGAGGTTTACATGAATTTTTATTGAAATCATGGCAATGGTAGACAGCCCAGGATCAAGTGCTCCTACAGTGTTCATGATTCTTCCCAAGCCCCAGGCTACTTTTAGGCCAAACTGGATTCCACCTGCACACAGATGCAGACTGGGACATCGCTCCTTCAGCTGGAATTTAGACTTATCCTCTAAAACTTCCACAGGAATGCACATGCCCTCACTTATTAATGCTAAAGGCAATTGATGTCTGTGTTATGTGAGCTCTGGAGGCCTCCTATGAGCCAGGGCATCATTGTGCTGTCCTGCCCAAACCAGAGCAGGACCTGGAGGAGCTGCCCACAGTCACAAAGACATCATCAGCAGAGCTGGGGAGGGGACATTGTAGTTTTGGCTCAGAGGACATGAGGGTGGCCCATCCTGCTCATCCCCAAACCTCTGCTGAGGCTTGGGGAGGGCGTTGGGTTATCTCTGTCAAAGCAGCCCATGGGACATGTCACTGTCTGTCTCACAGAAATCTCATTTGACCTTGGGCTACGAGCCCCAGACTAAACCTCCTGTTCAAACCTGACCCAGCTCCCTCCACAGCCGAAATGTGAGACCTGACGCTGGCAGCTCTGGTTCCTGACGTGTGTCACCCCCTCCAGCAGCCCCCCCATACTTCCTGGAGCCAGGGTGGGAGCAGAGCTCTCCATCCTCCCAGCACCTGCACGGGCTGCGGCCCCCGGAGCCCCTGGGCACTCGCGGGGAGCAGCTCGGCGCAGGGGAGGGAAATGCGCTTAAGGAGGTTTTAAAAAAAAATTAAAATGTGCTGGTTTCAGGTGACCTCAGGGTGTTTTTGGATAGCAGGGAGGGGATCCTTCTCCCCCTCTCCCAAGGCAGAACACAGAAGTCACAGTCTGGATCAGTATAAGCTACTGATCTTTATTTCTCTGCCTTCCCTACTGCTGGGCTTGTCCAGGGAAACAGGCAAGCCTGTCCTGGCAAACGTGGTTGGGAAAGGTTTTCCCACCTCATCTGCACTTGTGTCCTGGCTCCTGCTCTCCCTGTGGATCTGCTGTCTTCTTAGCTGGCTGATGCTACAGTTCCTTAGCCAAGAGGAACTCACTGCTCTTTTTCTTTTTCTCTCTTTCCTCCCCTCCCTCTCTAGACCTGCAGAATTCAGGGTGGGGATTAAACACCAGGAGAACTTGTCCCAGAACTGAAAGAGAGGAAAACCAAAGCAAGCTTGATTTTGGACTGCAGCTGAGATACTCAAAAGGAGACAAGTACCTGTTTCCATCTCTGACACCATTCCTGATGGGAACGGGAGTGACTGTGAGTATTGACACCAGCCCTGCTGACACCTCAGGACAAACACAACTCCCAAAACCTGGAGAGAAGGGCCCTGCAGATGAGTGTGAACCATAGCTGTGGCCACACCAGGAGCTGGGAGACCCCCAACACTTCTCTCTTTCCACACAAGGCCCTTTCCAGCTGCCTGTGTGTGTGACTGGGCTGTGGCCCTGCCTGCCCTGCTCGCCCCAGCCATGCCCCCGTGCTCCCAAGGTATTTTTGTGCTGGAGTTTGCCTGGGGCAGTGCAATGCCATGAATAACTTCCCTGCTAAAAGCAAGAGGGGATAGAGAAATGGAAGAGGCAGGTGGGTTTTGGCAAGAGGGAAAGATAAAGAATTTGGGTTGAGTCGAGGGTGGGGGAGGGAACAGAAACTGGATGAAAAACAAAGGGAGGTAAAGGACGTTGGAGGAAAGCCAAATCAGCCCAGGCTGCAGGCAAGGAGAAGGTGGAACTGAGGCAACACCAGGGCATTGTGTCTCTACAACAGGATCAGGCAGGATCAGATCCACGGCAGAGCCTTCCAAGGGCCAGCAGGTGACTCAGAATAATTGATTTAATGAGCAAGAGCTGAATCCAAGACCTTATGGAGACATTTCAGCAGCATAGGCTTGTCTTGCCCAATTCTCCATCCTGCCCATCCATTGAGCTGTGTCTCCAGACCTACCAGGGTCAGATGGAGACCAGGAAAACTGTGCAGAGGAAACACCTGGAGCAGTGGATGCAGCTGTGGGATGTGGGGAGGGATGGGGGACCCACAGCAGAGCTGTTCAGCAGAGTTTTGCACAGCCACCTACAATTTCTCTGCATAAGCACAGGTCTGTCGAGGTGCAAAGGTGAGAACTCTCATTCCCTGGCACATGGCACTGCACCTGGTGCTGCAGCAAATGTCTTCTGGCTCAGCACATGCTGGGGCCGGGATCCCACAGCCAAAATCCATTCCCAGCTGCTTGTAGGGCTGTAGGGAAGCAGCTGGTAATGGATAGAGCAAAGATGACAAAATCTAAGGGCTGTGTTGTACATTCAGCTAAAGCATCCCTGTAGGTAGAATACCTGTGAGGGTTCTGCCAGGGCTCTAAAACAGGGCCAGCAGCTGAGCACTTCTAATGTGCCATTTGGGACCTTTCCCATGGAGTCTTGGGAATTATTTCTGCATCCAAAATGTTTCACCAACAGATATTGACAACATCATCAAGATCTGGTAGATGCGAGGCATCAGAGTCTACAGACCTGGTATCTATGTCTCTAAACCAGGACACTAACCAAGACAAAAAGGAGAAGAATCTTCAAAATCCTCTGGAAAACATTTGTAACCTTGGGTTGAAAAAGAGCAGAGAAATGTAATTCCAGTGGGAAAATACCTTAGTAGGAAACAAAGATTATCAGTAAGTACAGAAAACTTGGGATGTGGCTCTGTCCTCTGATGGGCAAAAGTGGTACGAAGATTTCAGCAATTTATACTTTGATGGCTAATTTCTGTCTCGTGTGGCTGCCAAGATGTCTTACCTATAGCCATTCATATTTCAAATTGCTGTGTCACAGAGGATGCTGATAGGAATGGATCTTTGGCTGGGAGCTGGCAGAGGTGATCGCTCCAAACTCACATCCCAGGTTTCCATCAAAGGCTTGGGACAAGGCTGGAAATCAGAGCCAGGCCAGGCCCAGCAAAGTTGGCAGAAGGTTTTGTGCATTTCAAAAATGAGGCCTGGCAGAAACTTTTACCCAAAACCTTTCAGACAAGTGCAGAGGAAAGTCATCAGCAAACAGCACAGGTTGCAGAGGCCACTGTCCCAGGCACGGCTGTGGGATTTAAAACTTGTATAAGCTGGGAAAAAGCAGAGTGGAGTTCATTTGTCCTAAACCTTTAATACAGATGCCCTGGGAGGTGCCTCCTTCTTTCCTGGGCTCACTCAGATTTGCAGCTTGAGACAGCCAAGGTTAGGCTGGAAGCCACTGGAATGTCAGTTTTAGAAAAGCAGAGCCTGGAGCACCCACAGACAGGTCAGGGACGTGTCCTGGGGCCTGGCTGTGCCACGGCACAAAGCAGGGCACAGGAGGAGGTTCTGCAGGAGCAGTACAGGGAGCACAGGGATCTCAGCCAGCCATCACCCCCACGGGTCAGAGCAAATGCTGGCTCTGAACAGCCTCAGCTGGTGTTTCAGCAGCCAGGTTGAGAACGGGGACAGTGGTGGGGACACGTGATGGACACAGCTCACACTTTGCTGCTGTCTCTGTGGGGGGAGTTGGATTGATACAATAATTTAGATGCAATTGTGGAGGAGAGGGAAAAATTGCTTGCCTGGGCATTGCCAGTGATGACATGAAACAATGCTATTTATTAAATGTTTCCATTGAGCTGCTTGCTCCCAAAGCAATGGTACTTTGGTCATCCATGGTGCTGCTCAGAGAAGGAACCTGGCTGGGAAGACACTGATGTGTCAATAAATGGTATTTCCAGCATTTCCTACATTTAAGGTGTGACTTGCAAACTAACTTGCGTTTTCTCATAGAATCACAGAAATATTTTGGTTGGAAGGGACCTTAAAATCCTTTTTGTGTCCAGGGTCCTGCTGCTCTCCTGTGACTTCACAGAGCTCCCTGGAGTCCCCACTGCCCAGGAAAGAGGTGGCAGGAATGGCTGGGAGCTGCTGCAGAGTGTCTGCCCCAACCCAGCCCATCTCCTGAAACACAGGAGCCAACCCCAAAGGTCCTGATTTCCTGCACCCAGCAAGGGCAGGGATTTTCAGCATGGCCGCACAAATGAGCAGGGATCCCACTGGCCTGCTTTGCCAGGAGCTCTTTCCCATGACATTTTAATCCCACTGTGACAGTAACAAGCAGCACGAGGAGGTTTCACTGCACTCACCCAGCGCTCACACAATCCCTCCGCTCAACACCATGAAGAAAACAAATTCCTCACATCGCCATTCTCCCAGGAACAGACAATCTCAGGAAAACTATCCCCCTGCTAAGGCTGGGCTGGCCCCTTGTGTGCCCAGGCTCTCTGTTGTGACACTGCTGAGGAAGGGTGGAAACCTCCCCATCCATGTTCTGCCACCCAGCTCCCCACCTTTCCCTCTAGGACCTTTCCCTCTAGGACCTTTCCCTCTCACAGCAAGACCTGACATTCCTGTTTAGTCCTTGGACCTCAGCCCTGCTGCCTGTTGGTGCCCTGGAAGAGCTGAGAGGCGAAAGCAGCCTGGAAGGTTGTGCTGAAGGTCTGGGATAGTTGGGCCCCAGCAGGGAAGCAAAGCCTGTCTCCCCTCAGCACCTCTTCCTGATCCCTCTAAAGCCCAGCTCGTGTTGGCCTCGTGCTGTGCCCTGAGCGCCCAGGAGAGCTTGGAGCCACTGCTGCTTCCCAGGGCAGCATAGCCAGGCTGGGTGGCGATTCCTAATGCACCCTGGCACTGTCTGTCCCAAAAAATCACCCGAGCCAGCAGCCTTCATCCACCCAGGAGGTTCTGTAGGTACCACACTGGGGCAGGAGAAGCATTAAGTGGGGATGACTGAGGATACAAAACTAGCCTGATGCTCACCCATGAAGCAGCTGAAGAGGCCGGTACCTGGGACCTGTGTGGCTTCCCTGAACCTCCAGGGATGGTGGTGACCCCATTTCAGTAGTGCTGGTTTGGGGGAGAAGGGACATTCCTGGGGTCCCCAGGCTGACCCAAGCCTGAGCTGTGCCGGTGCCTGTGACAGACACAAAGTGTGGGGTTTGCTCCCCTTGGTCTCATCCAGTCCCCAAGAAAATGCCACTGACCCAGTTTAGCCTGTCCAGAGAGCTCCACTGCTGCTTTAGCTTTCCAGGGAAGCAGATTTTTCATGAACTGCACTATTCTGTGGGACAAGCTGGGCAGACCTTAGAAACAAAGGGGAAAGGTAGGGTAGAGCCTGAAGAGTCGGGGTGGGAAGAGGGTTGGGAGAGAAACTGTGAGTGTTTTGAAATATTGATTATCCCCAGTGCACTGGGATGCTTTATCCAGGAGAACCCAACCCCTCTGGGGAGTATTCCTGACACTTTCACTCAGTACCGGCCCAAGAGCTGGACAGCCACGTGCTGGCATTTAGGGCTGACACCACCCTTCTGACAGTCCAGAAGTGAAATTCTGTGCAGAGGATTCAGCTGGTGGTGGGGAAAGAGGGGCCAAGTAACAGGATCCCAACCAAAAGGAAAACCACAGTGTGAAGTGGTTCTGGTGTGGCCAAGACTGGAAGCTCTGGGTCTGGGCACACGTTGGCTCTGGATGTGCCCTTAACCACACCGAGCTTGGCCCGGGCACTGGACACAGCCATGGCCAGGGCCCTTCCTCGGCCTTGTGGTGGTGTTGAGCACCACAATGTGAGGAGATGTCACCATGCCATGGTGGCCTGGTGCCAAACCAAGGTCTGGAGGAGCTATTTGGGACCACCTGGAGCCAGCAGCTCCTGTGTGCCCAAGATGAAGGGCAAGGAGCCACTGGTCACTGCAGCACGAGGCCAATCCATCATCCCTCCCTGCAAAGACTGAGCTGGGGCTCCACAGCTCCCCTGAGACAGCGTCCCCAGGGAAAACCTGCAGAGCACAGGGCACCTTGCAGTCACGTCTTTGAGGCCCCACTTCCATCAGCTCAGTTCCCAAGGTGCACAAGCTGCCACACCCACAGGTGGCACAGAGGCAAAGGACAGAGCAAAGGAGCATCGCTTGTTTTGCTGCTCCAGGAAAGGTGCCACTGACACGTCCTGGATGAGGTTTGGCTCACCAGTCACACCAAGCAAAAACACCTGAGCTCAGCCCACCTGGGCAGCCCTTATGGTTGGGCAGGCAGGAATGAGCATTCCCAGTTATCTCCTGCACAAGGTGTGCAAAAAGGAGAACTATGGGAATAATATCATGTGAATGTGGAGGAATGGGGTTCTGCAAAGGTATTTCTGGAGTGTTCCCTGAAAGGCAGAAATGAACATTCTTAAAAAACAACTGGTATTTATTGACTGACAAGAACACAGCAAAGCAGACACTTGTGCAACACTGGACAACACAAACATGCACATTATAATAAAAAGGAATATATAAAAATTAACACAAGGAACAAGTAGGACAGGACTGTAATGCAACTTAAACCCTCTAGCACCATTTTCTTTCTAGAGGAAATACAAGAAATATAAATAACACCCATACTTCTTGTCACACAAGTCGTACATCTTGAGGTAGACAAAAGTTTTGCTTCCCTTAAAGCACACACTCTTTTTTTTCCAAGTGACAACTTTATTATATTGCTGCAAATTGGCCTCCAGGTCTGACACAAGGTGTAGAGGGACTCTTGCAGGACTGGGGTTTGTTATTCCCCTCACTGGTGGGTTTTGGTTTACATGGCCCTTTTTGTTATCTAACAAAGCCCACCAGCACTGCCCTGCCCTTCCATCAGAGCAATGGATCCCTGGAAAAGCCTCCAGGAACTCCTGGGGTATAACCATTAGATGGGGCAGCCTCCTGAGATGAGATTTCTTCACAGGCAGGTTCAGCTCCTCACTTGGGGTTGGTGGGATCCATAAACATGAGAAAAGGTTCAATAAAACTTTTTATAGAATCCCAGAATGGTTTGACTGGGAAGGGACCATAAAACTCATCCCATCCCACCCTTGCCATGGGCAGGGACCCCTTCACTGTCCTAGGGTGCTCTAAGCCCTGTCTAACCTGGCCTTGGACACTCCCAGGGGCAGCCACAGCTGCTCTGGGCACCCTGTGCCAGGGCCTCCTCATCCTCACAGGGAACAATTCCTTCCCAATATCCCACCTAACCCCGCCCTCTGGCAGTGGGAAGCCATTCTCCCTCTCCTTGTCACTCCATGCTCTTGTAAAAAGGGACGGATGATGGATGGATGCATGGATGGATGGATGGATGATGGATGGATGGATGGATGGATGATGGATGGATGGATGATGGATGGATGGATGGATGATGGATGGATGGATGGATGATGGATGGATGGATGATGGATGGATGATGGATGGATGATGGATGGATGGATGGATGGATGGATGGATGGATGGATGGATGGATGGATGGATGATGGATGGATGGATGATGGATGGATGGATGGATGGATGGATGGATGGATGGATGGATGGATGGATGGATGATGGATGGATGATGGATGGATGATGGATGGATGGATGGATGGATGGATGGATGGATGGATGGATGGATGGATGATGGATGGATGATGGATGGATGGATGGATGGATGGATGGATGGATGGATGGATGGATGATGGATGGATGATGGATGGATGGATGGATGGATGGATGGATGGATGGATGATGGATGGATGGATGGATGGATGGATGGATGGATGGATGGATGGATGGATGGATGGATGGATGGATGGATGGATGATGGATGGATGGATGGATGGATGGATGGATGGATGATGGATGGATGATGGATGGATGATGGATGGATGATGGATGGATGGATGGATGGATGGATGGATGGATGGATGGATGATGGATGGATGGATGGATGATGGATGGATGGATGATGGATGGATGGATGGATGGATGATGGATGGATGATGGATGGATGATGGATGGATGATGGATGGATGGATGGATGATGGATGGATGGATGGATGGATGGATGGATGGATGGATGATGGATGGATGGATGGATGGATGATGGATGGATGATGGATGGATGGATGGATGGATGGACGGATGGATGGATGGAGGGATGGATTTCCCCTCTGCAACAGACATGCTGCATCCATGACTACCAAGCCCAGCACTGCAACACACCAGAAGAGGTAATAAAAGCTAGACTAGGAAGTCCAGAGTGACAGGGCCAGCAACAGGGCCAGGGACTAACCTGTGTGAGCAGTGTAGCCCCTGTGTGGGCAGTGAGGACCCTGGTTAGGGGTACTGGAGCTATGGCTCTTCCCAGGTTATTTGGATTTTAGGTGCAGAGAAGATTTAATCCAAACCAAAACATTCCCAGCAAAGCCTGTGCAGCTCAGACTTTTACCATCAGTAGTCATTGAGGTACATTTGCACTTGGAAAAGGGTTTTTTTTAGGCAGGGTATGAGGTTTCAACTTTGCTGACAAGATTTCTGACTGAAATGCAATCCCCTTGTATCTCCAGCCCATCATTCCGGTAATTGACACATGTAACCAAATCCATGGGATTTGCAGTACATTGTAAGGTGTGTGGCACAATTAGAAAGCTCTCCCAGGTCCAAATGGACTTCCAGATCTTCACAGCCCAGATCTCCAGGAGATGGCAGAAGAGCTTTGCTCAAGATGATGCTTGGTCTTGGTTCAGAGGAAAATGCAATCCAAGAATATAGGAGGCCAAACAGACTCAGATTTTGCTCCCTGCTCCCACTGCTGCCAGTTGAATTAAAACACATTTCAGAATATCAACCAAACAAAACCACCCTGGATGACTGAATGAAATAAAAACCCCAAAGTCACCATGATATCTGTCCCATGCAAACTTTGTCCCTCCCTTATCCATGGAACGATCTCTAAAAAACTTTGTGCTGAAGGACACCTAAAGGATTAACATCAGCATTGCCTCAAACTAAAACTATGCACAAGTCTTTTCCCAATCCTCAATTGGGGCATTTGAAATTATTTCTTTCCCATCAGTGTTCATCATTTGGTTTCCAGCCCCTGAGGCTGTGCTGCCTGGCAGGGCTTGGACAGGAGGATTTGCAGCAGTGTCAGGAGGGGTTGAAAGGGGCTCTGAGTTAACCAGAGCAAAGCTGGGGACATCAGATGTCCTTGTCCAGACCTGGCTTAACAGTGAACAACCCAAATTCACTCCAGCCCAATGCCAAATTTCCACATCCCACTGAGTCCAAATCCACCCTGTGGTACCAGAGAATGAACCCTCTTCCTCAGATCTTGTCCAGCAGCTCTGAGCCACACAGGACGAAGAATTTCCTAAAGTCCCCTTTGGTACATGAAGAAATTTAATTTTCCCTGAAATTTGGTTTTGTCCAGTTCTTATTCAGCAATTCCCTCCCATGCAGCTTTGATAAGAGCAAGAGGACAGAGTGGTGTCTCCTCCACTTGCTTCCCAAGAAATGGGGTCCAGCTGTGCCCCCCATCTCTTTCCACTGAGCCACAGTCCCTGTTTAAATGGGAATGATCCATGTGGTGACATGGGATCCCAAAGGACCCTCCTGAGATGGGGTATTCCCTTCCTCTCTGGTGCTGCACAAGGTCAGTGGGGCAGAGGGTTTGGGATCAATAGTTCAGCCAGAGTTCCCTGCTCACTCCACCAATGATGCCAATTTTAGCTTATTTGGAAACTTTTTCATTGAGTGCTCAAAATTGAGACTCGTGGGAAGATTTCAGCTCCAAAAGGATTAAAAGCAACATATAAATAATGGTCTGCTCTTAGGTATTTAGGAGGTAAAAAAAAAACAAAGCTAATTAAGCCTATTTGCAGTATTATGTCTGTCATAAACTCTTTAATTCAGTTCAAGTCAACTTGAGCCAGAAAAGGGATAAAAAGGAATAAGCCCTTTAGAAGACCTGTAGCTGGTGAGAGGGAAAGTCTCAGTGGCCTCCAAACAGCCAGTTAATGGCTTGGTCTGCTCTGAGACTGCTCTGTGCCAGCCCTGGAGGGAGCAGAAGTCAAAAATAGTTGTAAAAACCAGAAGGGCAACAAAGTCAAGGTAAAGAGAGCGTGAGTACACGCTCCTCACTGAGGAGGAATTGCTCAGAGCAGCTGTAAATGAGTGGCTGAACTGCTCAACTCCAGCAGATCCACACTGCAGAGCTGAGCACACAGGGCAGATCCCACAGCTCTGAGGAGAGCTCCATCCTATTGGAATTCAGCCCAATTCTGCCTGAAACTCTTCTTCAATCTAGCAACCCAAAGCAGCATCTTCACCCCTTACACTGCCAGTGAATTTTGATTTGAGCTGAAGGATTCCCATATTCTTTGCAGCACCAGCCCATCTCCATTCTGGCTGGTTTGTACCCATTGCCAAGACTGAGTAAATACAGATTTGTTACCTCAGGGACAATCCAGAGCCACAGCAGGATTAACCAAGAAAACCCTGGAGCAGGAAATACACTGTCAGAGTGCTGAACACCCAGAGAGGTTGTGCTACACCTACATTCACCTGGTGGCCAGGTCAGGGGGGCCTCACTGCCATTTCCAAAACTGCTCACTAAACCACAGCCACAAGAACTGAACAGGCTGTGTCTGGTGTGTTCAGCTAAAAATCAGAGGGAAAAACAAGGTTCAAAGTCAGGGCTCATGACTCTTTAACAGCCTGTGCTCTTTTCCCTGGGTCACCTTCCCTCACGCCTGCAGGGGCTGGACAAACCCAGCTTCTCAGGGCAGGGATTGTCACTCATGACTTGCTCATTTTCCAGATGCCCCAGTTCCTGTGGTTCCCAATTCCCTTTCAGAAGCTTTATCTGTCACTGGCACAGGACTGTGGGGTGTGGCACACCTCGGGCACCAGGCAGAGTGGGCTGCACATGAGACAGAAAGGTGATTGATTAATGGGGGGGAGGAGGAAGAGAGATGCGTAACTGGCACCATCACCCTGGATCTTCACCACAAAATCCCCCCCTTTGAGGCCATGTGCTGCAGAGGGGTGACTCCACAGCCCTCAGCTGTGGCTCAAGCACTGTCACAGAGCAATTCCAGGTGACCTGGAACAGCAAGGTTAAAATGTTGTTAAAACACACCTGGAGTCCAATATCCAAACTTACAGACCTGGGAGGTGATGGATATGAGCTCCCTTTGTAAACTGGTATTTCTGGGGCACAACTCTTGTGCCAAAATGAGGTTATTCAGCACCGTGTCGGTGATTTCACAGCAGAAAGGGTTCAGCCAGCTCCCCAGGAATGGCACTGGCCATCTCCCACTGCCAGGATCCTTTTGCCTTGGTGCAGGAGCACGGCTGTCCCTGCCACACCTGGAGCCAGTGTCCGGCTGTCACCTCCTCAGTCCCTTAATTCTCTTCTCTGCAGGAGCCAGGGCACTGAGAGCCCTCAGTGTCCCAGTGTCACCACCCCAATGCACTTCCAGGAGCGCACCTGGGCCGTGGAGAAGGAGGATATTCCCGCAGGGGTGAGTGCAAGTTTGAACTTGAGGGACATTTGTGGCTGCATCAGTGTTTGCACCGTCCCCACATCCCCCCCGCTCTGTCCCTCCTTCCTGACCCCACACCCGACAAAGCCTCTGCTTTCCCCCGGGCTCTCCCCAGGCTGCAGCATCTCATGGCCGAGGCAGGAGGAGCACAGCCCGCGTTCGGTGCTTCCTCTGCCCTCAGCAGAGCCGTGTCCCTGTCCCCCGCTGCTTCCCCGGACTCTCCTCGCCCCTCGGGCGCCGGCCCTACTGCTTGCAGCTGTACACCACCTCCTCCTGCATGCACTGCTGGCACTCCACGTAGCAGCACCACTGCACCTGGCAGTGGCAGGCGAAGGTCACCAGGCGGCTCTGGGTGTTGTAGCCCCTGCCGCAGCACATGCTGTCGCAGTTGCCCTCCCGGGAGCAGGTCCTGCCGGCGGTGCCCAGCGAGTATTTGCTGGGCCGGCAGAAGCTGGGCGAGTCCTCCACGTACACCAGGTCTGTGGGACGGGGCAGGAGGGGCTGCTTGGCCGAGGGGCCGTGTCTGTGCGGCCCCGCCAGCTCCGAGTGCCCCACGGCGTCGTTGCTGGTGCTGAAGACTTTGACGGCGTCGTCGTAGCGGAGCTTGAGGAGCCGCCCGATCTCGTGGAAGGGCGAGAGCTGCTTCCAGCAGGTCCGCACCGCGCAGGAGCCCGACACGCCGTGGCACTTACAGGTGGTTTTGAGGCCGTTCTTCACCGCCTGATGAGGAACAAGAGCTGTGGTTATTACCTGCCAGGACCTATAGCTGCGGTTATTACCTGCCAGGACCTATAGCTGCGGTTATTACCTGCCAGGACCTATAGCTGCGGTTATTACCTGCCAGGACCTATAGCTGCGGTTATCACCTGCCAGGACCTATAGCTGCGGTTATTACCTGCCAGGACCTATAGCTGCGGTTATTACCTGCCAGGACCTATAGCTGCGGTTATTACCTGCCAGGACCTATAGCTGTGGTTATTACCTGCCAGGACCTATAGCTGTGGTAGAGGCAATGCCCCAGATCGCAGATCTGTGCTGCAAGCACTTCTTTTTAATTGGCATTATTTCTATTCTATGGAGGAAAAAAATGTTAACAATTAAAAAAAACAAAACAAAACAAAAAATCCAGAAAAAAAAACAAAAACAAAAAAACCAAAAAAAACCCACAAAACCAAAACAAAACAAAACAAACAAACAAAAAAAATAAATAAAAACCCACCAAAGCAGAGGAATGGTTATGGAGTTGACAGGTGAACCACAGAGTGGATAGCCTGAGGACAACCAGTTGAATTCTAAATTCTTAAATAAGCTCTTACTAATTCTGTTTGGCACAGTAGGAGTAGTCAATCCTAAAACTGAGTATCTCCAACATGGTGACTTCCTTTTGGTATATTCAAATGAAGGCAGTGCTCTAATGAAACAATCAATTTGACTCAGTAAACAGAAGACAAGTCAGCCTGTAACCTACAGGTTAAAATGCTCTATCTGATGGTGTCTCTGACCCAAACCTGTGACAGGCCTTGTTCCATAGCAAGGTCACCAGCAGACTCAAAACTGATCTCAAGAGTTTCAGTCTTTAATCTGCTTCACACATGCCAGCAGTTCTAAGCTCCAGCTGTCCTCAGAACCCCCTGTGGCCCTGGCATAACCCCATGAGCCATTCAGCTGTGGAGTTTCACAGCTCTCACTGTGCTGTGTCTCCCTGTCACCCACCCTGGGACCACTGGAGGACACAGGATGCTCCTCTGCCACTCAACATGCATCTCCTCACACAAGAGCTCAGGAGACTTCCCAGGGACTCTCAGCACCACAAGGCTCAGGACACACAGGTGAACAGGTGTGGTTTGTGAGCAGGGCAGTGAACACCCCCTCACACACAGGATGGGTTGGAAGACTTGTACTGAGTCCAAAGCTCGTCCCAGACCTGCCAGTGCAGCTCCTACCTTGATGCCCACGTTGGTGTTGTGGATGTCCACCTTGGCCCGCAGGTCTTTGCCGATCCTCTTCTGCCCCAGGAACTTTTTCAGGAACTTGGTGCTGTACTTGAGGTTGTCCCCACAGACTCCCCACTGCCAGGCCTTGCGGTTCTCCAGGCCCGGGGAGTCGTCGCAGGTGCAGCGCTCCATGCGCCCCGCGCTGCACGCCCGCGCCAGCGAGTGCGTCAGGGCGGCCGAGGACACCGCGTACAGGAAGGCTGTTTCCTTAAAACCTGCATGGGAGAAGGATTGGGAGATGGGAGGAGCAGGAAAGGCAGCTCCCTGCCTCTCCTGCCTGTCCATGGACTAAACCCAAGCACAGTAATTAGAAGTACCAAGAGACAAAAGTCCTCGGTGTTCCCACACCATCCCCAGCAGAGGAACACAGATTGAGGAGATCCCTGCAGTGACACCCCGGGCTCACCCATGACTGGTTCAATGTGGACAAGGGAAGGGTGGCAACAGACAAACAGTCCTGGGGAAACACCCAGCTGCAAAAAGTGACAGCCACCAAGCTCAGTTTGTCCTCAGCACGGATCTGATTGGTGCAATTACAGACCATCACTGAAATCACGTTGTGCCATAAAATCAGGAAATCTGTAGTAGAGACTGAAAAAGTATCTTAAAATCCAACCTGTTATTTTAAAATGTTTATAATTGTGGCTGTAGCACTATTTTCCATGAAAAGGAAGGGTTCCATGTTGAAGGACATCTTGGCAAGAAGGAAAACTCACACACACGTGTGGGTTTTCTGAATTCCCTGTAAATTGTCTACTCCCAGTGACTGTGGGGGAGTGCTCTGAAGCTGTTCTCCTCCCCAAAGCAGGATTCCCAGCTTGGCTACAATCCCTGAGGCCATGGTGTGACTATGACATTTTAACCAGGAAACAAAGTACAGTGTCTGAATGAAAATTCAGTGTGGAGACATGAGAACAGGCAGAAACAGGAATATTCATGAGCTTCACAGAAGCTACAGAAACTCTGATTGACACAAACCTGACCCAAATGCCAAAATATTTTATTTATTTATTTGTTTATATTTACCTCCTCTCCTATTCCATCCTGGGGGAAATCTTAATATTTCCTCTAGAGTTCATTTGCAGGGAAAAAAAATATTAATGGGAAATTGTTAACAAGTCCAAAATTTAGGAATTAATGCAAGGAAGAGAGACAGGCTACTGATCAATAGCTCTGAGTGCATGAATGGGTAAGAAAAAATGGTATAGAAAAAACTGGTTTGTGGAAGATAGAGAACTTATACATCACATGGAATAAAATATAATGAAGCAAACAAATCTTCCACATGGGAAAATTCCAGATTTCCTTCCACATCAGAATCTGTTTTCCCCAATAATGAAATAGAGAGAAACAACCACAGAGGCTTGATCTAGACTTGCACTGAGCCCTGCCGGGAGCAAAGGTTGGAAGCCACCTCTAAAATTCACCAAGTCCAACCTCACATCTCTCCATCATTCTGTTCCCTCAGAGCATTCCCATCCAGCTGTAACAGTGGATCAGAACACTAAGTGCTGACATCTGAGTGATGTCCACCATAAACACGACCAAGAGAGCAGGACAAAGAGTTCTCCTGATGAAATGAAAGAGTGAAAAATGTGACTAATCATGAGCATAATGGTGAGGCTTCATTAGCAACTTCAACAGACTTCACAGGAGCTCTTTGGAACTGCAGAATTTTAGATAAAGATCTACCAGGATCACAAACATGAGGGGAGAGTTGGGGAAATATGGAGGAGATCAAGGAGATCAACCAACAATCTGCTTTCTGCCTCACCATTTTGGTTGCCATAACCACTGGGGCAATAATTTGCAATTAATCTTCCTGGTTGATGATCCTCTACAGAATTTCTCAGGGCACTCTAAAAATAATGAAAGAATGTCACCAAATCCACCAAAAGTTTTGTAAAAGCTGGAATGGGACATGGTCAGTACAGATTGTGGATGGCAGGACGATGTTTACCCATTTTCAAACCGTGTCTAACCCTCTCCAAAGGAGCTAAGAGAGGATAACTGATACTTGAGATCCTAAATCATCCTAGCAGCCAATCTCCAAATGCTTACCAGATTTCCAACCTCCCCTCTGACACACTGATCCCAGAAGGGAGGAGAACATTCCAGAGGCCCTTTCCCATGCCATGAGGAGCCAGCAGGCCCCGTCGGCTCCACAGCCCCTGCTAAATCTGACTCTGTGGATCACCACACTGCTCCTGCTATTTCTGATGCTTTGGTTTCCCCATGTAAGTCCTGGCCAGTTTTCAGCCCACTGGAAATCAGAGGCCATTGCTGTGGTCAGGCCACTGCAGACAGCAGCTACTGCAGATACCCAGCAGACTTTGAAACGTCTCCTTCCCCTTCAAACAAAGCTTCACCATCACCAAGCTGCCAAATGCTTGTCCGAAAAGTCTAAGGTGATTCCTCCACTTTGTCATGAGGAATCAATCACCATTTAATGGTTAACTCACAAAACAAATGAGGGAAGTTAAAGCTGTCCTTCAGCCCTTGTGGAAAGTGTGGCAGAGCAGCTGCTGGAGCTGGATTTTCAGGGGGACACACCACAAATGGCAGCAATCGGCTCCAAAGAGCACAATTTGGGATCTGAACAGAGGTTACTCCATGTGTCCTGCTATCTGTCCTCCCACAGTGACAACAGAGCTCCTGTCACCACAGGCAGTGGGGCCTAGAGCCAATTCCAGGCCCTCAGGGGCTGGGGCTGGGGCTGGGGCTGGGGATGGGGATGGGGATGGGGATGGGGATGGGGATGGGGATGAGGATGAGGATGGGGATGGGGATGGGGATGGGGATGGGGATGGGGATGGGGATGGGGATGGGGATGGGGCGGGGGATGGGGATGGGGGTGGGGATGGGGCTGGGGATGGGGATGGGGCTGGGGATGGGGAGGGGGGTGGGGAGGGGGAGGGGGAGGGGGAGGGGGAGGGGGATGGGGATGGGGATGGGGATGGGGCTGGGGATGGGGATGGGGATAGGGATGGGGATGGGGATGGGGATGGGGATGGGGATGGGGATGGGGATGGGGCTGGGGCTGGGGCTGGGGCTGGGGATGGGGATGGGGATGGGGATGGGGATGGGTCACTCCCCTGACCCCACTGAGTGTCCTGTCAGGGACAAAATGAAACTCTCGGTGCAGGGGGAACATCTGAGTGCAGATGTCTCTGCTGGGCAGTTTGGCTGCAAACATCCAGCACAGAGATGAATTTCATGAGGCTGAAGCAAACCAGCTCCCTCTGGTAGGACCTTCCATGTGTCCAAGCCTTGCCCTGAGCTCTCCAGAAGGATTTCTTAGCTTGGCAGCCTATAAATACAGAAGGATTTTGCTGCACCATTGTTGTGTGCTGTGGTGTGCTCCAGACCACAGGGAAAATTGTAACAGGAGGAGTTTAGCCATGGGGTGACTCTGCCAAAGGAAAGATGCTCAGGGTCAGAGGCTTTTCAATGCTGTAGTGAAGGAGTGTGAGCATTTCAGAGCAGGTGGAGGAGGCATCTCTCTGAAAACAACAGCAAAACCAACCAACCAAAAAAAGCCGTAGAAGTATAGAAAGATTTAGGATGGAAGGACTCTCGAGGTCTTTAGAACAACCTCCTGCTCAAAGCAGGGCTGGCTCCAATGCCAGCTGCTCAGGGCTTTGTCCAGCTGACTCCTCCAAATCTCCCATCATGGAAATTCTGTGTCTGTGAGTCATCACTCCTCTGTTGCACCATTCCTGGGTTCCTCATGACAACAGTGAAACCACTGCTGGGAGGTCAGGGTCCAACGAGCAGGAGGCAAAGGGATGGATGAAGGGATGGAAGGGTTGCAGAGGGTTCATTTCTCGAGAAGGGTTTTGTGAGTGGCTGGCTCTGACCTCTTTGCTAAAGGTATTTATTTCCCCAGATCACTGAGTTGAGATGAAATCCTGCTTTACCTGACTTCCAGCAGCCCCTAATGACACACCCAGGACACCAAAAGATCATCACTGCTTTACATGTTTTATAAAGACACCAACTGCCCCTGTGCAACTTGAAATCATTTAAACTGTAGCTATTTCCATGGATCTCTAAAGAAGTGGAGAAGGAATGCAGGAGGATTTTGGATGCATCACTGAGGAGTAATAGCTGTCCTCAGTGACAGTGGCCACAGAAAGCTTGCAGGTTGTGCAAAAGGAGTTTCCCAGTTGTACCCAGAGAACTATCAAGAGCAACAAATGGTGCAGACTGGTAAAATAAATCTGGCATTTCAAGAACCAGAAAACCCTTGGCTCATTTTTTGCTTGTTTGTTTTTTGGCATCTCTAGAAGTAAAAAAAGCACTACTGATCCAGATCAGTAACAGCAGTTTGTCTGTTGTGATTGCAAATTGAATGTGGCTTTTCACCTGTTGCAAAAATGCCCCCTCTCACTGGGAAGGACCTTTTTCACTCTCTTGCACTCCTAAGACCATTTAGACTGCTAAAAATGTGTATTTTTCTTTGTGATTTCTCTAGCACCATGGAGATATCAAATGTTTTAAACATTTCTAAAACACCTCATCACTACTGGGTGACAGGGGAGAGTTGCATGACCAACAATTTCCAAGAAAGTTCCAACAAATGTCACAAACTGCTCAAAAGTGGCAGCTGAAACCATTCCTGTTCTTTATGAAAGAAACAAACCCCTCTGCAAGCTAAAGGAAAATGAGAACTAATAATTGCTCCCAGACAAGTGTCCTGTCACACAGGGGGTGCACACAGCATACTTGGCTGTATTAAATCATCATTTGATCCTTAAGATTGTGTAATAAAAGCTTTCAAACACTTATCCCCATCTGCCAAAACAGGTTTGAAATTACAGGTGATATTTTATTTTGTCAGTCAGGAGCCCATGGAAATGTTAAGGCATGCCACTGCCAGATAATTAAATGTTTTTCAGCTATTTGAAGATGAGGATTATTCAATTGTCATTTTCAAGTTCTTTGAGGTTGATGAAGGTGCAGATGAGAGAAAGACATTCAAATGATCAAGAACAGCTCCTTCCACTGCCTGCTAAAAAATTCACACCAGAGCCTTGCAATGAAGAAAATCTGACCTTGCATGTGCTGACAATAAGATATTAAGTTGATATTTAATGTAACAAAAATTGATAATTTTAAAAGAAAACATTAAAAAGTTTTGATCCCAATGTTAATTAAAATTAGCATTGATTTTCATCAAAATTAATATTGGCTTCTTCAGGTCCTTTTTTTGAAAATGTTAAGTTGCTAAACATTATCAAAGGACTGAAACTCAATAAATCTGAAGACTGAAGCTTAGTGAGTGCTAATAGAATTTTTGAAGGGCTGAAACTCTGTAATCAGGCTTTGGTTGGATCAGGACAGGTCTGGCAAACCCTATATATGCATTCTCTGCAAATTTTTGTTAAGAAATCATTTCAGTGTCCATCTTAATTGAATTTTTCTTGAGCATTGGAAAGGTTTATGTTCCCTTCTACCTCAAATCCAGACCTCACAGGACAATTTCTTCATCTAAAGCATTTTGGGAAACAAAAAACCAGTGGGTCTTCTGTCCACTCTGCCCAAATTTCTCCAGATTTCTGTAAAAGAGTCTTAGGAGAGATTTGTCAACATGCACTGAGATGTGTGCATGCAGATAAGTTTAAATTCTGTACTTGAGAATAACAGAGGTTAACATAAACCAATATCCAAGGCACTAAAGGGATTTTTTTTTCTTTAACTGTGTCCTGCTGACCCTGATTTCCCACAGCATCACCCCAGCTGAGCAGGGAGCTCACTGCAAGGAGCCAGGGATGTGAACCTCCTCCCACCTCCCAGTCCTGACAAACCATGCTGGGAAGAGGAGGACAAGGCTCGTTTTGTGGCAAAGCAGCCTGAGCTGCCCAGCTCCCATGGCAGGGTGAGATGGAGCTCTCAGTGCTCCCAGTGAGATGGGAGATGGGAGATGAGATGGGAGATGATGGGAGATGGGAGATGATGGGAGATGGGAGATGATGGGAGATGAGATGGGAGATGGGAGATGATGGGAGATGGGAGATGATGGGAGATGATGGGAGATGGGAGATGATGGGAGATGGGAGATGGGAGATGATGGGAGATGATGGGAGATGGGAGATGATGGGAGATGATGGGAGATGGGAGATGATGGGAGATGATGGGAGATGGGAGATGATGGGAGATGATGGGAGATGGGAGATGATGGGAGATGATGGGAGATGATGGGAGATGGGAGATGATGGGAGATGATGGGAGATGATGGGAGATGGGAGATGGGAGATGTGATTGTGTCTCACTCTGCTCCATGTGAGGTTTAACCCATCCAGGGCTCCCCTGCACACCAGCTACCTTGTACCTCTCTTGAGCAGGCTGGGCCGGCCCTCCAGGCTGCAGTTCCAGCGCTCGCTGCGGAATTGGAACTGGCACTCCAGGATGCCCAGGCGGATCGCGTCCCGCAGCGTCTCCGCCAGCCCCGGCTCCCTCCGGCACAGCCGCTTCTGCTTGCGGGACAGCTGGAGCAGCTCGCACTGCTTCACGTGCCCCTGAGCCGGGCCGGAGCTCCCCGGGCTGCCCAGCGATGGGAAGTGGGTCAGAGCTTCTTTCCCGGTCAGGCTGGAAGGAAAGAAGCGGGAGAGGCGGTGAGTTGAGGATTAACCCCTGGGATCAGTCAGGGTCACGCTGGACGGGAGCTCTGAGCCGCCCTGAGGTGTCCCTGCCCATGGCACAGGACTGCGCTGGGTGGTCCCTAAAGCTTCCCAACCCAGTTTGGGATTCTGTGATGATTCGAAGATCACCATCGTGGAAAAGGTGAAGAAGGGAAGGATATTCAGGAAGCTGCGGGTTGGGATATTTTACCAGCTCAGAAATTAATACAGATTGATTAGATTGATTAGATCTGGGATCCCGTTCCCACCACCCACCCCGGCAAAGCCCCAGACTGATGCCATGGGGAGGAGGAGAAACACGAGTGTGTTGTCACCAGCAGCCCCATGGGAAGTTCTCTTGGCTCCAAGGAGAGAACGTGACAACACCCACTCATGGCTCACAGCCCAGCCAGTGTCACACACAGAGCCCTGGCTGCTGCTCTCTGTGTCACAGCTCTGTGCCACTCCAAAAAACATGAACCAGCTCCTTCCCAGGGTCTGTGTGCACTGCTACCACACCCCACAGCTTGGAAAGGCCAGTGGGAGGACACCACCAGTGACCACCTGCCTCCTCAAGCCTGAGTTTTGCTGGAAAACATAGCCTTGCCGAAAAAATACAGGAAAGGTCAAATAAAAATGTCCTGCCAAATGCAATGCCAATGCATTTATGTGTTAATGCAATTCAGCTGAAAAATGTCACAAATATTGGAGACAAATGGTTTCACTTTCCATGGCAAGACAATATTTCTCTTGCAAAACTAACCTGATATCTGCAGGATGCTTGAAATCACAGAGAAATTATTTTACTTTGATACAGGATTTGGGGGCTGAAAACTGGGAGCAGCCCCAGGAGTGCCACCTGATTCCCAAACCCAGATTCACAGAGAGCCTCAACCCCTGGCTCTGCCCCAAAAAATGCCCAAACCAGACAGATCAATGGAAATATTCTGGAACCTTTCTATTTGAACACTTCTCCTTCATGATGGAGGATGCAAGTCAAGCCCTGCAGCCATGATTTGAGTTCCCCCTGTGCTTTGTAGAAATATAAACTGTGTTCCTGAGCTGTTCCTGAGGTATTTTCTAGATCTCTCTGTAGTCAGCCCAGCCTATCCAGGAGCTGGAGCACAGCTCTGCTGGCCCAATCCCACAGCAACCTGTACCCATTCCCACAGGAGCCCACAACCCCCAGATGTGCTCACACACATGTAATTAAGAACAAAGACAATTAACTAACACACAGGCTCACCCAGAGATCTGCAAACTACCCAAGAACCTTGGAACCGTTGTGGATCACACAAGGATTGAACCTTGGAAACCAAGTGGGTGAGAAGGAACCCTCCTGTTGTCACTGCTGAACTGGAGGACAGAAACAGGAGCTGTCCCAGTGAGCCAAGAAATAAAGAGGCAATGCTGGAAAGAGAGACAGAGCTTTGGGGCCAGGTTCAGCCCGAGAAACTCCAATTAACACTGCTTAATGAGCTCCAGAGGGCAGCTCAGACTGCACAGCTCAGAGCCCTGCCTGGCTCAAACCCTGCCCAGAGGCTGCTGAAGGCAGACCTGAGCTGGAGGAAGCTGAGGGACACAAGATTAACCCAAGGCACTGAGACCAAGCCATGATGAAGCAGCTTGAGGGCTTTGCCTGGCTCACCTGGTGCTTGAAACCCAACACACTTTGGTGAACCAACCTGTTCACAGGGGTGGATGTCCCTGCCAGCACAAGCACACGCTGGGCACAAGCTCTGGAGCTCAAGATGTGCCAAAATTTGCATGGGCAGGAACAGGCTCAGAGGTCAGCAAAAGTCTGACAGGGATGTTCAGGCAGCACCCAGCTCAGGGGACAGTGCTGGGCTCAGCAGAGCTGTTGCTGTTATGTCAGAATAACAACCCTGAGCCAGGACCTGGACTTTGCCTGGCAGTGGGATTCCAGCACTGACATCCCAGAAAAGTGCACTTGTCAAGGAGTGGAGTGGGAATGTGGCTCCTCTCCCTTTGCCATGCAGTGTCTCTGCTCCCAGGCACCAAAGTTTCCCAAGTTCACAGGAAGAGGAAATAAGGAAGTGGAAGGTGCTACTGAAGAGTTTAAGAGCCTGATATAACAGCACAAATCTCTCACTGCTTGAGAGCACAGCCACAACATTCCCAAATTCCACGTACAAACTACTGACTGTCCCAGTGCCAACAGACCTGCCAGGCATCCTACCTCCCCAAAATCCCCTCTTGCCAGTCCCCATCCTCATTTTAGCATCCTCCATCCCAGCTAAAACATCTTTAATCCCTTGTCAGGTATTCCAGAAGGCAGCAGTGGTTTCACTGACTACTTAGACCACTCATCACCCTTCCCAGGAAAGGTGTGATCAGCCCTGAGCCCTTCCCTTTCCCAGGGGTTCAGAAGGAGCAGGAGCTCAGGGCAGAGGCTCAGTGACTCCAGAGCAGTCCCAGGGTATGACCTTAACTGGTTAAAAACCAGAACTGCAGGATAACTGCTCACTGTTCTTGCCATTCCACATGCTCATCCCAAGGGCCCACATATTGGCCAAAAATCCATGAATCCCTTCTGAGGGACAGAGAGAACAGGCAGTGCAAAGCAAGAGCCACTGGGTGAATGTAAAGTCAGAAATTCAGCCCTTGAGCAGACACAGTTTCATTAAAGGCTGTTGAGCTCCCCCAGGTTTGTTGGGAGGGTTGATGAATTTCAAGTGGCAGCTGTAAAGCCAAGGCTGTGAAGTTTTCTGTAGCCCAGGGGTGTCTGATTCACAAACAGGTGCTGACTCAGGAAGGAGAACATGTGCAAAGGTATTGCTGTGTGAAACGGAGAAAAGGTGGCAAAAGATCTTCAGGATTTACAAGAGATGTGATGAATGACACAAGCCAGGGATGAGCTGTCCTGGACAAGGTCAGAGAAACTCTAAAACCAGAGTAGAATTGGTGGGCAAAGGTTAAATACAGAACAGTGGAGAGGAGTCAACACAAATTCTGTGGAAAGTGGTCAGGCATCTTAAACCTGAAGGAGTCACTGCACACACGGAGCAAGGACAAGCCAGATGTTGCTGTCTGCTTGGACATGTACAGGTGACAGATTTCCAAAATAACTTGTGTAAGATAGGCTGGATGCCTTCCACAATTCCCACCAGGAGAAGGAAGGACACTAGGAAAACACAGGGTTGTGGAAGCAGGACTGGCCTCCAAGTGAGTAAAGATTATTCTGATCTCTAAAATCGAAGAATCAGGGGGAGTTGTGATAATTTATTAATTTTTAGACTTAAAATAAATGAGGCCGTAGTTAAACTTGCAGCCCTTCTCAGTGCAGGGTACAAGGAATGCTGAAGTAGCTGTATATTCATACAAACCATGGAAGACAAAGTCATAAAGGCACCATGAAACACAAAGATACTTTGACACAGGAAATTCTGGATGCACAGACTGCCAGAAGCTGGAAAAGATTCTGAGGGAACATCTCAGTCTTCCACCCAACTTCTGTTCATGCTTTTATCTCCACATTTGTTACTATCCAGTGCTGCTGAAGGTGGTGAAGCCACATCAACTTTGTCCTGAGTTTTCCAGTGCTGGGCAGGGATTATCTCAAGGAATTCCTTTGGCCCACCAGTGGCCAGTGGGATTTGGAAGAAGGCAGCATTGCCATTCTCCAGGCTCTGAATCAGGTTGGGCATTAATATTTGTAGAAGAAAAGCATCATAAAAACCTCTGAGGAATTTGATTACATTTCTAGAGCAATCTCAATGGTGCACAGCAAATACAGCCTGGGACCACACACAGAGATACCGAGTCTAATTAATCATTTTCATCACTCAAAGCAAAAGCTTCATAAGAAAAACACTTCCTAAAACTGGATCCAGCAACACTTTAAATTCTGAAAGAGGTAATGCAGCATCCTACACAGATAGTTTGTTGCACAGGAAAACCTACTTAATATTTATTAGTTTTTTATCATTATTATTATTATTTTTATTATTGTTGAGTTTCTGAAGTTGCAACACACGGAGTAACTTGGTTTTTCTCTAAAAAAGGAGGTCAGAAATAACCAGACAGACAGAACACAGCTAATGGAATAAGCAGTAAATTGGTTAATCCAGGTGACTGAAGCTATCCAGAACACACCTTTCTGTGAGTCTCCCTTGTGCAAACTCTCACACTTGTCACCTGAGGCAGGGCAATGTCAGCAGGAAATAATGATATAATGATATAAATAATCCCACCACTGCATTTGAGGCTCCCAGGATCAGGAGTCTCACGGTCAGAGCACAGACACAGCTCCCAGAACTCATCTCTCACACAACTTTCAATTCAGACAAGCAGCAGAGGAATTCAAGGAGGTGCCCAGGGCCATGCAGGTGCCAGTGGGAGCAGAAGCCACTCTTGGAGCCAGGACAGCCACAGAGTTTGCCCTGTGAGTGGAGCCTTTGCAGGCTCCCACCACAACTGTATTTTATCAGGGCAGAGCCAACAGCATCTGATCAAGATCAGAGTATGCAAACATTTGTACAAGATTAAATATAAAATATGCAGATATTTGGAGTCAGGAAAACTGCATCGTTTTAGATGATTTAGAGTTTATTATCTACAGATCATACAGCAAAGAAAGTGAACTCTTTGAATTAATGCACACCTGCTCGCAATCTGAAAGAACAATAAGGATCTCCAACTTTATTTCTCTCTCCTTTTCTGTCTAAGCACTTTGCTAAATTCATCTATTTCCTTTAATCTCCTTCCAGCCACATTCCATGCTTAAGAGACTTTTAATGAGAGCCTGTTCCTGTGCAATGCCCAATGTCCTCTGGATCTGAAAGGTCTTAAAAACCAGTAAAAATATGCCTTTCCTACCTCTCCCAAGGAAGGAGAAAATCAAAGCAGCCCACAACAGGACTCCATATCTGATTTCAGGGGCCTTTCATGTTCCACAGGAATATCTCCACCCCATGGAGAGCTGTGAGAAGCCTTCAGGAAAGGCTGAGAGAATGTGGGACATGACGGATCGAACCAAGGTCTCTGCAGTGCACAGAGGTCCCAGCTCTCCTCTGTCCCCAGCAGCTCTGTCAAACAGAGTTTTCATCCTGTCAGAAACAGCACAATTTAATCCTCCCTGTTTGTCCCTGGAGAAAGGATGGCCTGTGAGTGTTGCACTGCTGTGAATCAGGATGGTTCCTCTGCTTTGTGCCCCCACTGCCTGCAAAGGAGGTGGCAGAAATCCCCAGAGCATCTGAACTATAAATCTCAATAATCAATATTGAGATTTAACAGCTGATATCAAAGCTTTTTACTTTCCTCCATCAGAGCTGTCATTTCAGCCCCTCGGGCAGGTGTCTCTATACCTGTTATCCCCCAGGTTTTCTATCAAGTTTCTGCTCCTCACAAAGAGAAAAAGCTTGAATTAAAATCTCAGATGAGTTCACACGACATTGTGAGTCAGAATCCTTTGAGATGGATTGTTTGCTGTTTGCTGCAAGCCCTGCCTGGGAGCAGTAACAGATGATGTGTCCAGGTCCAGACTCATTTTTTACAAAGAATTCTGAAGTTTCACAGAGAACAGGATATAAAATTCCTGCATCAGAAGAGCTGCCAGTTTGGGAGGAGAGGCAGTAACCAGGTCAGGCTCCTGCACAGGGCTCTCCATCCTCACCTGCTCTGGGCTCCCACAGTCTGGACATCCTTGGTTTGGCTCCTTCCACCTCCCAGCTCAGCCACATGAAATATCTCCATGTGGATCCCAATTCTAGGGCAGCTCCAGGGCTGATCCCAGCCCAGGGCAATAACTGGGCAGTCATTCCAGGGGAGAGCAGATTTTCAGTCTAAGTCCAGACTGGCCACATTCCCCAGAGCATTCCTGGCATGAAACACTCAGCACCCAGTGGGATGGGTTTTTAGAACCTGTGCTACACTGAGATAGTGACTAAAGAGAGTCTGGGAGCTGAAGAGAATCAAAAAACATCCATGAAAAGCCTTTCTCTCTGCAGCCCCACAGCCCCTCTGCTGCTTCACCACAGACTCCATCCTCAGTCTTCCCAAAATCCCAGCTGAAAGTTTCCTTCCCTCTCCATTTCTACTCTTTCTCTCTCTTTTTTAATACAATACCCAAATATTCTGTGTGACTGACAGTGACAACAATGAGGCTGTAACAAATCTTCCTGAAGGAGGATTTGTCCTTTGAGGAGCAAGGATGCAGCCTGTAAATAATATCAGCATTTAATTATCAGCTCAACAGGAAGAGAAATATCCCCAGAAACCTTTCCAGGAGCACTCAGAACTGGACACCAGAATCACTGTTTGAGGTGCATTTGGGGCATTAGATTTATCAGGGAAATGCTGCAATAAGATGTTTACCAAGGAAAATAATGGAATGTGGGTAACTGGGCTAATGGGATGGAAACCAAGGCTCACTGGACATGTCTTAAAAGACACAGGAGATGTGAGGACAGCTGTGTTCTCATGTGTAGGGATGATGATATTTACTTTAAGGTGTCATTTGATGCTGTTTCCAAAACTATGCAAGGCCCAGCTTCAATAGCCCTGCAAGCCACGTGCTGTTTTTATCCTCTAATAGCCCCAAAAAAATCCTTCCATCAGGAGATGAGCAAAACTTGTGCCAATGGCTTTGGTGGAGCAGAGCCAGCACTAAATACAGAGGGCATGGGCAGGCAAGAGGAGCTGTGAAGCTGTGAGCAGGCAGCACATCCTGTGAGATCCCACCACAGGTATCCCAGGATGAGTTATAAAGAAATCTGCCCATGGAGCAGGGGCCAGCCTGGCCCATGGAGGAGACACGTCCCAGCCTGTTCCAGAGAGGCCTCCCCAGGAGAAGGCTTTGATCAGGTTTGGTACTTCCACCTTCCCACCAACCTCCTGCCTGGGGTAGGTCTGTTCTGGATTCTGCCCTGGGAGAAGTTCTTTGCCCTCCAGCACATCCTGAATGCCTTTTTTCCTTGTGAAACATGAACAAGGAGACAACAGGAGGCTTAGAGCCTTTAATGAGGTCTGGAGACATTCCCACCACCTGAGGAGTTGAACATCCTGAGAGGAAAAGCATGAAAAGGAGGGAATGCTTTACAGGAAGCTGCAGGGTGGGGGAGGATTGAAGCAAAGGTGGGAGAAAAACCAGCACAAAGGGAGTCAGGAGGTGATGACACTGGACACTCCTGGATTCCTGCATCCAGAGAGCCAAGCAAGCCCAACACAACCCCAGCAACAGCCAGGCCACCTTTCACACAGCTTGTTTTCTCTCCCTCTCCTAAAGGCAGGTTTTAATTTCCCCCCTGTGGACCCAGCAGCAGGAGTTCAGGATCTGCTCAAGCACAGCCAGTGCACAGACACCAGTGAGCCAACAGCTCCAGGTACTGGGAATGGGGTGGGAGCTCTGCCCACAGCTGCTGTCATTTAAAAGATATCCCCTTTGTCCTAAAACCATAATACAAAAATTGCTTCCCACTGCCAGAGGGCAGGGCTGGATGGGATATTGGGCAGGAATTGTTCCCTGGCAGGGTGGGCAGGCCCTGGCACAGGGTGCCCAGAGCAGCTGGGGCTGCCCCTGGATCCCTGGCAGTGCCCAAGGCCAGGCTGGACATTGGGGCTGGAGCAGCCTGGGACAGTGGAAGATGTCCCTGCCCATTGCAGAGGATGGGACTGGGTGACTTTAAAGGTCCCTTCTAACCCAACCCATTCTGGGTTGCTCTGAATTTATCCATTACGATGCTGTGCTCTCTCTGGCAAAACTGTTTTCTGTATTTAAAGGTGAGCTGCATCTTTGCCAGGCCCTTAGACTGTTTTTGCTGGACTATCCCATACACTTCATGCTTTACCTTTGCCCTGATGGGATCAAACTTGGCGTTTCCTTCACCCTTTGAACCAAATACTTCTCCTTTGCTACATCCACAGCAGAATAGGCTCAGGTCCTTGGTGACCATGTTGCCACCAAAAGCCTCCTTCACCTGTCCTTCCATCTTTTCAGATTTTCTCCATTAAGTGTTTAGAAAGGCACTATTTGGCTCACAGGTTTAGGTCTCTCCTCTTTGGCTAAATGCAGAAGCAGGCCACTGACCCAGGGTCCCCAGTCCCCTCCAGTTCAGTAATAGTTTGAGACTGGTTTTCTCCTAAACCAAGCCACATCAAACATTAACTTCTAAAATATTCAAGTTCCTCTCGAGTCTATCAACTCAATTTTGTATCTGAAATCACCCATGTATCACCCTGCTCATCACCACCAAACTCACTGAGTTCTTAGACTTGGGTTCCTTCTTTTGATTTTCAGGTGGAGAGGTGAGAATACACAGGACCCACCTGTGTCAGACCCCTCGAGGGGAAAAAAACACTGAAAAGTGAACCTACAGCCTCAGCTGCTGAGCTGTGCATGGTCTAGAGGCAGCACACACAGATTCCATGTGCCCAGAAAGCCGCTTGTACCAATAAATCATCGACACAGAGCAAAGCATCACTCAGGTTGGTCTAACAGAGTCCAGCTTGAGCTGTCAGTGACAGCTCTGTGTTGTTATCTGGAAGGGCAGCACAAATTTGTTCACTTCCCCTGGCACTGCCACGTGCACATCCCTGTGGCTGGAAAGCCAAACTCTCCCTGCAGCCCAAACCCTTCATGGAGTGAGTGCTGACATGAGCCCAGAGAGACTGGGAAAGGGGAGCCCCCCTCAGCAGGGACTTAGGTGTCAATTAGGCTGAAGGACACAATTAATAAATTTAAAATCCAGATGATTTTAGGAAGTTTTGCAGCAGGAATGAAATAACAGCTGTGTCCTAGGTGAGAAGTGCCAAGCCAGCAGACACTTCCCAGCAAACGTGGAAAGAAGAGTCTGGCAAGTGGTGGGAGGGTCAGTGGAGAGGGAACAGGACCCTCCACGTGTGCAAAGCAGCACAGACCAGTCCTGAGTGCTACAATCACTGAATTACAAATGCCCGTGTCTGTTCTACCCTCACCAACAGCTCTGATTGCCGTGAGTCTGGAAATCCTGCCTGAGGAGCAGCTCACACAGAAAACAAGGCAAAACCCCCCAGAACATTCTGCATGGGAAATTCTGCCTTGACCCAGCCTGTTACAAACCCATCTTTGCCTTTATCCCAAGCAAACCAAAACGTGAGGGGAAGGCACAAACCCAGGGACAGCTGTGCCCAAGTGATTCCGATCCTGCAGTGTCCCGGGCTGGAGCAGCAGCTCTGCCTCCATCCCTGGGCTGGCTTTAAGCCGTAGAGCCCCGCAGCACCTTCGTGTCCCCCATCCCTGCCCGCTGAGCCCTGGCTCCCTGTGCCAGCCCCATCCTCCCACCTTCTCCCCAGAAAAGCAGCCTGCAGGGCGCGATCAATGCCAGCCACTGCCGGGGCTCATTCGCACCCTGAGCAGACCCGGAGCACACTCCAGGGCTATAATCCAGTTTTCCTCCCAGCCCACAGAATCTCCCACCCGTTTCCGCATCCCGCCCTTGCAGAGGAGGTTGATCCTCCCTTGGTCCCCTCTGTCCGGGCTCCCGCGTCCCCTTCCCGCAGCCCCTGCCCCGCCTGGCCCGGCCGGGACGGTCCCGCGGTGCCCGGGGCGGTGCGGGGGATGCTCCGGGCGCTGCAGGTGCGCGGCTCGGCCGGGACCCCCTGGCAGCGATGGGGACGAGCCCGGGGACCGGGGCAGAGCATCCACGGGGGGCTGCGCTCCCGCAGCCCCGGGCTGTCCCAAGGAAGCTCCGCATTCCCTCCCGGCGCTGTCCCAAAGGACGCTCGTGCTCCTCCCCGGGTCCCGGCGCTGCCCCACGGACACCCCGAGCTGCCCCACGGACACCCCGAGCTGCCCCATGGACACCCCGAGCTGCCCCACGGACACCCCGAGCTGCCCCACGGACACCCCGAGCTGCCCCGCGGACGCTCCTTCCCCCGTCCCCGGGTCCCGGTGCCGCCCCACGGACCCTCGGCTCCCCCCGGGTCCCCGGCTCGAAGGCGGTGCCGGGGCCGGTCCCCGCGGGCGGTGCTGACCCGAAGTAGGCGGCGGCGGGCGGTGGCGGCAGGAGGAGGAGGAGGAGGAGGAGGATGCGGCTGAGTTTGGCGGCGGAGCGCATGGTGCGGGCGGTGCCGGTCCCAGCTCGCTGCGGGCCGCCCGGCGCCGCGGCTCTTTAAGCGGGAGGCGGGGCGGCCCCGTCCCGTCCCGTCCCGTCCCGTCCCATCCCGTCCCGTCCCGTCCCGTCCCGTCCCGTCCCGTCCCACCGCCGCCGGGAACCCCCGGGGCTCCCTGGGGACCCGCCGCCCCCCCAGCCTCGGGGACGCCGCGCCGGGTCCTTCCATCCCCGCGGGGTCCCTCCATCCCCGCACAATTCCTCAGTCCCGGCGGGATTCCTTCACCCTCTCTGAGCCTCTCCATCCCCACGGGATCCCTCCATCCCTGCTGGATCCCTCCATCCCCACGGGATCCCTCCATCCCCATGGGATCCCTCCATCCCCACGGGATCCCTCCATCCCCATGGGATCCCTCCATCCCCACGGGATCCCTCCATCCCCGTGGGATCCCTCCATCCCCGTGGGATCCCTCCATCCCTGTGGGATCCCAAGGTGACTCTCAGGGCTCTGTGCCCCCAGACCCCGGCAGGACTCGGTGGGGCTCAGCACCGGGCTCCGGGATGCCCGGCAGTGCCCCATGGAACGATAGCTGTGGGTGCAGCAGGGGAACATCCCATTTCCCTGCCTTTGGGAAGTTGTTAGGGCAGGGAAGCGTCAGGGAAGAGGTGAAGAGGCACCTGCTGTGCCCAGCACATCTCTCCTGCTGCAGCTCGCTGCTCTGCTGTTCATGGATGCAGATCCCAGCACATCCTGCACGGAGCAGCTCCCACAGATACACGTAACCAAACATGCACTGCACAAGTGACACCTCCTAGAAATGCTGGGGGGAAGGAGCCTTTGGAGGTCTCCAGACAAATCTCCCATCCCAAATCTAGGTCTGGCCAAGTCCTGCAGACCCCCAAGGATGCCCATCCCCACAGCTCCCCAGGCACTCGTCCTACAGATGCACAACCCTCCAGGGGAAGGGGTTTAACATCCAGCCTCATCCTCCCAAGTGCAGTTACACAAACCTTCCAAGGTGGCAGGCTGAGAAAATCAGCACGTCCTAGAGACAAAGAATCCCAGCAGGATCCTCAGGTGCCTCAGGATTTGGAGGATAAAGACCTGTTCTCTGCTACTGGGACTGGTGCTGCTCTCCAGTCTGCAGCTGGGCTTGTCCTTTTTTGTTTCCCTTCTGGCACTTCCCCAGGGCAGAGCATCCCTCAGCCCTGTCCCCCTGCCTGGCAGAGATGAGCTGTCAAGGACTGGTGATTTTAGGAGAGGGATTGAGGTAAGCAGGTTCAACAAGAGCAGTCACCACCTCACACCAGTCCTGCTACAGAAGGAAGAGGAAGCCCTGCTCTCATCCTGTGCTCTGTCCTGAGCTGGGCTCTGCCCCTGGCCCTGGTGGCACAGGAGGTTGGGCAGGGCTGAGTGTCACAAAAGTCTGTAACTTCATGAAGGGGGTAGCAGATACCATGAAAAATGGGGTGAAGAAGGGCAGTGTAACTGTTCCAGCCCTTTCAGAGCTCCCCAACACCCAGGACTGTCCTAGGACCCTCCTGACTCCCCATGAACTGCTCAGCTGCAGCCTCACCTCAACCTTGCTGCCCAAATATTCAAGGAGCAGCAAAGTTCCATTTCCCTGCCCCTCTGAAAAGTTCTTCTCCTTCCCTGCTCTTGGCAGGGCTCATCAGGTGATTTGCACAGAGATTTGCTGTTTTTATCACCCCTGTTCAGGGATGTTTGCATAAGAAACACTTTTAGTGCTATTTTTCAAAGAATCACAGAATGGTTTGGGTTGGAAGGACCTTGCAGCCCATCTCATTCACCCCCCTGCCATGGGCACCTTCTACTAGACCAGGTTTCTCCAAGCCCTGTCCAACCTGGCCTTGGACAGTTCCAGGGATGAAACATCCATATTTTCCAGTGAATTGTACAGGAATGACTGGGAGAGGGGGTTGCTTTTGATAACCCTCTCATTTTTTTACTCACTTCTTGCTACCACAACATTATACAGAGGATATGGACATCAGCATTTTCTGAGAGCACCTCAGGGAATGCATTTGTACATTCATGAATAATTTTCAGCCACAGTGTGAAGATCCCAGGCAGATCCTGGGAGCAGCTGAGGAGGAAGGCAGTTCCCTGAGAGTGGAACCACGTGGAGAGCACCATGCTGTGCTCCCCAGGGTCACATCCAGGCCTTGATGTCTTTGGCAAGGAAGGTCACAGCGCAGCCTCTGCAGTCCTGCTGGGAGTTGCTCTCCAGATTTTCATGCTCTGGAGCACCACAGTCACAATCCTTTGGGTTCTAGAACAGCCCAGATCCCTTTTCTCAGACTCTGGGAGAAGCTGTGACACCTTTAAGCCCCTCCTGGGTGTTCAGCACCTCAGTGTGTCAGGAACCTGCCTCGATGTGTTCTCCCCATCCTGCCTGGGGACAGGAGCACTGCTGGGCAGAGTTCCCACAGCACCTCTGCCCAGGGACCAGAGGGAATGGGAGGGGTGGTGGCTTTGGGCAAAGCTGTGGCAGGTGAGGGGCTTCCAGTAGTTCTGGAAACTCTTGGAAGCTCCAGTACTGCTCTGCCCATGACACAGATTCCCAGGAGATCCATGAAGCCTTGCAGAGGAAGGAAGGAGTCCTGGACCCCACAGGACTGTGCAGCTCCAGCCAGACCTGCTGAGGAGGGGTGGAGGGGGCTGGCCAGGACCCAGGTGATGAAGTGCCTGCAGAGGACAATCCTGTGCTGATGTTTGAACCCTTCTGTCCCAGGCAGGGAATCCCAAGGACAGCTCACAGGGGGCTGCCAAGGGAGGCAGATCAGCAGTGCTGGGGCAGAGGGCCCAGACACCTCTCCTGGGAGGTGTCTCTGATGTGAGCAAGGGACCTTCCCATAGTTTGGAGGCCACATTTTCACACCCCCAGCAGTATCTGTTTATATTGGTAGAGTTGTGGTTGGCAGGACACATTTTCCCTTCTGGCTGAAGGCTGTGGAAGTGTCTGGGGGCAGGTGGGAGCTACAGGGCAGATGGAGGAGCAGCCACACTCCCTGGTGTTACAGCTGGGGCTGACTGAGCCCACCACAGCCCAGATGAAGCAATGTCTGCACTGAAGAGCTGCCAGCAGAAAAGGCTGAGCTCCTGGGCCAGCTGAGCACACCTTGAGGCCGTGGAGGGGGTCTGTGACCTGCCCTTCCTGGTCCTGGTTTGTTCTGCCAGCAAAGGGGAGCCTGGGAGAGGTGTTGAGCTGAGGAAGGACAGCCCTGGCTGTGCCTTCTGCTCTTCTCACGGCAGGACAGCTGCAGATGAGTCTTCAGCAGATGTCCAAGTGACAGTGTGTGGGACAATGTGAGTGCCCTTCTTGTCCCCAGACCTCTCTTCCTTGGATTATTGTGCAGCTGCTGTAGCAGGGCCTGTCCCCACAATTCCTGCCTTGCGTGAGCTGTGAGAGAGCCCAGCGTGGGAGGAGAGGTGTCCAAGGAGGGAGGAGCTGTCCTGAAGTTGCTCTTGGGGAAAATCCAATGAAGATTGGTTGGGCAGTGAAGAGCTGGGTCAGAAGGAGGATAAAGAGAAGATGAGTCGGTGTGTGAAGAAAAGATGTCAGGAGGGGCACCAGACAGACCTGGAGGAGGACAAGGTGGTGGAGCTGGGCATGAAGCAAGTCCAAGAGCAGGAGTGTGAGTGGCTCCGTGCTGCCTCAGGACTCTGCTCCAACAGCACAATGGGAAAAGGCTTTGCCAGAGGCAGGGCTGAGGCTCAGGTGTGCTGAGGACTCTGGAGAACAAGGCTGGAATTCATCAGGGGACAGCAAAACTGGTGAAAATAGGAAGGCAGCAGGAACACCTGAGAACCTGAGGGGTCCCTCTGAATGGGTGAGGCTGCTCTCACTGTTCCACTGCACAGACCAAGGCCAGGGCTCAGGCTTTGCCATGGGGCTCCCAAGCCAGCAAAACCAATGAGAGCCTGGAGAAAGAACAGTTGTCTTCTGTCCTGGCAAGCTCCTATATCCCAGTTCCTGGGGTCATGCTCCAGGGCTTGTCATTGTGTTGGCCTCTCCCGTTCAGTTATTTTGTTTCAGAGCTGTTTTGATCCCTGCTGGTTTGACAGGTTCAGGGGCATTTCCCAAGGCACAATGGCCATGTTTCTTCTAAAGCAGATAATTTCTGAGCCAGCTGCTTGTTGCTCTGTGCTGTGGCCATCTGGGCAGGTACC
The DNA here is from genome assembly GCF_049639895.1 of Pseudopodoces humilis. NCBI lineage: Eukaryota > Metazoa > Chordata > Aves > Passeriformes > Paridae > Pseudopodoces > Pseudopodoces humilis. The sequence continues at coordinate 3,909,135 of NC_142228.1, forward strand.
TGGATCAGCAGTGATTTCACACCTAGGTCACACAGGGCTTTTCTCTAGGGTGTTTCCAAGGGCCTTTTAACCCAATTTCAGTTGCCACCTGGCTTCATTTGATTCACCACAAAGAGCCAAATATTGTGAGATTTTGGAGAAAAGGTATTTTGAGGGATTCATGCAAACCCAGAATTTTCCCACTCAATGTTTCTTTTATGCTGGATTTGACTTCACAGGAATTTCTGATACTCAGGTATTGATTAAATGTATTGGGCATCCAATCACTCAGGACCTTTGGTTCCCTTCACCACAGCTCCAGCACCAGCCCTGGTTCTCCTGGGTCTTCATTGGCAATGAGGAGAACACAAGGGTAGATATTCCCTCTATTTTTCCTGTTTTGGTCTCCTGATGTCCTGTTCTCCTTGATGACCACCCAGGAGGTCTGAGATGATGTGTTTATGGAAGGCTGTGTTTAACTAAGCCCTTGTTGTATGTTGGAAAGTCACTGTCCATAAGGAGATGATGAATTAGCTCAACATTCCCATCCCAGACATGAGACAGATCCCTCTCCCCTGCCCCACTTTGCTGCTTTTTCCTGTGACAATGGTGCTTATTCCACCAGCTGGAGGCTGAGGAGGGAATCAACCCCCAGCTCATCTCAGGGAATGTTCTGGAGCACTGCTGCTCTCCACCCAAGCCTTGCTCTGCAGCTTCACCAGCACCCAGTGACCCTGTACCTGGATTTGGGGTTTTCCTCAGCTCATCCCAGCGGGAATGCCAAGGAGCAGCAGCTGTTGCCTATGAGCAGCCTGATTTCATGGTGCATTGATGGAAGGATCTCTTACCTCAGCCAGGGGTGCTGTGGAACAGGGAAAAGTGTGGAGAGTCACAGCAACAGGATCAGAGCCAGAGGTCTGGAGAAGGAGCTGTGGGGTTGGGATCTCTCTGTTTGGATGAGAGACAAAGGATGCAGGAACAACAGAGCTGGTCCACACCTCTCACTCTGATAGAGAGTGGACAGGAACTTACAGTGGTTGTGACATTGAGTTAAGCCATTAAATGGCATTTTAAATAAACCCCCCACTGGATGCTGTCCCTCACACAGCCAGGACATTGTCACCAGCTCTGGGACTGCAGGGGGCACCAAGTCACAGAAGCCAAATTTTCACATGCAGTTTAAGGAGAAGCCATGTAGATTTATGGAAGGAAAAACCCCCAGTGTTACTAAAGCCATCAACACTACCTTGGGCTGGGGAAGTCCCTAAGCTGCAAATTCTTGCTGTCTGGGAAATTTTTCAGGAGAAGTCTCGTTACGTGCACATTCTGTTCCTGTGATTTTCCCAAGGAATCTGCTTTTGCACAGTGTTGCTGCTGGGCAGGAGCCAAATTTCAAAATCTAAACAGAAAATTGGGGAAATTGTGAAACAGATCAAAAGAAAAATCAAATTACAAAGGTGGCGAAAATGAAAGCAGGGGACACGTCATGGATCAGAAACATGCAACCCTCGGGAGGATGAAAGGCAGAAGGGAACATGATGAGACTCCTCAGGAAAAGCCCCCTGCTCCCTGACAGCACCCAAGTACCTGGTGGGGATTTCCTGCTGTAGCTTTGTCTGGAGATGCAGCAGGTCAGGGCTGGATCCACAGTCTCCAGTTGGGGGGGGAAGTGTCCTCTGGTCCTTTTGTGCCATGGAGAGCAGCTCAGGCACGGCAGGGGAGCTGAGTAGTCCCGGGGTGAGGTGGACAGAGATGACCTGAGAGTCCTCTCAGGTGAGGTGGACAGAGATGAAAGGAGAAGCATGAGGAGTGTCCAGAGGACCTGAAGCCCAAGACTCAGAGTCTACACGTGTTGTCCAGGGTCTGCCTCTCACCACAAAGAGATGCTGAGTGAGGGGTGCCATGAACTGCACTGTGAACACACCCACCTGCACCCCACCACGGGGGCTTCCAACCTAAACCCACTGGGGACCTGACAGAAACTGAAATCCTGGGTTTCCAACTTCCTTTGGCAGTGGAAGGTCCCTGCCTGTGCAGCAAGGCAGGACAGGGAGGTGGAGGGATCAGATGTTCCTCAGGATATTTTGAAGTGAGCCATGGTGGTGGCACTTGTCCTGACAAAAAGGACAATGGCCTGTGTTGGGCCACCCAGGAAGGCTGGTGATGCTGCAGCCTGACAGTGAGGCATGAACAGATCCTTGCCCACAACATGGGGTTGGAACTTGATCATCTTCAACCCGAACCGTTCTCTGATCCTGTGATGAAGACCCAAAATGAGGAGGAAGCAGAGCTGCATCTCTCAGTAGGCCCTGTTGTGATCACACATGGAGTTTAAACTAAAAGAGGGTACATTCAGACTAGCTATAAAGAAAAAAATACAGGTGGTGAGGCTCTGGCACAGGGTGCTCAGAGAAGGTGTGGCTGCCCCATCCCTGGAAGTGTCCAAGGCCAGGTCAGACAAGGGTTGGAGCAACCTGGTTTTCTTGAAGATGACTCTGCCCACTGCATTGCCCATTGTCTTCAAAGGTTCCTCCCTACCCAAAGCACCCTGTGATTGCTCAGGACAGGATTGAGCAGCAGGGCCAGGATAGTCCTTGCACCCTGGAGAAAACAGGAGAACAGAGAGGAGCTCCTCCATCCTGGTCAGTCTTGCTGAGGTCCCAGAAAAAGGCCAACAGCTCAGAGAGGCCTCTTGGCTGGATGGGGAAGGACTGCTGGTCCCAACTGATACTCAGTCCACGTGAAGCTGCTGGGCTGTAAGAAGGGAATCAATGCCAAACTGAGCCAGCCTAAGAGCTCGGTGCTGCCTAAGGAGGAATCACTCTCCCCCTCCTTCCTTCATCCCCTCTGTTCCCAGCTGCAGTCCTGACCACTGTTTGACACCATATTCTGCATAATTCTGCATAATCAGTGATCTGAACTAGTCCATGGAGAGCTCTGTGGGCCCCCAGCTGGTTCCAGGGGGGATGTTTGGGTGGATACCCAGCCTTTGGCAGAGAGGCAGAGATGTGGGGAGCAGCTCCCTGCTTCTGTCAGGGCTGGGCTGGAGCTGAGCTCCCACCACCCCAGGAGCTTCCCCTGAGCACATCCTGTCTCACACAGGTCCTGGAGGCCAAGCCCTGAGCCAGAGCAGGGACTGGGCAGAGAACCCCCTGAGCCTGAGCCCTGCAGTGCCAGCCAGGCCCTCAGCTGAGCTGGGCTGGGCTGGGCTCACCCAAAGTGTCTCCAGAACAGCCCCAGGGTCCCCAGATGGGTCCTTCCCCCAGTGAAGCCAGCTGGGCCTGCAGCTCCAGGTGCTGCCCTGGGACGAGCTGATTGCTTTCAGGGAGGAACAAATTGTAATTTCCAAAGCACTGAACACACACCTCTTCAATCAGGTGCATTTTGGTAGATGAGTCAGGCTCAGGAGAATAAAATCCAGGGAGTGCAGCCAAGTAGGGCCTGTCTTGCCCCTTACCCATCCTCAACCAGTGGGACCACATTCCGAGAGTGGGACCAAGTCCTGGCTCATTTTTGAATCCATGTCATTCAACAAATGCTTTTGGGAGCTGTGTTTTGAATCCTCTGGGTTTGCTGTCAACCACAGTTTCCTGGCCACAGCGTGTGGGCCAGTGGCTACATGCTCTGAGCCTCCTTTTCCATGAGCTGCACCCTCCAGACACTGCTCCATGAATGGCCATGGAGAGGACAAGCAGCCACACACTGGAGCAGGGAAGTGATTCAGAGGAAACAAAGTGGATGTGGATGCCAGACTGGAGGGTTCTGAGAGCAGGAATGAACTACCAACAGCCTCAAATCGATCATCTGCTATTGCTTCAGCAAATAAATGGAAGTGGGGTAGAGCCTGTGAGACTCAGAGGCGAAGCACGGTGCTGGGAGGAATAGGAAAGGACAGAACAGGAATAAATTGGGGCTGAGAGGGAAAGCAGGAAGCACTGATGTAAGGCACACCCAGTAAAGAAGAGGTTAAGGGCTGAAGAAATGAATATTTAAGCTACAGGTTTGTAAGAAACCACGGAAAAAAATATTAGAAACCTTCCACACGAATTTGGCAAAGTGGGCTCTGGCTGGGGATTTTCTTTCCTTCCTTCTGCAGACAGAAAACATCACAGCCTGAATTTGCCTCTCCGACTGTCCGAGGGGGAAATGTCCCCCTCACCGGCATGCCTTGAATTTGAAGCCTAAATTTGCAAGCGAAAAGTGTTAAATGGGACAGAATTGTCGGCAAACGTGAGCCCTGCTCTGCCTCTGGGTAAAGCCGAGCTTTTCCACTCCGGGCTGCCCATCCCGGCTCCGCTGCCCTGCGCTGCCAGCAGATGGTACTGTGCCCCCGAGCATCGCCTCTGCTCCGAGAAATCCTTCCCGAGCTGGGGAAAAGTGTTTGCTGCTCTTCCCGGCCCTCCCCACTCACCCCACCGCCCCCTCCCCAGCACCCCGACCCCCGAGGAGAGGGGAGTCTGCTCCTGGGGACCCCCTCACCCCGCAGGACACCGAGCCCGCACCTGGCAGGGACTTGGGTTTTGTTTTCCCCATCACCTGGGGCACTTCCACCCACAGAGCTGGGGAGGTGGGGTGCACTGGGCTTGTTCTTCAGCTGTGGTTCTTTTCCAGAGCGATTGTCCTCCCGCATCCTCAGAGCTGGGACGCCCCAGTGATGGGCACTGCCAGGGGCACACGGCCTTGGGGAAGGTGTTTTTGGGGATAGAACTTGTGCCTGTGCTTTGCTGGACAGCCCAGGCTTGTCTGTGGTGGGACCAGGGGAGAATCAGTGACCCAGGGCTTCAACCCACACCACAAATGGACACAGGGCAGGGTGTCCAGAGCAGCTGTGGCTGCCCCTGGATCCCTGGATCCCTGTGTCCCTGGGTCCCTGTGTCCCTGTGTCCCTGTGTCCCTGGGTCCCTGTGTCCCTGGGTCCCTGGATCCCTGGATCCCTGGGTCCCTGTGTCCCTGGGTCCCTGTGTCCCTGTGTCCCTGTGTCCCTGGGTCCCTGGGTCCCTGGATCCCTGGGTCCCTGGGTCCCTGTGTCCCTGTGTCCCTGTGTCCCTGGGTCCCTGTGTCCCTGTGTCCCTGGGTCCCTGTGTCCCTGGGTCCCTGTGTCCCTGTGTCCCTGTGTCCCTGTGTCCCTGGGTCCCTGGATCCCTGTGTCCCTGGGTCCCTGGGTCCCTGGGTCCCTGGGTCCCTGGGTCCCTGGCAGTGTCCAAGCCAGGCCACCTGGGATAATGGGAGGTGTCCCTGCCCATGGCAGGGGTGGATCTGCAGGGTCCCTTCCCTCCCAAACCCCTGACTCGGGGATGCCCAGGCAGCTGTCACAGCCCACTGGATGGCACTTTTCCACTGTCCTGAGCTCTCTGGGAAAGGTCCCCATCCAGTCAAGTTTCTTCCCCAGGACAGGGAGCTCAGGTGGGAGGCACCTGCAGCAGAAGGGACTGCACCATCCTCACTGCATTTTAGGAGAGTCTTCCTATCAAATGAAGATGGTCTTTGAGAAACTCGAGTGATTGAGAGTCATCCACTGGTTGCAAAAGTGTGAGCAGGGCACAAGATGCTGCCCATGCCATTTCTGAATCCCAAACACACTCTTGTGATCACAGAGACAGGGATCCTGCTCCAACACACAGCAACTCTTCCTCCTGAGCACATTTTCCACCAAAAATGTGATAATAAAACAAATGGAGCAGTAGATAAAGGCGGTAGTGAGGTAAATAGAGATTTACCCCCAATAAAGGTTATTTTTATAGCTGTGATTCACCTCTTAGCCCCACAAACAGGACACCAGGGTAGCTGAGGGGGTAACCCCAGGGGGGGAACACATGGCTGTGATGACACAGGGACAAGAGAAATTCAAGCCAGAGCAGTGAGAGGAGAGGTCCCCTGAGCAGCCCTGACCTGAGGACCCCCCACCCCTCCCTTTGGACTGGGAACACTGTGGGATGGGCACAGAGAGGACCACACTGATGGGAGATGCTCCAGTTGGCTTTTTTGCCTTGTTATGGAACAGAAGTGGATTTACAGGGATCAAAAGTGAAGCTCTGGTAACTTTTTAGCTCCATGAAGTTCCAGCTTCTCCTGCAGAAAGTCCTCCAAGGGTGGCACACTTGTCAAGCTCCACGACAGAAAGGACGATGCTCAGACACGCTGAGGGGTGCAAGTTCCTTTTATTTTTGTCTGAAGACAGCAGGCAAAGCCCTGCAGAAGTACCAAGCACAGAGCCTGGAAATTATCAGCTGCTCTGCAAAGCAGGACCATGGCAGGAGCTGGAGAATGAGGCGCTGTTTGGGGGGAGGAGGGTGGGATGCAGGGTTGTGTGCCCAGGGAGCAGTGGGAACAGGTGATACAGCTGCCCAGAACACAAAGATCTGTCAGAGGCAGTACAAACCTGTATGCAAACATTTGTCCAACTGAGTGTCAATTGGTGCAGCTGCTCTTCATTTAAAGGTATTAACCTGCCTTCATTAAAGGTCAGTTCTTCCTGAGCAGAGAGGTTCTCCTCTGGGAGTGGGGTGGCTGACAGGCATCATTCAGCTCCTGCTGAGCTGCCAGGGTCTGTGGCTGAATTCCTGCAGGGATCCAGGGCTGTGCCAACCCTCAGGACAGCTTTTCAGAGGGTGTAATTCCGCTTGTCCCATGCACAGTGTGTCACTGCCTCACCTGCTGCACAGAGCCTGGGAGGAGCAGGGAGCAGGACCCTGCATCTGTAACCATCGCTGGGAGGATTCCTGTGAAGGTGTTCTGCACTGTCTCAGTGCTTTGTGTTATTGTCACACACAAAAACTGGACTAAATCAGTATTTATAGAGCAATACAGCATCTTCTCACAGAAGTGCTGGTGGGAAGGAGCCTTTGGGGGTCTCTAGTCCAAGACTAATGCTGGAAAGTCCCCACGGTTTTGTCTGCCTGAGTCTCCAGAACCTCCAAGGATGGAGATCCCACAGACTCTCTGGGTAATAACACCCCTTCAAACACAGTTCTGGGTTTAAAAAGAAACTCAAGAAGCTGACAGGAACAAACTGAGATCTGCACAGTCATACCCTACGTTGGCACTTGGACCCTCCAGCCCCACTCAGTGCCTGGCCCTGCTCTCAGCAGCAGGAAGGCTGCAGGGTGAGAGCCAGAGCAGGACCCTGGCCTGGCCCTTCCCTCTGTCCCTCTGCCACATGCAGGGCACAGCATCCAACACCTCAGATCAGCTCCAGAGAGGGAAAGGGGCTCTGGAGCAAAGTCCTGAGGAGGGGGAGCAGGTCCCAGCCTCAGTCACCACCCCGTGTCCCAGCTGTGCTCTCTCACAGCTCACCACAACCCTCCCACCACCAAAGGTCCAGGAAGACCTGAACAGCCCCAAGGACCCATGAGAAAGGGGGATTGAGCTCTGCTGACCCAGCTGAGCCCGGCTGTGCTGTGCAGTGCTCCTGGTGCTGTCCTACCCCTGCAGGAGATCATTTCCCTTGCTGGCACCTTCCCTTTGCCTGTTTGTCCCTCGTGTGACACCCCTGGGCCTGAGCAGGACTTGCTGCAGCACATCCCCTGTGGGCTGGGAGTGCAAGCACCCAGCTCTAACCCCGAGGGGAGGAAGACCCAAGAGCACAATCTGTGCTCTACAACACAACTTGGGGGCTTGAGTTATGCAACTGTCACTGGAGAAACCAGAGGAGGCAGCACAGAGCTGAATTTATCCCTTTCACCTCAATTCCTGGCACTTGGTCAGCCAGATCCCTCTCGAAAAACCAAGAGCTGTGACAAGCAAGAAAACTGTGTCCAGCTTTCCTGGCAGAAGCCTTCAGCCTCCTCCCTCCTGGAGGCTGCTTGGGAGCCAGGGCTGGTGTGAGGACAGGCAGTGTGAGCTGTTTGTCAGCTCTGAGCACAGAAACATTCCCTAAGTGCAGAGGAAGCAGGAGAGGAGGCTTGTGCTGGGGGAATAATGGGCTGGAAGAGGCAGGGATCAGCCCTGTGGGGATGGGTCCCCAGGGCAAAGGATGCACAACTTGTCCTGGATTTTTTTTTTTCCTTTTTTTTTTTCTTTTTTTTTCCCTGAGATCCGAATGTATAATTGCAGGAGGGGACAAGAGAGAAAATGAGCTGAAGGCTCGTAACTGCAGAGGCCGGTCCCTGTGAGCAAAGGGCCACATGTCCCCTTTTATCGCCAGCCATAATTCCCTCCTTGGCTCAAAGGCGGCTGTGAAAAGAGCAGGACTGGTTCAAACTTCCTTGGGGTCTCCGTGGCAACCAGCCCTGCAGGAGCCTTTTCTTCCTTTCCCCTCTTTCCTCTTTTGTTGTTGTTGTTGTTGTGTCATTAAAACTTCCCGGATTGAATCCCCACCAGGCTGCTCCTCAGGCACCGCTCCAGACCTCCTGCCTGCCTCCAGCCAGCTGCCCTCGCCTTTTCTCATCCCCTGCACCAGCAAAGTTCAGCCCCAGCCCAGCAAAGCCCAGTCCAAACTCAGCCCCGGCTCAGTAAAGCCCAGCCCAGGTTCACATCAGGGTATTTTTCCTGTCTCACTTCGTTCCTGCCTGGTATTTTAGCTTCTTCCAGACCAGCCCAACATCCTCAGAGTGCTCAGACAAAAATGGGGATTCTCTGGTCCCTCCAGGCTGGGCAGTCTCAGGAGGGTCATGGCACAGAAGGGCTGTGAAGGGGCTCTTGGGGACCTGCAGAGCCCCTGCCCTGGCACAGCCAGTCCTGGCCAGGCACAGCAGTGCCAGATCCATCACCTCACACCTCTGGGAGAGCAGGGGACAGCCCAGGGTGCAAGATCTGTGACCTGCATCACCATCAGCACTGATGGCATGAGGAGTGCAGTGACTTGGAGCCGGGGACAAAAGCAAACCCCGTGGGTGAGAGCTCCTCCTGTGCTGTGCTGCCTGTGCTGGGCTGTGACACCTCCCCAGGGCCATGGCCAGGGCTGGGAGCAGATCTGGGCTCTGGGGGGGAGGCTCCATCTCTGCTGTCTGTGACCAGGGACAGGGCCCAGGGAATGGCTGGAGCTGTTCCAGGGGAATTTGGGAGGAGATCAGGGAAAGGTTCTTCCCCCAGAGGTGCTGGCACTGCCCCGAGGCTGTCAGAGCTCCAGGAGCCTTTGGACAGGCTGGGATTGCTGGGGTGTCTGTGCAGGACCAGGAGCTGCACTGGATGATCCCTGTGGGTCCCTTCCAGCTCAGGACATCCTTTGAGTCTCATCCTGTGATTCCAGATGGAAACATTTTCTGTGGGCACAGCAGCTCAGCGATGAGAAGGTCCCCAATCCTCGCAGAGCTCCAGGGCACTCACAGCCAGCCACAGCCCAGGGAAAGCACAGCACTGATGGAAATCCACGAATCTCCTCCAGCAGCACAGGCACTCACCCACATCACAGGGCCCCACGATTTCCAGCTACAACCTCGTGGAAAATCACAGCCTGCAGCAAAAAATAGCTGGTCTCATTCTTTTACCAATCTCCAGGATACTGCTGGGCTGGAGTCCTGCAGAAGCAAAGAAGGAAGGGGAGGAATGATTGTTCCCTCTGCTCTCCATCCCTCCCCCATCCCTGGGATGCATTCCTGCAGATGTCAAGGTAGACAGAGCTGCCTTAAACAAGCCCAGGACCTGGGGCGTAGTTTCTTCATGTGCTCAGCTCGTCCAATTAGTCAGATTTACTGCAGCCCTGAGAGGCTGCTCAGCCTCTCCCGTGGATCCAGGCTGCCCCAAACATGAGGTGAAAACTTCATTCCAGCTTCACAGGGACACCAGGGACAGCCTTACAGTGCTTTGGGTAGTGGAGTTGTTCCTAGGAGACCCCTGAGGCTGCTCCACCACCAGCCAGACCTGGCACACCTCTGGCACATCCTCACCCACCCTCACCCAGCCCTGCTCCCTCCCATTCACCCACAGACCCCTCACACACACGCTGGCAGACTCACCCATCCCACTCATGCCTCCCCTGCTAATTCCCAGCAGGAATTCAGACATGGCTATTGCTTCATATTGATGAAAAAATCACATTGTGGTGCAAGAAAACCTTCTGAGACCTTTCCCACAGGCCTTAGACTGCCCTAAGTGGCTCAGGTGAAGACTGAACAGAGCCCTAAATGGCATCTGGAAATAATTTTCCCAGTAAGAGCTGATGGCTGATGGAAAAGTGTCCTGGACCAGAGAGATTTCCCTTCAGAAGAGAGCAGGGATGACATGGACAGAAGAGCAGAAGGTGAACAGAGAACACTTTAAAGCTGCATCCCAAGCTCTGTAAGCCCAGAGCAGTGACCCCACGTGGTGCCAACACTATTTCAGGCAAATCTGTGCCAGTCCAACTTAACAATGTCTTTATATTTCCTGAAGTTTGAGATGGGTTTTGTAGCTCACTCCCTGTGCTCCACGTTGCCATAGCCACTAAAACCCGTGTGTTAGGCCTTCATTAGGGTTTTGGGTTTTTTCCTGAAAATCTCCTTGACAAAATAGAGGAAAGATCTGAAAATCTAATGGCGTTTGAAGTGTGAGGTGCAGAAGGAATTGAAGTAGATGACAGTGAAATAAAGATGTTTTTATTGACAGTTTGTAATTGCTCCAGTTCATGGGCACCCAGGCACTGAGGTGAAGTGTCCTTAGAGGAATTCTGGCAGTGCTGGAGGAGCCAGCACTTCCCCTTCACTCATTTCCTGTGATCCCCTGGCCACAGAGGATATTTGTGACTAGAAAGGAGGAGAACTGAACCTCAGGCAGCACCAGTTCTCCTTTGTCTCCCCTTCAGATATGAAATCTGGGATTCCAGTTCTGCTCCTCTGTTCATCTGCTCAATATTTATCAAGGCTGTGATTCACAGCTGTCCCTTGTTCTAGCTCAGGGCTGCACAGAGGGGATGGCAGCTCCTTCCTGGAGGAGCTAATGGGATACACACAGAAAATGTGATTTCCCCAGGTTTACAAGAAATCCAGGGACAGATAAAGAACCTGGGCCAGCAAAATCCTGTGAGGAGCTCTTGGGAAAGGTAAGAACACAACACAAATTTCTTGATTTGGATCTGAGAACAAGTATTACAGCAGGTTACACTGCCAATGTTTTAAAATGCAACCTTTCAGTTTTAATAAAAATATATCTTTTGTTTTCCTAAGAAAATAATCAAATTTTAAGCAAAAATATATCTTTTGTTTTTCCTTTTTAAAGGAAACCAGAAATCTCAGGGCCTTGGCCACAAGATTTGGATATTGCAGGAAATTGGCTGTAAAGAGTTTCTACCATCACTGGTAGATGAAAAACATCCCAAGTGGAGGAATTCTACATCATCAGCTTAGAATAGCTTGTAAATAAATGGAGTTAGGTAAAGGCTATTTGCAGGGGAATAAAAAGCCACAAAGTTATTGCTGAAACAGTAAAAGCAGTGGCAAAGGGGTTTGCTAAGCTCAGAGGTGTTAGCACAGGATGGCTCTGTCCAGGTAACACCACCTGGGTGAGCCCAGGTAACACCAACTCACAGCATTCCCACCAGAGGTGAGGAGCCAGGAACAGCTCAGGAGAAGAGCCAGAGGGAACACAAGGATCCAGGGGAGAGGTTAGGCCAAGAAAAATGAGGAACAGAGAAGTTTAGAGGGATTGTTAATGTTACCTGCCACAGGTTAGCAGCAAACAGAAATACTCAGGATTTCAGCAGTTTAAGATGGAAGGAGTCAGACAGTTCATCAGGCTTTGAGGAAGGATTTCCTCAGCTCTTTACAGATTTCCTATAATTATTTCCTTTAGGATTGATGAGCCATCAGAGTCCTAATGTCCTATTTTACCTCCATGTTAGACTCTAACAACAAAATTTAGGTATTCAAACCAACAAACTCAGCTTGTTTTAGGACTTGCTCACCCTTAAAAGACCATTGTCCAAGAGATCCACCTCCAATTCCTGCTCCTGGCCATGCTCAGAAGTGAAATTCAGCCTTAGCACCCACTTATCCCACCCTTCACCTGTGCCCTGGGGTGGACCTGCAGGTCAAGCCCTCTGACCCTGTCATTGCTTAGTGCTGCACCACAGGCCCTGTACGGCCCCTGCCATCCCCAAAACTCTGAGCCAGGGGTCCAAACCCCCTCTGAGAGCTCATCCCAATCATCCATCTCTGCCCTTGGCTGGGAGGTGTGGGTTGTCCTCTTCACATCACCCTGACCCTGAGGTGACTCCACCAGGAGGGCTCTGAGCTCCCGGAGCATCACACAGGGTTCCACACCTTGAGATCCATGCTGAGCACAAATCCAGGAGACTCCACGGTCCCATCCCCTTCCCCAGGCACTTGGTTTCTTCCTGCTGGTACATTCAGATGGAGAAAGGAAGAAAAGCTAAAAGGCAAAGTTGCACAGTTAGAGCCTGAGGGGAAGGAGAGGCACGTTTCCAATGTGATCACAACGCTCCTTTGCTGGAGCAGTGTTGGAATAAACCAAAGGATCCCTTTGGATGCCTCAGCACCTCCAGCAGCTGAGTTTGCAGTGCCACAATGTCCCACAACACACAAGGACCTCTGTACTGACATTGTAAAGGCAGCAGGACTTTTCTTGAGCAGCCAAACCTCTGACTTCCTCAATTCCTTTCATTTCTGGGCATATTGAAACTGGGCTATGAGAGTCAATATTGCCAAACTAGACAGAGTGATGTGATTGAAAAGACCCTCAGTTAATAAAACTGTCACTCAGCAGCACAAGGAGGTATCTATGAGTGAAATTTTGAAATTGTACTCTTTTGGGTAACTGTCATTTGCTCTTAGAAATTACATTTAAAATTAATGTTTGCTGTAGAACTTATAAATATTTGTTCAGGCTAGCATGAAATATGCCCAGGATAATTTTAGCATGTACGCATCAGATTTTCATTTTACATCAGAGAAGACTCAAAGTGAGTCTGTTCCCTTCACAGACAATGGAGTCTTCATCCCTGGGAGACAGGTCCTCCTCCCTGGGGAACCGTGCCTGCCGTCTCAAGGCTTTGGGGATCAAGGCTGATATAACCAAAGACAAAACTTAGAACTGCCATTGTTTTTCTTCTCGTTTTTCTGCTCATTTCACTGGGAGAAACTTGGAGCCAAGAGTCTCTTGTAGTTAGGTTAGGGACAGGCAGGACCTTCTGCTCCCAGGATCTCCAATCCAAAGCAATTACAGACACACTCCAAACACAGTCTCCTCACAAAATGTGGGACAGCACAAATTCCTTATAATGCCAGGACAAACATGTTCAGAGAGCAGTGGAATGGAGAAGATAAAGAGTGGGGGGATGAGCACCTCCAGAAACTTCCTCAGACACCTGCTGGGGCCATGGAGAGCATTCCCATGAATTCAGTGTGCTTGGGATCAGCCCTTTACTGTGCATCTTTGAGAACCTGCCCGTGGCCACGTCAGTTTGGTGTGTGGGAGCTTTGTATCTCTGCTCTTGCTGTAACACAGCCCTTCCCAAGGCACACTGAGATCTCTGCCTGACCACAACAGCAAGTAAAGCCTCTGAATTTGGGTCTGGGGTCACTTTCCCTCCTGGTTCCTGCAGAGCAAGCACTTTGTAGTTCAGTGTTGGCTACATAAATCCCAGCACCCAGAAATGGATAAAGAACATTTTGTATTCCGCAATGTCTGATGGACAGGAACGTCTCAGCCACCATAGAATCATTAAGGTTGGAAAAAACCTTTAAGATCATCAAGCTCAACCATTAACCCAGCACTGCCAGGTCCACCAAGACCTTGATGATGGTCTCCAACCAACAACAACTCAATGCAGATTTCAAAAGCTTCCCCCAGCTGGATTTTTACAGTGTCTGAGTGTCATCTCCCATGGGCTCAGCCACCTGCACTATCACATGAGATATCTCACTTCAGTCTCTCTTTTTGCTGCCTCTCTAGCAGTGACACTTTAGTGACAGAAATTCTGTCCCTTGGTACTTTTAATCCTTATTAAGTTTGCACAGCTTCAGAACATCCACCAATACAAACCTGGGCAGCACTTCCAGTTCTGCTTTCACCAGAGCTGCTCAAGGCACTTCAGTGCATTTCACACAGCCCAGGACTGTAAGGGAAAAGTGCCTGGGACCATCCCCTGGCCCTGGAATGAGACAGTCAGGGGCACCTCATCCATCCCAAAAAACTCCCTTAAGCTCCAGAATAGGTGGGTCATATCTTAAGGGTCTATGTGGAATAGTTCCTGTCCCACACTAACCCCAAACTGTGACTAAAATCTCTTCAGGGATGGGTAAATTGGCCAGGCCAGCTCCACACCAGGGTCCACCTTCATGGTTAAAAACATGGGCTATAAATTTCAAGATCTTGGGAACATTTCCAAGTGGTATTTAATTTACTGGAGCAGATTAAATCCATGTGTCCCAAAATGTCATTTGACAATTGCTGCTTTCTTAGACCCAGGCAACTGAGATCAATAAAACCCATCAGGGTTCCAGGAAGATTTGTCAGGACAGACAACACCCAACATCCCCTATGGGATTCAAAATCCCACAAGAGAACGAGAATATTTAATATCTATGGTGGGTCATAGTCAGCTGGAGAACTCATCAGAGTAAACCTGGAGAAATTTGGCCTCACAAGTCCTCACAGCAGGTGCAGGGAGTGATGGAGAGGGGAGGTGTGAGCAGCTGCTGAGTGCCCTCCCTTGGGTGTGCGATGGCCAGGACAGCAACCAGCCCTTCTGAGAGCAGCACTGCCCCGACTCAGCATCCAAACACAGCAGAATCAGGGAGAACTGGCAGTCAAGAACAGCAGAAGCAAGGGGCAGGTGCATCAAGGGATCATGGAATGGTTTGGGTTGGAAGGAACCTTTAAGCCCATCTCATTCCATGTCCCGCCATGGCAGGGACACCTTCCACTACCCCAGGCAGCTCCAAGCCCCATCCAACCTGGCCTTGGACACTTCCAGGGATCCAGGGGCAGCCACGGCTTCCCTGTGCCAGTGTACAATCAAACAACAATGAGGAATTTGTTTCTGCCCAGACCCTTAAGATCAGGAGAAGGTCTACAGCTTTCAAAACCATGAGATGCATTGAGCTGCCCAAGACAGGACCTTAAATCTCCATTACTGCCATGGCTCTGAAATAAACTGATTTGTTGGCTGCTCCTGAAGCACCTGATCTTGAGGTGGTTCCACCTCGGGCCACCTCACGGTAGCAACAGAGCTGTGGTTGCTGAGATCCTTTAGGAGAAAAAAGCAACTTGTTTGGCTTCTCCCATTTCTTTGTCCCGTTCTGTCGAGTCATCCCCTCTGACTGCACAACAGCTCCTGTTACAACAAGCTCTCTGACCAATAACACGTATTTTTAAGGAAAATCTTTGTTGGGTCTATTTGCAAATCATGGAACGGATTAGGGTGGGTTTTTGTTACATGTGTAGGGTTTTGATAATGTTTTCATCTTCCTGCATCCAGAGATGCACTTCACAAGCAATCCATTGGTGGGACACGTCCCCATCTGCCTGCTCCCCTCTCACCATGACATGGCATTTTTTTCTCAATAGAAACCCAGGCTGCCACTGCTCCCCGCTCCATCCATCACCCCCACACACTGAAAACCTGGGCACTGCAGGTCTCATTTCAACTTTACCACCAGTTTTTCCCACACCACCACATCCAGAGTGTTTTCTGCCCCTTGGTGCCCCCATCCCTGTCCATCTGAGGAACAAGTTCTGTCTCACTCCCACTGTGAGATTAAGCTCGATCACATCCACCCCTCCCCACAGCCACCCTTCATCCTTACCTTGCCGAGTCCTGGCATTCAGGGGCAGCACATCCTGGGCTCCAAGTGAAATTGGGGGAGAAAAAAAATATTAAAAAATTAAAATAAAAAATCCTCCCCCCAAATCGCGGTGCCCCAGTGGAGTGTGGTGCACAGAGGGTTTGTCCGTGGCAGCGAGGGCTCGGAACAAAGTTGTGGGGTGGAGGGGGAGGAGAGGGTGATTGACAGCCCTGGGCTGAGCCTCATCCCTCACCTTGGGCCATGCGGTCTGATTGGCCGCCTGCTGACATCCCCGAGCCCTGCACTTTTTAATAGACGCTTTTGGATGATCTACGGGGGAAAGGCTTGGAGAGGTGTGTTTCTGACAAGCCAGAAAGTCATCCGAGCCACGAGGGACTTGGCTTCACTCTTTTTACCCCCCTTTTTTTTTTTTTTTTCCTTTTTTTTTTTTTTTTTTTTCCTGGGAGGAGGGGGATTCTTCATTTTGGCACTTCATGTTTTTCTGAAAACTTCGCGGCGATTTTCCCCTTGCACCAGCCTGGACTAATGGATTACCACCTGCTTGGACTAATTCTGTCTTTTCTCTTCAATGGCACAAAGGTCTTAGCCGGTTACCCAATTTGGTGGTAAGATTCCTTCCTCCCCTCGCCCTTCCTCTCCCTATGATTGATTAATGAATTCATTAATTATTAGCCATGGGAGCTGTGTGTTCCTTCCTTTTCACCCCTCGCCCTGCCGAGCTGCCCATGGCTGCATGGTGGAGCCTAAGCGTAATTTCTTCAGATTTGACCTGTAATTAATGAAATCAGTGAAAAGTTTGGGGGTTATTTTGAAAGGGCCATGCCTGGGTTTCCCTTTGCGCAAATGGAGGCTTCCCCACCACTCTTAATTTCTCCATTTTCGGCACTGTAGCAATGGGCTCTTGGTTCAGATGTGAAAGGATGCCGTTTTATTTCCTTGTGCAATGGGAATTTTGTCTCTCATATGACTCTGACACAGGGATTTTCTTCCTTTCCATGAAACTGCAATTGATCCTTTAAAAAAAAAATTAATTCTATTTTCTGTTTGGTTGCTGTGTTTTTTTGGACTTCTTTCCCTTCTTTTGTTGTATTCTGTCATGTGAATTTAGTCCGGCAAATAACGCAAATGGCACCTGAGAAAACATTCATTACTAAAATTGCTCAAAGGTGGATTTTGTTCATTTTAATTATGGAAATGTCACTAATTTCCTTGCACCAAAGAGAAAAAGAAATTTTAAAAGGATTGGTTGTATCTTATAACGAGGCTGATAAGTAACCTGAGTTACTTATTTTAAAAATAAATCTAACACTATATAAATGAATACAGTAAAAAAATGCAATTGGAAACCCTTTAGAAGAAGAAATATAGAATTAAATATTCCAGGTCATTTAAATCCAGCAGACAGCGAGTTGCATAACAGAATATTTCAGTTTATTTCTGTCTTTCTATAGGATTTCTTGCTGGAATATCTCTTGTTAAGTTTCTGTATGTGCCAGGTAGGGGCTGTGAGCCTGATGATCCGTAGGGAAAAGAGGGAGATGGTGGAATTTGGTGCTACTGAGATTCTTGGGTTATTTTCGCCTTTCCAGAAAAGTCTGTCTTTTTTATTACTGAATTAGATCCTTTCAGTGCCAACATGGAGATGGCAAGAAGTAGGTGGGAGTGAACTTGGGAATGGACTGCCATGTCTGGGAATATTTAGAATTCTGAAGGGAAAAGGCGAATTTTTTTTTTGTAATAATCCATTTATTACCGTGGACTTTGGGAATGAGAATGTGCCATTCCAGAGGAGAAAGACTGAGAATACAATGAGAAGTCCCCGCTCAGGAAGCGTTTCAAAGCTCCGCAGGTTCATGAAATGGCTAAATCACAGCAGGTTTTCCTGGGGAATTAAATTATTTCCTCGCCCTGAGCGTGGCTGCCGAACTTCAGGCCCTTAGCCTGGGGCAGGGGAGGCTCCCGAAATACAGACAGCAGCACTTTGATTCCTTCCATCCCTTTTTCCCCCATCTGGGCAGCACTGTGCGGGCACAGGGCGGGCGGTGGGACAGGTCAGGATGCCAGGGCTGGATCTGAAGGCAGGAGCAGGGACCCCTCGCTGGGACATCAGCATTCAGCATCCCACCCGCCCCTGACCTGCCCCAGGCTTTGATATAAATCAGGATTTAATGCCCAAATCAAGGAGGGTTTCAACTCTCAGAGCGAGGAATTGAAACCTTCTTGACCAAAAAGGTCTTGACTTCCCCTGCGAAGCAAAAATGTCCCCGTGAGCAAAATGTCTTCAGTGCCTATTTCCAGGAGCAAACGCTGCAGACAGGTGTCTGCCCCAATCCCTTCTCCCAAACCCCTCTGAGCTCACCCCAGAGGAACAATACAGAGGATATAGGACACAGACACCGGGGGCATGGCAAGCAGCATCCCTGGGAAAGGAGGGAGTCAAACACACTCTCCACAGAATTTCATCCACAGATCCAGGTTTTGCATATTTTTGCAGATTCTGGCAAGACCAAAGTGCCGGGGAGTCTCTGCTGCTTTGGAGGGACATGAGGAGGTGCCCCATGTTGGGCTGAGGTTGCAAATGCTGTGGGGTTTTGGAGGTTTCTTGAAGGCTGAAGGAGCAGGAGGGCAGAAATACCTGACCAGGCACAGACAATGGTCCCAGAGCACACAAATTAAAGGTCTCCTTTGGTCCTGCTGAAGGCTTTCAATATCTGCTGTGTGAGGATGAGGTTTATGTAGGGGGCTCTGGCATGGTGTGATCTGTGCTCTTAAAAAACATAATTTTCCGATTGTCTTCCTGATCCTCTGATCTTTAGGCAGACACAGAGCAGGCTTTGGGGGATGAGCCCCACTTGCAGGGTTCAGCACACCCCAAAACAGGGCAAGGGAAGCAAAGATGGGGCTCAGCATCAGCCTGGTCCCCTGTGCTGGAGTCCTGCACAGGCCAGGCTGGACTGAGGCACAGCTGGGTTTCCTTACCCCCAGCTAAACCCATCTCTGGTAAATTTGAGACCTTTGGGGGGGACTGTTCATGTGGCAGGGCCCCAAGGATGCTGACAGGCAGTGCCCTGTCCTGCTTGCACAGCCTTCCTGGGTGTTTTCCTGCTGGAGAGGGAATGTTTTGGCAGCAACATCAGAACAGATCCTTTCTGCTGTGGGACAGAAATGAGAAAAATATTTATTCCTGTGGTGGGGAGGAAGTGTCTGGGTGTGCCCAAGGAAAAGAAGTGTGAGGAGAACAGGCTCTGATCACCCTCTAAATGGGTTTGGGGTTGACTGGAATAATCCTGCTGCTCCATGGTGCAGCCAGACAATGCCAGGAGCCCAGCAGCAGTGACACTGCAGGGGATAAAGGCAAAGGATGGAGCTGCTGAGGGTTTGTGGTTGTGTTTTATTGTGGGGCCAGGGAAGGATGGGGTCTTTCACCTTGTCCAGAGAGAGGAGAGCCCAAGTGCAGGCCCTGGAGCTCTGCAGGGGGGTCCTGCCCCAGCTCTGGGCACAGGGTGCACAGCAAAGGGAAGGTCCCTGTGCTGCACACCCAGAGCTTGGGGTCCAGACCTGCTGGTGACAGCAGGATGGAGAAGCCAAGAGGGGTTTTCAGCCCAGCTGGGTTGTTGGAAACTCCCTGACATCGCCCTGTCCCTGGCCACACAGCTCTGAGTGAGGTCCAGGGGTGGCTCAGACTGTGGATGTAACCTCCAGCGAGAAGGGGAGGTATTTTGACACAGGTCCAACCCTTCTTCACATGCTCCCATCCTATTACAGCCGTGTGAGGGAACAAATGGGGCACAGATGGGAAAAGGTCAGCGAAATGCTGCCTGTGAGTGCTGACAGGAGGAGCTCAGGCCAACAAAGCTCCCTCAGAGACGTGTCCAACACTTTGGCTGTCTGGTTACTGCTGCTGGAAGAGAAGGAGGAGATGGGGAGCAGTGGTGGGGCCATGGACACCGGGCTGCTGCTCCTGACCCAGCAGCAGTGGCATGGGCAGCAGGGCTGGGGCCGTTCCCAGCCCCATGGGATGTGCCAAGGCCAAGCAAAAGAGGTGGTGGTGACACCAAAAAGCCCTCCAGTTGTTTTTTTAATCCCAAATACCCTGATGGCATGGATAATGCCATGGATGGCAGGACACGTCTGAGTCATTGGGGTTGGGTATGAAGGACATGCCGTGTGTGGGGATTGATGGGTGGGCCCAGACCTTTGTGGTAACTGTTCTGGGAGAATTTAGCTGGAATTCCAGCCCATCCAGAGCTGTGTCAGTGCAGGCCAACAGAGTTATTGTGTCCTAGGAAAAAACTAGAAATCACTCCCAGGACGTAATACACATGCAGGGGCTGAAGAACTCAGTCAGAGAGACATTTCCACCCATGAACTGCGAAGAAACACCAAAAGCTCTCCTCTTCCATGGGCAGCATTCCCCAAGAAGTCTTGAAAACCTCTGGTGTGTCACCAGCCTGGAGAAAGGAGTGAGGTTTGGGGTGATTGGGTAAACAGAGAGTAAAAATTTTCAGCCTCGCTCCTCTCATCATCTGGTACTAATGAGTCACTGCCCATAGCTGTGACTGTCACCAGGCCTCTCCCCATCCAACATTCCCGTGTCTCTGAGCAGATGATTTGGCAACTGTGAGAATGGCTTTGTCTATTATAAGTTATTAAATTTTCTCTCTACCCTTCAGAAAGTTTTTTTGGGGGAAGCAGGAGATGCTAGCAGCTCGCTGAGGATCCCAGTGGCCTTGGGCCCTTAGGAAGAGGCAGGGAGAAACTTCAAAACATATTCTCACTCATGCCACAGCAGCTTCCTCCTGAGGAAAAACCTGTGAGAACCTTTTCACACAGGTCCACTCAGAGGTGACATTTACCTGGTCCCCTTCAGCTGTCAGTGCCTCACCTTGCTGGGACAAATGGGAACTTCATTTTCTCGGCCATCAGGAGTTTTCCCTTCTTTGAAGATTCAAAACGTTTTTATCCCACAGTCCATGTCCTGTTAGAGACACGTGGTCCTTGCAGCTTTATTCTAAAGGAGTTAAATTGAGTGCAGCACCACCCAATGATCTTAGTGAGGTCCCTCCAGCTCAGGATATTCCATGGCAATGACTGAGGGAATGATGGAGGTGGTCAGGGATGGAGCCCAGGGCTGCAGCTCTGGAACCCCAAAGCAGAGCAGCCCCAGCAGCTGGGAGAGCCACAGGTCCCTCCTGCCCGTGCTGCTGTGGCCACAGCTGGGCACTGACACCACTGTCCCTGAGGGTCACAGCTCAGTGTCCAGGGCTGCAGGAGCAGCTTCAGTGAGGGACAAAGCTGGGCTGACCTGTGGCTGTTCATGAAAACAGCCCTCAGTACCTGACCGGCCACAAGTGTCCAGAATCTTGTGGTTCTGAAGGGTTTTGTGGGCTTAAAGGTTTCCTTCAGTGTTTTTCCCAGCCAGGTGTAGCCAGTGGGAATCCCTATCCCCTGCTAAGTGGGATGGTCAATCCATGCCATGAAAACCAGAGCTTTTGGAGCTGGAATTCAGGTTCATCCCGAGCCCTGACCAGTGGGCAGCCCCAGCCAGTGCCAGAGCAGATCTCCAAGGCTGCACAGCCTCGTGAGCCTCAGCACACCCAGGGCTTGGCAGCGTGCTCCAGGTGGCATCTCTTGCTGGTTTTGTTCCTCCCCCATTCAGAATCCCTGAGTGATTTGGGTTGGAAGCAGCCCTGAAGGTCGTTTTGTTCCACCCCTGCCATGGCACAGGGCAGTGGAGTCCTGGGTTCAGCAACAGCTTCAAAATGTTCCCAGAGCATGACAGTACAGAGCAATAAGCAATGCCACATTCCTGAATATCAGAAAGTCTCATTCTCTCAGAAATGAATCCCTCGTGTCTCCTGCAGTGCCCCAGCCCCAGGGCCTGTCCTGTCCTGCAGGCCTGGAGCCACAGGAGCCCTGGGAGAAGGGCTCTGACTCACTCAAGAGCCTTTCTGCCCTTAAGACACAAACCTCTGTTACCAGTCTTGTAACTGAACTCAGAAGTAAATTTAAGTGGCCACAAAGAGCTTTGAAGAGGCAGTTTAATTGCAACCAGTTGTTCCTCCTTCACTAAAAGCAGCATTTGCCAAAGTGAAGCACTTGCTAAGGGGACCCTGAGGAAGAGCACTGGGAATTCAGGGGGGATTTCAGCTGGAGGTGCTGGGGTGGGGGAGGCCACAAAGCAGTGATCTCCCATGGCTGCCATCCTCCCTGCTGCCCCAGAGCCCAAGCTCTGCCCTGCTGGGGCCAGGCCGGAAACTCCAGAGTCTGGCAGGGGACGGTGGCAGAACAGGAGGCCCCAGAGTCCAAAAGAACAGGAACCCCCAGAGTCTGAAAGAACAGGAACCCCCAGAGTCTGGCAGGGGACGGTGGCAGGACAGGAACCACCAGAGTCCAAAAGAACAGGAACCACCAGAGTCTGGCAGGGGATGGTGGCAGAACAGGAGGCCCCAGAGTCCAGCAGGGGATGGTGGCAGAACAGGAACCCCCAGAGTCTGGCAGGGGATGGTGGCAGAACAGGAACCCCCAGAGTCTGGCAGGGGATGGTGGCAGAACAGGAGGCCCCAGAGTCTGGCAGGGGATGGTGGCAGGACAGGAACCCCCAGAGTCTGGCAGGGGATGGTGGCAGGACAGGAACCCCCAGAGTCTGGCAGGGGATGGTGGCAGAACAGGAGGCCCCAGAGTCTGGCAGGGGACAGTGGCAGAACAGGAACCCCCAGAGTCTGGCAGGGGATGGTGGCAGGACAGAAGGCCCCAGCTGGGCCCATCTCAGACGCCGGAGCTGAGGCAGCCGGGGCTCTGGCTCTGGGCACAGCCCAGGAGGGACACAGAGAAAAGGGAATGTGGCCAGTGGGGCTGGAGAGGTGGGAAAAGGGGGGTCCCTTCAGGAGGTCCCTGCACCTCAGGGGAGCTGAGGGCTGTCAGGGCAGGCTGTGCCTGACTGGGCTCTCACAAACAGGGCACGGCTGATCTTTCCTCTCCAGTGCTGAACAATCCAACAAAGGGCAATTGCCAAATAAAGGTTCATTCCTGAGGGCACCCTCCTTGTTGAAGGGAGGTGAGGAGGGACTGTCCTGGGGAATTTGTAGGGTTAGACTGCACTGCCCTGGCTGGTGCTGGGAATGTCCCACCCTGAGCAGGAGCCTGGACTGGAGACCTCCAGGGATCCTCCCAGGTTCCCCCTCTGTGCCTGTGGCACCCTTTGCTAGGCCAGTGCTACCAGAGGCGACCTTTGAGGTTCCTCCTGACAGAGAAGTCCTGGGTCACTGGACCCATGGTACATTTAATGGGGTTGTGCCTTCACCAGGACCCCCAGCCCACGTGCAGCCCAAGGTTCCAGTGGGACCCACAGCCCCACACCCACAGGATAAACCTGGAGGTCCCTCCTGTCCCCCCTGCCCCACAGGACATTTCTGTGCCCAGGTACGAGGCACTGCCACCCCAGCTGGGTCAGGACAGGCTTTTAGCTCATGTTCTCACTCGTCTCTCTCTGAGAGGTGTCCAAGGGAGGTGCTCCAGCCCTTCCTCCTGCCCTGAGGGCAGCCTGAGCCCCAGGGACAGGCCTCTGAGTCACTAAATTACTTCTGACTTCTGAATTTCACTTTCATCCTTTTGCTGGACATTCTCTGCATGGGTACCAGGGCTGTGAGCAGCAGTAGAAGGTTCTCTTCCCCCTGACATTGGTGATCTGAGTCTCAGTGATGCTCATCAGACCCTTCCACTGCCAGGTCAAACAGCTCAGCGTGGCTGGATTTTACATGGAAAGGCAGGAAAATGTCCAAGCAGCCAGTTTTAAAGAAAAAAAACCAAACAAACATTACCCAGGAAATAATAAAGACTAAAGAACTGAGCTGTCTATTGAAACATGCAGGTGTAATGCACAGCACTTTCCATTATCTCTGTCACATTTTAACTGAATAACATTTTCATCTGACCTGTGTTTCTCATCTCAGTGTCCAAGGCTCAGCCTCAGCTCTGGAAATGCCCGTGGTGTGAGCAGCAGCTCACCCCCAGCACATCTGGCAGTGCTGCTGAGCTGGGCCAGTGGTGTTTGCAGCTCTGCCTCGCTGCTGACCCTCCCTGCCACTGTCAGCCCTGCCCTGAGCCAAGGATGCTTCACTCAGGCTTAGGCTGAGCCAAAGTTGTGTCTGTGGCAATCTGGCTCAGCCTGAGCCTGACTGAAGCATCCTTGGCTTGCCTTGCAGCAGCTGCCTGAACTAACTGGTCTCACTAACTGGTGTCTGGCTGGTCCAACGTGTGAATACATCAAATATGGAACATTTTTGAGCATTAAATAAGAAAGAACTCTGGATTGAGAGTCCAACTATTCACCAGTGTGGACACATCACAGTCCTTGATGAAAGACAAGGCTCATTCCATAAATACTGAGTAGCCATTTTAATTTTTACAACATTATGAAGCTCACACCAGAAGCCTCTTGAAGATGGATTCATGGATTTTCTTGTGTCCACATGGTTGTGATCCTGTCCCAGTAGATAGACTGGAACCTGCAAACTGAAATCCAGTGCCCTGACACCACTGCTCTGTTTAAGGCCACTCTTGCTCTCAGTTTCCCAAGGGCAGCAGCTCTAAATGGAGCTTGGGGTGGAATTGTGCTCGACCTGGCACAGCTCTGAGCTGCACCCCAAGATACTGATCTGCAGCAAGGGGATTGTGATGGGAGCCAGAGTTCTGCTCTGTGAAGTCACCAAGACACACTCTGCTGCTGCTGCTGCTGCTGCTGCCCCTCTGTAAGGGCAGAAATTCTGTCTCAGGAAGGGCTGGAGCCTCCTCTCTCCTTTGCTGGTCGGTGGAGCAGCCCAGTGGCTCCAGACCCGACACCTGTTTTTCACTGGCTTTTTTTGGGACAAGACAAATTTGATGTTTACCTGTTCCTGCTCATGCCCAGAGCCTGATTCAGTTCCCAGCCCCACTCAGAGAATCTATCAGGGATTTTCCTAGAGGACCTGAAATGGGGAGGACTTGTCAGGAACTCAGCTATAAAATGTATATATCACGTACACAAGCAGTTACAGCTCATGTTCCTTCACTTACCTGAAGTTGAATTTTAGCCTTCTGTTGGCACTGAAATCTTATTCTTCCTGACCTGATCTGAGGTCCCTTTTGTGCCTACAGATGGAAGTGGTTCAGTGGTACTGAGGTTTGTAGTAAAGCCACAGCCATGCTGGATGTGGTGAGAGGTTTTCAGGATAAGGCTGTATTATTTAAGGTTGTTTGGGTGAAGTTTTCAGGATAAAGGCAATGTCTGGATGGGACATAGGCCGAGATTTCTGTGTTTGTTGTGCTGAGATTAACAGCTTGGAGCGCTTTAACACCCCCTATGCCCTGACTGTGTTGCAGCTTTTCCTGGGAGAAGCTTTTCCTTGGGACAGAGGGATCAGGAGAGCCCCCAGCTCCCGCACTCCAGGAGCCCTCTCTTTCCTATCACTTGACTGGGAACACACCCAGGACTCCTCAGAAATCCCAAACTAACCCCAAAACCAGGTGTTTGGAAACCATGGGGTCCTTCACAAGCACTCCTCATCTGCCCTGTCTGACCCTGCCCTGGCCAGGGGATTCCTCTCTCCAGTCTCACATCCAAGGCTGCTGCTGAGGCAGCCAAACATCCACAGCCTCCTGAGCAAGGAGCTGAGAGCCTTGGCTGGAAGGGCTTCCCTGCCCAGGCCTGAAAAGTGCCTGCTGCTCACCAGGGCTGTCAGGACAGGTGTTTTGCCACCCCTGGAACATGAAAGAACAGCGCTTTGAAAAGCAAATTTGCCCTGATAAAGGAGCCAAAGTCTCTAATTCCTTTACTGAAGATAGCTTTACTGATTTGCTAATTTGCTAATTTGTCTTTTTCACAATTCACTGAACCTGTCTGCTTTTAATTAATCTTACAAATCTAATCAGGTCTAACTGGCACCTTTCCCAGTCCTCGCACTTTTGAATGAGGAACACTTTCCCTGCTGCCCTCCAGCACCACCCTGGCTCAGGCTCCTGATCTTCCACCACGTTTCCAACAAATTGACCCTCACTGGGGTAGGAAGGGTCAGTGTTGGGTGATAAAATCTTCAGGGTTTTTTTATTCCAATCCCATTTCTGTGTCACAGAGTCACCCAAGTTTCCTGCAGTTACTTTCTAAAAATTGTGGAGATTTATAATTATGAAATTTGCAATGGTCCTTAAAAAATGTCAAAGGAGCTTTTCACAGTGCTAACAAGTGCCACTCAGCTCTTTACTCCTCACTCCTTCCTCCCATAGACTTGGGGAGTTTCTTGCTGCCACGGGCACATTTGCAAGGCAGGTTTTACCTGCAGAGGTCTCTTAGATGTTTTAAGGGGGTTTCTTGTTGGATTTTTTTTTTTGGGGGTGGGGGGGTGGGTTTATTGTTGCAAAATATTTCAATTGTCTTTTAAAATTCTGATTATTGCATGTTATCTGCTCTGGCCTAATCAGGTTTGATAACAGCCACCTCCCCTTCAATAAGTTTTTAATGAAGTCCACCTGTTGTCTGTTTGACAGGGAGTTTATGCAGAACACCAAGCCATGGCTGTCTCTATATTTTTACTTTTCCTTTCAGTTTGCTCATTTTTCCCCTATAAATCTAGAAATAAGATCTCCAGGAACAAAGTTCTTATTTGTGGGTTTGGTGGGGCATAGGCTGCTGCTTCTGTTGGTTAAGTGAGAACTTAAAAAGAGTTGGGAGTTGATATAAAAGAGACTCTGCCTCAAACAGTGGTGCAATGGTCAGTTTTGGAGGCAAAACCCCCAAAGGAGACCCTTCCCTTGTGTGCTGGGGCTGGGATTTTCACATCCTTTTGGGGACAGTGACTCCTTTGTGACATCCCTTATCCCAGTGCCAGGAGGACTGGGAAGAGCCAGACGAGAGGGACACAGTGGTGACAGCACCACCATGGACATGCTCAGAGGCTCTTGAAGTTGTTGGAAATCAGCCTTTGATGCCCAGAGGACACAGATGAGTCCTCACAGC
The DNA here is from genome assembly GCF_049639895.1 of Pseudopodoces humilis. Classification (NCBI taxonomy): domain Eukaryota; kingdom Metazoa; phylum Chordata; class Aves; order Passeriformes; family Paridae; genus Pseudopodoces; species Pseudopodoces humilis. Next base: position 3,935,784 of record NC_142228.1, read on the forward strand.
TGCTCAGAAATGCTGTGACCCCAGTGAGTGCAGGTGTTTCCAGGCTGAGGCCCATGTGCCTCCCACCACACCCCTGCTCTGCAGGAGCTGCCTTTGTCCAGCCCATTCCAGGGGTCCTGGCTCAAGGGGTTGTAGTTTCAGTCCTAACAGTGTCCATGGTCCTCGTGGGACAGGAGTCTTGGTCTCTGGTGATCCAGCTCAGACAGCTCCTGCTGTGCATCAGGGTTTGGAGGAGGAAACACTTGGGTTCCACCTCAAGCCTTGAGACCTCGGCTCAAGGTGTGCATTGACTTCTCTGCTTGGGCAGAAGCCACACACAAACTGGAAAATCAGATTTTTGGTATGGTTCTGAAGGTTGTGAATTCAAGGCTTGCTGGTAACACACGAGGAAATGAACAACTGGGTGTAAAAACCTCCCCTGAGTGCTGGGATGTGTTTCTAACACATCAGAAGAGCGTTCGGTGGGAAAGGATGTCGATGTTCAAAGAACATTTGCCTTGAGGTTGGGCTTTCAGTTCCTTGAGTCAGATCAGGCTCCAGTAACTCCCCAGTTCCCTGGCCTTACACAAAATATCACCTAAGAGAGAGTCCCCATCCCTTCAGCCACCTCCCCAACTCCGAATTCAGTTAAACTTTACTGTAGCTGATATGGGCCTGGGGGGAAAAGCCATACCCTCAGTGATTAAAAAGAAGAAATTTCTCAGCAATAATAAACCTATAAGAAAATATTACATTTTTCAGATTGATTCATCTCTATTCCTGACCAAAAAGTCTGGGAGTAAAGGATATTTGCCATAACTCCAATGAGGTTATTTGTTACAAAATACAGAAAAGGTGATTTTTTACACGAGTGAGGAGTCAACAGCAGAGCTTTGCAAGGACACAGAGTGTCCAGCACTGAGAATGGTTGGGGTGGGGGAACAGAGACCAGAAATGTGAACAAACCTGGGCCAGGGGAAGCTGTCCCTGCCCTTGGCGGGGGGTTGGGATGGGATGAGTGTTAAGGTCCCTTCAACCCAAACCATTCCATGACTTTTTGAGGATTCTGTGATGAAGTTTGATCACACTGCTCAGACTGGTAAAGCACAAAGGAAACCTCAGAAGACAGCAGTGGATGGCACTCAGTGGATAATCAAATTAATTGCAAATGGCCATGAAATAATGCAGATTGGACAAAGGGTCCCAAATCTGCACAACATAGATATAGGTGAGATTTTCTGTTGGGGCCACTTTGACAGACATTATTATGGAATGGTCTCTGCAATTGATGCTTCAGTGCTCACTAACCAAGAAGTGAAGCTGTGCAAAATCTATGAGAATTCGCTCTGCTGTTCCTCCTCTTGCCCAGATTTTTGGGCTCATGTTGGTTGATAAGTGATGGGAAGGGTCTCTTAGGAGCTGTTGTAGGATTTGCTCCCAGGACAGAAAGTACCAGCATAACATTATTTCAGTCACTGTTTATCTTATTCTTGCACCCCAAGTCTGTTTGCAGTCTGATCTTTGCATTTCCTATAGAATGAGGAAAGCACACCAAAAACCCAGCTGGGACTGGAAGGGCTGATTTTCTTCAGGTGAGGAGATAATATTTAAATTTGCTGCTTGGACAGAGATGATTCCAAGTGAATACAAACCAGGTCCTGCAGATCACAAATGATGGCAAGAGTGTGGTGAGGAACAGAAGTTTATTGCTCAGATTAAAGAACTTCCTGTGGGATAGGTGAGGTGGGCAGCCCAGCCCCACACTGCTGCTTTTCCAGTGGGATGAGGGAAAGAATCAGAAGGGTAAAAGTATAAAAACTCTTGGCTTGAACTGAAGGCAGTTTAATAGGGAAAGAAAAGCTGCTGCACACACAGGCAAAGCCAAGTGAGGAGTTCCTTCAATCCTGCCCATCACAGGAGGTGTTCAGCCTCTTGCAGGGCTCCATCGCCCGTGGTGCTTACCTGGGGAGGCAAATCCAAACTCCAAACATCCCCCTCCTCCTCCTTCTTCCTCAGATTTTTGTTTAGTTGGAAATTTATCATCAAGGGGTCTCTTCAGCATGAGTCCCCTGGTGATGCTCCCAAATATTTCCTTCCCTTCCAACATCCAGGCCAGCACATCAGTTGAGGTGCCCAGAGGAGCTGTGCTGCAGGACCAGCCCTTCTGACCAACCCTCAAACCTTAGGGATGCTGCTGGTATCCCTTTTGCATTTGGAGGGTGTAAATCACATTTCTCACATCTTGTCCTGTCTGGAATGGCCCAAAAGTCACCATTTCATTTATTCAAAGTCTTATTGTTGCTACCTGGTGAAATTATTTGACTTCTGGGATTAAAATTAATTGAGGCAAGTGTGTAATGAGATTGTGGGACAGGTTCCCAGGAAGGGCTGAGGGAGTAACTGAACCATGGGCTGAGAAAACCCCTGAGCATCACTTCACCCACAGTCCTTGAGCACAACAGCCCAGATCCAACCTTCAGCTCGGGCCACCCCACATCCCATCCCTGCTGGCACCTGCATGAACTGGGCTGAGCCACCTTTTACCCTTGCCTTGTTCCTTGTGGTGCTTCCCAACAGAGCTGAGGTTCCCTGGGAAGGAGGCAGAGCACCACCTACCCTGAGCTTTGGAGCAGAGCCAGAGTGGCACATGGTTGAGTCTTTCCTGCAATATTCATGGCAGTTTGTGTCTCACACCTTTCCAGAGCCCAGAACCCTCCACTCCAAGTGCTCTGCTCTCCCATGGAAAGAGAATAGCAGTACCCAGTAGTAAAACAACGTAATTTTCACCACAAGAAACAACCGGGACTGGTTCTAGATCAGGTTTCCACAAGAGTCAATTTGGTTTTTCCATGCTGGATCTGACAAAAGACACCTTAAGATCCAGTTCCTTCAGCTGGGACAGAAACGGTGCCTCAGTCTCAGCCACAGTGTCCAGGATGGGCAGCCCAAGTGACCACTGCCCATCTGTCCCCTCCTCGGCCAGGGCTCCTCTTTCCTGGGATAACCCCAGGCTGTTCATAGGAGCAGAACCAGCCTGGACACTTCAGTCCTGGTCTCAGGGCACAGGGAGGGACTCTCCAAAGAGAGGCAGCCCAGGCATCCCCCTGAGATCACACCCCAAACTGTGGGGCAGCTGAGTGGATGTGCTAATTCCCATCCATGGCGTGTTTTCCATGACATCTGAGTGCAGGGAAGCCGCTTCCCAGTGCCAAACTCTGATTCATCCCTGGTGATTTTGGGGCAGTGGGCACCAGCCACTTCTTGAGGCCACCCACCAGCACGGCCTCCCCACAGGGACTCCCCAGGCTGGCTGACCAGTGGGAGATGACCAGGCTGGAGATGACCAGCACCCTCACTGGCCTGAGTGGAGAGGCGTCCCTTCCTTCCCGGGATGTCTGCGATGCTCTGGTCCGAGTGTCCCGTCCCCTGGTCCCTGGCAGGACACATTTCCCTCCCCGCTGCCAGCTTTGGGAAGGCAGGAAGGGAAGGTGGGAGCAGGTGCCAGGCAGAGCTGGCAGGGGCAGGTGAGGGGACAGCAGCCCTGGGAGTGGCGTGACCTCGGTGACAGCCGGTGGGACAGAGGGACAGCCCTGCCAGGAGCCCAACAACAACACCAGCGTCTCTTTGCAGGAAAGGTTTTACAGCGCGGAAAAATCTCGCTGTGTTTATTGCGGTCACAGCCTGGAAGCCTACATTTGCATATGCAAATCATATGCATTTATGTAAATTCCGGGTCGAATAATATTATCACAGTCCCCGCAGAACAGATCCTCTCCCATGGCAAATCAGTTGATTGTGTTTTCCACAGCGAGAGTGGCACCGCTCAGAGCAGGCAGCGCTGAACATAACATTTCTATCTGGGGAACAATGCGGGACCCGGCTCTGGGCACAGCCAGCCCCTTGTCAGGGCTTCACTGGGGCTCTGCTGGCTCCTGCAGCCCCCAGCCCCTTGTCAGGGCTTCACTGGGGCTGTGCTGGCTCCTGGTACCCCCAGCCCCTTGTCAGGGCTTCACTGGGGCTGTGCTGGCTCCTGCAGCCCCCAGCCCCTTGTCAGGGCTTCACTGGGGCTCTGCTGGCTCCTGCAGCCCCCAGCCCCTTGTCAGGGCTTCACTGGGGCTCTGCTGGCTCCTGCAGCCCCCAGCCCCTTGTCAGGGCTTCACTGGGGCTCTGCTGGCTCCTGCAGCCCCCAGCCCCTTGTCAGGGCTTCACTGGGGCTGTGCTGGCTCCTGCAGCCCCCAGCCCCTTGTCAGGGCTTCATTGGGGCTCTGCTGGCTCCTGCAGCCCCAGCCCCTTGTCAGGGCTTCACTGGGGCTCTGCTGGCTCCTGGTACCCCCAGCCTCTTGTCAGGGCTTCACTCGGGCTCTGCTGGCTCCTGCAGCCCCAGCCCCTTGTCAGGGCTTCACTGGGGCTCTGCTGGCTCCTGGTACCCCCAGCCTCTTGTCAGGGCTTCACTCGGGCTCTGCTGGCTCCTGCAGCCCCAGCCCTGCCTCCCCTGCGCTGGCAAATCGCTCGGAGCCAAACCCTGTGCGGTGCCAAGACAAAGCTCTGGAAGCAGATGCCAAATCACTTTCAAGCCCATGACAGAGCCCTGAGTCACCCAAGTGGAGCAGCTCGCCCAGAATGGGCTCATCTCACAAAAGTGCTGTTGCTGCAGCAACACTAATCCCTGCTGCTGGGCTGAGGGGTGCTGAGGGGTGCTGTGGGGTGCTGAGGGGTGTTGGGGGGTGCTGAGAGATGTTGAGGGGTGCTGAGGGGTGCTGAGGGGTGTTGAGGGGTGCTGAGGGGTGCTGAGGGATGTTGAGGGATGTTGAGGGATGCTGAGGGGTGCTGTGGGGTGCTGAGGGATGTTGAGGGATGTTGAGGGGTGCTGAGGGGTGCTGTGGGGTGCTGAGGGATGTTGAGGGGTGCTGAGGGGTGCTGAGGGGTGTTGAGGGATGTTGAGGGATGTTGAGGGGTGCTGAGGGGTGCTGAGGGATGTGGCACTCTCCCTGCCCAGGCCCGGGTGCTGCTCTCCCTGCAGGATCTCCCTGCCACGGACCCTCTGTAGTGGGAACTCCTCAGGGACAGGAATTCTCTGTTGGAGCTTGGAGAGGGTCTGACAGACCCCAAACTCAGCCACAAACAGAGCAGGAAGGGGATTTGCCAGAGCTCCTGTTGCTCTCTGAGCCGACTTCTGACTTCTCCACTAGGAGAGAGGCCTCAAAATCTCAACTGGGCTGTTCTTCACAGCCAGTCTGATCTGAAGAGCATTTTGGCCCCAATTCCTCCCCAACAATCACTCGTGTCAACCCCAGGCTCCAATGCCACCAGTACTGCAGCAGTGACCCCTCTCTGTGCCCCCTCCTGTCCTGCCCCACTCCAGGGAATCACAGAAGCACAGAATGTCCTGAGCTGGAGGGGCTCACAGGGATCAGCCAGTCCAAACCCCAGCCCTGCACAGGCACCCCAACAATCCCACCCTCTGCACCCCTGGGAGACATGTCCAAACCCTCCTGGTGCTCAGTCAGGCTGGTTGGTAACAGAAAAGCAGAGGTTGGGGTCACACAAGGAGGGGAGGTTGATGTTACAGCACAAGGCAAGAGGGTTGCAATGAGCAACAGAACAAAATAGAGCAGAAAAATCCAGGGGTGGGAGATTTATGGAGAAAGAAATCTGTGACTGAGCAAAGGGACTGTGAATGGGTGACAATTTTGGGATGAGACTTTCTCCCACCAGAAAGATAATGGCTTTTAGGGTGGGATTTTTCACAAGTGATGTTGGGTGTTAGAACCCAAACTGGAAATGAGAGACTTTTGAAGTCAGATGTTAAAAAAGCAGAAGGTCGGGAAGTTTGAGATTTGGGATCATTCCCGTCTCAGTATGGACCAAGGAGGACACAGGAGGGAAAGAGGAGAAAGGAGAGATAGGGAGGCGAGGAGGAGGAGCTGCCTGAGCAGTGAATCTGGCTCTGGACAGAGTCATGGCAATTCCAGCTCCCAGCTGTCCCAGAAAGCTCAGCCAGGAAGACAAGCTGAGATGTTTTCAACAATCTTTGTCTTTGTGACAATGGCATTGAGCTCACCTAGGACATCCTTTTTCTCTTTCCACTCTTCCCCACGACCACCCTGCCACGTGTCTCCCCATCCTGCCCTCATGACGTGATGGATCCCAAAATGGTATCAGGCAGATCTGTCCTAAAAGCCCCACAGAAATGCTTTGGGCCCTTCAGCATCAAATCCATGCTGTGTTGCCAAAGAACTGAATTTTAATCACAGAATCAAGGGATAGTTGGGGTTGGAAGTGACCTCTGGAGTTCACAGAGCTCAGCCCTGCTCAGGGCAGGGACACACAGAGCAGGGGCTGTGTCCACTTGGGTTGTATTGGGTTGTATTTCCATGGGCTCTCTAGGTCACCTGTTCTGTCACATTCACAGGGAACAAGAGTTTTCCCATGCTCAGAGAGAATTCCATGGTTTTCAGTTTGTTCTCATTGTCCCTTGTCCTGTCAGAGGAGTTTGGCTGCAGTTTCTCCACCTTCCCCCACCAGTTATTTCCACACATTGCCAAGATCTCTCTGTGGGATTTTCTCCTGGCTGCACAGTCCCAGCTCTCCCAGCCTCTTGTACATCAGATGCTCCAACCCAAAAACACCTTTGCTCTTCCACCAGCTGTTCAGAGGTTCCACAGCCCCACAGGCCATTGGAGAGAGCATTTTGATGTTCCTCAGTGCTCTTACCTGCCCCCACAGTACCCAGGACTGCCAGGCAGGGCTAAGTGCTCACCTGATGCTCTCCTTCAGCTCCACTCTCCCCAGTCTCATCCTCAGAATCTGCTCCTGTCCAAGCAGAAAAGCCCCCAGAAGGACAAACTCCACCTCATTTACCTGCACAGGTGTTTGAGTGTGCAGAGGAGGTGCTGGGGGTACTGAGGGTGGTACCACCAGCAGTGGGACCCTGGGGACTCTGTTCCAATTCTCTTGGAGTCACACCCACCTGAGCACAGGCCATGACATCCAAGGCTTCCAGAACAGCTCCTCTGGAATGTTCTGGGGATGCCAGGCTAGTCCCAGGCTCTCACAGGCACTGCTGTGGGTGAGGGCTGTGTTCCTGTGCCAGCTCATGGGAGGAGAATCCCCATGGCTTTTCCAACAGCCTGGTGGTTTTTCTGCTTACCTGTTCAAAAGGTTTCCTGTTCAAAAGGTGATGCTCCTGCATGGTTGGTGCCTGCAGCCTCATCCCGCTCCGGTGGGGATGGAAAGTCAGGAAGTGCCATTTGGGATCATTAAACACCCAGTGCCCAGCCCCTGTGTCCGGAGTGCAGTGCAAGAACCTCCTCAGGGGGGAGCAGCTGAAACAGGGCACTGGATCGTGTCCTAAAAGTGCAAATTTTCTCCTTTTTTTTACAAGGAGAGCCTGAGAGAGGAGCTCAGGGGGAGGTGACCAGATCGAGGACACCCAAAGGGGAGTTCCCTGAGCCACCTTTCGGTGTCAGGGATGGATGAGGCACTGATGTGGGTGAGACTCTCCGGGCTCAAGTATTTGCCATGGAAAAATGGGATGTGACCTCCCAAATGTGCCTGTTCTCTGCTGGCTGGAGGAGGAACCAGCACAAGCAGAGTTTGCAGTAGAGCCTCCAGCTCTGAGCACACAGCCACACCCTGGGCTGAGTTGTGGTGGCACAGAACAATCATTCAGGTTCATCTGATCTCCAGGATCATCTGCTGGTCTCTCACCACGAGGCCCTGCCCACCCCCTGCCCACCAAGCTGGTCTCCACTGGGCTCCCACCTCTGATCCATGGCTTGCCCACCCTAGGGAGCCCCAGACTGGACATGGGAATCCACCTGTGGTCTCAAAAGTGCTGAATAGAGGGGGAAAATCACATCCTTCAATTTTCCAGTCTTGCTAACCCAGCCTCAGGATGCAGCTGACCTTTTTTCCTGCATGGACACCACAGATTCCTGTTCCAGCTGTTTCCCACCAGGATCCTCAAGTCCTTTTCTGCAAATTGAGTCAGCCCCCAGCCTGTCCTGCTGCATGGGGCTGTCCCAGCCCTGGCTCAGGGCCTTGCATTTGCTTTTCTTGAGGTTCATGAGGTTCATGGAGGTGTCTGATACCGGGCTGGATGGGACTTGTAGCCACCTGCTCTAGTGGAAGGTGTCCCTGCCCATGTCAGGGGGTGGAACAAGATGAACTTGAGTCCTTTCCAACCCAAACCAGGCTGTGGTTCCATGATCCTCATTCTGCCTCCAAAGCGAGCTGCTGGCAGGGAGGGGAGGGGATTATCTCCTAATTATGCTGTGATTGAAATTCCTGTGCTCAACTCATTTAACAACCAGCCAATATCTTCATCTTCCCTCTGTGTTCAACACAAGCCTCTGAATTTCACTATTTCTTTAACTGTCAGGACTTTGAGACCAAATTTAGTTTTCCAGCCACAACCAGGCCACCTCTTGTGCTTCTTGGTGCCAGGTCCCTGCGAGAACCAGCACATTTCTGAAGAACTGATGTTGGCCACTGAGTCACACCGTGTGACTGGAGAAAGAGTTTTATTTGTGCAACAAGGAACATTCCTGAGGATCAGACATTAAGACCCTCCTATCTCAAAAAAAAAGAAAAAAAAAGAAAAGCCACAGGGGTTTAGCACAGGTTACCCCTGTTCCCTGGCAAGGGTGTGATTTTGCCACAGTCCTTTGTCAATGGTTGTGCCCAGGGATCTCCATCTGCCTGTGCAAAATGAATGTGAGTTCCCCTGACAGGAAAAAATACAAAGAAATCCATGGATCTTTCTCAGATGTAGAGCACAGCAGGGCTGTGCTGAGTTCCAGCACGGAGAGATGCCTGGACAGCTCTTACAGGAGCCAAGGCCCTTCTCAGCCAGAACTTCTGGCTCCACATGGGCTGTGTGAGACAGGAGGAGACAACCAAGGTCCTGATCTGAGACTCTGAATCTCCTCAAAGGGTTTTGCCCTGCTGGGAAAAATCTGAAAGCAGGAGGGCAAGCAGAGTGTGCAGGGCAAGCTCCAGCTGGCACGGAGTGACAGGACAGGGGGAATGGATTGGTTGGATATTGGGAAGGAATTTTCCCTGTGAGGGTGCCCAGAGCAGCTGGGGCTGCCCCTGGATCCCTGGCAGTGCCCAAGGCCAGGCTGGACATTGGGGCTGTGGGAGGGACAGTGGGAGGTGTTCCTGCCATGGCAGGGATGGGATGAGATGAGGTTTAGGGTCCCTTCCCACCCAGACCAGCCTGGGATTCCATGATTCTCTAATGCAGCTCTGGAAATGCCAAACCAGGGTTGTGTCTGCAGAGCAAATTACCTCTGGTAGGGATGGGCACTGAGGGAGGCAAAGGGTGGCCAGGAAGCCTGTGAGAGATCAGTAAAATGACCCAGGTTTGGCCCAGGGACACTGAACTGCGAGTTCTGAGGATGCCACTGGCTCAGCCTGATGAACAGGAGGGCTCTGGGCCCTGGAGCAGAATTTGTTTCTGCTCCTGAGCCATCAGGACTTAGAATCCAAGAAAGACTGAGAAAAAGGTGCCAAGAAGAGGGACAGGGCAGGACATGGGAGGGATCCAGCCTCACCTGGGGCTTGGAGCAGCTCCCAGGGTTTTGGTGTTTGCAAGCTGTGGATGTTTCTGCAAAGTGAGCTGCAGACAGAGCACTTGGGAAAGGTTTAAAGCTAATTTATTTACAAAGCTTGTTTGGGTCACAAAGGAATTGAGCAGTAGGGGGAAAAATCAGCAGGGGACAGAAGAATTTTCCTGTGAGTTCAAGGAATCCTGCAGCACCATGAGCCATGGAGGGGTCAGCACAGCCCATTTGGGGAACCCTCTGTCCTTCCTCCATCCCTGCATGAGGGACCCTGGGATCCCTGTGTGCTTTGCAGTTACCACAGTGTTATTTGAAATTGCTGAGTTGCCTCAGGCTCATGGTGTGCAGAACTCCTGCCATGTGCCCCTCCTGAAGACCTCAGGTGTTGTACCAAAGTCTACTGGAGCAGTTTAGCTTTAGTCAGAGAATACTGATATATTCAGGAATGTTGATAATATCCATTCCCCCCTACACAACAGCTGGATCCCAGCTCCTGTGACATCCTCCTCTGCTGCCTCTGCCAGTGCAGCACAGCACCCACTGACTGGGCTCTCCCTCCTCATGGGCACAGGGGGCAGGAAAAACCCTCCTTGCAAAGCCAGGCAGGGCTGTGTGACCACTGTGATCCCTTCACCCCAAGGGTGAGCAATTCATTTGTCCTGGCTCAAACAGCTCTTTCAGAAAGGCACAGGCTGGATTTGAAGACACTGAGTGTAAGAGAATCTGCAGCAAGTGTTGGGCACTGGTCTTTTGCTTTGAGATTTGTGCCTTTGCACTCCACTGCTCTGAATTCCCACTCACCAGCTATTGTCCTGCCCTCTTCTGCTGGACAGAAAGTCTTAATCTTCCCCTTCTTCTCACTGTAACTAAATAATCTCTCAGAAGTCTTTCCAATAGACTGATCAAACTGTCAGCATAAGCCACTGCCTCAGCTCACTGCTATTGCTCCTTTGTCCCCTTCCCATGTTTAACATCCCATTTACAACAAGGAGGAGGCTTAAACCACTCCAGTTCCTGCAGCAGTGGCTGCAGCATCCTGAGCTCCTGCCTGGGTGAGACAGCACAGCCCCAGCCACAGCTCCAGCAAGGAAACAGGACAGAACCATCCTGAACGTGTCCAGGAGGGAAGCTGTGAGCAAAGCCCAGAGCTGAGGAATCCAGTTTCATAAACACCATCCTGTCCTCCTGCCCCTGGGTGTCCCATTTACCTTTGCTGGATGTGCAGGGGTGGCTGCACTCTCGTGGAGAAGCCATTGCAGGTGGCAGAGACTCAGCCTGCACGGGCTCCAGGGCTGGGACACGTCCTGCCTGCTCTCAGAGGTGACATTTGTGCCCAGGCCGTGGCTCACGCCCCCAGACACCTCACCAGGGTCCTCTGTCAGCATTTCCTGGGCTCTGCTCAGCACCAGGGGGTTACGATGGCTTTTTCTGGCTGGCAGCTTAACTTGGAGCTTGGTCACTTCCCCTCAGCTCATCCTGCCCCGGTGCTGGGGGAGAAGAGAGGTCCCTGCTTCCCCCAGACCACCAGGAGAGCCTTGATCCTCTGGTATCCTCCATTCCTCTTGCCCTTTCAACAGGAATTTCCGAGCTTCCCCTATCCCAAACACAGTTCCAGTCCCAAGACATGGACTCTGCAGTTCAGGTGTCCTCTGCAGGTTTTACATTTCTTCAGCCAAACTCAGCTGATTTCCACCAGAAGGGATTTGATACAGCAAGGTCAGGGTAACAATTCACCCTCTCAGAAGGGCTCAGAGCTGCAGCTCCATCTCTCCTCCCTCCCACAGACCTCACTGTCCCTGCCAGGGACAGCACTCGAATGGTGTCACTGGAGTTCAGCCACACTCAGGTTCATTGAACCATTTGGCCATTTTGGGGCTGGATGTGGATTTTCCATGGTCCTGTCTGAAGGAAAATGCCTCTCCCAGGTGACAGGAGCCAACTGCAGCCCCTCAGAGCAGACACGATGTGAACCTGTCTCTGCAAACAGGCCAGAGTGAGAATCCTCAGTGTCCACCAGCAGCAGCCCCTGGGGGTGACCCTGGGGCTCTTTTCTCCCCAAATGCATTTTCTGCTTTGCCTTGGCAGAGAGCACGGGGCAGGTTCTGACCCCAGCACGGCTGTGCTGGGATTATTCCAGAGTTTCCCACCAGCTCCAGTGTCTCTGCTGAGGGACAAGGGCTGCAGCCTCCCCTCCTCTCCCAGGAGCTGTCCCCCCATCCTGCTCCTCCTCCGTGCCAGAGGTGTCACTCCTGCTACCAAGGGTCGGATGCTTCCCCTTCTTCCCCAAAATCCCATTACACCAACTCACAGCAGTGCTGGTGGGAAAGGATCCTTTCCAACCTCCCCTGGGGCAGAGACATCACCAGCACCATCCCAGGGCAGCAGGGGCTGTGTCCAACCCAATCCCCCATGGATGAGATCCCCTTCTTCCCTGGGCACCTGGAAAAGGAATTTCTCCTAATGCCCAACCTAAATTTCCAGGCTGCATTTCCAGTTGTTTCCCATCATCTGGCAGCCCTGGGAAGAGTTTGGCTCCACCACATCTGGAACTGCCCCACAAGTGGCTGTGGGGCTGTTGTTGGATCCCTTCAGCCTCCTTCCCTGCCCACTGACCCTGCCCAGCCCTTCCTCCTCTCCTGGGACCCCCCAGCTGCCCAACCCTGAGCACACGGTCACATCTCCTGGGCAATGTCCCTTTCCTACACATCCCTCTGGCTGCAGCATTCCCAGCCTGGTGCCACCAACACCAGTGACTTTCCTGGATGTGCTGAGCCCACACTGACCCAGCCCAGTGAGCTGATCATGAAAGGGTTCAACTGATTTGGGTTGAAACTCAGCAAGTTCAGTCCATTCACTCATAGGAGCTGTGAGTGAAGATCGTGAGAGGAAACAAATGACCCAAAAAATTCATGTAATTTAATCAAAGGTTTAGAAAACCTTTAGTGGGGCAGGGCTGGGGCTGTGTGGGGCAGGGAAGGTCTGGCTGGGGACTTGCTGGGGAAGCACAGCCAGGTGGAGGGGAGCACTCCTTGGGCAGCAGCCCACTGGCAGGGAGAGTTTGGGTTTGTGTGGATCAGAAACAGCAGCAAATGTAAGGGGATTTAACCCTGGGAGGGAGGAATCACTTTCACCAATGTGATGAACACATCCCTTGCAGCTCCACACCTTCACCCCCTTTTCTTGCATTTGATTTTCTTTTAAACCCCAAAACTCCCCAAGCCTTTGAGGGAGAGCTCAGCCTCCCTCTGCTCTGATGGATTTTAGGCACTGCCTGCTCCAGGACCTGGCAGAGGGGGATCCCAGGGTGCTGAGATCTGAGAATTCCAGGATCTTTTTCAGAGCACAGGGATTCCCACAGCACGTTTTGCTCTGCCCAGTCCCTGGGAATGGTTCACCAAATCCAGGAGCCAATGCTTGCCAAGGCCAGCCCCAGATCTGGGGGTGATCTCAGGAGAGATTTTGGAGGAGCAGTGAGTCAGTTCTTCCTACAGAAGATGTGTCCTGAGCCCCAGAGAGGGAACACGAGCGTGAACAGGAACCCTCACCCCACAGGCAGAGCACACCAGCCTTCAGTGGGGAAAAGCCTTTGTTCCCAAAGCCTCCGTGCTTGGCAGCAGCTTTAGGAGATAGCCCTGCCCCAGAATTACTGCCCCACCCCAGGACATCTCCCCTGTTTGCATGTCCTTGGCACAAGTGGGATTCAGCCAGGCTGAATTCATCTCTCACGTGCCCTGGGCTCATCCCCACCCAAATGTGCTCAGTGCAGGGGGATCCTGGGGCTCTCGGTGGGTGAGACTCAGCCCAGCAAGTGGATTTTGGGTTTTTTTAGCACCCTCCTGCCATGTGAGCAGCAGTGACTGTCAGCAGCACTCAGGACTTGGAGATGGCAAAAGTGACACCAATTATTGTAGGGCACTGGGAGATTGAAGAAAACATATTTGGGGTTTAGACACAAAAATCTGCCCCAGCCAATCACATGGGACTCCTGCTTTCCTGATGGTACAAGCCCTGAACAAATGCTTGGGGTTTGAGTGATGTTCTCCCCTGTGCCCCTCTTTGCTCCCAAGTTGCATTAAATCTGTAGGATCTGGGTGCATTTTTAAAGGGAAACAGGGAAATCCCATCCCACAGAGAACAGTGACTTTTTTTAGAGTGCAGGAAGAAGATAAAGCACGAGCAGATGCTGCACTTTGGGAGGATGAGCTGTCATTACTGGGTGTCCTTTGGCAATTTTTTTAATGACTGATAGAGCTTCCCTCCCCAAGGTGTGGTGGTCACTCCCAGCACCCAGACCAGACTGCAGAGCAAGTTTTCCCTGCTCTGTCCCTGCCAGCAGGTCCCAGGGCTGGGCTGGTGTCCTGCAGCCCTGGCTCTCCCAGCTCCAGTTTCCCACTGAACATCAGCAGATGACAAGTCACTGCTGCCTCTCTGGGACCTGACAGTTCCTCAGCACCCACTCCTCACCCCTTGCAGAAGGAATTTCATTATTTGTCACCATTCCCAGGCCAGACAGTGGATGGGGAGGATGGGAAGCACTCACAGCAAGCCCAGGAGAGCCTGGAGTGGATCAACTGCTGCCAACTGCGGCACCAACTCCTGCAGGATCCACAGAGAGCTCCTAAAAATTCCTTCCTGAGTGAACAGTCCTGCACTGCCCTGCCTGGAGAGCTCCTGAGCCAGTGCCCCTCACCAGGGTTCCCTTGGTCACTGTCTCTCCCCTGTAAGCGTGGCTTTGCTGAGCTCTGCTGCCCCTGTGCCTGCAGCGAGGTGGGGACAGGTCACAGGGACAGAGATGCTCCCTCCAGAACAGGCAGAGCCTTTGGGATCCTGACAACATGAAAAGAATCTTGGTTTTACTAAGAACAATCCTCTCTCTGTGCAGATAAGGGGCTTTTCATTTGACTTAGTGCAGATTTAGTCTGGGATGTGTTTCAGCAGCTGCTGCAATGTCGGTGTTGATGGGAGGCTGAAATAAAACAGCAGCAGCCTCTTCCTCGAATTCCTCAGGCCTGGAGCTGCCTCTCTGCAGCATTTCTTTGTAACATTCATTTTTTAGCCACACCTGGGCCATCATCACTCAGAACAAAAGCACCAGAGGTGCATCAATAGCTCCTCTGGGAGGGCAGCAGGGCACTCGTGTCCAACCCTTGCGCTGTGACCAGGGCATCACCTCATCGTGAGCTTCCTCCTGCTTTGCTTCTGCCAATAACCAGCATTTCTCTGCAAATGGAGCAGGTTGCCAAATTTCTGCCCAGCTGGTGCTGTGTGCCCCTGAACAACATGGGCCAAACACCCCTGGTCTTGGCAGCATCCTGGGAACCTCTCCCTGTGGCACTGGAGAGGCACCACTGTGTGCACAGACAAAAATCACCCAGGACCCAGAGGAATTTACATACCCTGAGCTGAAAAGAGCTCTCAGAGTGATGATTAAATTATTTCCAAGCAGCCACAGGTTTGGGAGTGATTTCTAGATGGACTTTTGCCTTTGTGAAGGGTTTAAGATATTCTGCCCCTTACAGTGACTACATTAAGGGAGAAATTTAATGGGACAGAATCTGATCTAAATGTTCAGATCATACAATTCCTACACACTCTTTAATGAGGTCATTTTCAAACCCACCAACTGGAAAAAGAGCTCTCTGGTTCAAGGGGTCACACTGGGGTGTGAAATCGATGGAGACTTCCCAGGACAATTAAACATTAAAACCCACACCCCATTTCTGCCCTGGGACTCACCCTTGGCTGGGCCATCAGCCTCTAATGCTCAGGCAGCTGAACCTCCTTTTTAAAAATGAATTTCCAGTCTGTTTTATGGACCCCCAAGGATGACTGTGGGGTCAGGTGGGAGCCTGTGGTGACACAAGTGCCCCCTCTATGGAAAAGCTCCAGACACGCTCAGAGGGTGATTCCTGAGTGACAAGCTGATATCCTGTCCCTCTCCTCATTGGAATTCTGTCATGTTTTGTCTGTTCTCCACATTCAGTCAAGACCTGACATTTCCCCCCTCAGATGTGAACATCCATTGCTTGCTTTGACTTGCAAAACTTTTCCTGCTGCTGCTCTTGATCTTCGGGCAAACCCCAGAATTTGTGTGTTCCCCTGCCCACAAAGGGCTGCAGTCAGCACAGTACCAGAATTAAAACAGGTGAATGTTTTAGCAGGTGTGAGACAGAGCCAGGATGGAACTGCTGCTCCCCACACTGTCCCCAGGCCAGCACTGCCAGGGTGCACCAGTGCCACTGCTTGAAGCAAAAACATTGACCAGAACTGGAAAACACCAAATACATCTCAAAACTGTCCAATAAAGCCCCCTCCAGGCAGAGACAGATTTTCCCAAAGGTGATTTGTTTGATTTTTCAGGTGGCAAACAAGATCCCAGCTGTGAGCTGGTTTTTTTCCTGCTGGTTCCCAGCTTTCCCAGGGCTGTGTAAGAGCCTCAGGGATCAATCTGAGGCATTGAGTGATGTCAGAGAGCCAAGCAGGACAATGTTTGCCTTGTAACTCTGTGCTGCAGGGACCTGAGCTGCTGTGGGAAGAAACAGCTCCTGTCCAGGGAAGCCGTGGCTGCCCCTGGATCCCTGGAAGTGCCCAAGGCCAGGCTGGATGGGACTTGGAGAAGCCTGGGACAGTGGGAGGTGTCCCTGCCCATGGTGAGGGCAGAGGTGGATGAGCTTTAGGGGTCATTTCAACACAAACCACCCTGGGATTCTGTGATCCTGGTTTCAAAGAGCTTCATTGGAATTCCTGGGAGCTCTCAAGGAGTGTTGCTGCCATGGCTCTGGAGGAATTTGGGAAGAGCAGGAGCCACCATGACCAGCAGCATCCTCTGTGCAACACTCATGGCTGTGGAGCTCCTCATGGATATCCCGGTGTGCTGGAGGCTCCAGTGAGGAAAATGTAAAATCATTCTAACAATTTTGTCAGGGCAAGTGGCACAGAGGGGCTCAGGATTCCTGTAGCTGGTCCCCATTTATGTGGGAGATCCCTCAGGAGGGGCAGGAGAGCTGCAATGCAGGAAGTGCTCTATGGGCCAAGATGTGCCCTTGGTGACAGCCCAGAGCTCTCCAGCACGGGGCTGGAGCTGTCCTGGTGTGGGGAGGGGGAAAAGGAGCTCTTCAAATGCATCTGCTTCCAGCTGCTGAGTTCAGGGCCAGAAAACACTCCCAGAGCAGCACATCCCAGAAATCTCCCTGCATTTCCCATGAAAAGCTGCAGCACTGAGCTGGGGCAGTCACAGGGGCTGTCCCACCCTGGAGCTGAGCACTTTCCTCACACAAATGTCAGCATCACCCAGGGCTGAGCAGATTCCTGTCCACCTCCAGGACCCCCAGAGCTCCCAGGGCTCAGGACAGACAGCAGCAGGTTATGGGATTGCAGAAGAAAGAGCAAGGGGCGACCCCAGCAGATTGTTCCCCAGGATTTGGGTCCCCTCCTGGCCCTTTGTTTCTCTTTTACCATGAAACTGTAAAAGACCAGGTGAGCACACCCCAAGGGCCACGGCCTGCACACACAGCAGAGGACAGACAAACACCTTCCAAGGAGCTGCTCTCCTGGAGCAGCCGAGCAGGGCATCACCCCCAGGCGTTCTGGAGCCCTGTTCCAAGGAAGAGCAGCTCACCAGGGTTCCTTTGGTAAATCCCAGCAGGTTTGAGCAGCCCATGGCACAGTGAGGCCGGTCCTGAGTGCCCTGAGCACTGCAGCCTCCAAGGAGGGAGGAAGAAATGTCCCAGAACCTTTTGAGCTCCCTGGCAGGAAACCTGCCCTAAAAGCTGCTTTTCATGTGTCCAGGAACTGTTCTGACCTGGCCAAACCCTGCTATTTCCAAACTCTTGGGTCTCATCTGTGCACCAGCTGCCTTCCCAACCAAATGGAAGATGAGCTTCTGGCCAGGGGGGATGAAGATGGGTGTGGGCACACTGAGGAGCGGGAGGACAGAGTCACCTCTCCAGGGATGGAAGGATTCACCCACGAGCAGAAGGAGGAGCTGCACAGGATCTTTCACTGCCAGGGCTCCAAGAGCTCACCCCAGAGCACGGGAAGCACAGGGTCAGCTCACAGCTGGATCCTCGGCCCTGCTGGGCCTGGCACCATCAGGGGGAGCAAAGGGAGGCCCTGGCCCGACAGAGAGTGAAGGGATTAAGCAGAGGAAGAGCAAAGGGAATTTCTGTGTGTTTGCCACAGGCACTCCTGCTCCTCGTGCCCTGCTCTGCTCTCCCACAGACACAAAGCCCCGTGTGCCCCTCGTGCCCTCGGGAGCCGGAGCAGGGTGGGCTCAGGCAGCCAGGAGTGACAGAGCACAAGAGAGGGAAATGTGGGTCTGTCAGTCCTGCAGGAGCCAGCCTTGGAGTTGTGTTTGTGCCCTAAAATTGTGCTTGTCCTCCATCCCTCAAATTCACCCTGTGACGCTTCCTCTCCTTATGTGCTTCGTCCCCACCCTCGTGATTTAGGTTTTGTGACTTAGATTTTGAGCTCTTGTGATTTGGATTTAACTCCTGTGAATTAGATTTAATTCTGGTGGAGATTTTAGATTTAACATATTGTGTAAGACACAAGATTTGCCCCTGGGACCCCAGATCTGGATTTCAAAGAGGTTTTGTTTCATTTTCACATCTCAGCCACTCTGTAGGGAACCCATTGGCCCGTGGGACCCCTCAGCCACAGCTCCTGATTTCTGTGTCTTCCCAGCACTCCTGGGGAGATGTGGATGATGGGACAAGAGGAATGAAGGTTTTATAACTAAGTTGCAGTGGGGAAATCACAGGTTCACTGACACAAGAACAAAAATGAAAAAATGAAAAAATGAAAAAATGAAAAAATGAAAAAATGAAAAAATGAAAAAATGAAAATGAAAATGAAAATGAAAATGAAAATGAAAATGAAAATGAAAATGAAAATGAAAATGAAAATGAAAATGAACATGAATATGAGGTGATGACTGGAAAGAAGGTGCTGCCTGTTCAGTGCATCACTGGGGCAGAGTCTGTTCCTTGGAGCTTGCCACTCGTCCCAGCAGTGCTGAGCCCCCATCCCATGGGATGGGAGGGAGCTGGGAGCTCAGAGCAGCTCTGGGAGCCAGACCCAGTGCACTGCCCTTTGTGCTGCTGCCTCCCAGCCACATCTGGCTGCCTCTGTGTGTCCCATCCAAGGGTGGGAGATGTGGAGCCCAAAGATTGCCTGAAGGCTCAGGCAGGTGCCCCAGGGGACAGAGAGGCAGAAACAGGGAGCAGGAGCTGTGGCAGAAGACAGCTGGGGCAGGAGTGGGAGCCAGTGCCTCCAGCAGACACATTTCTCCTAAGGAGGTACCCTGGCATTCCCTTTGCATCCTTAAAATCATTCATGTGTAATTAAATCAACAACTGATGCCAGCTCAGCATCCAGCCTGAGCCTCCAGGCTGGAAGAGCAGCCCTGGGTAAGGACAGTCCCCCAGTGATGGCATCTCTGTCCTTGGAGGAGTCCAAATTGTGGAAGGATGAGGCCCTGAGAAAGCAAATGTAACCTGGAAAGTGACCCTGCTCTGAGCCCTCCTGAGGGCTCTCCCAGCCTGGATTAACCAAGGACTACAAATGATGGTTTTATTCCCACACAGTCTCCAGGTGCTTGAGGGAGCAGTGGGAGATGTGGTCAGTGCCACAGGTTGGAATGTGCTTCAGTGGACAGGAATGGGATGAACTCCAACCAAGGGACCTGGGGAAAAACTCCCTGGGAAGAAACAGCCCCGTGCACCTGCAGAGGCTGGGGCCAGCAGCCAGAGAGTGCAGAGCAGGACCTGGGTGTGCTGCTGGACCAAACCCTGACTGTGGAGCAGCCATGGGACACTGCAGCCCAGAGAGCCACCAGGGCTGCCCGAGGGACAGCAGGGAGAGGGAGGAGATCCTGCCCTGCTGCTCAGCACTGCTGGGGCCTCACCTCTGCTCTTGCACGTGGACTCCCGGTACAAGAGAAACAATCAAAGGATCAGAGAATCTCCTGATTTGAATCCCAACAAGGATCATCCAGGCCAGCTCCTGGCCCTGCTCAGGACACCCCAACAATCCCACCACGGGCTGAGAACACACAGAGTCAAAACTCTTCTTTATTTGCCCAGTGGTACCTGCACAGTGAGGTCTCTACCCTGAGTTCATGGTGGTCACTCTGGCACAGAGCTGCTGCTCACTCACTTCTGAGCCCCCCTCCTGCAGAGACACCTCAGGCTGGGCTGGAGCCTCGGGCTGCCCCTGTTCCTGTGCAATACTGGGTGGCTCAGTGCTTCTTTAGGCACTGTGTGCCACCCTTCAGTGACAATTTCTGGCCAAATAAGCAATTTGACCACTATTCCCACCATTTGATGCTGGGCCACTGGCAGCTCCTTGGAGCAGTAGAAAGGATTCATTCAGATGTGTCTTGTACCTTCCCCAGCTCACAGCTGCTCCTTGAGCCTGGTGTCCATCCAGGTGGAACTGCTCAGTCTCTGCCAGGGGCACCTGCACAGGTCCAGCCAGCCTGGAACAGTGGCACTGACACATCTGACCCCAGAGCAGCCCCTGTCCAGGAATGCTGATCCCTCTGCTGATGAACCTGGCATTGGACAGGGCACTCTGCACTTTGGCCACAGCTGAGAAGCTCTCATGTCAGTCCTGACAGCTGAGAGATCCCAGGGTATTCCCCAGGCTCCAGGTGTTGCTGCCCTGGGTCCAGTCCCTGGCAGGTCCTGTCAGATCCTGCAGCCCCTGGGGGAGCTCCCAGGTGCTTTGGAGTAGTTGGAATGGCTCCACGCAGAGCTGAGTGCCCACAAAGGCCCAGGCTGTCCCCAGCCCTTTCACCCCAGCAGTTCTGCTCTCTGAGGAAATCCCTGGCTTGCAGAACCTTGTCCCCCTGAGCTCTTGGCTCATCAAGCTCCCCCTGGGGATGGTGGGAGCAGGGTTGGGGTCATTAGTGGCAGCAGGACGGGGCATGGCAAGGCATGAGGCTGTTCCCCAGCCCTGACACTGTCCCCTGTCCCCTGTCCCCTGCAGGTCCCTCGCCCTGGGCCAGCAGTACAGCTCCCTGGGGTCCCAGCCCATCCTCTGCGGCTCCATCCCCGGCCTCGTCCCGAAGCAGCTCCGCTTCTGCCGCAACTACATCGAGATCATGCCCAGCGTGGCCGAGGGGGTGAAGTTGGGCATCCAGGAGTGCCAGCACCAGTTCCGGGGCCGCCGCTGGAACTGCACCACCATCGATGACAGCCTGGCCATCTTCGGGCCCGTCCTGGACAAAGGTGACCCCTGGGGGCTTGGGGGCAGCTGGGCTGGGGGCAGAGCTGGCACAGCTCCACTGGCTTTGGATTGTCCTGCTGGGAACACATCAGGGAAAGGGTCTGATGTGCCAGCTCTCAACCCTGATTTCTCCAGTTTATTTCTTTCCCAAGTTTTTGGCGTGTTCCATCACAAGGGAAATGAGGGAAAGGTCTGCTCCCATCCCAGGAGCTCAGAAGGGCCAGGGAGGATATAAAGTACAGGAAAGGGAAGGTTCCCAAGCACTCTCACATGTTCTGGAATCATGGGCTCCACCTCCCTGCCCAGGGCATGCAGCATTTCCAAACTGGGTCCAGCAGACCCACGGGAAAAGCCAAGGACAGGGGATGTGGTTGAGTTCCTTGGGATCAAGGCAGAGCCACTGAAGCACAAACTGCCCACCCCAGCAGATCTCTGGGCTCAGGTTTCCCCACCAGTGAGGAACCATGGTTGAAATCCATGGTGCTGATCAGGCTCAGTTCAATGAAGATTTTTTTCAATGGGATTTCAATGAAACTTCTCACAAATAAGCCCAAAAAGCAGAGAACAAGGAGAGGTTATAAATTCATTTTCCCTCTCCTCTCCCCAAACTCTTTTCCATCCCCTGCTCCTGAAATGCCACCTTTCTAGATCTGCTGGCACGGATCAGGCACACTGGAGCACTGATGAGGCACCATAAAATTTGGATTCCCAGCGAGATTATGGGGCATTACACTGGAAGAAGTGAGAAAGGACCCCAAAAACAGCCTGGAAGGAGGTGCTGGAGGGGAAAATCATAGGATCACAAAATTCCCTGAGTTTGAAGAGATACACAGGGATCATCCAGTCCAACTCCTGCCCAGACACCTCAAAATCCCAGCCTGGACATCCCTGGAATGCTGTCCAAGCTCTCCTGGAGCTCTGGCAGCCTCAGGACCATTCCCTGGGGAGCCTGGGCAGTGCCAGCACCTCTGGGGGGAGAACCTTTCCCTGATACCCAACCTGACCCTCCCCAGCACAGCTCCATGATAATCTGTCCCACATCTCAGATGTCCCAGACCCCAGATTAAAAGGCATTCCCACAAAACTCAGTGGTGGATTAAAAACTCCCACTGAATAAAAATCTCCAGTTTCTCCATCCTGTCCCGTGCCACATTCAGCACAAGGGACATCCACAGGTAACATCTTGGTTTCACAGCTTCACAAACACAGCCAAAACCATTTCCCCCTCGTCTTCCTGGGTGTTCACAGCACTGGGTTCCTGCAAGCCAAAATCTCTTTATTGAACAGAAATTATTGTTTCCAGTGATGCTTTGGAAATGGGAATTTTATGGTACAGACTTCAAGAAACTGGAGGAATTGGGCTGAGAGCAGGACTTTGGACTGTTTCCCAACAGTCCCCTGGAGAATGCAGGACTTCTGATGAATCTTTCTGACAAAGCTCCAATATTCTGCAAAGAAACAGTTCATGGTATCTTTTTTTCAAGTTTCAGCCTCCCAGTAAAGGTAGGTATTGTTTCAGATCCCTGAAATGTCAGTCGAGTATTTCAGTGAAAATCACTCCTTTGTGTTAATGTGGGATTCTTTTCAGGAACCAGTAAAGTCTTATTAGAGCACTAATAGGCACCACGAGATTCATTTCCCCTCAGTTATGCCAGGGTGTATTTTAGGGTAACTGTTGTATTTACTACCAAATAACTTGTCAGCAGGGCTCAACACACTCTAATTTTCTGCCTA
This sequence comes from Pseudopodoces humilis, assembly GCF_049639895.1. NCBI lineage: Eukaryota > Metazoa > Chordata > Aves > Passeriformes > Paridae > Pseudopodoces > Pseudopodoces humilis. Next base: position 3,958,298 of record NC_142228.1, read on the forward strand.
ATAAAAGCCTGTCCTAAATTTCAGCACTTAAAAGATCAGAAAGTTTTAATTTTCTTTAAAAAACGGTCATTAAAAAACTATCATAAAAATTCTAAACACATTATGAAAGAACTGTTCAAGCATTGAGACACTGAAAATCTCTCACCACCATTTCTGTCAGCGGGAAAGCACTTAAAGATTAGATTTGAACCATCCTGCCTGTAATGAGCAAACTGAACTTTGAATTTATGGAGAATATTTTAAGGTTCTTTCGGCTGCAGGGACTCGAGCAAAGCCTCATGTGTGGACTTGCCTCAGCATCTCCACAAACCCCGAGCTGACAAGGTAAAATATCACCCAGAGCTCTGAAACCCCTCTGACAGATGGAGAAAAATGAGTGAGCACGTTGGATGTTCAGCTTTCCCAATCCCACCGTGACGCATCTCCAGACAGCACTGCCAGGCTCCCAGAGCGTATTTATCCTGCTGTCTCACTAACCTGTAAGTAGAGCAGTTAAAAATAAACAGCAGCATCTGCAAAGAAGGACACATCAAAGCCCAGCCCATCTGATCGTGGGTATTATTCACATTTTTGAACTGTGCTCGTGTCTTTTCCGTGCTGCCTTCAAAATTAATGAGCGGATTCAGGATGGGTTTGGTGTCATTGTGTGGCAGTGAGGAACGCAGGGAACCTTTGAGATTCCCAGAGTCTGCAGCAGAGAAGTCACAGAGAAAACCAGAACCTTTCCAGCACATCTCTTCCTTCTGAGGGAAGAGATAAGGTTGGTGATGAACTGAGAGATGCTGTCAGCGGTGAGGCGTGAGAGACCAGCCCTGCTCATCAGCCAGGGGCTGCTGGACACTCCTGAGCCTCCAGAGAACCATGGAACAGTCTGAGCTGGAAGATCTTTTAAAGATCATCTTGTCCAACTCAGCTTCTTCCTTAGATGCAGCAACAGGAGTCACAGACTGGTTTGGGTTGGACAAAGCCCACCCATTACACCCCAGCCATGGCAGGGACACCTCCCACTGTCCCAGGCTGCTCCAGCCCCAATGTCCAGCCTGGCCTTGGGCACTGCCAGGGATCCAGGGGCAGCCCCAGCTGCTCTGGGCACCCTGTGCCAGGGCCTGCCCACCCTGCCAGGGAACAATTCCTGCCCAATATCCCATCCAGCCCTGTCCTCTGGCAGTGGGAGCCATTCCCTGGCTCCTGTCCCTCCATCCCTTGTCCCCAGTCCCTCTCCAGCTCTCCTGGAGCCCCTTTAGGTGCTCCTCAAACCAAGAGTTTTAAACCCATAATCCGGATCCTGTGGCCACCATGGCAGTCTTTGTTCCCTTTTTCCTGACTTCCAGCACACCCAGGGGTGCAGCCCCACAAACCAAAAGCAAAACCCAGACCAAGACAATCCCTGTCCCAGCTCACATGCTGCATTTGGCCAATAAAGGGTTGGGGTTTCACCTCTGACAAACACCTGGATGAAATTCCCCCTCAGTATTAACTTGGTTAATCTCAGCTTCTGCTCCCTCAAGTAGATTGAGGCTATTTTGGAAAAGCTTCAAAGGTGTAGTTCTCACTACAACAGCATCAAAAATCATTTCTAATAGAGCTTGAAAAGAAACTGAGGATAATTTCATTTTAAAAGAGCTGCAAACACGTTAACCATGGTGACCTCCATTGGAGGAGAGCTCAGTGTGCAGAGCAGCCCCTGCTGTGGCACACGTGTCCCAGCCTCCCTGGGCTGCTCCTCCTCGGGCTCTGAGCACTGCTGCCAGTGTGGGAGCCCAGGGCTGCCCTCCCTGAAATACCCAAGGGATTCCTGCCTCCAGGTCTTCCCACAGCCTCCCCTGCCATCCTCACTCCCTCCCCAGCGTCAGCCACAGCTCCAACCTCTCCTCCTGCAGCCCCTGGCAGGGCAAGGAACACCAAAGGCAGCTCAGGGAAAACCCAGGGCTCCATTTGGGAGCTGCTGAACAATAACCCTGGTGAAGCTCTGCCCTCACCCACCCGGGTTTCTCCACATTTCCCACCCCAGATTCAGACTCACAAGGTTGTGGCTGCTGTAGCTGCCCAGGCTTTGGTTTCCTGAGGCCACTGATGATCTTCCTGCAAGGAAGGACAGGCTGGGAGAGCTGGGGGTGCTCACCTGGAGAGAAGAAGGCTTCAGGGACACCTTAGAGCCCCTTCCAGGGCCTAAAAGGGCTCCAGGAGAGCTGGAGAGGGACTTGGAACAAGAATCTATCAGTGAACAAGGGGAAATGGCTTCCCAGTGCCAGGGGGCAGGGATAGATGGGATACTGGGAAGGAAAATTTCCCTGTGAGGATGAGGAGGCCCTGGCACAGGGTGCCCAGAGCAGCTGGGGCTGCCCCTGGATCCCTGGCAGTGCCCAAGGCCAGGCTGGACATTGGGGCTGGAGCAGCCTGGGACAGTGGGAGGTGTCCCTGCCATGGCTGGGGTGGAATGGAATGGGCTCCAACCCAAACTGTTCTGTAGGTCTATGATTCTATGGGGTTTTTCTTTTCCCATGTGTTATTGTCTAACCTAGGCCATGAAAAAAAACAAAAAAAAAACCACAAAAAACAACCCCTGAATGTGGGGTAAGATCATGTTTTTACAAGCAGATTCCCCAAGATGATTTATACTGCAGGTGTGCAGTCTGGGATAAGGAGGGAGGAAAAACCTGCTTTCCACCTCCCTCCTTTCCCTTTTCTTTGTAAAATAAGGTCAGTTCTTATCTAAAGCCAATGGCTCTTCCAGCCAAGTCCTGCCCAAAGCCAGGGCTGAGCCAGCAGCCACACGCTGCTCTGGGGGGAAGCAATCACCATTCCCTGGGTTAGTGATGAAATCCATGATTTCAGTTCAGGTCGGCCCCAGACAGAGCCGGCCCTGGGTGCCCGGGGCAGGGAGGTCCCACGGGCACCTGGAGAGCGATTCCTGGGCTGGGGAGGAGGTGTCGGAGCCGCAGCCAGGGCTGGATCTGCAGGAGCTTGGCAGGAGCTCCCCCCTCTCCCCACCCCGTGTGCTCCTGTCCCCCCAGCCCGGGCTGCCCTCGCTCCTCTCCGGCTCCAGGGAGGCTCTGCCGGAGATTCTCCGGGACGATGCTCCCCGGGCCGGGCAGCGCATCCCGGGGCAGGTGCAGGGGAGGCAGCTGGGCCCGGGCTGCCTTCGGGGTCCCCGTGAGCTCGGCTAAGCCCCTGACACGAGCTGTGAAAAGGCAGACCCGCACCACGATAACCCATGGCTTTTCTCAGCCATGACACTCGCAGTCATTTGCATCTAAACAGGGGTGTGTGGGATCAGGGGCCGGCTTGATATAAACTCAGCAGCTTAAAGGGAGGGGGAGGGAAAGGAGAGAGGGAGAGAGAAAAATAAGCTTATACCGATGAGAAAGAGCTAAGCTTCCTCCCCTACTGTGAGGCAGGGCGAGCGATACCATCGCAGCGCCGCAGTCGTTTCAAATCGCTGCCGCATTCACACGCCCTTTAGCCATTCTGGGGGGCTGGGGAGCGCCATCAATAGGGATTTCCCAGCCTGGCTGGCGGGATTGGAGGGTGACGGCAGGACAGGGGAACATTGCCCCGTTGCTACGAGGTGCTCCTGGGGAATGCCAGTGCTCTGTGCCGTGGGTACGCTGGCCGGCGGAAACATTCCGCATTATGCTGGTAATACAGTGTGACACCGAGGGAACAATGGCAAATTGAGTGTCCCAGCAGGTAACGGGCCCGGCTGGGAGACAGTCGCAGTGGTGCACTGTCAAGGCGGCTCTAATCCTCCCTCGCCAGCCCCTCCCCTGGTTCTGGGAACGCCGCTCCCGCATTTCATCTCTGGGAAATTCTCCCAGCTCCGCGCCCAGACCCAGGCGAGAATTTCAAGGCGAGGGGTTTGTTCGCAGCTCGCTCCCCCCCGGCCGGCACCGTGCGGGGGACACGGGGGACACGGGGGGACACGGGGGGACACGGGGGGGACACGGGGGACACGGGGGACACGGGGGACACGGGAGACACGGGGGACACGGGGGGACACGGGGGACACGGGGGGACACGGGAAACACGGGGGACACGGGGGGACACGGGGGACACGGGGGGGACACGGGGGACACGGGGGACACGGGGGGACACGGGGGACACGGGGGACACGGGGCAGCTGCGGGCACTGCGGCCCTGCCCGGCGGGCACTGCCAGCCGCGGTTCTGTCCCAGCCCAGTCCCGGTTCTGTCCCAGCCCAGCCCCGGTTCGGTCCCAGCCCGGGTTCGGTCCCAGCCCAGCCCCGGTTCGGTCCCAGCCCCGGTTCGGTCCCAGCCCAGCCCCGGTTCGGTCCCAGCCCCGGTTCGGTCCCAGCCCAGCCCCGGTTCGGTCCCAGCCCAGCCCCGGTTCGGTCCCAGCCCAGCCCGGCCCCGCAGTGCCCCTGCTCCCTGTGCCCATCCGCACCTCCCGGGGAATTCGGAGCCACATCGGGCCCGAGAGCGACTCGTGTCCTGCCCCTGTCCCCGGGCTGTCCTGGGCTGGGGCCAGGAGGGCTCGCTGGCTCCTCTAATCTGATCTGCTTTGGATCACGGGCCACCCAAAGAGCCTTTGTCAGGCTCAAACACCTCATTTGGAGCCGGGACCTTCAGCCGGTGCCCGCCGCCCCCAGTGGTCCCAGTATAAGCAGCTGGAGACAGATCCCCGAGGAAAACCTTGCTAGGTAGAGGTTGGATCCCTGCTGGCACAGGGAAGGGCAAGGAGGGAAGAGTTTGAACTGAAATGAGATTGAAACCTCAGCAGGTGCTGCCGGCACAGGCAGGACTGAGCAGCCCTGGGTGGAGATCCCATTTGGGAGCTCCCCGGGCAGGGCTGCACATTCCCACAGCTGGTGCCCACCCACAGCCACCTCCCCTGAGAGCCTGCTCGGGCTGGCACCAGCTCAGCTTGGGAAATCCGGCTTTTGGGAGCCAGACCCAGCTCTGCAGAGAGACCGAGGCTGGGGGGAGGGACCTGCTGCCCCCGGGCACCAGGCAGGAGCAGGGCAGGGATGCAGGGGACAGCTGAGAAGATGGTTCATGGCTCCTGCTCTGGAAGGAGGGGACTGGCTCCAAGGTGATTTTCTCAGCAGAAATTTCTGGCTTCATCCCACTTCCACTGACAGCTGTCCCGATGATCTGATCACAGCAGACCCACGAGGCAGTCAGAACCCTCCAGCCCAGGCACTGCAGCCCCTGAGCTCCGGCCTCCAGCCCCTCCCAGTCTCCTGCACATCAGCACGAGGTTGGATTGACTCCAACATCTGCTCTGGGTTAGAGACCCAAAGTCTCCATCCCTATGGATGGGCTGAAGCAGCCCATCCCTGCCCAGGGAGCTGCACTTGTGCAGAGCTCTGTGCCAAAAGGTGTCCCCAGGGAGAAGGTTGGTTCTGAGATACTGACAGCACTTGGGAGAGCCAGAGTCAGCGCAGCCGCTGAGGCCAAGGGTCAAATGCCTGTTCTCCCACAGTGTGACCTGCACCTTCCCCCAGGTCAATGAGCCTCTCTAACCCCAGGCATGGAGCCCCTCTCTGGCTTCTCAGACCAGGAATTACTCCAGTAACTCTCTCCTGAGGCCCCCTCAAGCTGCTACTGATGCCTTGCTCACCCCTGAACAGCCGTGCTGGATGAAATCCTGGATCCTGTTTGGGAACTGCTGCACGTGTGACCCCCAGAGCTGGAGTCACATCCCTGCCCCACTCCTGCCCAAGGGCAATACTGGCAGCTCCCGCTCCAGGAAACCCTCATTAACAAATTAACTAAATAACCTTTTGCTTTTCAGCGAGGTTTAGGTGCTGCTGGGGGAGGTTGGGAAGGAAAACACCAGTGTTGCACTGACCAATGACCCCCCGGGCTCTGTGTCTCTGCAGCCACACGAGAATCCGCCTTCGTCCACGCCATCGCCTCGGCCGGGGTGGCCTTCGCTGTCACCCGCTCCTGCGCCGAGGGCACCTCCACCATCTGTGGCTGTGACTCCCACCACAAGGGACCCCCAGGGGATGGCTGGAAATGGGGGGGGTGCAGCGAGGACGCCGACTTCGGCGTGCTGGTGTCCCGGGAATTCGCAGACGCGCGGGAGAACCGGCCGGACGCGCGCTCGGCCATGAACAGGCACAACAACGAGGCCGGCCGGACGGTGAGTGTCCAGTGGGGACAGGAGGAGTGGCCAGTCCAGCATGGATGGCCCAGTCAGCTCCTCCTGATGGAGTGGGACCACAGGAATTCCCAGGCAGCGACTTTCTAGGATTATATTCCAGGGCACAGCATTTCCTCTCCCTCCAAACAGACAGGTGGGGTTAAGAGCTAAAACATTCCTTGATTCCAGTGCAAACAGATTTCCAGAATGGTTTGGGTTGATGGGACCTTAAAGCCCATTTTGTTCCACCCCCCTGGCACAGGCAGGGACACCTTCCACTATCCCAGGTTGCTCCAAGCCCTGTCCAACCTGGCCTGGGACACTTCCATGGGTGGGGCAGCCACAGTTTCCCTGGGCATCCTGAGCACCTTCCAAGGCCATGTGTGGAAACCCAAGCCCAGGTCAGCACTGGATGAACAGGATTTTGTTCCCAGTGCCTCCTTCCTGCATGTTCTTTCTTATAACATTATCCCACCCAATGATTCCTTGGAGGAGATGACAGTCACAGCTCCATCCAGCTGGAATATTCCATCCCATCCCATCCCATCCCATCACATCCCATTCCTGCAGTCAGCAGGTACCTGGGCCTCTGCCTGCCCTGGGTCATTTGCAAACCCAATGAGACCTTTCCAACAGTGCTTGAAGCTAACACTGACATGGGTTTTGCACAGCACAGCAGGCAGAGGTGGAAGGAGAGAAACCTGACAGCTTCCAGTACAAAAATCCCCCACCAAACTCTGGTAATTTTATCCAAAATCAGTGATTATTTTGCTCCACACTAAGGAGATTTTGGTGAAGAGTCCTGTCTGTAGATTCCCAGTTTCACACATTTTTTAGTACAAACTGTTGGACTTGAGATATAAATGAAGGGTCATTAGCAAGGAGAGGACAGGGATCAGTCTCCATCCACAGGGCTCAGAAACATCTCCAGCCCTCAGCTTCTCTGGGCTCTGATCATCCACACACATAGCAGAGGAAGGACCCCCACAAAAGGATCAGACATTGGGATTGGGTTAGACTGGATTGGATTGGATTGGATTGGATTGGATTGGATTGGATTGGATTGGATTGGATTGGATTGGATTGGATGGGGTGGATGATCAGAGCAGCTGCCCACCTCAGCCATGCTTTTGTAGTGTGAAATGTCTGGAGATCTTTAAAGCTCCCCAGCATCTCCAGCCAGCCCATGCTTACACAGTCACAGAACCAGAGAATATCCCGGGCTGGAAGGGACCCTCAGGGATCATCCAGCCCAGCTCCTGGCCCTGCCCAGACCCCCCAACAATCCCACCCTGTGCATCCCTGGAGCGCTGTCCAAGCTCTCCTGGAGCTCTGGCAGCCTCGGGGCCGGGACCATTCCCTGGGGAGCCTGGGCAGTGCCAGCACCTCTGGGGGAAGAACCTTTCCCTGATCTCCTCCCCTGGCACAGCTCCAGACATTGCCTTGGGTCCTGTCACTGGTCAGGAGAGTGAAGAGATCAATACTGTCCACTGCTCCTCATGAGGGTGCTGAAGACCTCAATGAAGTCCAGCCTCAGTCTCCTCCAGCTGAACAATCCAAGTGTCCTCATAAGGCCCCTCCCGACCCTTCCCCATCCTTGTGGCCTCCTTTGGACACTCTCTAGTGGCTTAGTGCCTTTTTTATGTGTGGTGCCCAAAACTGCCCCCAAAACTGAAGGCAAGGCTTCCCAGTTTAGATCAGACATTTCTCAGGTGGCACAGGCAGTGATGGAAAGCAGAGCCTGTGTTCCACCGGCTGCTGCTGACTCTGTTTTCCCCGGACAGACCATCCTGGATCACATGCACCTCAAGTGCAAGTGCCACGGGCTCTCGGGGAGCTGCGAGGTCAAGACCTGCTGGTGGGCCCAGCCGGATTTCCGGGCCATCGGGGACTACCTGAAGGATAAATATGACAGCGCCTCGGAGATGGTGGTGGAAAAGCACCGCGAGTCCCGGGGCTGGGTAGAAACTCTCAGGGCCAAGTACGCGCTTTTCAAGCCGCCGACGGAGCGGGACCTGGTCTACTACGAGAACTCCCCCAATTTCTGTGAGCCCAACCCGGAGACGGGCTCCTTTGGGACGAGGGACAGAACATGCAACGTCACCTCCCACGGCATCGACGGCTGCGACCTCCTGTGCTGCGGGAGGGGCCACAACACCCGGACTGAGAAACGCAAGGAGAAATGTCACTGCATCTTCCACTGGTGCTGCTACGTGAGCTGCCAGGAGTGCACGCGGGTCTACGACGTCCACACCTGCAAGTAAGCACAGCTGGGTCTCCACTGGTGGAGGCTGCTCCCGAGCAGGGCCCAGGGGTCCACCAGACCCATGGTCAGCCCCACACGTGGCCTCACACCACAGAGGACGGCACAAAACTCCTGATGGGCCCGGCCAGGGCACACACCCAGGGCACCCAGGGCGTGGAGAAGGCTCTGGGAACCTCACCCGCACGAGGTGTGACTGCTGAGCCCGCAGCAGGACGGGCTGCCTGGGGAGGGCAGGGACAGGACAGGAGCAGGGACAGGACAGGGGGAGCAGGGACAGGACAGGAGCAGGGACAGGACAGGACAGGGACAGGACAGGGAGGGCAGGGACAGGACAGGAGCAGGGACAGGACAGGGACAGGACAGGGACAGGACAGGGGGAGCAGGGACAGGACAGGAGCAGGGACAGGACAGGGACAGGACAGGGACAGGACAGGAGCAGGGAGAGGACAGGGAGGGCAGGGACAGGACAGGAGCAGGGACAGGACAGGAGCAGGGACAGGACAGGAGCAGGGACAGGAGCAGGGACAGGACAGGAGCAGGGACAGGAGCAGGGACAGGAGCAGGGACAGGAGCAGGGACAGGACAGGCTGCCTGGGGACAGCAGAGACAGGGACAGCTGAGTCCCAGTGAGACACAGCCACACGAGGCAGAGCTGCTGCCACAGCAGCCCCCAAGCTCCCAGCTCTGGTCCAGCCCCTGCAGAACCAACTCGGGGGTTCAGGTGGAAATAGATTTTTCCCAGTGAAAGCTCCCCCAGCTGCTGCTGTCCTGCTCTCAGCAGATGCAGTGGGGAGAGGAAAGGAGCCCCCACACCAGCCCAGCTCCCTCCTTCCTGCTCCGAGGTGATGCTGGAGAACCAAACCTGTCTGAGCACACAATCAGAGCCCACGGGTGGTCTCTCCTTCCCCCTCCCCTCTGCCCTCTCGGCTCCCCACATCTCCCATAATCTCCCAAGGAGGATGTCAGGAAGGCAGAGCCCAGAGCTGACCCTCTGGCACCTGGCCCAGGACAAGAGCAGGGCACTGCTGCCACCTCGTACAGGGGACAGCATCGTCCCAGCCACCTCCCCACCGTGCAGCTGCCCAGGAGAGGATCCTAAGGATCGGGGCAGCACCAATTGACTCAGCATTCCCTAACGTGACTCTGCAGCCCAGAAGGAGCTCAGGGATCCCCCTGGGGATGGGTTACCTGCCAGGTGAGCTGCTGCAGCAGCTCTGAACATGAGAGATTCCAGGGAGAGAGGAAATCTCTGTCCCAGCCTCCTTGTCAGCCTTCCCACCAGACAGCTGTGGTCCCAGAGCACAATGCCAGGCAGACCCTTCCCCTCCCATGGGATTTACTGAGCTGTCAGCAATCATCCAGGAAATCCCCCCAGCTCTGTGCAGGGGTTTGGGCTCCCCCACATCCCATGGCCCATCCCAGTGTTTGTCCCCCCCCTGCTCTCCTGGCCGTGCCCCCATCCCTGAGCACATCCCCTCTCCCTGGGTTTGCCTCCTCCAGGAGTACTGACCCATGAAATTAAAAAATAAATACTCCCTCTGTCCTGGTGGGCTCCAGGACCAACAGCCACATTCAAACACACCCCAGCCAGTGAATTCCAGGGAATGGTGGCCACTTGGGCTGTGGCTGCTGCTCCACTCTCTCTTTTCCTGGGAATGAGCAGCCCCTGGAGCTGCACAGAGCAATAAAGGGGTGAGAAATCCCTGGCAGGGAGCTCGGGAGGGGCCTCAGGCAGAGCAGAACCCCAGGTCCCTCCCATGCAGAGCACCAGGACGAGCTCCAGACCCTCCTTCACAGGAGCCTTTGCTCCCAAAAATTAAAATCCCAGAGAGCTCCAGAAGCCTCCCCAGCCGGAGCCACGCCGTCCTCTGATATGCATCTATTTAAAGTATATATTAAATCCCACGTCTGGAAAGACTCCCAGTATCCAACTTTAAACAAAATCCCTTATTTGTTTGTTTGTTTTTTAATCAAGAAAAGGTATTTAATATTAAATAGAACATTTATTGCCTTGTAATTATTTTACTGTAGCCAGGTATTCTAGCACTGAATGGAAGATCTTTTTCCATCAATCTGCTGTATCCAAAGTTTTGTATAAAGTTGTAGAGGTCGATTTTTTTTTATTTTATATTCAGAAAATGTCTCTTTTTATAAGCATTATTTATTATACAATGTATATACTTGAGTTAACTAAGATTATATATTATATAAATATATATATTTGGAGAAAAATATATTTCAACTTCCATTTTTTGTGGTACATCATTAAAGAAAAGGTAAAAATTCAAAAATATGCACTTGCCAGCTTGTGTGGTTTGGCTCTGAGGGTCCTGCTGAACAGCTACAGAGCAGTGGGTCATGACCCAGCTGCTCATGGACAGGGACAGCCACAGGATTCAGGGAATCCCAGAATGGTTTGGGTTGGAAAGGACCTTAAGGGTCACATAGTTCCAACTCCCTGGCATGGGCAGGGGTATCTGTTACAGGAATCAAGACAATGATGGCAAAAGGAAGAGATTTTACAGCTGAATGCTGAGATTTTGATTCAGGGAGTGCCAGGGCACAGTGTGCACAACTGAGATTCAGCACAGAATCATGGAACCCTTAAGGTTGGAAAAACCTTTCAGATCATTGAGTCCAACCATTCCCAGCACTGCTGAGGCCACCACTGACCCCTGTCCCCAAGTGCCACACCCCTACAGCTTTTAAACCCCTCCAGGGATGGGGACTCCACCCCTGCCCTGGGCAGCTGTGCCAGGGCTGCACAGCTGTTCACAAATAAACTTTCCCTGATATTCCATCTAAACCTCTCCTGGCCCAGCCTGAGGCTGTTCCCTCTCCTCCTGTCCCTGTTCCCTGGGAGCAGAGCCCGACCCCCCCGGCTGTCCCCTCCTGCCAGGGACTTGTGCAGAGCCAGAAGATGAAATGAAGAAAAGGATCAAAACAGGTTTCAGACTTTGTAGACTCCCCACATGTACTCACAGGCTGCCTCTGAATCACCTCCCAATGCTTTGGACAGACCAAGGTCCAAATTTTCCCATATAAAGATCTTCTCCTGTCCATGAATAATTCTGTGGGTGTTTCTGCAGCATCCCCCTCGCATTAGCAATGCTTTTAAGTGCACACGATTTTCCACTGCACTGCTCTCAAATGTACCTGTCTGAAGGGCAAAATAAATATAGAATCACTCAGTATTCTTGCCCTGATCCCCAAATTACACACAAAGCCATCCCATGGATCCACATGCATGGACAGGGTGTCTGACATGTCCTACCTAACCAGAGAACCTGGCCCATGGAGGGTTCTGGACTCCCCAGCTCTGGGGGTGAAGCTCTCCCTGTCTGCCCAGGTGCCCCAAACCTTCCCCCACCCCACACAGTGCCCCCAAAACCCATCCCCAGCACTTTCAAATCTGCCCCAGCTCCATTTCAGGAACATATTTCTGCAAAGTTCAAGATGAAACAGGGTAAGGAAGGGGGTGAAGCATTTGGCCCTTACATCAAAAGCAATATTGTCTGTTTATTATAGATTTAAAGCCAATCTGCCAGAAGGAGCCATAGAGAACACACAGGTGCTGGGAAGGTGCTGCCCTTGTGCCACCTGCAGGAAACATCTCAGATGGAGATCCTGGAACAGAGGTTGGAGTGGGCCGGGTGTCACACCCAGCACTCACCCTGGTTCTCCAGCCCTCCCCAGGTGTGGGATAACCCCACACACACAGACACACGTGGGGCCTGCTGAGCACTGCAGGGCCCACACAGCTCCAGAATGGGCTGGAGCAGAGTCCTCTCACAAACTTCTGTAAGAGGAGCCAGCTCATCAGGCTGGGGTAAATTCAACCCATCCACACTCAGGCACACACTGAGCACCCCAGGAGCAGCTCTGCTCCTCACACACACCAGCACCAGACACAGATGGCACCCAGGTCATCACAAGGAGTTGTGCTTTTTATTGAATCCATTGAATGTGCAATTAAACCAGATATTTATTCATCAATATAGTTCTGGACACAGACACGATAAGGTTTACATCATTTACTCTGAAATATAAGTTACTGTGTGCTGCTGTCACTCAGACTGGCAGAGGGAAGGGAGGAACAAATAAATTCACAAGATCATACACAAAATGAGAGGGAACCACCACTGGGACTCACAACAGCATCACAACACAACAGCACTGCCAGAGGAGCAGAGTGGAGTGGCTGAAACACTCCAACTGCTGTGAGCACACTGAGGACAACAGGACCTCCACCTCGGCCTGGAAGGACGTGGGGCACCCTCCTTCCCTGGGAACTCCCCTCTGGATACCACTGCTAGCCCTTACAGTGGGTCTGGTCAAGTTTAGGAAGCTACACTGGCTAAGATCTGCTAAATGGCTTTGATTTCATGCCCCACCACACTGAGGTATGTTCCAGGAGCCTTATGGAAGGACTGGAGCCCAGGGGGAGCAGCCTCAGACCGCGAGCGACAGCATCTCCCTGAGGCCACAGGACCAGGGAAGGAGTGCAGAGCAAGGTTTGATACATTCCTTTATTTCAGTGCAAAAACATGGCAATACACATCTCGTGCACCTGCAGAGCTTGGCCTCCTCTCTGTCTCTAAGGAGCAGTCTCAACCTTTGGTAACATGGCAGGAGAAAGGGATAAAAATGAGGCTGGAGGATACCAAAGCTGCCAACTACAGGAACTCAGGAAGAGCTGGAGGTTGGAACTAGCATCCCTAAAATTGTTGTTGAATTAACAACAAGATTTGATGCCTTAAATACTGGATTTGGAAATTTCCTCTACTCTGATCAACACTTTCCTGCCCTCTTCCAGTCCCCAGTGGCACCAGCAGTGTCCCATCAGGCCCCAAAATACCTGGACATAAATAAAGTGGGTGCAGCATCCAGGCACTCCTGGAGCTGGACTCCCATGGGCACTGTCTGTGGGGTGTGGGTCTGGCTCAGAGTTCAGTGAGGGGTGGGGTGACACCACAAGAAATCCTTCACCTGCCCAGGGTAAGACACAGCAGTGCTTTGACATCCCTCCAGCAGACTGGCAGGTTTATTGGAAGCCAGGATCTCTTTCCTACTGCAGGAATGCTGGACTCAAGTGAGGGTCAGCCCCAAACCTCACAGGACATTCCCCCCTGCTCACCCCAAAACGCAGCCTGGCTGCACAGAGACAGAAGCACGGTGTTCTAGGAGACACTTCCACATGACATCAGAATATCAAAGACAAAGAATAAAGATACTGTATTGCACTACACATGCAGGTTCCACATGGGGCTCTGGGGATCAGGGGAGCATTTCACTTTGTCCAGTGTGTTGAGCACAGAAGAGTAAAGATCCCAGTGTTTGTTCTCCAGGTTGGTCACTTTTCCAGCTGTTGATCTTGCACTTTGGTCCACCTTCAGTCTAGGGTAGGGACTCTTGCAAAAGAAGCCAAATCCATCAGGAAAGCATCATGCACATGTATAAAGCATCAAGCACACACTGGAACCCACTCACATGTAGCCAGGATAGATAGTGGTGTGAGTTTCCCCAGCACAGGTACTGCCCTACATGTATTAGAAAGTCATTCTCTAGGAGATGCCACTGTCCCACTGGGCTCAACTAATCCCTGTGGCACCTATGGGGAAAGAGTAGGACATCCTTCTCTCAGACAGGAGACACAAGAAACCAGAATTCCAGATTTTAGATAAACAGCTGGATTTTAACTCAAGCAGAATCTCTTTTGATTTATTTTAGTTAAAGAAAGGTAAATTTTGGCCCAGTATCTCATGGACACTTTAAAAGTCAAGGGTAAATTCAGAAAAGCAGAGAATTCAGGCATGCAGATTCCCAAACCTTCAGGACCTCCCCCCTCCCAAACTGCTCAAAGAACTGATCTGATACAGCTCTGACAATACAGAGGGGCCAACAATCAGAGCAGATACTGCAGGTTCCCCTCAGAGCAGCTCATTTCTGAGCAGAAAAGAGAATTTAAACACTGCTTTAAAATAGAAGTACTTACGTTCCTTCTTCTCTCAGAAGAGCCAAGAACTTTTTCACCCGATACTCAGGATCCATCTAAACACCAAACAAAACAGATCCCCATTAGTGCCAGGGAATCCTTCAAGCAGCCAAAAAGGAAAGCACAGAATACATGGAATGTCTTGGGTTGGACAGGACCCACAAGGATCATGGAGTCCAACCCCTGGCTCTGCACAGACACCTCAACAATCCCACCTTGTGCATCTCTGAGAGCTCCTGGAGCTCTGGCAGCCTCAGGGCTCTCTGGGGATCCTGGGCACTGCCAGCACCCTCTGTGGAAAGAACCTTTCCTGATCTCCAGCCATTCCCCAGGTCCTGTTCCTGATCACAGTGAGCAGAACTGGCCCCACAGAGGCTGCTGGAGCTGTTTGCTCTGCCTGAACACTGGCCTGAGCAGGGCCCAGCCTGGCTGTGCAGGAGTTCTGGAGCTGCCAGGGCAGGCACAGCTCTGCACCACCAGAAAAGGTGACTGGCACAAGCTGTGTGTGCCCACAGGGCAGGAGATGGGAGCACACACAGGCACTGTTTCCATGGCACCTCACACCCACACCCTGCTGCCAGTTCCAGCCAGGCCCACTCCAAGTCTGCTTGCATCCACCCCTTCCCAGAACTGGGGCAGCAAATTAAACAGGAGCAATGTTCCCAGTGCTCCTGTTTCCCCAGAGGTGCAGCAGCACCAGGGCAGGGCAGGGCCAGCACAAACCTGAGCCAGATCCATCAACCAGGAACAGCCCCCAGGGAGCAGCCCTGCCTCCCCCAGGACAGGGACAACAGGGATGGGGACAGGGACAGCAGGGAAGGACTGCTCAGGAGACACCCAAGCTGCTGCTGGAGGACACCAGCTGTAGCTGGATCAGATCCCTGTGCTGGTGCACAGGATTGCTGATCCTCATGAAATTACTCCAGGGAAATCTTCCTTAGATTTGCACCAAAATACAGTGAGTGAGGACTATTAACAGTTGGAAATCAGAGGATGTTGGTTCTCAGAATCTTGGTCTTGTATTCCAAAAGTTCTTGTATCCTATAAACTCCAACTTGTGTTCCCTCTGCAAATTCCATCACTGACCTGTATCTTCAGCACACTGTGACAATACAGGGGATTCACTCTGGGAACACCCAGTACATGGAACTGTGAAGTCTCCTGGTGTGAGATTCCCAGCTCCATCACCCCCTTGGCAATGCACAGGCAAGCCTCTACTTAAAACATAAAACTGGCCCTCATCCTTGGAGTGGGGAAGCAAAATGTCAGCCTGTGCCCTGGCCTCCCACCAGTGAGACCAAACGTGGGTGTGGAACTCCTCCATCACATCACATCACATCACATCACATCACATCACATCACATCACATCACATCACATCACATCACCACATCCAGTTTACATCCCTAAAGGAAAATTTCTTCCCATCCCAGATGTGAAGAAGCCATCTATTTAAAATTCTGACTGCTGCAACAGAGGGCAACACAAATGCCCTCAAAAACAGCTCAGAAGAAAATAAATCCTAAACCAACAACAGCATCCCCAGCAATGTGGGGGAGAAAGAGTCAGCAAGAATTTCTCCTTTGTGCTAAGAAAAGCCTAAAAATGTAAAACTTCCCATGGCTGTGAGATAGGAGAGCAAGGCCAGTTCCTCAGTACCAGCTGCTGAGCTACTTTTAGATCAGAAAAATAAATTCACTGAAACAACAAGATTTAAAGGAACTTACTGAGGCTCACTGAGCATTTAATTTAGGGTTTAAGCAGCAAATATTGCCTGACTGGCAATAGTCAGGTCCAGGAGGAGAAGAAAGGTGAACCCCCCAGCAGAGTGTTTGGCATGGGAAATACCCAGGGCCTGAGGGGCACTGTGACAGCACCAAACAGGAGACCAGAGAGAGGCTGTCTGCAGGGTCCCTCCAGCCTAAACCTTCTCCACAACCTCTCCCAGTTGTCACCTGGCTACAAGGAAAAGCTCACCTGTCCCTGTGCCAGTCTCCCATTTCTGTGGGGGATGTGGCACTTGGGGACATGGTCAGTGGTGCCCCTGGCAGTGCTGAGGGAGCACTTAGGGGGCTCTCCCCACCTCAGAGACTCTGTGCTTCTGTCAGAAAGGCTGAAGGCACCTGGCACAGGAGTATGTGAACCCAGAACTCCGATTTCATGGACATCCCCTTCCTCTGGGGGCATCCACAGGTTCAATCCACACCACCAGACCCAGCATGGGACCCTCACCTGGCAAAGGGTCCCCAGTCCTGCCCATCCAAAGGGTGTCCATGGACACTGTGTCCATAACCTGCACTGGCTCCTGGGGAGACACAGGACCTGCACACACAGCACCTTGTCCTAAAGACTACAGCTGGCAGCTGAAAGGTCACAAAGACCCAGACTTGATCAAATTGCTTATTAAAAATGCAGGCACAAACCCCAGAGGCTGCTCTGCCTGGGAAGGAGCAGAAGCTGTGGTCAGTGGAGCACAGAGGAAGCAGGTTCAGGACTCCTGGACACACCCTCTGGTGCTCTGTGAAACAGAAAATGCTGCCAAACTAGGGGAAAGATTTTCTGGAACAGCAGCGTGGGACTGACCCTGTGACAGAGCTCACAGAGGTGACAAGAACTTGGATGTTCATTCCTGGGTAGTGCAGCATCCCCAGGACATCCAGGACCCCTCAAGAAACAAAGGAACTGAAGGGAGGCTGTTAATCTCCAGTCCAGAGAAGGAGATCCTCCACCAAGGTGTGACAAGCCCCCAGACCTCCTGAAAACCTGCCATGAACCCCAAACCCTCAGCATGTCCAGGTACAGTGTTTGGTTTAAAATAAAGCAGGTAATATTATATGGTGATCTTTCAAAGTGAGTTCCCGTGAAAGTTAAGATATATTAAAGACAAGCAGCTCAGATTAAGTTTTGTTTATGCTGATTAAGCTTTATTTACACCAAACAGACATTACCAAACCAGGAAACCCTGGAGGTGCCAGAAGGGGCTTTCTGGAACATTGCCTGACTCATCCAGGCTCAGGAGAGAGACCTTGGCTTTGGGAGTGCTGCCAGCAAGGTCTGAGAGCAACACAGGCAGGGAGAGGAAGCAGGAGGAAGCAGCCCCCAGCCATGGAGAGAGTATCCAGCAGTACCCAGGGCAGGGTGCAGCCAGTGTGGGACCCAAGAGCACTGGAGGTGGCCCTGTACTGCAGCCAAGGCACTGCAAACACTTGTGGATTCACATGGCAAATTCTGAGTGTATCCAGGGATCAAAGGCTTCATTTGAACAAGAAGAGAATCATTCCAGAATACTCAGTGTGCGCAAATAATTAAAGTATGTGACACAAAACACAAGCAACTGGACATTAAAGAAAGCCAAGAAAAGCAATAACAGAGTTTGGGGGAAATTAGGCTGCCAGAAAGTGTGGGGTTACACAGCTCATAAACAAGGTGACAATTCACCCAGGACACCTGAGCAGTTCAGTTATCCCAAGAAAGGATTTTGATATTGAGGGTCTGGTTCAGTGTGATTTTGGTTTGAAACACACTGGAAGTCATTTGACCAGTTCAGGAATCCCTGCTGAGAGCTGAGAGTGGGGTCACTGCTTTAACAAAACAAAATCCACCATTATATTCAGAGGAAGACACTATGTGCACATTTTTTACAAAGAATTCAGTCACTTGGCATCAATCAGTTGAGTTCTGAGAAATTTTATCCATCACTTGGAATTCTTAAGTGATTTCAGACTGAACTCTTCTAAAAAGCTGTGGTACAACTCAGTGAAAACAATATCCAGTGCTGGACTTCTTATCTGGTGCAATTGTGCTTTCCTGTAAGAGCCTGGCAGATCCCAGCTCACTGTGGGTTCCAGTGCCCTCAGATCCCAGCTCTGTTCCCTGAGAGCCTGCACTGCTCTCCTGTATTTATAGCAGTTCAACAGATGGAGTCATGGAAACACCTCAGACCTTTTGGAACAGAGCTGGTTCATATTTAGCTGCCATATGCTGTTACCTCTGCTATTACACAACCACCTGAATGCAGAACCACCCTGCTGCCAAACCTGCACAGGCAGCAAAGGGACACCCTCAGTGGCTCCAGGGACAGTGGCAGCAGTCCATGTTTGATGTTCAGTGTGTGAGAAAGGGCACAGCCCCAGCTCTGTCTCCTCCCAGCCTGGCTGGTCCTGGACTCACCTACACAACAATGACCTGCTGAAAGTAATTAACACCCAATGGCACTTTGCCTGCACAGCCTCGGGCAGAGTGAGGACTCTGTGTCAACAGTGTCACTGCTCACAGAATCATGGAACATCCTCAGTGGGAAAGGACCCACAGGGATCATCCAGCCCAGCCCCTGCCCTGCACAGAGACCCCAACAATCCCAGCCTGGGCATCCCTGGAGCACTGTCCAAGCTCTCCTGGAGCTCTGGCAGCCTCGGGGCCAGGACCATTCCCTGGGAGCCTGGGCAGTGCCAGCACCCTCTTGGGGAAGAACCTTTCCCTGAGATCCAACCAAATCCCCCTGGCCCAGCTCCAGCCGTTCCCTGGGCCCTGTCCCTGTCACAGAGCAGAGATTGGAGCTGCCCCTGGGGAGGAGCTGCAGCCCCACTGAGCCCTGCCCTCAGTCTCCTCTGCTCCAGCTGAACAAGTGACCTCAGCTGCTCCTCCTGCGGCTTCACCTCTACACCCTTCACCATCTTCAGGTCCCTCCTTTGGGCATTCTCAAATCCCCTTCTATCTCTATGATATTGTGGTGCCCAGAACTGCACCCCAGGAGCAGAACAGGCACAAGGGCCATGCTGGGAACAGGGCTGGGGTCAGCATTCCCACCCATCTCCCAACTCAGAACTGCCTGTGATTTACAGAACCTCCACCTCCAGCTTTGAAAACAGCCAGCACTTCAGGAGAAAGCAGCACAAGAACATGCCCTGTGTCAGAAATAGGGACCCACTGTCAGGGC
Organism: Pseudopodoces humilis; assembly: GCF_049639895.1. NCBI lineage: Eukaryota > Metazoa > Chordata > Aves > Passeriformes > Paridae > Pseudopodoces > Pseudopodoces humilis. The sequence continues at coordinate 3,977,605 of NC_142228.1, forward strand.
TCAGGGAATGTGAGCCCGGCAGTCCCCGAAGGCCAGCAGCCCTTAAATACATTTAATACATGCAAGCAATGACTTACTGACTTGCCTGTAGGTATGGAATTAAAAGCCAAGGAAGAAGAGGAAAAAGTAATCTAGATAAATGACTTTATTCCCTGAGGTGACATCCAGTCAGAGCATATCCTTAGTGCTGAGCAAGTTTTAACAGAATTGTGGAGAGTGAACAGAGGGGTACACGACTCGTCTGCTCTGAACTACAAGTCTCTTCACTTCTGCCCTGCCTCTGCAAGGAAGATCTGAGGACAGTTCACTCAGCTGCACTAAATCCATTTGATGTGAGCAGAGGGGGGGCTGGGGGAGCACTGGGATGTCAGGGGAGGATTAGGGCTGCACCCTCAGCCCGTGTCAGCATGAGCACGAGCTTGCTGGCTGGCTCCAGGCATGGGTGCTGCTGCGGGGGAGGGCTCAGAGCTGCATAGTTCTACCCTCTGCAATTATTTTCTTTAAAGTGCTGAAAGTGGAAAATAAAAAGAAGAGCAGCTGAACAGCCTGACAGATTTATCTTCTTCAGGGAAAGAGCACATACACCTGCACAGGCACCTTCTTCTTTAAAAAAAAACCTGAGGTGATTGCTATCTGCAATCTTAACATGCTGGGTGGAGAGAAGAAATTCCATGAAAGGTGAGTTAATCCAACCCCTCCTGTAGCCAGATGCTCTGAAGTGCAGCTCTGAACAGCCCATGGGCATGGGGGGATTTAAAGATCTCTGTGGACCAAGATGTGGTGATTTCTTTGTTTTGAAAACTTCCCCTCACTGCAGCTCTTTTCCCAATTAAACCAATGCAAAGGCTCCCACCAACAGCAGGGGTCTGCAGAGAAGGGAACCTCCAGGACTTCTCTAGGACCCCAGTCCTTCCTCCCCAGAACCATTCCTACCTGTAAGGACATTTCTATCAGCATCAGCAGCTTCTTGATCCCAATCCAGACAGGTTTCCCTTTGACGTTCTGTGCAATCGTGCTGCGCTCCTTGTCTTTGAAGTTACCCAGGAGCTGGGGGGGAAATCATTTTAAAAAATCAACAACAGGAGACTGAGAGTAGGAATAATGGTACCTACCTTGGGAGAAAGGGAATGGAAGCTAGAACCATTTACCAGTTGAGAAGGAAAATTTGTTGCAATGTATCTTAGACAAGGCAACACATGAACAAAAACATTCTTTAATTACCTAATGCTTTCTTCCCTAATATCCCTTATCCGACAGTTAGTGCTGTTATGTTAGTGCTTTAATGCTGCACTCCAGGTCCTCTCCAGATCAGGGTGTACAAGGAAACAATGGGTCAAACCACAGGAAGTTTCCACACCTGCTGCAGAAGTGTCTGTGTCTCTCAGGCTTTGGTGACACCACCACGGGGACAAGTTTGCCAATGGCACCCAAGATTTGCCTGTTCAGTTTATTTTAACAGCTTTCAGTACTCACTACAACTCCCACTAGGGCACAAAATAAGGAGACACTGAAGGCAGGAATTTATAAGGAACTTTTAATTCCTCAGCACTAAACACCATTAGTTGATGCTGTTCCAATTCAGCAGAGCTCAGCACCCTCCGGGCACACTCAGTTTAAGTGTCCCAATTATATTCATTACCCACTTCCATGCCCTTGGAATGTTTCAGTCCAGACCACAAACCTTTCCCCAGACCTACTGTTCTCTAATTTTGCCTTAATTTAATTCATGAAAAAGCAAACTGAAATGCCTCAGAACTGCTATGTTATGACATAATGTCAAGTGGGATGGTGCTGCCAGACACAGCTACTGCAAAATCCCTCATTTCTAGCAAATTTTGAGTCTTTTGTCATCCTTAAACTTTTCCTCACCTCTAAAGCCTCCATGAGCTGCTCCCCTGTGGCAATGTTGGGCACATGGATGGTGGTGCTGAAGGCATTCAGCATCTCCATCTCCTGCAGGACGTCCTTGCGGCTCGTGGTGCCGATGATCAGGAGCTTGCGGCCCTGTCCAGGCAAGGGAGCGAGAGTCAGGGAAGGAAAAACTGCAGAGAACCAGCCTAGGGAAGGTTCAGCTAACTACAAATGATAAATAGGAAATGGCCATTTAAAAACCCACTTCAAACAAAATTAATAGGATTAAATCTGTCAGTAATTGAAGTTGCCAACAGCAGCCACAGGAGACCGGGATCAGCTCTCGGAGCAATGCCACCAACAGGGTCCAAGAATTGTGGTGCACAAAGCCCCACCACACTCACAGCTCCTTCTGAACCCATCATTATAAATAGCTGGATCCTCATTAAATTTAAAAGCCTGAGCAAACTCCCACTCCCAAAAGCTGAATTACAAATGACTTCTCGAGGGAACAGCCTGTCTTTAGGAATCTGTGGGTACAGTGAATTCCCTGCTCCTGCACAGGCAGTTCCAGTGGATTTCCAGCTCAGGCTTTTGAGCAGAGGCTGCTGTGAGTCCCTGAGTTCCCCCTGCCACTGCACAGGACAGTTCCACTCCAGCAGCCTCCAATTCCCAATCCAGAGTGCACAGAGCAACCCCGAGTCAGCCCAGGCAATAACAGGGTTTATGAATAACAGAGCAAGTTGTGGAAAACATCAGCTGCAAATGCAGATCCACTGCTGTTTGTTGACCTTGCAGAGCCCTTTCCACTGCTATTTTAATTTCCCTGTGCAGGGTTTGGACACTGATCAGTATTGGCTGATGGAAGGAGCTGCTGGGACTGTCAGGAAGGACCATCAGTCCCTTTTCTGTCCCAGTACACAGGGAGCCCATGGGCTGGGAGGAGCCTGGCTGGCCCAAGAGGTCCTTCTACAAGTCTTGTACTTACTGTACAAGAAGTGTGGCTGAGGCTCCAAGAGTGAAGGGAATGTCCAGTGCCCACCCAGAGGTGCTGGCACTGCCCAGGCTCCCCAGGGAATGGTCCTGGCCCCGAGGCTGCCAGAGCTCCAGGAGAGCTTGGACCACACTGCCAGGGATGCACAGGCTGGATTTAGGGGTGTCTGTGCAGGGCCAGGAGCTGGATTTGAGGATCCTTGGGAGTCCCTTCCCACTCAGAATATTCTGTGCTTCTGTGCAAGTTCTATATTTCAACTTCATGACGCAGAACTTCATCATTATAAAAACAAAACAAAACCCTAAAAACTATTCCCAGAACGAATCCTGTAACTGCTTTGCATTCCCTTGACAGAGGATGAAAACCTATTTAAAGACATCTCTGATGCACAGTGCATCTTCACAGGGTGTGTTCTTCCCCTGCACTCACTGAACACATTCTGCTCCTGCCCCAGGTGTTGGACACTGAGAAAGATCCTGAACTGGGAATAAGCTCAGGTGCTCACTCCAAGTTTGGTTTTAGTCCAAGAGAGCAAAAGGCAGGAACATCTGGCAGGTCCCAGGTCACCAGTGTCACACAGGGCTCTGCTGGGGACACTGTGCTGCCCCTCCTGTGTGAATCCCCATTCTCAGGGGGCACCACAGCATCACTCAGCCACCTCTTTGGAAAAGGGAAAATGGGGAAAAACAGCCAATTCCTGAACTGCAAATGCTGGTGTAGAACTGTAGTGGAAGCAGTTAAAGTGATGTTTTAGGGCTGAGGGTCCAACACTGCCTGCAGGTCACCTGGGGAAGGGCACAGTGTCCTCAGGAAGCAGCAGCACAGCCATTCCATGGTATTTCTGCCCCATTCCACAGGTGCTGCTCCCACCACATCCTCCACAGCTTTACAACTGCACAGGATTCATTTCCTTTTTGATGGTCCAGCAAGGCCAGGAGAATATTACAGCACTTTACAAGTTCGAGCCAAATCAGGAAGATCTGGCTGGCAAAGATGAAAACCCAACACACACAGTGGAGAGAAGGTGGAGTTTGATCCTCACTCCCACAGGAACTCAGGAAGCCCCATCTGGTGCCCATTTCCATGGAACCATGGAATGGTTTGGGTTGGAAGGGACCCTAAAACCATCTTGTTCCCTGCCCTACCATGGACAGGGACACCTCCCACCAGAGATTTCCAGCTAAAGCACTGCACAGACCAAGAGGATTAGGTGATGCTCAGCAGCAGAAAAGCTTTCTGCCTGCACGAAGACACAATTCCAGCAGCTTTCCACTAAGGAAAGGGTTGGTAAAACAGGGTGTAAACACTGCCCTGGAAGCTGTGTGAGATGAGTCCCCAGAACACCTGAACCATGCCCTGCTCCTGAGCCCATGTGGCACAAACTGAGACATCTGCTCCTGAGGACAGGGCTCAGAGGTGCCTTCAGCCTGCTGAGATGCCCCTGGCAGGGCAGCAGAATGCTCCAGGAGCACTCAGGGATTATCAGGAGAACTGACTGGGAACATTTCATCTCAGCTCTGCCTTTGCTTTCATTTGCTCTGCATTTCCTCACCACCCTGTCCTCAGGGAGCTCTCGTTCCTCCCATGGTGCTGATGTTGCAGACCCCGTAACTCAGCAAAGGGCACAACCCTGCAAGGAGAATTCCTGCTCCCTCAGCCAAGGAACAACCAGCCATACCCACACCAGACACCCCAAACAGTTTCACTGCTACACACCTGAGGTACCAGGGCACATAGGAAGCCAAGGACAGACTCCTGACCAGAACTGAAACCTCCAAAACACAGAACAACCCCTCCTGAAAGTGCTCTACCACCCAGACCCACCTGCTTCACAAGTGTTCTCCTAAAAACTTGCTTATTACTGTATGGAACTCTCAAAATCCTGAACAGCTTGGGCAAGGGGCTGTGTTAATAACAGTTTCCCATGAACTATGAGCATTTTAGAAGGAAAAAACTGCTCAGCTGCACCCAGGCAGTGTCTGTTCCCCAAATATAGCTCCCAGCATGTGTACAGTGCCTGGCACACTGATCAGGCATCAATCAAGGGGATAACTACCTCAGAGTGACTGCCTGAGGCATGCTGCCCTCATATATTAATGAAGTCTGTGCCTGATTACAATAAAAATGGAATTTAGCTTGGAGTTTCATCAGGAAAGGACACAGGCAGCACAGGAATGTCACCAGTGAGGGAAGTTTCACCTCCTGGTACTTCAGGTGTCCATGACTGATCTCATTCTTGGCCTTTCCTTCTCAGCTGCTGGAGCCCAGATGACACATTCCTCCTCCCAGGAAAGCTGCCCACGCTCTGGACTCATCCAGCAAACATTCCCTAAAGGACCAGCCCTGCCAGTGCCACACTGAGTCAGCTGGACCAAGCCCATCAGGGCAGTGGGCGATTGCTGCACACACAGAGAGGTCTCTAAAGCCCTGTGACCACTGAGGAAAACCACTGGCATCACTCCCTGTGGGAATTCTGTGGGAACACCAGCTCAAGCTCACTCTGAGTGTGACCAGGGGGACAGATTTAGGATGGGAAAAGAGCAAAACAGGATAATCATTCTGCCATGTGAATCCAGGAGTTCCTTCCTGTTTCAAATAGAACTTCAAATCCATCATTTCCGAGCTGGGGGTGTTCACCTGGAGAAGGGAAGGGAATGGGGACACCTTAGAGCCCCTTCCAGTGCCTAAAGGGGATCCAGGAGAGCTGGGGAGGGACTTGGGACAAGGGGGAATGGATTCACACTGGCAGAGGGAAGGGTTAGATGGGACACTGGGATGGAATTCCTCCCTGTGAGGACGGAATCATCAGGCAGAGGATGCCCAGAGCAGCTGGGGCTGCCCCTGGATCCCTGGCAGTGCCCAAGGCCAGTTTGGATGGGGCTTGGAGCAGCCTGGGACAGTGGGAGGTGTCCCTGCCATGGCAGGGGTGGCACTGGATGAGCTTGAAGGTCCCTCCCAACCCAAGCCATTCCATGTTTCAATGATTGTGTTTAGTTGGAGAAGTCACAGAAAGCACTGGGGATTGTCAGAAATAGGGAAGAACTTCCCTAAATAGACCCTTGGTAAAAACAGAGAGGTTTATAAAATCATAGGTGGTGTAGAGGAGATGAGGGAGAGACTGCTGCTCGTCACTACAGAAACCAGGGAGCACAAGAAGGAATTATCAAACATCAGATAAACTGAACTAAAGGGTGTTTGCTCTCACCAACAGCTCAGCTGGACTCAGGCAAGCACAGTGCTAAGAATGGAAAGGCTTAACAAGGTTGAAAAGCACCAGGATGAGTTCCCAAAGGGCAGATCCATGAGCAATTTTTAGATATCTCTGTTAAATATTCCCAGGTCCCTGAACCACTGACGTGCTTGGGAGCTCCACAGAACAGATGGCTACTCCACAAAAGTACTTCAAAATTTTAACAGCTCCACCCAAAAGATCCTGATTTTTCCCTGCTTTCCTCAGAAGCAGCCATGCCTTCAACTCCCTGCCTTTAAACCTGACCCCTGGAAAGCAGCCACAGTGACCCTCCAGCACTGACAGGGCAGGAGCCCCTCGAGCTCCTCAAACTTTCAGGCAACTCAACAAACAAGTGAGAACCCCCAGGACAGCACTGTTTGCTCCAGGAATTATGGAGGCAGCGGGAAAAGCCATCAAACTGGAAAAGCTGCCCTCAGCCAGCTCCTCTGCTTTCCATGGGAGAAACTGGGATTTACTCTTTTTACAGGATCCCAGAATGGCTCAGGCTGGAAGGGGCCACGGTGCCACTCCCTGCTCCAGCAGGGCCATCCCAGAGAACACTGAAGTGCTCTGAAATGGTACTGCTGAAGTGGTCCCATTTTCAAAAAAAACCACTTTTTTCACCCTTAATTTCTACAGCAGCCATGGTGAAGGCAATGTGCCACATGTTCAGCCCACAGAAAATCAGGATTCAAGCCAAACTTCCAAAAATCAGGCATAATATGTAAGTAAATTACCAAGGAAGGAGGAGGAGCTTAAGATGATTTAGTGTCAGATTCACAACCAGGACAGTTCCAGCCCAGTTCTTTCATCACCAGATATCAGACATAGGCACAGCCTTAGACCTGGATTCATCCTGTCCTTTTTTAGTCAAAGTGCCCCAGTTTGGAGCCCAAGAGCCCTCTGTGCTGACAGGGGGACAGGACAGGGGTGTGTGTCCTGCCCTCCTGCCTTCCAAAAGAGTTGACCCCTCTGGTGCAGGGATTTTACCTGACTGAAGGATGTCCTCATGCACAGAACTGTGGGACTTGAAGCCACTTGAACCAAGTGAATTTTCCAGAATGGATTCTTCTACCACAGCAGCCACTTCCCAACAGACACCACATCTCTGCCCCAGGGAGTTAGAACATGACACAATTACAGACTCTGCTGTGAGCAACTGGAGCCTCAACACGTCCGTGGAGTCTCCAACCACAGAATTTCAGCAAATCCAGCCAGCCCCAGGCAAGGGGAGCCTGAGCTGTGCTGGAACCAGGCACTGGTGACACTGAGGTGCCTCTGTCACCCACCAGATGCTCAGGACACCTTTATCCTTGTGTTTGGGGTCTTGGGAATTCCTCACATGCAAAGGAAGAAACATAATTCCCCAGGTTTGTGCACATAAAGGCACTGGTGACTGGAATTGCTTCCAATTCACACCAAGTGATGTGGAATCAGGAATGCATCTGGGATTACATCAAACATGATAATTCCCTGTAACTTTCATCAATTGGCAAAAGCCTCCAGTGTCCCAGTGAGAAAAGGGGCTGGGGGCTCTGGGAACAGTGAAAGGACATCCCCAGGAGTGGGTCTCCCTTCATGAAGAAGGGCTGGGGGCTCTGGGAGCAATGGAAGGATGTCCCCAGGCACAAATCTCACTTTGAAAGTGGGGCTGGGGGCTCTGGGAGCAGTGCCAGGGCAGCCCCAGGATGTCCCTTGGATGTCACCTTGCTCAGGCAGACATTCCCTGACCCTGCCCAGCCCGGCTCCGCTGGGGATGCCCAGGGTCCATCCTGCCCAGGCCGATTGTTGGGAAGCAGCAGGGAGGCACATGTGAACCTCGTGGGGCTGGGGAGCGCCTCCAGGCCTGTGTGACTCTCATGTAGATGAAGCAGCCCCGGCTTTGGGAGCTGCTGCTGCTCAGTTCTCAGGAAAGTCCTTTTCTCCTGCTCGGCTCCCTGCTGAGACAGCCCTTTTCAGCCTTTCCATCCCCCAGTCCCTGCTCCTGCACAACACAGGCAAACTTGATTGAATTAAAGACCCAAGAGAACATGGTTTATTTTCTTCTCTTCAAGGCATTTCAGAAAAGATTTTTAATTGGTTTAAAAAAAGATGCTGAACAAAATGCAATGGTTTTCAGGCCTCTTGAAGCAGCAGTAACAGATAGCACTATTTAACACTGCTGAGTGGAACCACAAGCAGGAGCTGTGACTGGCAATTTAAAGCAAGCTCAGAGAGGTTTCTAGTTTATTTAAAGTCTAAAGTGTTTACTCTCAAAAGAAAACCAGAACCTTCAAGTGTTTGCCCTTCCCACAGCACGTTCCAATAATCCAGCCTCCCTCAGAAGAGCGGAGCCTGGGAGGCAGCTTTCCTACACCAATTCAGCAGAGACACGCACCTCGATGCATAATTAATAACATTTCATCCCAGAAACGCTTCTCTTCCTCACGGAGCCTCCAGTGATTGCAGGGAGCTGCTTGCACATCAAGAATATCCCTGCAAGTGATGTGACACCCCAGTGAATTCATAATCTGGGCCACAGCAGTGGGAGCGGCCGCGCTGCATCCGCTGTGACAGGACACAGGGAACGGCTTCCCACTGCCAGAGGGCAGGAATAGATGGATATTGGAAGGAAATTCTTCCTTGTGAGGATAGGGAGGCCCTGGAATGGAGTTCTCAGCAGCTGTGGCTGTCCCTTGATCCCTGAAGTGTCCAAGGCCAGTCTGGACAGGGCTTGGAGCAGCCTGGGGCAGTGGAAGGTGTCCCTGCCCAAGGCAGGGGTGGAATGAGATGGGCTGTAAAGTCCTTCCCAAGCCAAGCCATTCCATTATTCCTCAAAATCAGCTCATTATTTCAGGCCCCCTCCATGAGAGAAACACTGAAGCAAAGGGGAACAGGTATTGTCTCCCCAGCACCCTGCTGAGAATTTCCCTCAGCACAGGGACGTCCCAGGACATCCTATTTTTACAAGGAATGATGCTAAACCCCAGTCCCACAGAAATCCACGGTGCTTTGACCCCATGCAGGTCAGCACCACTGATGCTGCTCATGCACTTAGAGCCTGTATCTGCATCTCAAATTACAGCAGCCCCTGAGATCAGCCATTCCCTCCAAAGAAACTGCTCCTCAAGGGAACTTGTAATCTCAGAGGGGACTTGGAAGGTGTTGATCAACCCTCAGGTTTATCCCCATCATGGGTTCTTCACTTGAGTTCAAAACCCCCAAAGAGTCTCCGTGCCCAAATCCAACCTTTTTCACAATAAACTGTCACAGTAGAAAAGGTCTTTTCCTGCACAACTCTGTTTCTTACACACAGCTTTGTGTTTTTGAACACCCAAGATCCCCACATGCCATGGCTATCCCAGGGAACTCACTACAAACACACCAGGAAGAACCCTGTCCCCAGAACTGCCAGAGCAGGGCAGCCCAAAGGGCCCAGCTCACCCCATGTCCTGATTCCCACAAAACCAACACTGGACACTTAGAAAAAAAAAAAGGTAAAAAATCCCACATGATCAATCAACCAGTGACATTTCCTCAGCAAACTCACTCTCTACCCTCCAACAATTTATGGCTTAAGTCACCATAATATTGGCTGTCAAGCCAGATTCTCCCAGCCCCCAGGGCACTTCAAACCCTGCTGAGCACAAATCTCTGCAACAAGCGCAAACTTGGCAAATATCTGTGAGCTCCAGCCTGTCCTGCTCCTGGGAGCCCCAGGTGCCACCCAAAGGGCAGCAGCACACATTCAAAATGCAATAGGCAAATGGACAATTTAATACTTTAAGTTCTTTTGAAAAATTTACCAAATCAAGTTCGATTTTCCCTATTGATTTATGGGAATAGCCATGTCCTGGCACTGTGGAACAGCCTGCAATAGGTCAGTGATTGCAGGAGATGATGCGACCAGGAATGGCTGTGCTGCTCCACACAGGCAGCTGCTCTGTTCCAAGCATGTGATAAAACTTGGATGCTGTTGTGTTACAGATTTCACGTGGCCTAGAAAGCTCACTGGGAAAATCTTTGTTCTCCCAGGCTGACAGTCACACGGGGAACTCGGGGCCTGTGGCATTACAATTTAGTTCAAAGTCCTGGATTTGAAAGGTCTTTTCACCAAACTCTCTAATGAAACCAACACTCACGCACACGCTCCTGTGCCAGGATATTAAACATGACAAAAAACTGACTTCACCCAGACTGTGCTTCTCTGCTTTTTCCTGTCACCAACTTTCAAGGTGTTCCTGTTACGATGTTATTTATTCATGCAGATACTCTCACACACAGAGCAGAAAGGCAGTGAAGGACAGGAAAATGGCAAACAAGAAAGGAGTCCCTGCCTGTCTGTCTCACCCAGCACGAGCTGCAGAACCCTCAGCACTTGTGATGTTCTTAAATCTCATCGAGCCACGAAGTGCAAACAGACAGGATCAGCACGAGAGACAAGATCTTAAGGTTCCCTCAGTCATTGTAATTAACACCTCATCATTTCAAGTTAAGAACAAATTAAACCCCTGACAACCACAATCACAGATTACACAGAAATTGATTTATAAATAGGAAGGGAGCACGTGGCTGAGCCAGGGGTGGATCTGGCTTGAACAGCTTCTCAGAGGGCAGGCAGCTGGCATAATTCAGCTTTACATGGTGAAGGTTAAACTGGTTTCCTTAGTCAGTATTTTTAGGACTAACTGCAGAAGATTCAGCCCCCAGTAATTAGATATTTCAAGTTGAATCCCTTGTGGTTATACTAGAAATGTCCAAGTGAATGAAGAGCAGCAGGCTGGGATTAACGTGGCTGACTCAGACAAAAGCATTAACACCACTGGCAGCTCTCAGGCAGACACAAAGCTCCCACTGTCCCAGTTCCTGCAGGAACAGGGCATCCCCGCCTTACCTGGGGAGGGGCTTTCTTCAGCAGCACCAGAAGGGCCTGCAACACCAGATTGGAGAATCGAGGTCCAATTGGGACATAATCTGAAAGGAAAAATGCACTTTGATGCACACAGAGCAGATGAACATTTAAGCCACTTCACTGTATCAAAACCAGTTCAATGCTCCCGAAGTAAATGGTTCCAGGTAATTTCCAGAAATACATCAATATTTCTGCAGCAGCCAGCACAGCTCACCCTCCTCCTGACTCACCTAAAAGTCGCTCAATGTCGTCCACAACAACACAGCTGAGCTGGGATTTGTAGGCATCATCAAAGATCTGAAAAACAGTAAAATATCTCAGTGTTAAACCTCAGCCACAGGACTACAACAGCCACAGCTGGGCCTGCTGATGTGGGTTTAGCTGAACACAGCAACACTGAGAGGAATAATCTGAGAATGAAACAGGTAGGTAATGAGAGATCAGGCTCCCTGCAGGCAATAAAACACTGCCATCTCCACAAATTCAGTTTATTTATTCATTTACCCCCGCACCTTTGGCAACAAGCAGCTGCCCTGAGGTTCACTGTGAGCCAGGGAGAAACCAGCACCATTCCTCTGTTTTTGGAGCTGGGTCAATACTGATAATGTAACACACATACAGAACCTCCCCAACTGTAACACTGCTGTGAAGATCTTCTCCTCAGGCTGGATACTGGGTACTGTCCAGAGCAGCACCCTGCAGGAGAAGGGACTGGCTCAGGTGTGGATCTCAGCCCCAGTCACCCCTCCTGGAGCAGCACAGAGTGTGCTGCACAGCTCTGGCTGTGAGCAGGAGGCAGCACTAAGGACAGCAGTGGTGCTGCAGCCCTGCCTCCAGCAAATCCTGATTCCAGTGAATCCAAAGGCTCCTTTTGGAATCCAAGTCACAAACTGCACCTCCACTGCTTCTCCTAAGGACCTTCCTTCCCTCAGGAACTCTACAGCCCTGCACCAATCTGATCAGAGGAACATTCAGCTCACATGCTCCATTCCTCTGAAGAGTAAGTGCTGGGCTGCTTCAGCAAATGAAAATGTTCAATTGGTTCACATTCCCCAGCTCCCCAGGTTGTTAAAGCTCTTGTTTAATTAAAGACCCCACCTCAGAACAGGTCCAAGTCCCACTCAGGCAGGATCTGTTCTCCCCAGGTGCAGCCCTAAGCCCTTCCTGCCTCCCCCTTCCCAGGCAGAGCTCCAGACCTGCTCATCCCTGCACTGTTTGCCAGGACCACACACCAGAACAGAGCCTTGAAACCTCCCCCAGTCACCCCGTGCCAGTGCCACAAAAACAGAGACAAAAGTCTGGAGCAACAGGACAGGAGGGAATGGCTTCAAACTGCCAGAGGGCAGGGTTAGATGGGATATGAGAAAGGAATTCTTCCCTGTGAGAGTGGGGAGGCCCTGGCACAGGGTGCCCAGAACAGCTGTGGCTGCCCCTGGATCCCTGGAAGAGTCCAAGGCCAGGCTGGACGGGGCTTGGAGCAACCTGGGACAGTGGAAGGTGTCCCTGCCCATGGCAGGGGGTGGAATGAAATGGGCTATGAGCCACCCCAACCCAATCTATTCTACAATTCTGAGATACATGCAACTTTACAAATAAATACATGCAGGATTTCCAGGCCTAGAGAGAGCAGAATACACCATCCCAAAGGTAATTCACCTTTCCCTTCACAAGAGAACTCAGAACTGGGTGGTCACCAAGCCATGGGAGGACACACACGTACCTTCTTCATGGCCTGGCACTTGGCTGTTTCAGAAAACCCAATCATCTTATCAGGAGAACAGATCTTGATAAAGGGAAAGTTGGATTCTTCTGCTATTTTTGCTGCTAAAGCAGTCTTCCCACTGTGGGGGGGACCTGAAGCAAAGGACAAACAAGGAATAAACAAGGGAGAAAACAGCTCTGACAATCCTGTGTGGATGATACTTAGGGTATGTTTAGAATTCCATCCAGAGGAATCTGCAGTATGAAAGGAGTGTTTTTCTTGCTTGCAGAAGGAACACACTAACTCCTGGTTCAACCCAATCCTCCACATGCAGGCAATTAATGGAACTACTTGAGCATATGCAGAATGATTTGCCATGACACAAAAGAGGACATTATACTCTCTGTAGGAGCAGCTACAGCACCAAAATGTGTGAGTTTGTGTTCTGTCTCAGTATGATCTCTGCTGGCACCTTGGCAAACAAGTCAGCAGCAGGAACACCAGGGAAACACTGGCAAAGACAATTTGTTACCTGAATTCACACCAGAATAATTTAGAGACCAAAGAGACACCTGAATCCATGCACCCAACATGAATCAGTTTGGAGGGACAGAAGAAATTGCTGGGCACTAACACAAAGAATTACTCAAGGTTAATTCCAAAGCTACAGAACCACAAGCAACAGTGATAACCCATCTTTTTGGACTTTGGGACAGAAATAAGGGAAGAGATAAATAACAAATTCTACTCCAGTGTAACAAATTCTCCTCCAAAACCTGTAACAAAGACACTGAAACACAGTACTGTAACACAGACTCTGAAAACTCTCCTTCAGTCAGTAACAGTCTGGGTAGAGGGAAATCCACCTTTAACTGACAGAGACACCTAAATGTAGCTGCTTGAACTCAGCTAATTGCACTGATGAGCTCTCCAGTGATTCCAAAGAGAATTTAGACAACTGACTCAGCTAGAGACATCTCCACTGTACACCAGCCAAGGTCAGGTTATTCACTGGGTACATTTTGGTTATTAACTGGGTACATTCCCTTCTCCCTTGTTCCAAGCACAGGAGTCCCTCTGGCTGAGGAGACAGTTTCAACATCCAAATCAATTTCACCCAAGCAAGCTGAAAGAGCCCAATTCCATTTCTTTCCCCAGTGAGATTCCTGCAGGTGCAGGATGTCAGAGCTGAGCAGGTGGGCAGCTGCCAGCAGCAGTGTCCAGAAGGGCATTTCCCAGGTGTTTGCCCTCAGCTGTACCTTCCAGCAGGACGCTGACCAGGGGAGTGCGGTCACTGTTCTTGGTCTGCTGGACCAGCAGCTCCCCATCATCCAACACCCTCGTTACTGGGTCCCCCCACTTAATGATCCCATTCATGATGTAGCTGGCATAGTCTTCCTGGTTGGTTCCAAATGCCTGTAAAAAAGAGGGAACACTTCTTTTACCAAAAAAAAATTTTCATCCCATCAGAAAAACCATGAAAGAATTAAACAAAAATTCCAAGGCTCTGGAAGATGCTGAAGTGAGACAGTCCCAGCCCCTGGTGACTCACAGCATTCCAGCTCAGAGGGCTGAACACAGCTGGAGACCAGGCACGTTCAGAAACATCTTTTCATATGCACTCACAACCAGTTCTAGTCAGTGCAAGTTTCCAGTGGGTTCTGACTCCACACTGTGTGGAGACAATTCTCAGAAATGAGGCTTAGACCTCTCCCTACAGCCCAGGGTAAAGTTGTCACCCAGGAACTCAAGTGGCCTAAAAGGGAAAGCCATGGCAAGGAGAAGAAACCCCCAGCTGTTCTTTACCTGTTCTAGTTCTCTTTATGACTCTCTGGGCAGCAGCAGGCACACAGAGAGCTCAGAGCATCCCAATTCCACACCACAGGACATGCCAGCCCTCGAGGCACCACTGCCGTGTGATCCCAAAGGAAGCTGCTCCCTCCCCTCACTGCTCCTGCAGTCCCACAGTGCCCACTTACTGGTTTGATATCATTCTCCAAGGATGCAAAGAAGTCTCCTCTGGTCACACGCAGGCTCTCTGCCTTCTCCATGTCCACCTCCACTTTGTTGCTGGCCTAGAAAGGCAATAAAGGACTCTGAGGTCCAGCAGTACCACACAGCTCCTCTCCAGCTTCCCCCCACAGCCCCAGCTCTGTGGCTGGTCTGGGTCAGTAAGAAAAATGCTTCTGTTGGGGCATTTTCTGGGTACCCCTGGAGCCGTCCCCACTGCAAGAGCCACATCCCAGCCCCACAGAGCCATTCAGGGCAGCTGTCCCACCCCACTGGGTGATGCTGAAGATGTCTGTGACCCCCATTTCAGAGAAGCCACCCCAGCTAAGAACAGGACTGAAGCTCTGGCCCATCCTTGCTGCTGCTGTGCTGCAAACCAGGAGTCAGTGAGGCTCAGACTGGTGCCAGTGTGGGACTGATCTCACCCCACTTCAAACTTCTAGAATTTACTGAGATTACATAGGTACCCTTTGGAGCTGAGAACTAAGACAAATAAACTATGTTTAACTCTCAAAGACTGTCTCAGACATTCCCCTCCAACAGGGACCTGCAAGAACAGAGTGCACCTGAATATGGGAAGGAAAAATAACAATAAAAATAATGACAAGGTGCTTGTCTTGAACAGCAGCAAAGGCAGCCCCTGAACAGCAGCCACAGGAACGCAGCCTGGCCAATCCTCCTGTGCCAGACACACACCTACAGCCAGAGGAGGCTGCAATGAGAGTCTCTTCTGCCAAAAACACCCACCAAGTACAAACACAGGATGCCAAATAAACAGCTGAGGGGATCTTTAGTACAGGTGATCAGTTCTCTACAGAGGGAGGTGAAGGTACCTGAAATACTCCATATATTCCTGAAGTTGTGTGTACACTTAAAACCAGGGGGGCTCTTACCTCCCCAGCCTTTAATGAGCTCATGTTTTAATTTTTCACACACACACTTTGAGAGATAATCACAAGAGTTTAAATGATTCAGGAGAAAATGTCCTTTCATTTTCCATTCGTGCTCCTGCTTCTCACAGGTGCTTCTGAAAACTAGGTCAGGCCTATGATGTATATTTTAAATTTTCAGTACTTGTAGGAAAGAATAAAGTATTTTACTGCATCATTTAGCTAAAAGCAACTCCAGAATAAAGAATATTACCAAAATTACTATGTCAAAGTGCTTGAAAAGCAAAACAACACGTGGCCACTTCCCATGTGGAAAACACATCCATACATTAGTGGGATGTGGATCACAAACCACCCCAGAGGAGGGGACTGCTCTTTCACATTTGCACATTGCCATCTCCCCTTTTCCCATGTGACTTCTCAGCACAGCAGGGAATAGATCAAAACACCAATGCTCCCCAAATTCATCCAAAACTCAAGCACTAAGAAAACATCAGCTATAAGCAAAATTAATTATTTAAAGAAAATGTTTTGCCTGCAAAGGGAAGAATCCAGAGGTGCTGATTTTTTTTTGAGACAGAGCATGAGAAAATGAAAAAGTGATGATGTTTGTGGTTTTTTTGCTATATGAAACAATAATGTGTCAAGTATTATGGTTATACAAGACTAATTAGCAGGAAAAGTAATTTTTCCTTTAGAAAGAGCACTCCCAGGAGATATAAATATATAAGCAGCAAATGACCTCTCTCACTTAAATGAAAGTGTGATTTGCTCTCCTCACATTTGAAGCTGAGCAGATATTTACAGTCCCTCTGCTGTGGGATTGATGTCCAGGGCTTCTCCCTGCAGGAGCTGCCCCCAGTCCTGGCCAGAGGAGCAGGGGCTGTGCCTCAGGCTCCTTCCTCACCACCTCATTATCTCGTATTTCAACACCACTGAATACTGAGCTTTGCATCTGCCTTCACACCCTTTGACATTTCATGGCCCTGAACTCCCTCCTGAAGACACAGGGACCCCCCCAGCCTGTGGGACTGGGAAGGCAGGGAGGTGTTCCCAGGGAACAGAGGGAGCTGGGAAGGTTCCATGAATCAGTGGAGGTGGGGTGATCACCACTTCTTTGCATGTCAGCACTTCTTTGCAATGGAAGACTTTGCACAAAGCCCTCTGAACTCATCCAAGATCATCCAAGAGCAGAGGATTCCTTTCAAGGCTGAAACACTTCTCCACACAAAGCACATCTCCTCTGCTGTTCTGCCTCTTGCAGTAGGGAACAGTGAACATTCCCTGATCCCAGCACAATCTCCATAACCCTTCCCCATGCTTTCTTCAGGCTGAGGAATTCCAGTTTAATCATTTTTTCCAAAAAAGCCCCTCCTGTACCTCTGATCCTCTGCTGCCATTCCATGCCCTGGTTCTAGCATGATCCAAGTACACCAGGGATTTTATCCATGATGTAATCACAGCCCCACTTTAGCTGTTTACCTCTCCTGGTAAATTCTAACCTTGTTATTTTGCTGTTTTCACTGACAGCAACAGAGCTGGGATTTCCAGGCCATTCCAGCTCCAAGAACCTGACCCCAGGGATGACCAGGTCAGCCCCCATTCTTGCCTCTACCTGTTTGAAGTCTCTCTCCTGGTAGACACCTAAAATTCACTGGGCTCTTGTGCACTGATGTCCTTTCAAATGCCCCTGCAGATCTCCACTGGTGACTTTTGTCTTTATGCCCCCAAACCAGCTCTGAGACTGTAATTTCCCCACCTTACAGAACATTTATGGACACACTGAGCTGCACAGGCCCACACAGAGCTTCTCTATAAATGGCTGTTCTAATTCCCACCTTGTCTCCTGGGTCCAATGCACAAACTGTGCTCAAGACTTTCAGTTTTTATCAAAATATCCTTAAAAACCACCCCTTCCACCCCACCACACTGTGCAAGAGGCACTTGGAGGGCAGGAGAGGGAAGAGGGAATTCAGAACAAAGGAAAAGCACAGGGAAAAAGTGGTGCCCACATGAATTTCAGCTCCTAAAGTACATGGATAGGCCACTTTCCATTTGGAAGTAAACATTCAATATTCCAAATGTAATTATTTTCCCTTTTTTGTCCCAGTAGGAGACAACAGGACTGACCTTAATGTGTCTATTCATGGCAGTGGACTGAGCAGCTCGAACCAAACCTTCCAGCTCAGCACCACTGAAGTTTTTGGTCTCCACTGCCAGCTCTGCAATGTCCACATCCTCAGCCAGCAGCTGGTGCTCCCTCATCCTCACCGTGTGGATGTGAAGGATCTGGAATCGGCCCTTCTCGTCTGGCAGGCCTGGGATGGGAAGAGAACACACCCAACCCCTGAGCACAGCACTGCAAATCCCCTGTCCCTCCCAAGGCCCCTTCTCACCACGAGCGTCTTGCACTTACAGTGAGGGTATTTGATGATGCTTTTCACTGAGAACATTCAATTCCATTAACTGGTAAACTGAGTAGTGTCACCCCAAACCAGAGAGAAAAGCACAAGGTTGAGTTTCTTCCCTTAGGGTTCCTCAAAGTTGGCTGCTCTCAGATTTCCACACCAGGAATGACAATCTGTCTCCTGGCATCCCTCAATCCAGCTCCCACCTTGCAATCATCATGGAATGGTTTGGGTTGAAGGGACCTTAAAGCCCATCCAGTTCCACCCTCTGCCATGGCAGGGACATCTTCCATTGTCCCAGGCTCTCCAAGCCCCGTCCAGCCTGGCCTTGGGCACTTCCAGGGATCCAGGGGCAGCCCCAGCTGCTCTGGGCACCCTGTGCCAGGGCCTCACCTCCCTTTCCATAACAGATTTCTTCCTTATATCCCATCTGACCCAGTCCTCTGTCCATTAAGTCTCTGCTCCTTGCCCTGTCACTACAAGCCCTGGTAAAATTGGTTCTGCTCCTCTATCCCCGAGTGCCCTTTCCCAAGGGAAACATCCACTAATTACTAAATCAACTAAAAGTTTACTCTCCCCAGATCCAGAGCCTTGGCTTCCCTCTTCACGTGGCCCATATCATTCCTATGAAATGTTCTTTTCATGATCTGGGGTGATCATTTCCCAGCCTGCACCTTAGCAAGTCCCTTCTGAAGCACCCAGTGGGTGATACAGAAGATCCTTCTCTAGAAGTGTAACCTGTCAGTCTGGCACATCATCCTGAGCCCCACTGTGCTCAGCTCCTTCCAGCCTGCCTCCCCAGCCTCTGCTCCAAGGATTTGATATTTGCACTGATTAGTGTTTGTGCTGAGGGGATGTGAAAAGACATTTTCCAATGTGCACAGTTCCCAGGAGCTTGTCACCTGATGATTTATTCCAGGATCACTGAGCTTTTCACTAGTCCCAGGCTGTTCTCTACTCATCTTTCTTCAGGGAATTGTTACCTCAGCATGGAGCCCCCAGTATTTACTTTCTTACTAAAGCCTACATCCCTAATTTACCCTGCGCTGGGGTGAGGTGGATGTGCACAGTTACAAAGGTCCCATTCTAGTTACTGACAGACAGCTGCTTCTCCAGTTGCCAGCTTGGCAAACCAAGCTCTTGGCCCACTTTTAGTTCACCCACTGCTCCTGCCTCACCTTCCTGCAATGTCCACCCAGGAATGACCTGGTACCATTATTTGCCTCCTTTCCTTCACACAAGAGATTCAGGGTCCTGCCTGCCCACTCTGCTGGGCAGAAACTGAGATCAAGTTTATCAGCAGGGAAGTCCAAAGTGGTATTTTATTGGTCTGATTTAATTTATGTTCTGGAGGGAGCTGCAGGAAGTTCAGCACCTGAGCAATCCTGGGGATTGTCCACATTATGATCTGTATTTGCTTTGCTGCTGTAGCTTCATGGAGTTGAGGAACTGGGATCTGCAGTGTGCTTACCAATCTCCATCTTCACCTCCAGCCTCCCTGGCCTCAGCAGGGCCTCATCAATCAGGTCAGGTCTGTTGGTCATTCCTGAAGTCAAAGTTAAAATCAAAACACTGTTATCTCAGCTTCCTAAGTGGGTTTCCAGCCCCTGGTACAGCACACAGAGCTAGGGAGATACTCAAAGAGTCCCAAGAAAACAGACAGAAGGCACTCACCTTCTGGAATGCTGGGAAAGGCCCTGAGGGAGAGTCACAGGGATCAAACCTGTGCTTGTGGCTCTGCCTGTCCTTGTGCAGTACCTGCAGGGCTCCTGCAGCAGGACAAGCACAGCTGGAGCAGTCCCACTCCTCCACAGGCTGATACATCAATTCTATCAGTCCTTGCAGGTTTCCCTAAACTATGCAACCCTCCTTATCAAAAACTAAATAAGGAAATTGCTGAAAGCAGCAACAACAGCACAACAACCACAGCAGCATCTCCCTTTAAACCTGCTGCTGATGCCGTGGTACCTCAGCTGACCTGCAATGAGGCAAACACCAGCAGTGATCACCCAGCCCCCAGAGCAAGGCAGCCCCACGTACCAATGACCAGGATGTTGTTGAGCTGCTCCACACCATCGATTTTGGAGAGCAGCTGGTTCACCACGGTGTCATGCACACCAGTGCTGCCGGCCATGCTGCCCCTCTGCTTGCAGATGGCATCAATCTCATCAAAAATGATGATGTGCACCCCACTGTTGGCTCCAAGCTGTGGGAGAGAGGACATGTCAGGAATGTCACCAGTCTGATTGCTGAGAGCAATCCAAAATCAACAGCGACCTCGCACGAGCTCAGCCGCAGAGACACAGCACTGATACTCCCTGTGTGCTCACACAGAGCTCTCTGTGTGTGTGTGTCACCCCTTTCCAGGGGAACATCCTGCCCATCTCCAAAACAAGGGGTTCAGGGGGCTCTGCCCAAACCTAGGACTTTGCAGCTACACAGGTTTCAAGGGAGAGCAGGAAGCTGAGCAAGCCAAGCCAAAGCTGGAACACACAGCTCAGAGGGTCCCAGGATCGGTACCTGGGAAAGGGACAGGTACCAGGGACAGGGAACAAGGCTTGTCTGCAGAAGGAGGGATGCACCAGGGTAGGAACAGCCCAGGCTGGACTGAAGTTAGTAAATACACAGCTTGCCAGAGCAGCTTTGTTGAGAATATTTTAAGAAGCCCAGTGTCTCTGTGCCAGTCAGACCCAGAACTGCCATTTCCAGGTTCACTCAGGGGTGAGGCAGTTGCAGCTGGTAAGAGAACAGGATACTTTTTGTAACTGCATTATGAAGCTTTTTCCCTTCAAATTCCATCACTAAAACATCTTTTGTGGCCAGTGCAGCCCATGTTATCACTGGGTGAATGTGCTGGCCCTGGCAATCTGCCCCAGACACAGGCAGCACAATGCCAACCTTTTGGAGACCTTTTTAATCTCCCAGCTGTCATCAGGCCCAGCCCCTGCAGCCAGTATCGAGTGTATTTTAACAGGTGTGTTATTGCCAAGGGAAAGCAGCTCCCAGAGACACTGCAACCACCAGGGAGCAGGAGATTGCTCACATGGGTCTGTGTTACCACACAGAGCTGAGTGACTGACTAATAAACCTTTTGCTGAAGAAATGAAATTATTTCAAGTCAACACCAAAATCTGTGTCTTGTGAGCAGAATAAAATTAAGGGATCATTTGCTAATGATTTCTGGAAAGACTTCCCTGTATTTAACTCTGACTAGCCTGACATTTGATTTTCTTTACCAGAAAATCTATCAAGTGATCCACAGCAGAGAAAAATTACCACAGTACACATGAAAGAAGTACTTACACCATGAAACTAAAGACTGGGGTTTTGAAAACCAGCTGAAGCACTGATAAAAAAGCATCACTGGAAAAAACAGAATCTTTATTTCCACTTCCAGTTTCAAAGATCTCTATTTTTAAGACATTATTCTCATCCATAAGTTTTCTGCTGAGAAAAATTAATCATGTATTGATTATAACACTTCAAGTGCTACAACATGCCAAAATGCCTGCAACCTAAAACCCTGAAAACTTATGTGCCTGCTTAATTTAGTAGGAAAAATCCAAAGAGATTCAATCACGTCTCTCCCACAAAAAAATAACAAAAAGTCAAAAAAGAAAACAAAACACCTGAGGAAATTTTGTACAATCTGAGTTTTAAGGACTTTTGGAGCAGCTGACAGCACATGACTCAAAGCAAGCACTGCTGTATTACTCCCAAATAGCTGTGCATGGAATCTCAGCACTGTCCCTGTCTGCAGAGCTGGCTGGAGCCCAGCTGCCTTTCCAGCTTCCAGGACTGTTTTCACAACTGACAGTGAAGCCTGCACACCACCAATACTCCACCATAACCCCAAGCCAAGCAGTGACTCTGCCTTTAATGCAAACAGTAATTTTCAGATTCCAGACCCTTCCCGGTCTCTCCCGGGCACATTCCCACCACCCCCAGTCCTGTGTGTCCTTACCCTCCTCTGCTCCTCCTCTGCATCAGCAAACAGCTTCCTGATGTTGGCCTCAGACTCTCCCACGTATTTGTTGAGGATTTCAGGCCCGTTGACCACCTTGGGCTCCCTGGCATTGAGCATCTTCCCGATCTGCCGGGCCATCAGCGTCTTCCCGCAGCCCGGGGGCCCGTACAGGAGGATGCCCTTGACGTGCTTGCAGCCTGCAAGGAGAGGGAACAGCCTGAGAGAGGATGGGGACAGCCACAGGCACTTCTCCAAGGAGTGCTGGAGATGGGCCTGAGCTCTGCTCGGTGTCTCTGGCAGAGAAATTCAAATACAGGTTGGATCAGTGTCATCCCAATGATGTGCCAAGGTAAAACAACCTCTAGAACAACTCAAGTGCTCTCTTTCCATCAGCCACACCGAGCTGTAACTCCTGGTCAGGAACACACAGCACCAGAGACCCCTTGGGAAATGTGGGAATAACATAATTCTCACCAAGAGGAGGTCCTAGGGATGCTGCTCATCCCTGGGTAGAGAGGGGCTGCAGATACTCTTTTTTACACCCTGCACACCAAGCAAGGCAGCCACAGGTCAGACACACTCATCTGATTCTTGGAAGAGAAAATGAGGAATATCATGTGAAAAAGACAAACTCTTGACCCCTGTACTGGGCTTTGGTGAGTCCCATATCATACATCCAGTTCTGGGTGCAAGTTCATAGAATAAATACTGAGAAAAGTGAAAAAAAAAACTTCCAAGAACCACCAGAACCATCAGCCCAAAATCCTTGATCTGTAATTAGAAAAGATCTGAAATATTCTAATTTGTTCAAATAACAGGACTTTGGACAATCTGTATGAGAATTTAAATTCTCTCCTGTAGGGAAAGAGAGGATTCAAGTGCTGAAGCTGAGGCTGGACACATCCCAGTCAGGGACAGGCACAACCTGGTCTCTGTGTTCCTGTAAGAGACAGCACTCAGACCAGATCTGGCCAGGAGGAAAAGTAACTGCACAAATCTAAACCTTTGGCCTGGAACTGCTGTTGGAAAATCCTGCAGTAGGAGAGCAGAGCTCATGTATCAGCAGCAGCTTCTAAACACTGAGCACCAGGCTCAGGGAAAGGAGAGAGGGGACATGGGTTAGTGGTGGCCTCAGAGGGTTTTTTCCATTTTTTCATGAATATATGAAAATCTATTTTTTACTCCACTCTTGTGGGTTGACTTCTTTAAGAATGTGACCCACCCAACCAGAGCCCTGCAGTCCTCAGGTTGCACATTAAAAGCTAAACCAAAAAAAGGCAGCAAATTGATGGCCCCAAGCTCAGACTGAGGGCACCTGAGCTCAGTTTCTGCCAGGCTTAAGGAGCACATGGAGCTGTGTGTCACCCCACAGGATGACCTCCCTCGTGGTTTCTGGCTTGTCTCAGCTCCAGGGAACCTCACCCTGTGCCACAGAGCCCTCAAGGCTGCTCAGACCTCAGGGCAATTCTGCCTGTAGAAGACCAACACTTATCCCTTATCACCTTCCCAACACTCTGCTGTGATTTCATTTACTCCTGAAGGTTATGGCAATAAAGAATTTATTTCAGTCTGAATAACTGCTCAATACAACTTAATTCCTGTGACCCCACTCCTGTCTCTCTGGCTGTTCATTGACTGCAGTGAAGTTCCAGGAGGACAGTTCCATGAGGAGCAGCTGATCCCTCCCAAACCCTGGAGAGCAGCAGGGCTGCACTGGATAAGCCCAGCAATAAAGCTGAGAGATCCTGCTGGGCTTCTCTGCAGATAAAAAATTTACTACAGAAATCAAGAGCTGTGGCCAAGAACTCATGAGTCAGCATTGAGGCATCTGCGAGTCAAACACATAAACAATATAAACTGGCAGTGAAGACAAATTTCACAGGGGAAGGAGTGAGGCACAGATAAATTGAAAGCTCTTTCTGTCAAATCCCTGCCATGAGGGCATTGTTACCATGGGGGACCAAAATCTCCTCTGTAACCAAACAGCACCAGGCAGGATGGTGCTGACAAGTGATCTCTGCAGGGAAATCCAGCACAGCGATGCTCCAACAGCTCCTGGCTCCAGCATGAGGCCACCAAAGGGCTACAGAGGCCACCAAAGGGCTACAGAGGCCACCAAAGGGCTACAGAAGCCACCAAAGGGCTCTGGCAGGTCAGGGCTCTGTTCCCAGCCCAGCAAGGCAGGGCTGTGGTACCGCAGGGAGTGGCTGTGCCAGGGTGCTCTCAACACAAACACCAACAGTCTGGGCTGGTTTGTTCCTCTATTTTTCTCCGAAGTCCTATGAGAAGTGTCTGAGAGAGCTGGGGAAGGGGCTCAGCCTGGAGCAAAGGAGGCTCAGGGCTCTGCACAAGTCCCTGTCAGGAGGGGACAGCTGAGGGGGTCGGGCTCTGCTCCCAGGGAACAGGGACAGGACAAGGAGAAATGGCCTCAAAGTGTACCAGGGAAGGGTTAGGTCAGACATCAGCAGGAATTTCTCCATGTAAAGGGTGGTCAGGCCCTGGAAGGGGCTGCCCAGGGAGGTTTGGAGCCCCTATCCCTGGAGGTGTCCAAGGAATGCCCGGACACAGCACTTGGTGCTCTGGGCTGGGGACAAGGTGGGGATCAGGAGCAGCTTGGACTCAATAGTCTTGGAAGTGTTTTCCAGTCTTAATGATTCTGGGATTACTGCAGCTCCCAATCTCTCTCCTAGAAGGAGTATAACTGAGTTATATCCCCCAGAAGCTTCTCTTCCACAGCCCAAAAAATTTCAACTTCTTGAAAAGTGCAAACATTCCCCTCTCTGCATGAGCTGCCTCAGCCACAGCAGAGGGCTCAGCCTGTAACACCCCACGCTGAGAGTGGAACACAAAACACAAACTGGCTTGCAAAAACCTGCTCAGAAACCTCCGAGAACGTTCACCTTCTTGCTGTTCAAAGGCAAAGGAAAGGGAAAAGGAAAGGAATCCTGGAATAGTGTGAGTGGGAAGGTACCCACCAGGATCACCCAGTCCCACCCCTGCCCTGCCCAGACACCCCAGCAATCCCAGCCTGGGCATCCCTGGAGCTCTGTCCAAGCTCTCCTGGAGCTCTGGCAGCCTCGGGCTGGGACCATTCCCTGGGAGCCTGGGCAGTGCCAGCACCTCTGGGGGAAGAGCCTTTCCCTGATACCCAACCAAACCCCCCTGTGACACAACTTCAGACCATTCCCTGGGCCTTGGAGTCTTCCTCAGAGAAATCCCAGCTCTGATCCCAGCAGGTTCTCTGAGACAATTCCCCAGCCTCACCCAGATGAGTTCAGCCCGTGCTGGACAATCCATGTTCCCTGAACCCTGAGGACATCACTGACCACCTGCTGCAAGACCTGGTTGCCATTGAATGGGCAACACTGAGAGCAGGGTCTGAGTCGGGTGGCAGAACATTCCTGAACCCCAAGCAATTAGTTCCTCTTCAAATAAAACTGCCACAAGTGATTGCAGCAGACATTTCCCTTTACAGCCACGTTCACCTGGCTAAAATCAAAGTTTTAAGGACAAGCAGGACTTTATTAAAATAGACAGGTGATGACAAATCACAAATGTTACCTCTCAAATCACAGTGGGATCCTCTGCACCACACAGGAATTTTGATTAAGTTTATCTCCCCTCTGCTGATTTCACCAATGTGGCCCAAATGTCAATACTATTATGAGAATCTTTCTAAACACAAATTACAGCTGTGCAGACATCTCCAACCAGTTCAGCTCATCATTTGATGAGCTCCAAAAAAAGGTCATTGCTGTAACCTGATCCTTAAATGATGCCATTCAATGACAGTTAGAGGCTGAATAGGGACATTAACAGGAACTCAAACATACAAATATGGGAAACAAAATATGAGGGAAAATTCATAAAAACTGCTGAGAATGGGAGAGTTACTGGTGTTACCAATGGAAGTCAAACCCAGAACATCACCTGCCCAAAGACAAGATAAAGTTTATTTATTCAATTCTCTCTCTTCAATCTATTGGAAAGATCAGAAGAACTAATTTAGTATAACAGGGATTTTCTACTTGGGAGTGTAATTCCCCTTTTAATTAAAATCAAAGCATTCTGGTGTGATTGGATCACTCAGATGCACCACCAGGAACCTGCATGGATGGTAAGGCCCCAGCACAGCAGGGAGATTTTTATCTCTGCACATTCATCTTGGGGCAGGTTACTGGAAGTTCAGGACTCCCAGATTTCACCTGCCACACAGGCAAAATTTCCCTAAAAGTAGAGCTGGGTGGAATTTCCCTCTCCTCTCATGCTGTAAGCCCAGTTACTCCAGGCTCCCGTTAATCTTCCTGTGGGACTGACAATCCAAGTCAGAGTGAGACTGAGGGAACTGGTGTCTGCTATGAATTCCAAGCTGGGGCAGGGAAAGGACCACACCTGAACCAGAATTTTTATTTTCTCAATGGCCAGTTTTCATTTATCAAATCCTTTGCCACTGGAAAGAGAAGACAAAGTAAAGTTCTCCAAGGACCTTTGGAAACTGATTCCTCACCACATCCCACTGGCTCTGAGAAGTTCAGTGCACACATCTATCAGGAGGCAATAATGAGATTTATGACAAGGGCATTTATCTGTTTCTGAGGGAATGTGCTAGAAATGAAAATAAATCAGCTTGAGAGACGCTTCCAACAGAATGCCTTTGGCTACAAAAACAGAATCAGAACACTCAGGAAAAGGGATTTTAGTAAGAGTATAAACAAACAAAACCAAGCACTAAGGGAAGTCAACACAGTAGCAAAGAGTAAATGTCTCTTAACAGAGCTGCAGAAACATCCCTAATTCTAGAGGCAGGTTCAGTGGGAAGCTGAGCACAGCCACCCTGTTCACAACCCCATCCCACCTGGATGCCAGTAACACAAATCCCAGCAGCATTCCCTACTTTCTGGGATAAAGCTGGATCATTCCCACCTTCTTAGAAAGCCAACACGCTGGGATTTGGGCATGCCTGGTGAGCACTTCCTGCCTTGTGAACACACACACAGACACCTGGGGCATGGGGACAAACTGGGGATGCCAGGCCATGGTGATGCCACCAACAAACATCCCTGCAGCCACCTGGAGCAGGAGCAAAGCCCTCCCAGTACCCACTGATGGCTCTGGCCACCCTGCAGAAATTCCTTGCTGCAGGTTTGGTGTAAAGCCCCTTCCTCTCCCTCCAAACCCACATTCCCATTTCCACAGCCCTGAGTTAAAAGGGAATAATTTTCTTTGGTGATTGTGCAGAACTTGGAAGTCCCCTCCCTCATTCCCTTCCCAGGACTGAATTCCTTCAAGTCAATTCACTCTGAGTCCAGAAGCTTTCCTGTCCCCCCACCCTGATGCCCTCATCCAAAGTTTTTCCAGTTGTACTGCATCCCTTTCTAGAGAAAGGCTGCATCCAGCAATCCAACACATGAACAAATTAAACATCAGCTTCTTCACTTTCTTCCCCATCCCTGGGGGGTACCTAAGTCAATCTCTGGTTTTAAGAAGGGGAGGCAAGTGACAGATGTCAGGGATTTCTTCACTGTTCTCTCCAAAGGAAGAGTTCAGTGCTCAGACTCAGCCTGGCTGGCCCTGGACCCAGGTGCCTCAGGGTGAGCACAACACTTCATGTTAAATCCCATTAGGAGAAGAACAGGAAAGCACTGGTCCATTCTCAGCAAGGAAGAAGAGTTAACAACAGCAAATGCTGAGTTCAAGCTGTTAAATACTTTTTTACACCAGTGAAGACTTGACATTTTATGTGACAGCTGATATTAATAAAAGTGACAAACGGGCAGGAGCAAGAAAAAGAAGCAGAAAAAGAACAAGGGACACGAGAACCCACAACTGTTGGATACTGGCAGATCACTTGGACATGAACTTCACCCAAGGGAAATCAGAGTGGGTGAAATCAGGGAGGGTGAGAAACCAGAGGGAAGATGGTGAATGTCAGCCCTGATGTTATAAAGGGAAAAGGGAGGGAACCATGGGGTTGGATTAAATTGAGATGTCCCTTTCAACCTCAGCTGTTTTCTGATTGTGTGGTACAGACCTAGCACTAACCTGATGGCTGGAAAATTCTGATAATGTCTTTTTAAGTAGGGAGAAGAAAACAAGACTACAAGAAGTAGCCAGAACAACTTTATTAGGCCAGTCTGAGACAGCTTCCCTCCAGGAAAACATGGGGGTCCCACACAGAGGGTTTGACGAAACAAAGAAAGCAAGAGAGGGACATTTAGACTTCCCTAAAGATATAAATAGGTGTTAGACATCCTCCTAGACATGCAGGAAAAGCACAGGCTGAATGAAGTTAGAAGTGGATGAAAAGTAGATTAAACCCCACAAACTTTAAAGCACAGCAAGAAATGATCCATCCTGAATTTAGTGGCATGTGGTGCCTGGGAGATGGAACAGAACAGAATGCTCCAATTAAATCTGCACACTGCAAAGCCAAGAGCTACAAACACACTGACAGGCAGGATTAAATACATCTGAAATCTATGTAACCTGATGCAGGAGTTTCTAAATTGGGGAGGAATAATGAACTGCATGTTGCAAAACAAAAAAAATCATCCCAGTGAGGATTCCACCCAGGCCCAGAGCAAGGCACAGGCAGAACCTGCTGATCCAGAATGGATCCGTGCTCTGCTTGGGCACCACAGTCCTGGCCAGGGAAGGGAGACCAAGGGAGGAGAAATAATGATGGGTGATGCAGAAGTTATGAGAAATGACCTCAGAATCCCAGAGCTGGCCTAGAGAACTCTGGAGGGACTGGATGCAAAGGCTGAGAGCAGCACCCAGCACTGGGACACTGCCCAGCAGAGCCTGGCATTCCCAGCACCCCAGCTAAGGTTACACATGCCTGACACTGATTTTTCATTAAAATTACCCTATTTTCAGAATAGCTGGGTGAGAACCTTTCCATCATTATTCTTCTCTTACAGTATCTGAGTACTTTGAGAAAATTAATGCATTAAATTTTAAGGCAGCTTAACAGACAAGCCTCCACTTCAGACAGAATCCAAGGCAGAAAATAATCTGAGTGTCTGCTCATTTCAATGTTCCCCTTGTGTTCTGCTGATACTCCACTTCTCCACCATGGGACTTCAAAATTACAGAGCTCTGAGACCAAGAGACCCCGAGAGGGTAGGTCAGGAGTACAGGTTAAGATGATTCCCAGGAAAGAGAAACCACCTTCAAAAAGACTAATTTAGCTTATTTGTGGTAGCAGGAGAGGATGAGGAATTTGAGTTCCATTTCAGTCTCTTAGAAGGAATGTGACCTGTAACACCAAAGATTTCTATACCTTTTATTAAACCATAATAACATGTCCATGCAGAATTTGCTCTGTGAGGCCTCTACAACAATTAATGTGCCACAGGAGTCAGAGAAATAATCCCTTCTCTGGTGCAAGTCAAGACTCTGTTTCAAAGCTTGGGGACACCAGAGTGTTCTTAAATAAGGAAAAGATGGTCAGCACAAGTGTTCTGTTTTCAAGCCTGAGAAGGGACTTTACAGTTTCGTTGCAAGTTACAGCTCCAGGCACCAAATATCAAAAATGTTGTTCCAAGTGGCTAAATATCTGTTGGAGTCAGGGGGAAAGAAAAAACAAGAAGAGAGAACACTGTTCTAGGCAAGAGCACAAGCTGCTGAATGAGCTGGATTTAAAGTCTCAGCAGAAAAAACAGCATTTACCATGGATGGGAAGTAAACATAACATTTGTCAAATAAACAGAGGAGCTTTAGTTGGAGTAAGAGGATGCTCTGAACTGCAGCAGAGAGTAGCCAAAGCCAGACTCCCTTCAGCACCCAGTGACACAGCTTTACTATGAGCTGGATGGCACAGACATCCTGAAAGGGCCTGAAAAGGAGGAGGATTCCCTGGAAACAGGGCTGTGAAGGGCTGTCCCTCAGGGAAAATGTGACTGGTATCTCCCTCCACCAATGCCCCCAGGTGTGAAGCTCCTTCCTCAGAATTGTCATTCCTATGAGTGATGCACCAAAATGTTTCCAGACATCTTCCTCAAACCTCATCCAGGTTAGGACTTAATTCCATTTGGCAGCCACGAGATTATCTGGAGACAAGCATCAATCTTCCCTGTGAGGGTGGGCAGGCCCTGGCACAGGGTGCCCAGAGCAGCTGGGGCTGCCCCTGGATCCCTGGCAGTGCCCAAGGCCAGGCTGGACATTGGGGCTGGAGCAGCCTGGGACAGTGGGAGGTGTCCCTGCCATGGCAGGGGTGGCACTGGATCAGCTTTAAGGTCCCTCCCAACCCAAAGCATTCTGGAATTCTGTCATTACACCAAGCAGGAAGCTGATCTAGCTGAATACTGACCCTGTAAACTGTCTAATAGTATTTTTTGCTGCCAGCTGTATTAGCTCCCTACAGAGCCATGCAGGCCCAAAGCCACCACAGCAGGGCTGGGACATCCACAGATGGGAAAAGCAAACTGCCCCTTCCAGGCCAGGAGGGAGCTCGGGCAGGGTTAGTGCCCAGCTGGGGCTGATCTAACACTTCTGCTCTTGGATAAACCAGGGCTTGTACCACCAGAGCAGCATTTCCCCCCTTGGATGATATGGTTAACTAACATTGATTTATGTGCTCCAAACCCAAAACATTCCTTGGAAGTTAGATAAACCACACACAAATTGCAAGTAACACTGGAAGGGTCTATAGAGCCTCTGTGTAGTTATGGACAGAAATATTTATTGCATTTGGCGTGGAAGCTGCAGTCTGGGAGCACTGGGCAAAGAACACAACTGGGTGAGCACTGCAGCACCAGGGAGCAAGCAAATTCCTTCTTTTCCTTTCCCAATAAATTATTCACAAAGGTGAACAGCTGTCACACTGACATTTCAGATCTGAAATATAGTTAAGAGCAAGTTATAACTAAGGCAAAGAAAATGAATGTCAGAAAGTGTTTTTTCAAATTTCAGATAAGCTCTTTAGCCCTGGGGTTAATCAGAGCTCGGGAGCTCTGCTCCCAGTCCAACTTCTTCCCTGAAAAATGTCTCTTTGTGCAGCCTGGGTGTAAACATGCACAGTAAGGGTATTTGTATTTAATGTAATTTAATGGGGCACACCTTTAATTCATTGCCCAGGGTAATCCAAATACCAGTGGTCCTTCACAGAATCTTTGTCTTCCTCTATTAAACAACACCAATTATCTTTTACCTTTACATGGGGTCCCAGCCAAGGACTCTGTACTGCAGACAAAGAATCACAGAACAATTTGGGTTGGAAGGAATCCCAAATCCCACCCAGTGCCACCCCTGCCATGGCAGGGACAGCTCCCACTGTCCCAGGCTGCTCCAAACCCCATCCAGCCTGGCCTTGGGCACTGCCAGGGATCCAGGGCAGCCACAGCTTTTCTGGGCATCCTGTGCCAGGACATCTCCACCCTCACAGGGAAGAATTTCTTCCCAATATCTAACCCAAACCTCTCCTCTGTTAGTTTAAAACCATTTCCATTCTTTACCTGTCCATGTTAAAAAAAAAAAAAATCCCTCTCCTCTGTTTTATAAACCCCCTTCAGGCACTGGAAGGGGCTCTAAGATCTTCCTAGAGCTTTCTGATCTCCAGGCTGAACAGCCCCAGCTCTCCCAGACTGGCTCCATGGGAAGACTTCATGAATACACACAACGGTTGCTTCAAAAGGTAAAAATATTTCAAGTACAGAAGGCTGGCTGTCAGCAGCAGTGCTGAGCTGGACACCAGTGCCTCTGGGTAAAAGCTATTATTTCCACAGCCAGCACCATTTCTCTTATTTCTTCTCTCTGCAGAGCAGTTAAATATTTAACAAATTTAAGCACTTTATGTTCTCAAGCAGAAGCAGAGAAGTTGTATCTCACTCACAGCCACAAAACCCACGGGACCCAAGAGCATCCCCCCAGAGGCCTCAGCTCTCAGATCAACAGGAATTAAAAGGCAGGAGAGACAGAATTGGGCACTGGCTGGACCCAGCCTTGGGGTTTCTCCACAATTCCTCCATTCGTGTCCAAATCCCCAAGAAAAGACTGAAGGCACATCCCAGGGAAGTTTACTTTGCATCAATTCCACAGGCACTGGAAGCGGACACGCTCCACACACCCCCGCACAAACAGGATGTATCTCCTGATGGAAATCTGTTTTGTAATCAAAATCTTGATTGCTTCATTTGTGGGGAGAGGGAAGGTGGATCAGAAACATAAACATACACAGAAATTATACAGCCATGGATTCCAAGTTCAAATATGAACCCACAGAGATTATATTCCGAGAACAAGGAGCAGCCAGAACATCCCCAGCCACGTTCTGTGACAGAATCAGACACCTGCAGCTGCACACTGCTTACTAAAAATTAAACCCTGCACCATTTATCTGCCTGCCAGCACATGTTTACCAAGTAGTGGGACTGCCTTTCCTTCCCTTGACCCAAAAAGAGAAGTTATATTTAGAATCTGTGCTTTTATTTCAGACTCCAGGACGTGCCATGGCCTGTGCATCCTCCCCAGCATCTCAAACCTCACCACCCCATGCTGGGTTTACTGGGCTCAGGCTGAGGGAGGACAGGGCTCATGGTGCAGCTGCCAGGAGAACTGGGATGTAAAACAGATTATGGCAGGAGCATTAAGACAAAATTTCCTCTGAGCTGTACCATGACAAGGCAGTCAGGAACAGGAGCAGTGTCACTGCTATGGATAAATGAAGCATCCAAGGAGAGAGAGCTCCACAGAACCATGGAATGGTTTGTGTTGGAAGATACTTTAAAGCCCATCTCATTCCAATTTTCTGCCATGGGCAAGGATATCTTCCACCAGACCAGGCTGCTCAGAGCCCCAGTTTCAGTTCCACCAGAACAGCATCCAGTTAAACCACGTGTCTCACTCCTTCAGACATTCCATGTGCAGGGCTGAGTGCTTGTGTTGGGTTTGTCTCCCTTCCCCAGCCAAGCAACAGGAGTCCAAATGACATTTGGGAGCACCAGGGGAAGAGGAGGCTCTGTTGGATCCCTCAGAAACTGCTGTGTTACAGCACCACCAGAGTATCAGCTGTGTCCAGCCCTCACACACCAGGGGCAGGCCTGCACCCTGTGCCCCAGCCACACTTTTCCAGGTTATACTCACCCATTTGCTCCACAATTTCAGGTGGGAAAACTCGTGAAGCAAAAGCTCTTCGGAAAATATCTGAGAATTCTTTATCCAGGCCTCCAATGCCCATTTTCTCAAAATTCCAGTCGGGGTTGATGATTGACTGCCGGTTCTCCTTGGTCTTTGATTTACCTGCAAAAGCCAAGAAATGGTTTCAAACACACAGCCCAGCAGAGCTGCAGCACACACAGGTACAGCCACCAGAACAGCTCTGCAGGTCAGACCCCATCCCACAAACTCTGTGTGCAATTTCAAACCCTGGCCAGGAGGACACACTGTGACAGGGACACAGGACACACAGACCCAGCTTGGTAAATGATTCCCAGCCTTCCAACTGCCCAGTTCAGGGGTTTCTGCAGCCAGGTGTTGCTCCTATGTATTGAGGAATCCACAGTAGATTTCTCTGCCACAAATTCACCCAGATGCCCCTGGACCCAGGTAACCTCAGCACCCAGATGATGTGGCTGCTGCCAGATCCAGTATCCACCCTGTTCCAGGACATCTGGGATGACAATAGGTTTGTCCTGCATCCTCCCCAGTCCTGCCTTTCCCAGTCCCCACCTGTTCTTCCTTGTGCAGCAGCAACTCCACACTGGAACCCTTGTTCCTCTCTCCCCCCCACAGCCTCTGATGGGCAAATGGACGTGCAGGTGCTGCAGTTCAGCTGTACCTTCAATACAGGTACAGAATGATGGATGCTCTGCTTTGTTCATATCCCTCTGTAACAATATGTGATCATTCTTAGCAGCCACGTTTAACAGTTCCTAACAACAGGGCCCACACTGCACGAGATGGTGCAGCATTCCCTTGATCCTGCTCAGGATCTGAGCCCACCACAGCCATCAGTTCTACTCAGGTCAGGAGAGCTCCTCCTCCCACACATCATTTACAGTTCTTTGTACTGAATCTCCTCTAGCATTTCCTGCCTCAGTCACTGAGCTCAGTCAGAGCCAGCCTGGGCATCTCATTGCTCCAGCTTTTTCTCAGCTTATTCAATAATCACAATGATTAGCAAAGCCCAGCAGAGATTCCCACTGAACTCCACTGACATCAGCTATTTCCTCCTTCCCTTTCATCATTCACTGACTCATGCAAGGACCTTCTCTCCCACAGATCTCTATTTTGATTCTTTCTTAAGAAACTTTGACAAAGAACTTTGCTGGAGAAGCTTTGACAATCAGCCCATGTCAGCCCTGCTGCCAGAGCTTTCCAATCACTGTAATGAACTCCCGTAGGATCATGAGGCAGGACTGCCCTTAGACAAGACAGACTGGCCCTTCCCAGTGTATCACCCTTCTAAAGGTATCCTCTAAGTTAATGCTTTATTACAGTTCCTGCTGATTTTTTTCTGTAGAGACCTCAGGGTCAAAGATCTGCATCTCTCCAGACCTTCTCCAGAATCCCTTGGAAAGGAACAGCACACTCACCACTCTTAGTCCCCAGATACTGGAGCAATTTGCAGCACAGCTACACAAAACAATTCCTTTACAACTCAGAAGAACAAAGGCAAACCACCACGGTTCACTGTGTGTTCCACAACCTCTTCCAGAGGCACTCCAGGCACAGCCAGACCCCTGAGCACAGGTTTGCAGCCCTACAACCACCTCCTTTCCCTGTTGCTGACGAGCATCAGCCTCAGAGAGCTCCTCACTCCCTCTGCAGAGGAGCTTGGGAGTACTCACAGTGTTCAGGAAGCAGAAAACAAGCACAAATCCATGTAGTCTCACCTTAGCTTTATGCAAGAGAGCCTATAAACAAGCACTGGCACTTTTATCAGTCAGATCAACTTTCCACATGGCTCTCAGCATCCTCATCTACCAGGGAAACAACAGAGATCTCACAACCCAGGGAAAAGGCAACGACCCTGCCAATTAACCTTAACTACTGCAGAAATGGGATGTTTCCTTAGATTTACACAGTGTTTTAAGGGTTGGCCCGGGGGCCATTCCCACCCTAGGACAGCACAGAATCACAGAGATCACAGAGTCACAGGTGGCTTTGGGTTGGAAGGAACTTTAAAGCCCATCCAGTCTCACCCCTGCCACGCCAGG
Source organism: Pseudopodoces humilis (assembly GCF_049639895.1). Lineage (NCBI taxonomy): Eukaryota > Metazoa > Chordata > Aves > Passeriformes > Paridae > Pseudopodoces > Pseudopodoces humilis. Next base: position 4,012,710 of record NC_142228.1, read on the forward strand.
GACACCTTCCACTGTCCCAGGCTGCTCCAAGCCCTGACTAACCTGGCCTTGGGCACTTCCAGGGATCCAGGGGCAGCCACAGCATCTCTGGGCACCCTGTGCCAGGGCCTGCCCACCTTCACAGGGAACAATTCCTTCCCAATATCCAATCTTAGCAGACAAAAAGTGTGCATTTTCCTGCTCTGTTCCACAGCTCTTCTAAGAGGTACTTCAAGTTCAGCCAAATAATGAATGAACACCAAAATCCAGGAAGTACAGCAAACAGCAGTTCTGTGTGAGCTCAACCAGACTCTTTAATTCTGGTCTAAACACATCTGGAATCAATATTTCAGTTCCAAGGGCAGCAAAACGAACAGGAACGTGCCTCTGGATAACATGCCAGGGACAGCCCAGCAGCACTTGGGACACAGAGCACCTACAGCCCTGCAGGGAGCACCAATCCACAATTCCCCTGTGTTTATTATCCCAGTGCTGCACTCCAGCTTTTATGTCAGACCCCTCAGCCAGGGCTGTTCCTGCTCCCACAGAGCTTGGCCTACACTCCCCCCTTCTGGCTGCACCTCAGCATGGTAAAATTCTTGCAGATTGGATTAAAACCTCTTCCACTGGTTTCATAACACAATTTTATGCTAAACAGAATTTGCTTTAAAAAAATTATTACAGTTCTTCTCATTTCAAATAATGTAGGCCCTTTACTGAAGGCAGAGCTCAGTGACACTCACTTCACTTTCATCTCCTCTCTCACAATTTAATTATTCAGAACTTTACAATTCCCCAGAGATCAACAAAGCACATTAAGCAGCTCTGCCTCAGATCAATGAGGAGATTAAATGAAGTACCAATTTGACAGAAGTAAATCAAGGCACAAGAAGCTCTTTTGTCTTGTCTGCAGACAATAAAACAGAATCCTGGGGAAGGCTCCCTATTCCCAATCCAGCAGCTCTCCCACAGGACCACTCCTCACAGCCACATGTGTCAGGAGGGAGATCCCAGGTTATTATATGGCTCTGAATATTAACCAGGTACAATCCCCCTGCTTGCTGTGACTCAGTGAACAGGGTTATTTCACACTGCCCCAGCTGTCCTGGCAGCAGAGCGAAAACTGAACGGGTGTAATCCCACAGTCACAGGTGGGAACTCACTGCCCTGCCCCTGCATGTTTCATTTGGTGTTATTAACAGCTGTACCCTCGTTAGGATGCTTAATTACAGCCATCTACAGCCCAGCCTACAGAGCTGTGCTGGGGTTTCAGCACAGGCTGAGTGTTCAGATCACAACTCTGATGAGGTGCAAGGTGTGGTTACACACCAGCCTCACATCTTCCACTGCCTGGAGCCACCGTGGCACAGGAAGCAGCTACAGGACACAAAGTCCCAGCCCCAAATGTGGTCCTTCAGGGCAGCATCAAACCTCAGCCCCTGCCACAAGCTCCTGCAGTGCTGGATGAGCTGAATTCTCCTGTCCTAAGTGGCTGCTACCCTGGGATGGTTTATTCCTGTAGCAAGTACTCACAGCACTGAGCACTTCCAGCCAAGCAGAGCTGTGCTTTGAAGCCTACTGCAAAAATAAACCTCATGTGTCCCTGAGCCCACTCCCAGCAGCCTGCCCCTGACACTCCTGATCTGTGGAACAGCAACAGCAAAAGGAGAAGTGTCCTTAGCTCACAGACTCTGGGAGGAAGGAAAAAAACAGGGAAGAAAAAGAAGAAAAAATTAATATAAAAGTGTCTGTTCAGCCTTGAATCACAGCCAGAGTCACAGCACCAGCAAGGGAGGGATCTGCAGCTGGAGCCTGGAAAGAGTCACACACCTCATACCACTGGTAAGCAAAGGAACAGCCAAAGGAACAGCAGGTGTCCCTGTTCCCCAGGAAGCCCCCACAGTCCCAGGGCACACTGAGCCACTGCAGGGAAGGGCCTCACTGCCACCCCAGGCCCAGCTCCCACCACTCAAACTGGTGGCTCTATGGGAACACTCCAGGCCCAGCCCAATCCCTAAACCACTTTCTAAAGGAATGTGTGGAGGACACACCAATTATTCCCCAATTTCTTTGATGGCCAAGTGTGATATTGTATGGAGGGATTTGTTTTGTTGAGGTTTTAGAAACTGTCTCTTTAAATCACAGTTCCCAGTTGTGTGAATAAACTCATGGAAGCAGTTACACACACAGTGTCCCCTGTGCTGTTCTGCAGCTCCCATGGCCTCCCAAAGAGCAGGACTTTGACATTTTGACTACACATTTTAAAAAAAACTCTCAATTTCTTAATCCCTTCTCTTTTAATTAAATTTAATGGGAGAGCTGTTGGCTTGTTACTGTCCCTGAAAACATCATTCTCTGATGTTTGAAGAATTAAAAGATTTCAAACAGCTGCTGTCTGCTGGATCTACTGGTCCATTTGGCCTTGCTAATCTAAGCCTAAGTGAAGACAGAAAACAGCCTTGAGGCAATGAAGTCTCCTAGGCCTGAAAAGCAGCAGACCTCAAGCATTATTTATTCCTCTGTTTGGGTGCAGGAACTCACCAATCAGATTGAGAGAGGAGTTCTCAGCTTTCTCAAAGGCAACTTGGCTGTTTCCAAGAACCAAACCAACCTCAATCTGCAAAGGGAAGGGAAAGAAATAATTACATTAATTACCACTAGACTCAGCTTCAGATTGCTCCTTTGGTACGACCGAGCACATCTCAGATGTCAGGAAAAAACAGCAAAAGCTTCACTTCAAAACTCACTGGGAAGAATGAAAAATACAAACCCCTCCTCTAAAACAAACACCATTGAATGGAGAAGGCCATAAGGTACAACACCTGGCTTTTAAGTTACTGGTTTAGTACAAACCCAAGTATTTTATTTCAGCAAGATCTAGCAAGTAAAGGAGAAAATAAAATCATGTCCTTTCTACAGAAGGAAAAATCAAAGCTGGACACATCCAGAAGACAAACTCAAGAGAGGCTGCTTCCATGAATTGGTACTTAAAGATCAAAGGGCTATTCCTTGTATCCTTCCCAGCTCTGTAGTTTAGTGGAGACTGCACTGAACTGCAAACAATGCTCCTTGTCTCCTGTGACACAGCCAGATGTGTGACTTCTTCAAAGGCAGGTCATCTAAACTGCTCCTGGTAGCAGGACCTGGTAGCTGGTTGCAGCTCTGCAGTCCCCAAGGAATGGACAGGAGTTCCTGGGAGCCCACCTTCTGCTTTTTGCTTGTTCCAGACTCCCCTTTGAGAATGCTGGGGTCCATGGCTTCCATGTCCTTCACCAACAGCCCAAAAAGCTTGTCATTAAAGCTGAACACCAGCTGTGGAAAGGGAAAACAAATCTCATTAAAAAAAGCTAAAAAGGATTCTGACAAGATTACTAAGATTTGAAGGGAAAGAGGCCTGAAGACTAAGTTAAACACCCAGCTCCTCTGGAGTTTCTTTCACTGTAAAGCTCTGGAATGCTTTCCCTGCCCCAATAAAAGTGTAACACACCTAAAAGTGCAGAACATGAAGTCAGCTGGAGAAACTCAAAGAAAAATTCTCCTTCCAAGAAAATCATCTATTCCTCCCCTTCTCCCCAGCTCAATGTTCTTTATCATCTGATGACATTTTCCTCTCACTTCAGTAATTGGTGATAGTCATGGAGAACAATTTAGCTCAAAACTTTCAGATCTTCTGCATTTCAGCTTGACAAGGACACTTCAGGAATAGTGCTAATGAGAGAGAGAATGAATGTAATGAGAAGCAGAGTCCATCCCACAGAAAACCAGGTTGAGTCTGCACAATTCCTTTCCTTGAGTTTTTATTTGCAGGATTCAGACCCTGCAAGGTGTAAAAACTATGAGAGACCAACCTTGAGTTGTTTTGAGAACAAGGCAAAGCAGAGGCTATCACACAGGGCTTTGCAGAGGCTGAAGGCCATCTGCTGCAGACCTCTGCAGGCTCAATTACAGGAACATCAGCTTTCCAAGGTACACAGGGAAAATCCTTCATCCCTGTTTCGCTGCTTAAGTCCATAGAGCATCAATAAATAATGGAATAGTTCAGGAGGGAAAGGACCCTAAAGCTCATCCACCCCTGCTATGGGCAGGGACACCTTCCACCACACCAAGCTGCTCCAAGCCCTCTCCAACCTGGCCTTGGACACTTACAGAAAAATAAAATACACTTCACTTGGGAGGTGCCACTGAGAATGAATTAAATCTGGTGTTTGTCTTGATCTTATAGAGAAGGAGGCAAAAATTACTTGCCAAAAGATTCCAGGAGCTGCCATGCTCACATCCAACCAAGTCACAATGCAGAGAGACCCAAGCTCTCCCAAAACCTGGGATTTTCCTCAAAGATTTAGGACAGAACAGATTTTAAACCCCTCTGCCCATGCTCTCAATGAAAGTCACAATGGTTTTACTTTTCATAAAGACATCCTTCACACAAGGAACAAATCCTGCCCCTCACCCAGCCTTTGCAGAGCTCTTGGCAGTCCCTCACAAGCCTGCACGTGGTGTTTTAGCCCACTGGAGCCTCAAAGCCCCAGAGCACAGCCCACCTGCTGGCCCACGGAGAAGGCCTGGCTGTTGAACTGCTGGATGAACTCTGCAGCCATCTTATCTGTGTCGTAGGGGTTGGAGTCAATGTTCTTCTTCTGCAGGAAGTCGATCTCGATGGTCATGGTGCCAATGCACTGCTTGGTCTTGTCGAAAGTGTATAAGGAAACTGGGAAAAAATCCAAGAAATAGCACATTTAAGGACAGCAAGGTGCCCTCAGTGTATTAAACACGTTTGGCAATACTTCCCTTGAGAATTTCACTTGGTAAAACTGAATAAATTATTTCTGATAGAGACCCTAATTTCTCTTAACCCGTGTTCAACTACAAGGTCAAAAAAAAGTAAAATTTTCACTGAAAATCCCTGCATTTCTCTAAAAACTCTTAATAAACCTTTAAAACAGCTCTAACACCACACAGACTTTGGGGAATGAGGACAATGAAAGCAAATCCAGACATTCTATCAGACAGTCCCACATGGCTGTACCTCCACCCAAGGGTTTGGACACATCTCCAGGAAGCCCAAAAGCAGCTTTAGGTTAGTCTTGCTCAAATGCAGTGACAAGAGACCAACACTGGTTTTCTGTGGCAACAGGTTGACAAGGTTTTCCCCAGATGTGGCAGCAGAAAGTGAATTACTGCACATTCAAATGCAGCAATGCAATCTGTCAGCCCAAAACAAAACACATCATCAACTGTCCTTCATCCCTGACACTGAGGAAACCCCAGAGGTGCCCTTGGGCCCATCCTGACATTTCCAGGTTTCCTTCAGTGATGCAGAACCTGAACATAAAGCCAAGGGGCAGGGAAGGCACAGTCACTGTCAACCTGGCCCCACAGGTACAGCACGTGGGAAACAAGAGGTCACTCAGGGTGCAAAGAGGGAAAGAGGGTGGAGAGGAAAGGGCAGCACAATCCACAACTCCAGGGACACTGCTCAGCATGGGTGACCCATGGGCAGGACCTCACAAACAAGGCCCAGCAATCCAGAAACCAGGCTGCAGCAGAAGCAAATGATTCTCCAGAAGACTGAGGAACATTAAAGGTTTACTTTGAATCTGGAGAACAAAGTCTCCTCTGCTACAGCAGTCATGGCTAAGGATGAAGTAGGAGAAAGGGAATGTGGGAAAGTCCCTTCACTCCATCTGTGATTTCCTGTGCAGCCCTTGGCAGCAGAATAGCTCCAGAACAAACCTGCAGATGCTGAGGTGTGATGGCAAACGAAGCCTCAGGCATGGGCTGCTGCGGGACTTGTTCACGTGAAGGGAACAAGGAGAGCCTGTCTCTTGCTGAAGGTGCTACCAGAAGACAGCACACACACCAAACATCCTTCCTGGGATGGGCCACCCTGGGAGGAGCTGCCAAAGACAGATCTTCCAGGAAACAGGGATAAAGATGAAAACACTCCACTATTTCCTGATCTACTGCACTGAGTTCCTTCAAAAGGAATATGGCAGCAGGGTAATCCCTTCGGTTCTGCAAGCAAACACCAGGAGCTCCTCTCACCTTACAAGTCACCTCTGAGCAGTTTCCTTTTTCTTGCTGAACCTCATAGCTTTGTCAAATAAAAGCCTCTGGAATATCAGTCCCTGGATTTGGTCACATCAAAGGCCTGAGGTGTCAGCTCCACACGAGCACCTCTTACATCCAGGACTGAGTGCTGAGGGTGCATTGAGGGGAACACACAGCATGGGGCCTGGAATGTCCCAAAAGGGGCTGGGAATGCAGCAGGGACCTCCTGGCTGTGGGAAGGCAGCAGGAACCTCCCTGGGGAGAGGTGCCCCCAGGGCACCTGAGACAGCCCACCCTGGTTCCAGCTGGGCATCTCTACTGGGAACATGGGAGCTGCTGCAGCTGGAGTGCACAGAAGGCAGGACAGACACATCCACTCAGGGCACTCTGCCTTCCCACCAGGAAAACCACTCACCTGGAAAACCTTTACTGTATCATCAGGGGCTCAGCAGGACTCACATCACTGCTCCACAGAGCTGTGGGCTGCATTTTCACTGACATTTAAAACACAGTTTCCACATTATCAGGGGACCAGGACAAAGCACGAGCCCTGGGAAATCACTGGGGTTGTGAACACTTCTCTCTACCTGCAGAATGCCTTTACAAATCCCTTCCACCCAGCACAGAGTCAGATGACATTTAGTCACTGCACAGAATCACTGCATTATTTTTGTTAACACAGGCTCCCACGCAGCTGGAAGGTTTACAGCAAAGCCCAGGACAAGGACAGTCACAAACTGCTCTAAGAGCTGATCACACAGAATATCACTGCTTCTTTCCCCAAAAGACCTGAGTACTGAAAAGCATTGATCTGTGAATTGGCACATGATCAGCAGCCAAACAAGGGTGAGAAAAAAATTAATTTATGAGTCTTCCCTGTTAGAGGTCCTTCTTCAGTTAAAACAAGACCAGCAAAAATATCACAGATTAACAGAATCATCAAGGTTGGAAAAGGCCTCCAAGATCACTAAGTCCAACCACCAACCCAGCACCAGCACCATGGTCACCACTAAATCATGTACTCACAAGTGCCACATCCACCAGTTCTTCAAATATTTCCAGGGATGGTGACCCCACAACTGTCCTGGGCAGCCTGTTCCAAGCCTTTACAACCCATTCTGTGAAGAAATTTTCCCTTATATCCAACCTACACCTCCTCTGGCATAACTTGAGGCTGTTTCCTTTCATCCTGTCCCTTTTTCCTTGGGAGAAGAGACCAAGCTCCTTCTGGGTCATTGTATGGAGCAGGGAGGTCTGCCCCAGCCTCCTTCCTCCTTTTCCAGGTTTTCAAGCAAGGTCTGTGAGACATCCAGAGAGGCAGAGACACCCACTCCAGCCTGTTCCTACAAACACATCAGACTTCACCTCTGAGTGCTGATCCGTGCTCATGGACCTGCTGAGACCACAGGAGCTGGGAAAACAAACAGCCAGGAGGGAACTTCCCCAGGAGCACCTCACACCCACAGCCACACGTCTCAGGCTCAGCCCTCCTCATCCTGACACAGGATGCAGCCACCAGCTCTGCCCACAGTTCCAAAGGAGGGAATTCCCTGGAACCACTGTGAGCTACAGTGCTTTTCCAGAGGAAAAGCAGTGGCCTCTTGAACAGAGCACTCCAGTGCAGAGAGCAGGATCCCAGCAAGGCAGAGGATGAGCTGCCCTCTCCAGGAGCACAGAGGTGACTCCTGATGGTCCAAAGAACAAATGTGATCCATTACCTGGACCTGCTGTAGCAAAGAACACGGAGACCCTCCTGTAACAAGCTGCTGCCAGGAGTCTGGTCAGCATTCCAGCAGCTACAGACAGATTTAACAGCTGCACCTGGACCTGACAGTGATCCAAAGCAGAGGGAATAGTGACAAACAGCACAAAGTGACAAAAGAGCTAAGTGGTCTCCTCCAAACATTCACCAAGGCTTGGAAGGCTCGAGGAAGACTTGAAATAGGAATAGAAATTTACCTCAGCCCTTCACCTTGCTGCAGAATATCCTGGTCAGTTACTGGTGCAAACATCAGTGCTGCTCCCAAAGCTCAGCACTGCAGGGCACACTGCTGCTCCTGGCACTAAAACATCTCCATTCATTCCAATGCTGGTGCCAAGAAATTCCCCAAGGACAAGAGCTGTCCTCTGTTAGTGGGAGTGTTCTCCAGAGACCCAGAACAGGCTATCAAGGACATGTTCAATGTTAATATCTGCATATGGACACTGATGTCCCACACAGAGCCAGGCTGAGATGTCTGGAGAAACTGCCAAAACAGTCCCCCCAGGTCTGAAAAATATTAAATGCAGAAAAGCTGCAGAGAGGAAAGCAGCTCCCTCACTAATGAAGCCTCACATCACCTGGAGAAGGACTGGAGATCTGAGTTCTCAATTCAGTTTCCCTTCAGGATGGAAACATGAATTCAGCTTTATAAACACATCCCAACTGCTCTGCTGACTGACTCACCATCGATCTCCTGTCCGATGGAAAGGCCAGCCCATTTTCTCTGTAAAACAAGAAAAAAATGTCAGAACACCTGTCCTGCACAACACCTGTCCCTCAGAACAAACACCTGTCCCTCAGAACAAACACCTTTCCTCTCAAAGGCAGCCTCCTCACCCAGAGGAGCAGGATCCCTGGGAGAAACTTCAGCAGCAGAAAAAGCTGTAGTTTATGGTCATTTGTATTTGCCTTTTTGTCTGGGAGAAGGAACACAATGATTTTGCTTACAAAATGAACACTTCCTGCTTTATGCCCTCTCCAATACCCACAGAATATCCTGAGTTGGAAGGGACCCACAGGGATCATCCAGTGCAGCTCCTGGCCCTGCCCAGACACCCCAACAACCCCACCCTGTGCATCCCTGGAGCTCTGTCCAAGCTCTCCTGGAGCTCTGGCAGCCTCGGGGCCGGGACCATTCCCTGGGGAGCCTGGGCAGTGCCAGCACCTCTGGGGGAAGATTTGTCAGGATCTTCTTTGTAGCAAGAGATACAGCTCAATCCCCATGCTCACTTGGCTGTTTTTTCCTGAAGGTTTGTCATCACTCTGCAGCAATTCATGTTTTAGGCTCTCAGGACACAAAATTTGTCATGGCTTTCAGTTAAGAGTGTTAAGAGTTAAGTTTATAGTGACTTAATAATTAGTTAATTATATATAATGTGTTAATAGTTGAGTATATAATATACTCATATAATATATAATGAGTATATAATGAATATATAATAAATATAATGAATATATAATAAAATATAGTGAGTTAATAGTTGATGGTTAAGAGTTCAGTTAGGTTAATAGTGTTAAGAGTCAATATTACCACAAATAAGGTGATCAAGAACTCCACATCAATAGTGAATGTACAACAAACAGATGTTCTGGAGGCCTCAGAGTGCAGACATCCCTGAACAGCAAACACAGTTGTGTGAGACTGACTGCAATTATCCAAGGCTTTGGGAAATACTGGGAATTAAAACCCAGTATCAGGAATGCCCCAGTGCTCAGAGGGCTGAAACAGCTCTGCTATGGAGGCAGGCTGAGGGAATGGGGGTTGTTCAACCTGGAGGAGGCTCTGGAGGGATCTCATTATGGCCTTTTGATACTTAAAGTGGGCTTAAATCTTTTTAAGGGGACAGACTTTTTAGCAGAGACCGTAGCAAAAGAAAAAAAGAGGAAGTAGCTTTAAACTAAAAGAGGGTGAATTCAGACAATTGATATGGTGAAAATGGTAAAACCTTGCCCAAAGAGGTTCCAGGGAACATTCAAGGTCATACTGAACAAGGGCTGTTAAACAAACTGCTCTAGTGGGAAATGTCCCTCTTCAGAGAGCCTTTAAAGGCCCCTTCCAACCCAAACAGCTCTATAATCCTATAAATCAAGCATTCACCTCACAGAAGCTGCAACACTCCCTGCACAGCCCCTTCTCCAAGGGGAGCACCAGGCCTCACCCCTTGGCAGATGGGCTCTCCTGGCTCCACAACAACTGCAATATACAAAAATCAACCCTAGACCTGAGTCTGCTGACTTTAACAACACAAACATCTCCTGCTGGTCACTGCTGGACACTTCGGGGATCACAAGCCACAGGTGAACATAACATCTCTCACCCATCCATCTGGACAGATCCAGACCCAGCAGCACATCAAAAGGCAAAATGTCATTTGGGGGCTTGTGCCAAGGTGTGCTGAGGGAAAAAAAAATCTCCTGTGTTTGCAGCACAGAGACTGGGTTTTGGAGCAGTCATTGTCAGGGAGATACAAAAGCACCGAATCAGAGACAATGATTGCTGCAGGTTCACGGGATGAGACTCAGGGTGAGCAGTAAAAAGCTACAAGCCTCATTTTTTTTTATTTAGAAGTTAATTATATTCATTATTTATTCTAACCATCATTTAACATCTGATGATGACTTAATTAAGAAAGAGGAGACAAAGTGGTTTGGGGTTTTTTTCATGCATTTCATTGCAGTTTTCATCTAAAATTACTAATGACGACTGAATGCAGTCAATAAAACTTCCAGCAGGTCTTAAAAATGAAAAACACAGCAAAGAAACCCTTTAAAGTCAAGGGAAAACAGGGAACAATAAAGATTCACAAGGAAGGGCAGATATTGCTTAGGCTTTTCTTTTTCAAATAGTTTATTTCTGGTGGATTTTTAAAAGGTTAAATTACACCTCTTCCAATATCTTTATCCCACCATGCATTAAAAATATAGCAAAGCAATATAAGCACAGTCACTTCAGATGCAGTAAAAGCCTCCTTCAACTTTTGCTGGCAGAAATCAAATTTGTAGCATACATTTATTCCAATTAGAGAACTTATCTTCAATCCTGATCCCAAAAGAGATTTTGCTTATTCTGTAGCAGAGCAGGAAAGTCCAACCATCCCATACCTGGGGCAAGCTGAAGGCGATGCTGCCAGGAACAACCGAGGGGTGGGTTCTCAGTGTGAAGATGTATTTGTGGTTGGGAGAGGTCTTCACCATAACATGTCTGGAAAAGAGATCAGTATTTTACTTTCATGTGTACCAGAAGGGTTTTGCATTGCTCACAGCGCTGTGAGAACTCAAAAGACACACCCAGCTGATCTCAGGGGCTACACAGGAAAACCAAAAGCATTGGAGCCACAGCTCAGCAGACACACAGCAGGGTGACAGAACCCACCACCCTCACTGATAAAATGTGATCTCAAAGCCCAAGTGCAAGAGTTTGCACCAAAAATTAATATTTACATCCCCCCAGTAGCCCTTTACTTCAGGAATGCAGTGTACATATGAGAGAGAACCAAACAACAAGCACAAACACCAAGGCTGCCACAGCTAAAAATCAACACTGGTTTCACATCTCAAGCATTAACACAAAAGCATCACTATTTTACTATCCCCAGCTGGGATGTCAACTAAAAGCAGATGCAAAGCCTGTACAGGGATCTGAGTGTATTGTTTAGAAGTTTGGTAGTAGAAAAAAATGGGAGGGATTTCTATACAAAAAGTAAAATCACACAGGCCCTGGGGCTGCTCCTCCTGGCAAAAGGGACCAACTGATCTTGAACACACACAGCATCTGTGTGGCTGGAAAAACAGCAGCAGTGTTGGGAGGTGGCCCTGTGGGGAAGGACGTGGGGGTGCTGATGGACAGCAGTTGAACAGGAGCTGATGTGTGCCCAGGTGGGCAAAAAGGCCAAGGGCACCTGGCCTGTATCAGAAATAGAGTGGCCAGCAGGGCTGTCCCCTGTGCCGGGCACTGGTGAGGCCACACCTCGAGAACTCAGGTCAGTTGTGGCTCCTCACTGCAAGGAACATATTGAGGGGCTGGAAGGTGTCCAGGGAGGGGAATGGAGATGGGGAAGGGTCTGGAGCACCAGGAGTGGCTGAGGGAGCTGGGGGGGCTCAGCCTGGACCTTCTCACTCTCCACAACTCCCTGACAGGAGGGGACAGCCAGGATGGGATGGGGTCTGCCCTCTACTCCCAGGGAACAAGGGACAGGATGAAAGGAAATGACCTCAAGATGTGCTGGGGAGGTTTGGATTGAAAATCAGGAAGAACATCATGGAAGGGGCTGCCCAGGGAGATTTGGAGTCCCCATCCCTGGAGGTGTCCAAGGAATGCCTGGACATGGCACTCCATGCTCTGGGCTGGGTGACAAGGTGGGGATTGGGCACAGATCAGACTCAATGGTCTGGGAGGCCTTTTCCTTAATGAGTCTATGATTCCATCATAGAACAGTTATAAAACCAGAGTGATACAAGCAGTCAGGGGCAGACACAGCAGCAGCCATGGCATGTGCCTGTCTGTCACACTCAGAATTGAAGCTGTCAGCAACAAAGATACTCAAAAGCTGCTTCTAGCTCTCCTCAGCCTGATAGCTCTTATCATGGATAGACAGACAGCTTGCTGGCATGAGCAAGCAAAACCAAAGGAGACTGGGATTTGTGTGCTCTGGCAGCAGGGTGAAGGTGGAATCAGGGTTCACCTCAGCTTCCTCTCACAGTTGCTGGCACTGCAAGCACCCTTGGAGTACACCAGGCACCAGCTCCATGGGACTCTCATGGTCAGGAAGGGCAGGATGAGCTGTGCTGGCAGCCAAGGCCCACACTCCTGGCCCTCCTCCCTCCCTGCAGTCCATGTTTTCCATGCACATATGCTCCCTATACTTTCATTTGCACATGCCCAGCCAATCCAGCACCATCCAAGTGAGGATCTGCACTGGCTCCATCCTGTGAGCGGAACAGCTCCAGCCACACGACAGAAAGGAACATTTGGCCCTTGGAGACAAGAGGAAATGTAGCCCAAACCAGCAGACATGGCCAGCTGTCACCTGCAAACCCCTCCCAGGCACTGCTGGCACTTGGTGGCCTGGCAGGGTCAGAAGCATTTTCAACACACCAAAGTGACACCAGAGCTCCCAGCTCAGGCAGACACTGAGCTGAGTCCTCACTGGTTCTGACCCAAAATCACCCATCAGCTGCCAGACACCCTTCCCTTGCCTCCTCCTCCCGCCCCAGGCATAAATCCAGGAACCTGGTGTAGGTGGTGAAGTTCTGTACAAATGTTACATGGGTCAACAAGGCATTTATTGGTGCTGCACAGCAGCCAGGGAAGGTTTATGAAGATTGGAAGGCAGCAGATGTCACTCCTGCCTTCAGGTAGGAGGACCCAAGGAATTACAGGCTGGTCAGCCTCACCTTACTCCATAGGGAAGTGATGGAGCAACTAATCCAGGAAGCCAAACATATTAAAGCACAAGAAAGTGACTGGGAGTCACTCTGAGCATGGATTTAGGAGTGGTCAGTGTAGATTTACAAAAGAAAATCCATCCTGACCGGCACAACAGCCCTCTCCAACAAAATGGTGAGCTCTGGGGCTGAAGGGAGAGCTGGATTTATCCCAACATTAGCAAACTTTCCATGCTGCCTGGCACAACCACCCTCAGATATTGCAGGATACAGACTGGGCAGGGAGCAGGGCTGGAGGCTGAACTGCTGCACTTGGGGCTGTGGCCAACAGCATCAAATCCCACTTCAGCTCACTGGGATCTGCAAATCCCACTGCAGCTCACTGGGGTGTACAAATCCCACTGCAGGAGGTCACCCCTGGAGTCCACACGGGACTGAAACTATTTAACCCCTTCATTCCTGAGCAGCTGAAGGGACAGAGCTCCTCAGCCAGCCCACAGGGGACACACCTGCATGTCCTGCGCTGCCCAGAGGGACCTCAACAGATCCCAGTCAAGCTCAATAAGGGAAACTGCAATGTCCTCCAGCCAGGAGGGACAATCCCATGCACCAGTTCAGGCTGGGGGCCAACTGGGGGCCAAGAAGCCCTGGGAACCAGGGGGACAATGAGCTCAACAGGAGCCAGCAACACATCCCTGCAGCAAAAGTGGGTAAGATCCCCTGGGGTGCATTAGCCCAGTGTGCCCAAAGCAGCTGTGGCTGCCCCATCCCTGGAAGTGTCCCAGGCCAGGCTGGACAGGGCTTGGAGCAACCTGGGATAGTGGAAGGCGTCCCTGCCCACAGCAGGAGCTGGAACTGGATGGTGTTCAAGGTCCCCTTGCAGCCCAAACCATTGGGTTATTCCATGATTAGGGAGAGCACCAGAAGCAGGGACAGGCAGTGATTCTTCCTGGGTGGAAGAGTGCTCCAAGGACTGCTCATTTCAGGCCGAGCAGTGGGTAAAGCAGAGAACCGTCCAGGAGGCCAGGACTGGAAGCAAGAGTTTTCCAGCACAGTATCACCCTGAGTAATCCAAATTAGTATCGACACATAACCAACTGGAAAGGAAGCTGTGACACTGCAGAGTATGAGAGAAACACACCTGCAGGCAACAAACAAATTCCAGCTACAGTTCTGAAATACTTCACCACAAAATGCACCTGATGACAACTAACTCCTAACTAACTGGAAGCAGCTCATGAGACAGGAAAATACCCAAAATTAAACCTTTTTAAAGCCCCAAATGGGTCCTGAACAGTGCATGCAACAGTGACTTCACCATGTAGAGATTCAGCATCTCTGAAGGAAGAAATTAACTCCATCATTGCTGGGCTTCATTTCAAAAACCCTAAATGCAAGAAGATGACATTGCTTGGTAAGAATACCAGGGAGGATTATCCACAAAGATTTGATACTAATTACTATGCTGGAACATTCCATTCACCAAAAACATCTTCAGCAAAGCAGAAAGACAGCAGAGCTTGACAACAAACAAATATATGCCAGGAAGAAAAAAAAAAAGAGGAAAAATGAAAAAAAAATCATCTTTCTGGAAGAAAATACTAGGAAAGGTCAAATTCTGACAGATTCTGTGAGAAAAATCTGCATAAGGCATAGGACCAACCATGTTTCTTCCCAAAGACAGCATGAGCAGGCAGCTTCCAACAAGCTGCAATCAACCTAAGTGTTACAAATGCTCAAAATAAGGCAATAGCAGAAAAACTAAATGTATTTTCCTAAACTAATGTTCACCAGGAAGGAGCTCAGAGAGCTCATGGAGACACATGGGGGAAATCTCAACCTCATTAAGAGATTCTGCTTATACACGAACAAAAGGAACAACAAATCACCAGGGCCAGACAGCTCCCAGAGCTCTCCCAGGCGGAATTGCTGCTCTATTCCATGTGTAAATCCTCGCCTGGAACTGTCAGATCCAACCCATGTGATGCCAGCTCCTAGGAAGGGCTCCAGGAAACTTGGCCCAGGAAGCTGCTGGTAAGTTTGCTGGCCAGGCTGAGTAAACCAAGAGAAACTCCAGCAGACATGAATTAACCTGTGAGTGCATCAGTTTTTGTGTTGCTGAAGCACGAGCAGGGCTCCTGTGAAGGAGGGGATGACTCAGGTATCCATGTGGAGGTGACAGCAGGGATCTCCTCCCATGCAGTGCATGTTTGGAAACCCACAGCAATCATTCAGCAAGGGCTCCTCAGAACACTAAACTGGCCTAACAGGGATGGGCTTTCCATGTGAAAGGGAACAACCAGTTCTTAACATGAACAAAAACCTGCCACTGAGACAGCCTGCCCCGACTCTATCCCCTCACAGCCTGGCTGTGCTCAGAACTGATTTCCCTCTCCAAACTGCACTGGAAGTCCTCAAAGTAGAAGCAGGACACAGGAACTTAAGATGGTGCCATTCCCCAAACCATTACACACCACGAACTGGGATCACACCGTGCATGGTCCCATGTGAACTGGCACAGAGCACTGACTCACCCCTGCCCAGCTCGCGGGGTGCAGACAGCAGCGTCAGAAGATGATCAGCAGCACCTTGGGGTTAAACCATCTCCTTGATCCAAGAGCAAACTCCAGCTCTACACCCCTAGCAGCAATCAGTTAGAGCAGAGCCCTTTGTGGAGGTAGCACCAAAAGTCCCCCTGAGCAGGCAGTGGTGAGGGAGCCGAGCCAGGGAGCTGCAGCCAGGGCTGGCTCCAGGGATCTGCAATGCAGCTGATGCAGCTCCAGCCCCAGCACTGCCAAGCACCAGGAGCATCCCAGGCTCCATCTGACGCTGTGCAGCCATCTGCAGCAACTGCTCCCCACCAAACACACGCTGCCGGTGTGTGAGCACCGACTACTAGAAATAAACAGCTCCCAGGGGAACGGGAACAGCCAGAACCACATCCAGCCTGCTTAGCCAGCACATCCCGAGGCACTGCTTCCTGCATGCTGCCACAAATGCCTGGAGAGAGGGTTCTGGAAGCAAAGGGAACGCAGCCAGCTGCAGGTCTGGCAGCTGGGTCCCTCCAGGACATCCAGATTGGAGGAAATTAAAGTTTTTATAATGCATGAGGTAAAACACTCAGTTCAGGTATTTTTGTAACTCAATTACTTTGGGAAAAAATCAACCTGGGGAAAACCATACTTTGAAAAGACCAGGACACTTTTCTGCCCAAGCAGACACTTTTGTGTGCTTCTGACTCTCAAAGTTCTGCCTGTTTAGGGGGTGGTTTTGTTTGGTTTTGGCATTTTATACCCCAGCTGGGCTCATGAAATCACAGTTCAGTTCATCGCTCCAGAGCCAGAACAGGTCCCAGGGCAGCAGAGCTGACTGACAGCACACACAGGCAAGTCCTAAACACATCCCTGCATTCCTGCAGTTCAGCACCACAGTGTTCTACACCCTTAGCAGAGCTCACCTGGGGCAGGTATTTTATATAAGTCCTGAGCATATCATTCAGTATCTCCTTTACCATTTTTCCCATTTTTCAAACTCAAGCCCTTCTGCCTTGTGCTGCACATGACAATCCCTTTCAGCTGAAATAAATGACTTCTGTCTACAACCTACATACTAAAATCTGTCAGAGCTTTCCTAAAGCTGCAGCAAAGCAAAGAATCTGAGTATGTGAATTGGCTTCTTGTAATACAAAACCCTTCTGTGTGGGCTGAGCTGAAAAATTCATGTGTTTTCCACCTAACAGAAGTAAACCCCAGAGTCGGGTTCCATCAGCCACCCCAGAACTGCAATTAAAGAATCCAACTTGTGCCCACACTCTGGCTGCTTCTTCCTTTTGTTCTTGTGCATGAAAACCCTGAGAACAAGAGAGAGATCTCCTGCCCCTGCTCAGCACTCCCATATGATGTGAAAGTGAGAAGACGACCCAAGTAACACAATAAAATGATAAAAATGTTTTTGAAATAGTTCTAATATTCTCACTGTGTAACAATAACAGCAAAACCAAAACAAACAAAAATGATCACAAAAAATACTTTGTTAAAATAATTATTCTATTAGTTAAGCAGCCCAGTTCCCAAGAGAGAAATGCTTCAGAGAAACAGTCACCCTTCTTCCAGCCTCTCCCATTTCTGGAAAGAGCCACATCGAAAGTTTTGATCTCTAAAGACAGAGAAGTTTTGTTAATCAAACTGCTGTGTTCACCTTTCCAAACCTGAAATGTCATTCCTCCTCCATCCAAATTTTGAAATCAATTCCTTTTTTGGTTAAAAGCTGCAAGAGCAACAGTTACTGCACACTTACTGCCCAGACTGGAAGTCCTTCTCGTTCACCACAGCACAGTTGGTTAAGGACAGCTCATCAGTGGGACATCTCGCTGCTTGCATAGGCTACAAGAGAAGGGGGGAAAAATGTCAAATAAAATTCTATTTTTTCCTTTACCAAGCCAAGCTCAAGACTTCTGCAAAACCACAAAGCACAAAACAAGTCTCCTGAGTCCTGGCACACTCTGAGAGCCCACTGGTATCAACAAGCTCCTCTTCCAGATTCCTCCAAACATTTCCACGTGCCACGGGTACTTGTATCCCAAACCTCTGCCCTTTGGAACTATTATGTACTTTGCATTTTCTACCCTACCTACATAAATACTTTCAAATTACCTGGGAGAAAGCCTGCAAGGCAAACACTTGTTAACTTCCCTGGCACTTGGGAAGCTTCCCCAAATGCTGCCAACAAGGCAGCAGGTAAGCAGCATTCCCTGGAAGGCATTTCTTGCCCAGGGACAGGACACTGGGATATTCTGAAGGCTGCTAAAGGAGAGCAGCCTGGAGCCAGAGCAGTTCCCTTACCACCCTCTCTCACAGTGCTAGGCTGGGTCACAGAGCCCATGTGGGCAGAACGGGAGGGATAAAGATGTGACCTTCCCTCTTCATTGAACAGAACTAAGAAAACTGGAATTTCAGCATATCCATTCTGTATAAACCCCTTCACCCAGTGCAGTACAGAGCAGCACTGAGAGTCCACAGGAAGGTTTAACCTCAGCCAGCTGCTATCCAACCCCACAATCCCTTTGTACCACTTCTCAGAAGAAATATCACATATGAATATTTTCCACTCTATAGGAAATATCCCAGATCTGTAACACAGAGAAGAAAATTAGGTAAAATAGTTAATTCCAGCCTATCACTATGAAAATAATTACTGCAACAAATTTTGTGGGGGAGTCCTCCCCCTCTTTTTATTCTCTAATGTCAGAGGACCAATCCTTTCTCAGTGGTATCTGTTCATTTTTGTCCCTTCCTCTGTTACTCATCAATCAGCAATTAAAAACTGAAATAGCAGCACTCCCAGCCCAAGCTGCCCATCCCCATCATGAGGCATGAGCATGGGGGGAGCACAGCAGAGGGACCTCAGCCCCATCCTACACCCTCACCCCACCTGCTCCTACAGAATTATACCACACAACAATGGCTGAATTATGAAAATGGGGATCAAAATGCCTCCAGAGGTGGAGAAGGGATGGAAAAGGCAGGATGTTTCTATCATTAGCTACAGACTGAAGAAATTTCATTGGGGGAAAAGCTAAACTTGCCCCTCAAGGTGTCATTTTGAGCATCAAACCACACCTACCTCCGTCAGATACAAATTTGCAGGCAGCGCAACAGAAACTATTTGACAGTGTCAACCTATTGCTAAAAGTAATTCAGGAGGGATTTTCTCTTAATACACCCTTAAATCCCAGCAGCAAGCACAGGAAACACACTGATCCCAACACACACATCTAAACCATTTCCCAGGAGTTATTGCCCTGCTCAGCCTTCCTCTCCCAGCCCCTTTGGGACAAGAATCAGAATAATTCTGCCCCCGGTGTGGACCACAGCCAGCCTGCTCTAAAGCTCAGATCAACTTTTATGGCACAACATGATTTGTCTCCAGCACTTGCTATTTAGAAAAGGACCAACTCATTACTTTTACTGAATAATGCTCAACTGGCCTTGACATATGTGACAACCAGAAAAGATTCCATTTTCAGGCCTGAAGCAGATTTATCTACCTGAATACTGAGTGTAATAAAAGACTCAAAAGTCTTTGTAATAAAATATATGACATCAGTGGATTTATGAGATACACAACCTGTCTGCTGAGGCCTCTTGGCTTGGGGCACTTCACAGCAAACATTCACCACTTTATCACTTCTCCCATCTGCAGGGCACCGTTTTGTGAAGGACATGCCCTGATAAAACGCATTACAGGGGATATTTCTGGAGAAAAGTGGACACGGGGCTCCTGGATTAAACCTTTTTACAGCACTAGTCCTCAGCTGCATTTTTAATCCTCAGTGACAAACTGCTTCCTACACGCCTGGCCAAGCTGCCGTTCCCGTCTGCGCTGGGAACAGCAGCGCTTTAGGAAATGCAGGAATAGCCAGGAATGCATTCCAAACCCAGCAACAACTGCAAGCTCTGCAGCAGAGGAGAGATGATGGCAAAACATCCTTGGGTGTCTGACATGTGAAACAGCATGGCTGCAGCAGCAGCACTGGCTGTGCCAACCATCCCAGAGCACGGCTCATCCTCTTCCTGGGGTGTCTGGTGCCCATTTCTCCCTGGCAGTGACCAACATTTCAGGCAGCATCTCTGCTCCCAGCCCTTCACTATACACCCTCTCAAGCTCCAAGATTTTGCAGATCTTCAGAACACTATCTGTATTCTGAAAATGTTTTAACATCACACAGCTGAAAGACAGGGGTGTCACTCTTGGGCATGGAGTTCCACAAGGCTAAAGGAAATCTGGTCATGGAAGAGGTGATGATTAAACCGGAAATCACCCAGGCAGGAAGGAGGAACACGCTGCTGTAGGGAGCTGCAGGGGTTTCCTCTTACCTGCCCTCCCTGCAGAGCTCATATCCCAGAGCTGCTGTTCCCAGGATCCATTCCAGAGACACGGATCCATTCCTTGTCTCTGTCAAGCGGCTGAGCTGTCACAGCCAGGACATGGGCACAGGCTGCTCCTGAGGAAGCTTTCTTGGCATAAATGCAGCAGTCCAGGGCTGGAACACATGGCTGGCATATGCCAGTGGTGTTGCTGTCAGGAACACTTTAAACTCTTGCATTTTGAGTTCCAGCTTCCCAGGACAGCAGCACAAGGACTCCCAGAACCTGCCCCTCTCCCATCCCACACCCACTGCCAGCACTAACACACCACATCAGGGTATAGGGCCAGAAAAATCCTTGAGAGTATTCATAGGAATCTCAAAGTAGATTTACACAAACTAATTTTAAGCAAACTGGCAGGTTACTGCTGGCAACCAGGCAAAACAGCTCTATAAAGACAGAAAGCAAGCTCCTGCAGGTGACACTAGATGCCACCACTGCTGTTACCCCCTGGCACTGCCAGGCTGGAGGTGACCCATACACCCTCACAGGCTGCTCTTACACCCACATCCACAACATGGATATATTTGGCTTAAAGAAGGCAAATTGGGGTTAAATTAGGCAAAGGAAATCTTCCCTGCCTCCAGGTATTGTTCTGATTCATGCAAAGAGGAGACTCCAAGGACAGTGCAGTCCTAAGGAGGTGACTGCACACTGCTAAACCATTCCCTACAGCATCTATCATCCAACATCAGCCAGGCAGCACCTGCTATTAAACCCAGGCCTGTGCAGAGGCCTGTTCCAGCATTCCTTCTGTCTGCCAAGAGGAAAACAAGATCATATGATGCACTGATAAATCTCACTCTGAGAGACAAACGTGAAGGACTCCACCTCTGGGTTTATGACAAAGCAGTAACATTGCCTCAAAACCCAGGAGGCTTAATGACACTGGCATATTTTATTTTTACAAAGAAAAGTTGCCCTAAAGAACAAACATAATAGAAACAATCATCCTAACATCTGATCTTTCAGAGATTTTTGGGTTTTTTTCCCAAAGCTGCAAGGTCTCATTTTCCTCCACAGAAAATAAGAAACTCCTGTGTTCACAAAATCACAGAATAGTTGGGGTTGGAAGGGCCCTTTGGAGATCATCCAAGTCCAAACCTTGGGATATTTTCACACACACATAAACCACACCTTTTGTGTTCTGTAAATTCACCTCTTGTGAATCATTAAGGCTGATGGTAGAGGAAGCCAAGGTAAAAGGTTTCTCCCCACAGAGGTAAGGTGGTGGTAATGACTGAAGTGCACTGCTGACAGCTGGTACTGAGAAGAGCTGAAACATTAAGTGCTAAGGCAGAGATGCTCCTCATCCAAGACATCTGAACTCATTTCACTTCCTAATGCTGAGCAAGAGATTATGAAACAGCCTCTAAAGCTGAGGCAGGTTTGGCTCTGTGCTCTGTTCTCACATGGTTTGTACAAGACAAATATTGTTCAAGTACTGCATGTTTAAAATTCTTCTTTGTGTAAAACAGACACAGATACACATCCCATGTATATGCAAGTGCACAGAGATGGAATTCCTGGCACACAGGTGTTGGCAAGAGGAGTGTTAGGAAACATGACAGCTCTGGGTACTAGACATTTCCATTTCCCAAGCAGAGCCCACTGCCAGCTGCGTTGAGATGGGGATTCCCTGCTCCAAAAAACACCCAAAAAGCTTTCCTGTAACAGCAGTTGGGCCAGAAAATCTCTCTGAGCCCAGAGCCTCACCACCCAGAGAGGGCAGAGAACCACCTGTGCAGGTGTAATTCCTGGGAAGCAGTTCTGTCCACTACCTAGAGCCCAAGCAGAGGTGCCTCTGTGGGCTGTGTGGAAGCACGGCTGACTCCAAATCAAACACTCACCACCAAGAGTCTGCCAATAAAATGAAGTTTGAATACTGACAGGAAGAATTATGATGTCAAAGGAGCTCAGAAGATAAACAGGGAACTGACATGATGAATCACAGATCCTACACATTATCCAGGAGTATGCTCCTGACAGAAAACACACGCACAAAGCTCTGCCTCTGTCTCCAGATCCAAGGGACACCAGGATCCGAGGTGGATGTTACACCTGGGGCTGCACACAGGGGACAACCAGCAGCTCCAGCAGGAGGATGAGCTGCAGAGCTGGCTCAGCACCAACCAAACTCCCAGCACAGGGGAGCCCAAGGACTGTGCCTGCTCCCTACAGCCATAACACACCACAGAGCTGAGCAACAACTCAACACTGAAGGGCACAAGAAATGGGCATAAAACAGCAACACCAGCAGAGCTCCTGGCTGGCAGGTAAGAGTGGATTCCTGACCTGGAGGGGAATCTGGTTCTGTGACAGGGAGAAAGGGTAAAGACAAAACCAAGGCTCCTATAAAGAACAATTCTGTAATATTCATGAAAGGAATAACAACATGATGTCATAATCAGGGACTCAGGAACACAAGTTGTCCTAAATGTTGTGGTTCTAAATAATTTTGAAAATTAACTAGGGAAGTTTAGCAGCTTGCAGAGGGTTTTTCTGGACATGCCAAAAAATATTGAATAAAGCTTCCATACTTCTGCAGCCACAAGTGGAGATCAACCTACAAGGAACTTTTTGGACCAGCAGGCCTGGCCAGACAGGCCTTTCCAGACCTGCAGTGGCTGTGCTGGCAGGATAAGCTGCTGTCCCTGGAACACAGCCCTGACTCCCTGCTCAGGCCTGACCATTCCACCTGCTCTACATGACCTCTATTTGTTTACTGGAAGCTTTTATTCTCTTCAGGAAGGAGCTGCATTCTCTCTTGACAACAAACTCAGAAATACCAATTTTCTTCTCCTAATAAAGAGGAATGTATTGGGAAGCTAAAATCTCAGAACTCATTTTCACATTTTTGATGAAGCCAGGGCTGAAACAGCTCAGAGGAGAGAGGGAAGAGATCCCATCAGCACCTCCCGCACCACCCAGGGCTGGAAATGAAACAGGGAATGTTCTCCCTGCGTTGTCTGCCCGTGGCAGCAGTAACGCCCTTGCCTGGCAAGAGCTCAGATGGGCAGCAGGAGACAGCAGACACTCCTCACTGGGCACTCTTTATCAAACACTCAACACATTTCTCTGTTTCTCTGACAGCAGCCCTGTGTTCTCTGGGTCTGAATCTGGAAATTACTGTGGGTCCTGGCACTCCAGAGCCACTTTATCAGGGCAGGAGGGCCTCTCCCACAAATGAAGGATATTGGGTTTTAGTGCCACTTCCCTTGGTTTGCAAAGTTGAAATGAACTCAGATCTGCAGGGGTGGCTCTGTCACTCCAATGTTGTTCACCTGCAGTTAACCAGGTGCTCACAGCTTTGGGAATCCGGCTCTGCTATTGCCAGTATTTGCCAACATCAGGAGAAACACAATTTACAGTCCCAAGAACAAAGAGTTCCAAGGGTTTGCCTGATCCATCAGAGCAGAACAAGAGCGCTAAAGGAGAGCTTCCCCAAGCAGAGGATCTGCAGTCGAGTTACACAGGTTGCTCTGCCCAAAGATGTCCTTCTCCAGATCAGCTCTTCACAATATGATCAGTAAGTGACTTTAGGAAATACATCTGTACCTGAGCTGCTGTGCCACAGAACTAGGGAGCTGACAGCTCAGCAGGACCAGCAGCTCCACCTTCCTATTAAGCAATAATGACCCAGGATATGTGCATTTTAATTAACACATCCATTTTTTGAGTGGATGTTACTTCACATTCCTTTCTCAAGCCAGGATGATCAATTTAATTACAGGGAATTGTTGTTTGTTGGGTTGCATCTAAACATCTTTGAAGAATTCCAGGGGAATGAACCACCACACCACCAGAGTAAGCTGTGGGCCTGGGATGCATGTCACAGGATTTTGCCACAGGAGCAGTGAGGACACCTCAGGGATGCAAATTTCATCCCATTTATTTAGGAGACAATGTGAATACATGTTAATGTTAAAAATATCCCCCTTGGAATTTGCCCTGTGAAAGCCCAGGGTGCTGCTGTCCCTGAGGATTTACAGCTCAGCCCAGCCACTGAACTCCCCACGACTCTGATGTACCAAACACCACCCAGTCATCAGCAGTTCAGGATGCAGCAGCTTCAAGTATTGCTCTATTTTTTACACAAAAAGCACATGACACAACTCCAGGGCATCAATTACTCCAGATTTTTTGATAGAAGGTCACTGCTTTATTGCATCCCAGGAGACTGGAGGAACGTGTTAAATCTCTTCATACTTCAAACCTCTGACCTCCCTGAGGGCAGGATGTGCCTGCACAGGAAGGAGCAGAGCAGGAGTGCCTGAGGAGCTGCTTACCCAGCCTTGGTTTATGAGCAGCAGCACAATCAGCTGGCTCAGACACGGTTCCAGGGCACTGCATTGGAAGCTCTTCCATTAATTTTAGCAACTGGGTTTCTTATTTGGCTTTTTTTGTCCACAGACCTTCTCCAACACTGCTCTCCAGTTCCTGGGAGTCTGAAAACCTTCTGGAGATGGTCAATATGGGTGTTTCATCACAAAACTCTGGTCTCTGCCAGAGAACCTCCCTGATGTGAGACAGCATCCTGCAGAGCCCCCAGGCTGAACTTCATCCCTCTAAAAGCTACTGCAGTTCCCAAGATCTCTGTCCCACTGCTCAGGGCAGTGACTGCACCAGCTCTCCCTAAAACTCATCCTGCGCTTGTGAGGGCACCTGAACCAACCCTGGATCAAAGAAAGATCACTCCATGACCTACATTCTAACTGTTTTCATAGGAATCAATGGTAATTTCATTGCACTGAAACTACGTCCTGCCTGGTGGCTAATTCAGCACATCAGAAGTGCCACTACTTTCTAGGGACTGCTTTTCTGTGGACTCAAGATGATCTGATTTTATGCCAGAACTTCTTCCAAATTCAATCAGGGTTTATCCTGAGCCTCGGGGTCTTCTCCTGAATTACCTCTGTGGTCTAAGGCACAGAACCCAGAACAAGAGGGGAAAAGAGATCTTGCAGTGCTCTAGGGAAAAAAAAAAGTTTAAAAGTAATACTTAAGAAATTAATATTTTAAGTGATCCTCAAAAAGATTCTCTAACTTTTTTACAAGAGTTTTTCCTACTAAAAAAAAATATTACCTAAGTTTAAATATTCTGGCAGGTCCACATAACAGAAGAGGTGTGACACACCAGCACCCCAAAAACTGGAGATGGAGAGGCAGCATTGACATCTCCCTTTGGCAGTGACCTTTTAAGCACAAGCTTAGGACACACTGCTTCTGCAACACTGAGCCAAGCAACAAATTAATCAAAGATGACAGGGACAAATATCCCATGCCCACCAACATTCACATGGTCATCAGAATTTTATTCTAAATAATTTTAGAGTTTTAAAAAAAATATGTGACTTTATTTTAAATAATTCAGCAAGGCAGAAATCCTGAAAGCAGGCCACAAGTTGATTTGTGATGATTCCACAAGACAGTTACGAGATTGCAGAAGTGATCACAGAAACAGAGATTCAGATAGAGTTTTCTCCCATTTCCCTGAAACATTGCTAAAAACCCATTTCTTCATATTACACACTAGGAAATACTAAAAAAAACTAAGTGACGATAGCAGGAACAGTACCAGGCTGCAAGAAGGAACTAAGTTGATTCATAAACGTTTCTTTAGTTGCCTGACAACGCCTGCATCTCTGAAGGCTGGTTCCATATGTTATCAGAAATCACCTTACAGTTCTAATCCATAAAGTCTAGACCCCATTACTTCAAAGTCCTTACCAAACCATCCAACCTAAAACCACATTCTCTACATTTTAAGTATTTTTAAACAAGTCAAGCTAATAATAAGCCAAAAGTTATTAATTGTCTAGCACTGTGTCAGGTATATTATTATATTAATATATTTATGGATATATGTACATATTTATGGATTAAATGTTTATATTTATTTATTAAATACATAAATATGTATGTATTAAATGTATATATTTATGGATTAAATGTTAGGAAGGAATTGTTCCCTGTGAGGGAAGTAAGGCCCTGGCACAGGGTGCCCAGAGCAGCTGGGGCTGCCCCTGGATCCCTGGCAGTGCCCAAGGCCAGGCTGGACATTGGGGCTGGAGCAGCCTGGGACAGTGGGAGGTGTCCCTGCCATGGCAGGGGTGGCACTGGGTGGGTTTAAGGTCCCTTCCAACACAAACATTCTGGGATCTGTGCTGGCTGCAGGATGCACAAGAGAGCAGGGTTAGGTCAGCAATGCCTTTGGCAGCACTGAACACCAAAGGACTCCATCTGTTCTTCACCACCTTCCCACTCCTGCTGCACCTCTGGATTGGACACCTGGTGTCACCAGATGCCAGCAGGACCCTGTGCTCAGGCTCTCGAGAGGAGTGACAGCACCTGCAGCGTCAGACACCATCCATACCTGAGTGAATCCAAAACCATTTCCAACCCAACACAGAGGGAATCTCTTCTGAGGAGCCAACAGGCCAGAATCTGCTCTCACTGGGCTAAAGGCAACACTGCCCCAAAGGACCCCCAAACAGCAGAGGAACAAAAATGTGTGTGTTACACCAGTGACACCCCCTAAAACAGCCATTATTTCTAACCATGAACTGTTACACAAGTTCAGCTATCACAAAACTCATACTCCTTAAAGAAAACCACACCAGTGTCCCTGCTGAGAGATCCTCACCAACACCCACACAGGGTGTGTACAGCCCTGCTACCTGCCCCAGCCCAGTCCCATGGAGCTCTCCAGCCTGTGCAGACACAGGCAGAAACGCAGATTGTGCTGGATTCACAGCTTGACACTCACTGGAACAAGGCACAGGAATCACAGGCCTTTCTAGATCCCTTTGGGAACTAATTCCTGATGTAGTTCAAATCAATTAGTTACAGACAGCACCAGTGAACTTCCAGGGGTCCACTTGGTACAAGAGGTGCATAACCAGCTACAGACACAGCAGCTTCCAACCATTCCCTCTCCTGCAGATGCCTGACTGCTCTGCCTGCATGCCTAATGATCCCCATGCAGAGACACAGAATAAATTATTACAGAAACAGCCATTATTTCTAATCATCATAAACTGTTTTTCCTGTAAACTTCAATCACTGCTAATCACCATCTCTTCCTTGCCATGGAGAGACCCAGTGCAATTAGGAGAGCAGTGTAACACACCTGAAACAGCATCACACCATTAATCAGATTTGGCTTATCATTCACCTGAATTATTCAAAATGTTACTAGAAGTTTAAATATTTTGTCTCTCTAGTACATCAGGACAGCCATTCATTTTTCCCTGTGAGAATGTACATGCACAAATCAAATCACACGAGTCAAATAAAAGAGATTAATCTCTGGATGCATTGCAGAACAGATTTGCAGGGCAGGAGGAGTCACTGAAGCTCCTCTTCCCATCCTGCAGGTTGAAGCACCTGTTAAAAACGCTGACAACAGAACAGCACCTGTGTTCCAGCATCAGCCTCACCTGTTGTGCCTGGAGATATCACACACCTCCATCCTCCCACCAAGTGTTCCGTGTTTACCCCGACACAGCCCCGGTGTCGCAGCCCGAGCGGGCGCTGCTGCCTGCTCCCCCTGCTCCTCACCCTCCCCAGCGCTGCTGCTGGCCCACGGGCCAGCTGGAAGGAGCAGGCAGCTCCCTCAGTAGCTCACGTGGAAAGCAACTGAAGGATCAGACCCAGCTTGGAGAGTGAGATGGAACACTCAGCTTAAGGACTCTCTTTGCAGCATTAAATAATGTGATAGTTCTGCAACAACTGCATTTGCAGGCAAATCATGAAAACACTGAATACTAAGAAGCTTCCTGATAACACAAGGAGAGCATCACCCATCCAACTGCCAGATTAGGAGGCAACTAAGCATCAATCTTTCCTTTAAATTCACATAAATCCCCCTTTCCTTCAGCAGGCTTCCAAGCTGGTCAAAGGCACG
Source organism: Pseudopodoces humilis (assembly GCF_049639895.1). Taxonomy (NCBI): domain Eukaryota; kingdom Metazoa; phylum Chordata; class Aves; order Passeriformes; family Paridae; genus Pseudopodoces; species Pseudopodoces humilis. The sequence goes on from NC_142228.1 coordinate 4,040,722, forward strand.
TTTTCTCAGGTTTCTAGTAGCAGAAAAGCTCAAAGCAGAAGAATAAAGTTGAAGAATAAAGCGTTCTCCTTCCTCCCCACATCCCCAGTCACCAATCCCAACACTCAGAGCATGCACCAGGGTGCTCCCTGAGGACACGGCTGCGAGGGCTCAGAGGAGCAGAGCCAAGGCAAGACAACTGCAGCTGGGTTGGTTTAGGCCCAGGGAGTCTCAGAAGCACGTCCAGTGCAGATAAAACCATCTTACCACTGACCAGAGCATGGGGCTCCTGTTCTGGGCAACAGAAAGCTGAAAAAAGCCAGGCAGAGCTCACAGATTTCCCTGGGTTAGCGTAAAGGGTGAGATGAAGAAAAAAGGGTGCAAGGAAGAAGGTGAGACCAAGAATCTGGAGCAGGGACAGAGGAAAAACTCTTAAGGAGAGACAGACCACAAAATGTGGGTTTTTTCTCAATTACTCAGCACATTTCAGGGGTGGCACTGGAGCACCTGTGATGCACAGCACGTCACCGGGCCAGACTTCTCACCCCTGCTCTGCACCACAGCACTGCACCAACTGCCCTCCATCCCCCAGCCCAGCACAATGCAAAAAACACTTGGAAAACCAATTCCTCAGCATTTCAACCACTGAATTACTTGGCCTAGAGACAAGACTCCAGACAGAGGCAAGCACTAATGAAAAATGTGACTTTCCCAAGCTGATACCCAGCAAAGCATGACTGAGCTCCTGGCAAAGAGCAGAGCAATCCAAACACATCCTGCAGCACCTGGACACCTGAAAAAGAGGGGATGTGCAGGCACCACAAGAAGGGATGTCACAGACAAGGCTGTTCCTTCCCATTTTAAAGCCTTTCTGGCCACTTGCTGATGTGATCTATCACTAATAAGGCATTTTTTTTATCTTTTAAATTAATACATAATAAAACCATTGCACAGCCCTAAAGGTCTTTCCACACAATGAAAGGTGGACACCTGGCTGGTTCCTACAGGAGAAAATCTCTACGTATTCCAGGGCACCAAGGGGTCACCAGGGCCTCATAGCACCTTTAGGGACCCTAAAATCTTACTGCATACCCCATGGAGACAGGGGACCCACAGAGGCCCCTCAAGGAATCCCAAAATTCTGCCCCATGTCCCAAAGCACCAAGGGATCACCTCCTATCACAGCATCCCTAAAGGTCCCTGCCCACAGGGAGAGGGGCCACGAGAGCTTCACAGCACTCCGGGGCACCCTAAATCCTGACAGCAGCACCACGACACCCCTGAGCTTCCCTGCACCATCAGGGGACCCCCCTATCCTGCCCCACACCGCAGGGAGAGGCAGCACCCCAACTCCTGAGGGAGCCCTAGATGCTCATTTCACAGCACCAAGGGGTCACCACAGCCTCTGAGCATCCCCAAGAAACCCCAAAATCCAGCTCTGCACCCCACAAGACCACTACAACCTCATGGCACCCTTAGGGAACCCTAAATCCTGCCTCACACCCCCATGGAGAGGGGTCACCCCGGGCTCACAGTGCTCCTGAGGGAACCCCCAGTCCTGTCCCACACCCCACGTTGCCAAGGGGCGACCGGGGTCTCACAGAACCCCTGGGGGACCCTAAAATCCTGCCCCACAGAGAGACGGGTCAGCCTTGCCCCGGCTCCTGAAGGAACCCAGTCTTGTCCCACATGCCACATCACCAAGAGGTCACCTCAACCTCCCGAAGCCCCGGGGAACAACGAGAGAGAGGTCATCCCCCAGCCCCCCACACCACTGGGCAGGGGGGTCTCCACAGCCTCACAGGACCGTCAGGAACCCCCACACCGCTGGGGAAGAGGGGGTCACCACAGCCTCACAGCACTGCCGGGGGACCCCCCAGAGCAGAGCAGCCTCCTGGCAGCGGGGCTGTGAGAAGCTCCCAAAGCCGCGGTGGCGCAGGGAGGAGCAGGAGCGGAGGAGGGAGCAAGGGATGGGCGATAGCGGCCGGTCCGTGTCCCCCCCACTTACCCGCCCCGCCATGTTGCCGCAGCGCCGACCGACAGGCCCTCCCCGCGGCCGCCAGGGGGCGGCGCAGCGCAGGCGCCGCGGCGCGAGGGGGCGGGGCCTCGAAGACTGGGAGGCCACGCCCCCTGTGCGGTTCTGGCTTTCCATTGGTCGCTCTGCCCGCCGCTCAAGGCACTGACTGTCACGTCACAGAACGACCCGCCCATCGGCCTGGCTGTGAGGGGGCGGGGAGTATTGCTGTCAATCACCGGGAGAGCTGCGGTGATTGGCCGATGACGAAGGGTGGGCGGGGCCGAGGGCTCCGGGCGGTCCCGGTATTCCCGGGAATGCTGCGGGCGCCGAGCGCGGGTTCGGGGGAGGACACGGGGATGGCGAGGGTGGGACACGGGCGGTGCCCGGCCGGGAGCGCGACGGCAACCTGGAGGGGTCCCGGCGGGGCTCGGCTGGTCCCGGTCCCGGTCCCTATCCCTGTCCCTGTCCCTATCCCTATCCCGCGGTGCAGCGGGACGGGCTGAGCGCCATGGTGTGAGGGTGAGCGGGGCCGGGCCGCCCCTGCGCCAGGAAACCCCTGCTTTAATTCTTTAAATGATTTAATTCTATTTTAATGTCGTTTTAAGTAAATAATATTTAATTAATACTAATTAAATAAATTTAATCGAATATCAGTAATGTTTATAATAATTGATCATAATTTTATAGTAATATTAATATATTAATGATAATAGTCACATTATATACAATACATTGTAATATATGTTACAATATAATAATACATATTGTAGCATATTGTATGTTATAATATTGTATTAATATAGGATGCTATATTTTTATATATAGTAAAACATAATAATAATTTAACATTTTTAATTGTATATTTTTTTTTAAGTTTAATTATTATTACAATAATAATTTAACATTTTTAATTGTATATATTTTTTTAAAGTTTAATTCTGTTTTAATTTAATTTTTAATCTGGCTTTGATTCTGTTCCTTCTCCAAAGAGGGCTGTGGTGGGTTTCCCACTTCTTTTCCTAAATGCCAAACTACCACAAGGCCGCAGAGCAGCTGTTGTAAACCAGGCATTGTGGTCTCCTTCAATGACATTTAATGGCTTAACTGTTTTCCCGGACTTCCCATCCGTCAGCAGCTGGCTGACACTAATGTTTGTTTATATTGGTGATAACAGTCACAGGTGTGTGGTAATGGGAGCTCAGAGCTGCCACCAAATCCCTCACGAGTGTCACACCCGGACCTGGCTCGTTCCTGGGGAGGGTCTCAGGGCTCCTCCAGCCCATCGCTCACCTCTCGGTGTCTGCTCCCTGCAGCTCTCCTCCCGCACAGCCGGGTCCTGTCTGAGCACTGACAGCTTCCAGCTTCAGGATGTGGATCTGGATGGGATTGGCTTGGAGCAGTGCTTTGCTCTGGAGAGGCAGATCACACCGGAGGAGAGGTGCTGAGAGGTGACAGAGCTCATCCCCCTGTGTGATGTTCAGCCAGGGATGAGATCCCAGCCGTGCTCTGAGGTTGGTGTTCTGAGGAAGGTGATGACAAACACTCCAACCCCAAAGTTCAGTGGTGTCTGCAAAGCCAACCCAAATATCCTGGGAGCTCTAATGCATTGGCAACGTGTTATAGCAGCTTCCTGCGTGGGCTTTGACAGCATAATAAAATATTAATACTGATTGTAACTGCTGGTTACTGCCTTGAGCAAGTACCAGAGTCAGCTGGGACCCAGAGGGGAATGCCAGGTCCATGGAAGACTGGCACTGAGGAGATTTTACCACAATGGCCAAAGTGGTCGGTGTCCCAGACTGTGGATGTACCTCAGTGCACAGCACAGGCCTGAAGGGAAGAAGAAATGGGGTCAGTGCCTAAATCTGCTGTGGGCTGATCTCAGCAGCACAAGGATTCTGTTTCCTGCAGTGAGATCCTGTTGCCTCTGCCTGCAGCTGAGCAGTTTCACTGTCCCTCGACAGAAATCACTGTGCCAGCAAAACAGCACTGGGAAGTGGTTGTTAAATATTGCAAACAACCCCTGTGCTCCGGGGTGGCAGCAGCCAGACCCTGACAGGTGACAACCTGAGCGTGCTGCCACCGTTCTCCTGCACAGCTGGAAAGGTGCCCAGCCTGGGGGCTCGGCTCAGCACTGAGATCTGGCTGAATGATGAGTTTTGTGGGGATTCTCGCTGCTCTCATCTTCCCAGATCTCTGATCTGTGGCCTTAAGGGAGTCTCTTGCAGCAAGAAATGCAGGAAATGCAATGTATGAATTCATAGGGAACAGCTGAGGGGGACAGTGAAGCAGTGTCCATGCTTCCCCATTGTTCACCATTTCAAAAGGGGGAGAAAAACAAAGCAAAGCTCCCCAAACCAAGCACAAAGGTCACACCAACTCCTCTGCACATCTGGGACTGAGGGGGACAGCAGCCCACACCTGGCTGCTCCTGAGCCAGCCCCAAACCCCCAAAGTCCCACAGCTCTTCCCTGGGGCAGGGAGCATGGGATGGATCTGGGACACACTCTGAAACCAAGAGCTTCACTGGTGCCTCCTTCATCTCCTGGAGTGAATCCTCTGGCTTCTGGCAGACAGAAATCTGTGTCAGGAGTCCCTTGGTGGGTTTAGGAAGGGGCTGGGCAGACCTGGCCACCCAGGCTCACCCCTCTGCCCTTCCTGTTATCCTGTAGGCTGGCAGCACACACTGAGGAAGTGAGAGATGTATCTCAGCACAAAAGACCACAATTCATAAAACAATGTCTGCTTCTGTGGGCACTTACTGTCCTGAGTAGCCCAGATCGGGGTAGCAGCAAAAATGCTGTCTCCAGAAGCCTTAAAAACAGCTTGAGGAGTGCAAAACAAAGTATCTTTCAAAAAAACAAGTGAGGTTGGCTTCAAAGTTTGTGGAGTTTTCTTAGTTTTTTTCAGTGAGAACAGTGATATTCATGAACTGGCAGAGCATCTAAACCAGCAGCAACAATGAAAAGCATAAACAAACACAGGCTGTGACCCCCCTGCTTGTCCCAGCTCACTCTGCCACCACCTCCCCTGTGGCTTCTCTTCCAGCCAAGCAGCCCCTGGGGTCTGGGACTCCCCAGCAGGGCACAGACCCTGCCACAGGCACTTGGGGACTGCTCTGTCACCAGTGAGGGGTGGCAGAGGGCTCCTCTTGCTCTTGTGAGAGAGCAGGACTGAGGAGATAGCTGGGCCCTGCTCAGGGCTGCTGTGGAAGGGCTGTCCGACCATCCCGGAGCCACTCTGGCAGTCACTGTCACCACCTGAGCTGGCACCGGAGCCCCTTTGCAGCTACACCCGCCACACTCACACAGACCAGGCTTCTCACAGCAGAGTCTCAGCCATCTCAATCGAGATTATCTAATCCTGGTGCAGTAATAAAATAGCAAAATAACAGCTCAAACAGGTGCCTCTGAGGATGGACCCCAAACAAAGGAAATCCGTGGCTTGTATACCCTTCAGAGTGTGTGAGCAGCAGAGTCTGGTGTCACCAGCTCCTGCTGTGTCCTGAGTGTCCTGTCCCCTGGCTGGGCCGCAGGTCCCCGAGGCCCTTTGTTGTGCAAAGGCTTGGAGAGGCCTCGTTCTCCTCCAAAGCTCGTCCCACAGCTCCATGGCCCAGCTCTGAATGGATTCGCTATCAGGGCTGGAAGGGGGCAGCAGCTGAGGGCAGCCCCGGGATGGGGCCTGGGGCGCAGGGTCGGGGGGTGTGACAGGGCCCAGGTGTGACAGGACCCAGGGGTGACAGTGTCGGGGGGTGACAGTGTCGAGAGGTGTGACAAGGTCGGGGTGACAGGGTCGAGGGGTGACAGGGTCGGGGGGAGTGACAGGGCCCAGGTGTGACAGGACCCAGGGGTGACAGTGTCGGGGGAGATGACAAGGTCGGGGTGACAGTGTCGAGAGGTGTGACAAGTTCGGGGTGACAGGGCCCAGGTGTGACAGGGCAGGAGGGGCCGCTCCTGCCGCTGTCTCCGGGCGAGCGGCGCGTCTGCGGCCGCTCATTGGCGGGAGGCACGAGCGAGCTGTTTTCCCATTGGCTGCGCGCCGGCGGGCGGGGCCAATCGCGGCGCAGCGCTTTGTTCTCCGAGCGGCGGCGGTTACCGCGTGGCGAACAAAGCCGCTCACGTTGCGCGGGGAGACGCGAGGCGGCCGCGCGGGCGCTGATTGGCCGAGCGCCTCGGGCGCTGGCCAATGGGCGGGGGCGCGCGGGGTGGGGCAGCCGTTGGTCCGGCGCGAGGACAACGGCTGGAACTCAACTCGCCTGAGGCCGCCCCGCGCTGGCCCGCGCCGAGAGCTGCTCGGAGCCATGGAGGTGAGGGACGGGACCGAGATGGAGATAGGGGCTGACTGTGCGCCTCCGCCCGTCACACACCCGGCGGGCCGCCGCGGCTGTCTTGGGCTTGGCTCCGTGGGCGATGAGGAGGTGTCGAGGCCCGACGAGCGTCGCGCCGGCCCCCGGCAGGTGTCCGAGCCCCGCTACCCCCTCCGCGCCCCGGCGCCCTCCCGTGTGGGAGCAGGTGTGAGACACGGAGCTTAGGCCTGTGAGGGAAATACCCCTCAGCATCCTGAAAAGCACTTGTTTGGGGAAAAAGGGGGAAAGTATGGGTTCGGGGGTGTCTTAGGGCTATCTCTGTCCCTACAAGTTTGCCCTCGTTCTGTGGGATCGCAGACTATACAAGTGTCAGGTGTCCCTGTGAACGGCAATCTCTGAGGAGAAAATATGACCCAGTAAGCTCAGGACATAGAGCCGAGCTCCACAATAACTTAATGTGTTCACTTATTTGGAAAATGTGCCAGAAGAACATAGAAAAATACCTGGGTGTAATAGTAGCGGGAGGTACGATGAAGATGACTTGGTGCATCGTCAGGGAGGTGCAGAAGGATGTGTTTCTAGAGAGCAGAGCTTATTCAGAACCCTGATCCTGGGTTGACTCTTCTGGATTTTTTCATCATTCCAGATGAGCTGCTATGGTAATATGCCAATAACTTTACTTTTCTGTTTGTTGGCTAAAGGGGCTTTTAGCTAGCTAGTTTAGCTTTTCTTTGTGTGCCTCACCCTTGGGAGAAGAGAAGAGCCTTCAGTTTTTCTTTCTCATTCCTTACTTCTGCTGGCCTGTGGTTTCTGGCACTTGGAGGGGTGTCCCTCCAGTTGGAGTCGTTTCTCCCATAGTTACAGAATGGAGCAGGTTTCCACCACAGCTCTCAGGGTTGTATTGTAGGAAATTTCCAGCTTCTGACTGCATCTGGAAATACACATCCGTGTCATCATGTTACTTAAACAGTGCATGGGAGCAGTGATGGAAGGACAAGAGATGTCCAGGAATGTGTGAAGGCTGAATAACTTCTGCTGCTGTTGGAAGAAGGGTTCCCTGCCCATGACAGGGGTTGGAACTGGATGAGCTTTAAGGTCTCTTCCAAACCATGGCATGATTCTGTGAGCATTCTTCTGTATTTGATGTTCCTCTGTGGTGGCTCTGATGGTGGGAAGCTCAGCTGGTAGTAGCAGGAAGAGTGTAGATTTCCTTTTGATCTGCAGCTTCTGTGTCTCTGAACACCTTTGGAGTTTTTTGTGCTTTGGTAGGTTCAGCTTTTCCTTCAGGGTAAATAGGAAAGTATTTTATATCCATATATAGAACCACATCCTTGAAAACTCAGATGGAACAGAATCCAGCAGTAAATTAGAAGTGTTAAAGAAGTTAACATTGGTATAAAATCCACAACTGTCAGCTCTTTATAATTGTGTCTCTATGTGTAGTTATGTCTGTGTGTACTGATGTTCGTGTCCTTTTCCCTGTCCCCACAGCCCAATGTGGCATTCTGTGTGTGCTGATGTCCCTGTCCCCACAGCCCAACATGGTGCTCTGTGTGTACTGATGTCCCTGTCCTTTTCCCTGTCCCCACAGCCCAACATGGTGCTCTGTGTGTACTGATGTCCCTGTCCTTTTCCCTGTCCCCACAGCCCAACGTGGCGTTCCGAGGAGGCAGCCGCTGCTGGGGCAGTGCGGAAGCGGGCGGGAGGCCCACGGACGTGTTCAGCGCTGCCCTGCCGGGCTCTGCCTCGCTCTATGCCTGCTACAAATCACAGGTTCAGTTGGCTATTGATTATTTTTATAGCTCTGTAAGAGTTTGTGTTGCTTGTGAACAGAATGGTCAGAACATGTTTCTAAAGTGGTTGCTTACACTGGTGAACATAAATAAGTGTTTGATTTAACTGTAGTAAATCTTCTTCGCTGTAACTTTCACCAGAAGGGACAGTGGCTTTTCTAATGCAGTCACTGATGAAGTTGTAGGGGATGTTTGGTAAAATGGTATTTCACTATTGTTCTGGTGAAATGTTCATGGTAATTGTTCTTCTGTTGGCATAAACAATTGCTGGCAGAGTGAGGAGCAAAGAACTCTTTTAGGAAAACTGGAAACTGGGTAAGAAGGAGAACCTTATTGCCTCAGATATTTCTGTAGTCCAAGCATTTGTATGAACCAGTTCTTAGTCTGATCAGCAGAAACTGCCAGGACAGTTAAATATGTCAGTTCTGTCTTGGAATTTTTGCCTTTCATAGCCATAAACTTTCACAGAGGCAGAAGACTCAAATGAAAATTCATTCCCAGTACATTCAAGACCAGACTTGCTACTTCTTCCATCCAGGACCTGTTATTTTGTCAGACTACTATGCTCCACAAAGGAGTGTATCATGAGTCTTTAACATCTAACCTTGCAAAAACACCTTTTATTGTTTCACTTACTAAGAAGGCCTATTGTGTGTAAACCAAACAGATAAGACAAAGATGTTCCTTTTCACTTAATCAGCATATAATGCATTTCCTCAAAGAACTTGTTCTAGGTTTTCTTCAGTACTTTAATACCCTTTAATAATGGGGAGAAAGGGGGTCTAACTCCTAACTCCTGTCAGGGATCAGTCAGCAGAAACTGGAGCAGCTGTTTTCAGCTAACATTGTTGCTGGTTTTAAGAAATCTCTAAGGATAGACAAGGGTCAGGTTGACAAAGGAGACATTGTTTATTCTGTGCTTGGTGCCAGGGGAAGTTTTCCACAAACCAAGCACACCAAGGAGTGAAAAGCAAGAGAATTTAGACACTAAAATTTGCATAAACCTGCCTGTCTGATCCACCATTCCTGCCTGCCTAATGCAGTCACTGAGCTTGTGTAGCCTTAAGTAAAATATCCCACCTCTGGTGATCTCCATCTTTCTTTGCTCACTCCATTACCTGATGCATTTCTTTAGTGTCATGGTAGATAGTAAGAAAGTGTTTCTGCTACGCTTTTTAGCTTCTTTTAACAGCCTTTGCAAATTTTTACATTGTAGCAATTTCTATACTAGCATAAGGCTCATTTCCATTAGGGCTAGGTTGTATAGTTGAGATTAAGATACAGGGGGTTTTTATTAGTTGAAAAAAAGCTACTGGGGGTTGAATAGTTAAAATCACAGCCTCTGATCTGAGTAAATTTACAAACACAAAAATTAGAATGTGATTTAATTGAATATCTATTTCTATATATTCACAAGGAGTACTAAAGCATTCCCACCTTTTACCCATGTATCTGAGGATCATTTTTATATTAACCACTGGTGGAATTTCAAAATTAGATGTTCTGTTCCATATCTAGGCAGAAATCTTGAATTTCAATTGTATTTCCTTCAGCTGTTGTTCATTAGCTGTACAGGTGCTGACACCTGTGGTTTGTCTTCTGTTTCTTTCTTAATGGGCCCATGCTCTGTGTCCTGTTGGCTACATTGTGGTTCCATTATTGATCAGGTCAGGAGCACGAATAAAAAGCATGAATAATACAGCATGAATATCATATACTGTAGTTTTAAGTGTAGTCAATGTTAAATAGTATTTGTTGTTTCCCTATCTCCTTAATTACATACAGGTTGAGTTCCCAGATTTGAGGCACTTTGGGAGGTGTTAATGGTTAGGGATTTCCTTTTATCTTTACTTGTATCCAATGGCCTTCTGCTACTACTTTATCTCTTATAGCTGAGCAATGATATTTACCTTCATCCTCCTTATGCATCAAAGGAAATTTTGTCAGATTTTTGTCAGATTCCCATCTAGTTGTAACATTAATTAATAATTTAAATTCTCTTCCATCCTTCTTAAACCATTGTACAAATGGTTTCTTGTTACAGTCTTCGACTGGACAAGAAAGAACAAAAGGATTACCTATATAAGTTTCATATTCAAAAAGGTTAAGGCAATTCAAGGAAACATGTCACAGTAACAATCTTAACCAATGTAAAACTCTACCAACATTATAGCAAGTTTGACATCTGGCACTCTCTTGGCAATCCTGGTCTGTGCAATTCTGTTTGTCTAAAATAATTACTGCAGTTGGAATTGCTACTACCCCTTGAGGGCATTCAAGTTCTATGTAAGACAGGTCTTCTTCCCAGGCAGAGTTCACAAAGTTACTGTTTAATTTTTTTAGTCCCAAAGTTTCAGAGGAGGTGGTTTCTGACTTCCCTGATCCTGTAAGTTTTCTTCAGTCCTGAATGGTGGTTCCACAGCTCTAGTCCTTGAAGTTTCACAGCTGTGTATGTTGTAAAATAAACCTGGTATGGTCCTTTCCAGTGTTCCTTTGGTGGCTCATTGTTCCATGGTCTTAGACCCAATCTCACACCTGGATGTGAGGAACAGGAAGGTCAAGATCAATCAGATTTCTGCAGTGAAGGTACTTGTTGATAGACGGCAAAAATCTCCTTAGAGAGATAACATAATTACGGCAAGTGTTCTTGGCCCAGATATTCACAGAAAGTGGTTTGTAAGAGACTACCTACCTATAAGGTCTCCTGTGTAGATTTCAGAAGGACTGAGTTTCTCTGGACCTAGGTATTATTCTGACCCTCAATAGTGCTGGTGGCAACATCTCAGGCCTCTTTGTTTTGTCCTTTATTCCTTCTGTGGAATGGTACATGGAGGTTTGATTGGGCAGGGTCAGCTCAACTGGTATAGCCTCAGGTGTTCACTGCCCAAGTGGCCTTCACTAAATGTAGATTCCCAATGTTTGAAGGTCCCACCACCCACTGCTTTCAGTGTGGTTTTTAACAGTCCACTGTACTATTCAAGCTCCCCAGAGCCTGGTGCTCCATACCCAGTACAGCAAATGCTTGGATCAGATTTGTTTCCAGTCTGCTCTGGGCAGATCTGTTGTTAACTCAACCCTTTGTGCCTCACGTTTGTTGGGTGCCAGTTAAGGCTGTTGTGGTTTGGGAATGGCACTTCCCAGTTCAGTTTTCCCACTGAGATTCTCCAAACCACACACTGATCTCTCCCTCCCCTGCTCTCCCCTTCCCTTCCTTGCTGTGGCACAGTGGAGAGGAGAATTGGAGACACAAAAGGCAAAGATCACAGGTTGACATATAAACAATTTACTGGGAGCAGCAGAGAGAAGAAAAGGAATGGTAACAGCAACAGCAGATAGAGGATACAAGAAAAGATTCACATGGAAAAATTTCCCAGTGATACTGGGTGGATCTCCATTTTCTTGGCTGGAAGTATCCCCTTCTCCCTGGAAAAGAGGCCCTTTCCCCCACCCCAGGCAGTGAGGTTGGGTGGTACAGAATGACTTCTGGGTCCTAGCCTTGCCCCTTCCCAGCTACTGCAGAAAATTAACCCTGTCCTGGCCAGAATCAGAACAGTGCTGACACACCTATAGGTGTCCTGTGCCTAGGAATGATCTCTTTCAGTAGGACCTCACCTACTTCCTCAGCTTGATTGGTTTGGCAGAGAAATGCTTCAGGCCCATAGGAAATGTATCAACTATTACCAGTAAGTTTTGTACCCATTCTGCCATGGCAGTGAGAGAAATCTATTTGCCAGTAATTTCCTGGTGTATTCCTTTTTTGGCTTGTCTTGGGGAAGGCTGAGGCTGGTTCTGTGCATGCACGCTGTGGTTCGCATTTCTTCACTATACTTCTTGTGATGCCTCCCATTCCAGTCCCAAGGGTACACAGTTTTACACTGATTTCCAAAAACTGTTGGGCTGTTCTTAAATCCCTGTGGTAAAGCAGTCCAGCATAATTGAATCTTTGGTCCCATTTCTGGATTTTCCCATTCAAATACAAACAGCTCCTGACTTTAGTGTCCAGTGGGATACAAAAGGAAGCATCTTACAAGTCCAGTACCAATACCTGTTACTATGCCTGCCTAGGCCTTTTTGGGGGAGGGGTCTCTGTTGATCACTGGGTGGTTGGGGAGTGCCCCCTACTCAGTTTCCAGCAAAGGTCAGCTCAGGACATGCAGAACACAAGCCTGAGTGACAAAAAAGTTGTGATGTGCAGCTCCAGCACCATCTTCTTAAACAATTGCCAGGCAGGATGTAAAATACAAATGCTTTCCATAAGCCTTAAGCAACATTTGTTTAGCACACCTGAGAGCACCTGTTTGTGTTCAAAAGAGGCATGAAAGGTGAGAATATGATCAGCTTCTGTCTCCAACAGAGAGCAAGGGAAGGGACAGAGAATTCTGCTTAAGAATATGGAGAATTCTGCTTAAAGACATTAACATGGCCTGAAATTGTTGTATTCCAAGTGTGTGGCTTGCTTACTTCTCGTGTGCTGGTTCCTCCAAGAGTGAGCTCAGTTACAACCATGTGCAATGACAAAATGACAGTTTGATATGTTTCATATTAAATAAATTATTTTGTTGTATATTAAATGCAGAATGAAGAAAATATGGAGTTACCTCAGGCCTACAGTTCTTCCCTTTCAACATCAGAGTACTCTGCACCCATGGACCCTTCCCTTTTGTACCCCGCTTGGTCTACATGTACAGATGACACCAAGCAGCCTGCTGCTCCTCAGGTTAACCTGAAATCCAGGTAGTCATCCTTGACAGGGAATGTGTGTGTGTGTCTGTGTGTGTGTGTTGGACTAGATAGATTATATTTTTTTTGTTTAATTTAACGTAGAAAGTACTTTGAATGAAGGAATAGTTTTTATTAATACACAGTTGTTTTCAGGATTCAGCCCGAAAGGAATGATTATGGCAGTGAAGCTGATTTGTATGGACTCGTGTCAGACATCTTGGAAGAACAAGACAAACCACAGCCATGCTTTGCTGAGGGGTGAGTGAGGTGCAGGTGACAGAAACTCCTTTCTCAGATCTCACTGTGCTCCTGAGTCAGCTCCAACTGCTGCTGGCCAGGCCTCATGTTCTGTGAGCTTTCTCTTCCTTATCCTCATCTTCCAACATTTAGTTTGGGACACTTGGAAACTTCTCCCAAGGCACTTAGATTGCATGACAGCTTCTGGCTCTCTGTTATTTACAGAACTTATTAATTGGCATTTTGTAAAGAAGATTTTATCAAGTGTTGTGGACATGCTGTATTCAGATAAATCCCCTGGATGTATGCCTTGGTCTGTTTTTTTATTTTAATCAGGCCTGAATTCAGACTTTAGGTTTCTTTGTTAGTGTCAATTCACAGAAAAAATAGACAAAGCACAGACTCCTTCACATTTGCCTGAACTAGGCAGAAGAAAATTCCATGCAAAATTAATGTTTCTTGCTGTTAGTGATACCTAAGCAATACTTGTGTATCTAAATGATACATGATAAAATAATTTCTTTTGCCTCTGTTCCTGCGCTAGAAGAGACAATTCCATAGTCATAACGACATAACACCCTTGTGCAGGTCCAGCAGCCTCAGGATACTTACAGAGCTCTCTGTCTTTTCATTTTCCAGGTCTAAGAGACAAGACAGGGAGCCCAGTTCTCAGGTTCCCAAGCCAGGCACTGCTTTTCCTTTCTGTCTTCCCAAACAATTCCAGTGATTTCTCTATGTGTGCTGAGTTATGTGTCTGAAATGAGGGAGGACTTCAGAGTCAGTCTTGATACCATGAGACAACTCAGTAATTCCTTCCCTATGGACAAGCAGGGCTGGTTCAGTACTCCCAGAACTGGCCTGCAATGGCTTCCAGACACAATTTCCCTTTTACTTAGTCTGTTTACAGTTCTCCTTGGCAGTCAGGGATTGATGGTCCAGTGTTAATTCATGCTGGTTAGTAGAAAGAAATGAGGTGTGCTGGGGTGCTGCCTCTGGCTTTACCTGCAGGAAGCAGTGCAGGCCAGTGTAAGGCACAAGTGAGGTGAGAGAGAAGCATTTTCTCTGGAGTGCTGGGACGTGGCTTTGGAAGACTGAGGGCTGTCTGGGTGACTGAACTTGGTGCTGAACCAGGAGTATTTCAGTGATGATGGACAGGGCTGATGGACCAGGATTTGATGTGTACACATCCCTTGCAGCTTGAAGGCCTGTCCATAGCTCCTGAGCTGTAGTGGTGTGTTTAGACAAGGCAGAATCAGTTTTCCCAGCTACATACGGGAAACTGAAGATGACAGGAGTGGGTAGAAGTTGAAGTCAAACATCTTGGAATCATTTGAGAGAAATTATTTGGGAATAATTAGTTTCTTAAACTTTGTTCTGTGTTTGGGAACGAAGAGCAGCAGCACAGATCAGTGTCTAACCATGTGTTTCTTGTTTTTCAAGGAGTTGCCCTCCCACCCTGAAGTCAGTGTGGCCAGTGAACACGACCAGAATGGAGCCCCATGAGCTGTTGCCAGAAGCCAGGAGGGCAGTTGTTGGAACAGTGCCCCAGCAGGGTTTCTGTGGCAGTGAGTCCATCCCTGCTGCTGACAAGCAGTTCCTGCAGAGTCCCACTCTGGTGGCACAGCAGAAAGCAGATGATTGTTACCGTGGCTTTGCTGGTGTGGACCTGGAAGAGCAGAGCTTGTACTCTGCCAGGAGCGATCGTGCCAATGGCTGCAACTTGCAGGCTAATGAGAGTATGAAGACAACACCTGTGTATCAGAACTACCCCTACCTGAAAAACACCTATGCAGCCCAAGCTGGGTACTCAGAAGCAATCAAAGACTCGGGAGCTGATGCTTATTCTTATGGAAGGGAGAAGCTGTGTCCCAAAGGAGCAGATGCACAGGTGCACCCGAAGCGGGCAGAAACATTCCTTCCACAGTGTCACAGATACAATGAGAACACAGATTATACCAGATACACTGAATATTCTCATGCTGGTAAAGCAAAGCCCAACAAGGGCACCAGTTGTAGCCTCCAAGAAAATAGAAAGCTGGTAAATGGAACCCCTGAGGCACCATCTTTGGATGCAGAGTCCTATGCTAAATTATTTCAAGTAAAATCAGGAACTCAGAAAAAATTTGAAGATACAATTTCAGATCAGCATGACTTTACATTTCCCAAGTCTGCAGGACTTGTATCAGAAAAACAGTTTGCAAGTGAATCTTCCTTTGGCACTGATTTTGGGCAAAAATTTGAATATGGACTAAAATCTTTTGCAGCTTGTCCAGGAAATAATGGTGTGGAAAAACAGCAGTTTTCCAAGGCTGATCTTCAGAATCCTGAATTCTATAAATCACTCCCATTGTTGCCCAGTGCAGCAGTCCCCTCAGCAGGTTCTAGCACCAGACCAGGGTGGATGAACATCCAAACCAAACCCATGGCTTCTGGCCCCTTCCAGAATCCAAGTCCTTTGTTGAAACTGAATAATCAGTCACCTGCATTTGCAAAAAGCTCTCGTCATTCTAATGATGTTTTTCAGTTGCCATCTTCAAATTTGCCTTTAAATAGTAATTTACTTCACAAATACTGTCAAGACAGCCCATTGCTCTCCAACCTTGAGTTTGGCTACAGCGCTGCAGAACGAGCTCGGGCGGCTGCGTGCATGGAAGCTCTGGTCAGGGGTGGGGAAGAGAACCTCATCGAGTACCTCAGTGAGAAGAAGTTGAAGCAGCCAAATGGATTCTGTGACAGTTACTTGGCCCAGCAGTTGGGGATCATTGATAATCTGAACAAACAGCGTTTCCAGCTGAAGCCACAGAGCGAGCAGTGTGATCTGGAAGGGCAGAACCAGGCAGATGGGGTGTTTCAGGACATGTACCAGGAGTTACTGGAGTCTCAGGGGCAGCTGCATCTTGGGGCAGGGAATGGGGACACCGGTGCTGGGAGCCTGCAGGCTCCAGGCATTCCCAACTGCATGGTGGGTGACTTCAGGCGGAACCGGCAGCTGGGCCCCAGCACCTTCCCCATGCGATCTGCTCACCTCATGGGCCGCTCCGTGGTGCCTCTGATGGACCCTCACACCTTGTTCTCCCAGGATGATCTCAAACACCTCTACCCCTGCTTCACGGAGAAGATGTACGGTGACAGTGCACTCTCTGGTTTTGTGTCAGCATTTGGATTTCAAAAGCAAGTTAAAAGTCGCAGTGGGCCTGCCAGCGAGCTGCATGTGAGACTGGAAGAGTGTTATGAGCAATGGAGAGCTTTGGAGAAAGAAAGAAAGAAGGTGAGAAAACCAAACTAGACTAATATCACAGATTTTGATGTAGATCTCATCCTTCTCAGTGCAGTCACAGATCATGGGTAGTTCTGATGTTAGGAGTTGAAATGCTGGATGGGACTTCAAAGTTACAAGTTTGTTTCGCTGTGTTTTGGGACAGAAAGTGAAAGGTGTGGAGATTTGTAGCCTGGCTGGAAGCATAGCTAATGTTGTATGGAATGTTGCACTAAAAGCAGGAATTCAGGGGATTTTCCAGTCCCCAGGGCTGGGGAAGATGTGTTCATGAGGAAAAAAGATGTGCTATACATTTTCTATTAATGCAATAAATACCGTGCCTCTGGAACTTTAAAGCAAATCCAGTAAATATGTTTTGAATCAAAACTAAATTATTTTAAAAAAAACTTTAATTATTTCAGTTCAGTCTTTTAGGAGCTACATTGAATTCCTACCTCTGGTTTCCCTGAAGGTTTAAACCTAAGGTGTATTTGAAGGGGTTCTTTTTTTTTCCTCAGAGGCTGAGGGAAGGGTCATTTAATTAAAACCCTTGCAGTAAAAGGCTCAGGTACTGCTGTGTGAAGCCCTGCTAAAAGCAGTTGCCTTTTTTGGTCTGTAGGAAAACTTGTCTTCATTTCACCAGCTGAGATGGGGTTTGAATTTCAATGCCTGGGATTGTCTATGGGGGAAGCTGGGCCAAATGTCACCTGGCAATAGTGGGGCCTTTGAGAATTCTCCTGTGGCAGCCCCTACAAAGAATCCAATTCCAAGAAGATGTAACATGGGGATTTTTTTGGTGGCGTTTCCTGATAAAAGGCAGTGGTTGTTCTGAATAGAGGGGCTAAGGAAAAGTGACCACAGCATAAGGAGAGGAGGTGGTGTCTGGGGTGCCTGGAAAGTGCAAGAATGAAAAAGGTGGCATGTGCATGATCAGGGGCCATGGGGGAGAAATACAGTTTTATCACAGAATCCCAGAATGGTTTGGGTTGGAAGGGACCTTAAAGCCCACCCAGTGCCATCCTGCCGTGGGCAGGAACACCTCCCAGTATCCCAGGTTGCTCCAAAGCCTGGCCACAGACACTTGCAGGGATCCAGGGGCAGCCACAGCTGGTCTGGGCACCCTGTGCCAGGGCCTCACCATCCTCTCAGGGAACAATTTATTTTTAATATCTAGTCTAAACCTGCTCTCTATGTGTGAAGCCACTCCCTCTTGGCACACCATGCTGTTGTTAATAGTGGACCACTATGAAACCATCCAAGAATTGCAATTTTAAAACAGATTCAGCTAATTCTATGTTGTTGTGGGTATTTCAGAGTGACATAACAAGAGGATGAGTGAGATGGAAACTTGGAATCTTGCAAAGTTTTCAAAATAGTTTTCTGATGGCTAAATAAAATATAGAATCCTGGAATGGTTTGGTAAGGACCTTAAACACCATCCAGCTCCACCCACCTGCCACAGGCAGGAACACCTTCCACTAGACCAGGATGCTTAGGAAAAAAATCTTTCTGTAATTTAATCTGTACAAAAATTAGGTTAATTGCTGACTGAAACAGTTTTATTTTAATTTTATGTGTGAGATCCACATCTGTTTGGTCATTTTTTTTCCCTGTAATTCTGACTTACCTCCATTTTATTTCCAGGCAAAACCAGTACAGGCTGTAGTCAGAGTGAGCAGACATAGCACTGCTGGAACACGGTGTGTTGGCACGATTGCTTTAGTTGAACTGCTTTGAGTAAAGCAGTTGTTCACTTAAAGCAGGTGATTGTCTCACCAGAGGGTTAAATCTCAAATGCCTGAATCCTCATTGTCTCCTTTAAAAAACTCCAAAACCCTGATGGGAAGAATTTTAATCTGATATTTTTTCTTATTTCTGTAATGAAGCACACTCTACATGTACATTCTGAGGGAGTTGTTCTTTTGTTTTCTGCAGACTGAATCAGCTCTTGCTAAGAATTTCCAAGGGAAGAAGGTTTCCAGTACTAACAACATTCCAATTCCAAGGCTGACATCAAATCCATCAAGGGTTGATCGCTTAATTGTGGATCAGCTACGGGAACAAGCCAGAGTGAGTTGTAGAACTAAAAAATAATCTATTGAACTTATCCTACAGAACTTAGAGTACAGTGTGAGATAGGTAAGATGATCAGAGCAGCTTTTCCCAAAATAGCTTTGTTCTTCAATGCTGTGCAGGGAATAACATTTCAGCAGTCCCTGTTAAAGCTTCTGCAGCTCCAGGGTGCTGTTTCCAGGGAACCACAGAGAGGCTGAGGCTCACAGTTACATCCCCATGTGCCAGGAGGACGTGGTTCCTGGTGCAGGAGCATGCACGTGGTGCAGCATCCAGTCCTGGAGCCTGGGCACAGCTCTCTGGGGTGCTGCATTCAGAGTTGCTCAGCAGGGAAATGTTCACTGTGGATTTAGAAACACTGTGATGGAGGAGGTATTTGTGGGAAAAAACAGGTATAGTTAATGTTTGGAATATGTTGACATAATATATTTGCTTGAGAGTCTGGTATATTTTAATGCAGAATGATTATTTGAAGCACCTTCAGCCTGAGTTTCTGTTACAAGTTTGCTGTCTAACCCAGAGAGCCATAACCAGTAGGGCAAGAGAGGCTGGCATCTGCTGAGCTCTGTGGGAAAACCACGGTGCTGGTGACAGCCCCTGGGTCCATGGGGAGGAGGGAGCACAAACTCTGCCATCAGAATGCTGAGGGGCTGCTGTGGCCCTCCTGGAGACCAGAGCCATTGTGCTGCAGGCAAGGAGAAGCAGAAACCAACCCGTCCCCCCTGGCAGAGGATGTGGGGTGAAAGGGTTCTGGGAAATGTTTGGTTTGGAGGCAGCAGCCTGTCCTACCTGCCTCACACAGGAGAAATAATCTGTGGAGCTTTGTCTGCTCACTGCCTGCAGGACCTGCCTGGTGCTGCTCATCCATCTGAGTGATGGACTGAAAGACATGGATGGGCTTAGTGTACTGTTTTTAAACTCCTGCTCTATGAATCCCAAAAGAACAGCCTTACTTTCCATGTTTAGAAGGCTTGCCAGTCCTTGTCCTGATATTTTAAAACTGCCTCCAAAACAGGGCTTAAGCCTCTCTAGCCATTTGAGGAACACTTCAGGGTATATCACCTCAAACCCTTGTTATGTACCTTGTTTTAAGGTACTTTAATGTTTTTAGGTATTTTTAAGGATGCTCAACAGCAGAGTGGGGCTGTTAAACCTGGATTCTAAAACTGGAAAGCTTGGTAATGGCCAGGAAGGAACCCTGGTACAAAAATGTGAGAAGCTGAGATGGCTGAATCTGGGATTAACTCTTCATAGTTGGAGCATCCAGTTAAATCTTCTTGACAGTCTTATGTGTTCCTTTAAGACATGAAGTGTAGCCGTGGCCTGAGGAACATCCCAATTTGGGGATTTTTAGTTTCTCTTTTTCTGCTGATCAGTAACCAGGTTCTCAGTGTTATGTGGCTGTGGTTGAGGAGTCACTCACCACTGGGAAACCCACAAATCATGTGACTGGTGTAAGATAAGACAACAAAGATGCACATTTTCAGTGGACTAAACAAACCTGAATTATTTCTGAATGTTTGCTCTCAGCTCTCTTAGTGCTGAGTGTTCATCCCAAAGTCATCCCACATGTGGTTCCACAGCAGCTTTTCCTTTCCCAGAGCCGCTGTGACTGCTGCTGGCCCAGGCTGCCCTGCACAGCACAAGGGGCCCATCTGGGTTTTCACACAGAAATAACAGCAGTGCTGTGAAAAGGGAAGACCCTAGTGCTCTGCATTCAGAAACATGCACATTGCCCTGAAACCACCTTTTGTTCATGGATGTCTCAAAGCTGTACAGATCTGGTATTAACCAGTAAGCTGAGTATCCTTACTGGGGTGTTGTAGCTTTGCTGTTGTGCTTTGCACACCCAGCTGTGCCACAGCTTTGGGTTTGGAGATCAACAAATCGCAGGTAAGAACTTAGAACTGCTTTCAGCTGTAACTTCATGAACTGTTCTCAAAAGAAAGTAATGATTATCATTAATCTGTTCTCCCTAGTTAGTTAATTTTCTTGTAAGTGTGGATGAGTACAGTGTGAACCCCTGTAAGATGTGAATTGTTCATTAGATTGTGACTTTACTGGGGAAGATGGAGCGCCTGCGCAGTTCTCCGCTCCTCGCCAACATCTCCACTGCTCTGGATAAACACCTGGAGTCGATCCATGTAGTGCAGGCTCGGAGGAAGGATGAAATTGTCAATGCTTCCAGTCGGCAGCGGCATGGCCCTCCCAGGTGCCAGGATGAGAGAGGTATAGCTGTGCTTATGTACATTTATAAGGTAGCTGGGAAGTTGAACATGTCTTGAAAAATAAGTGAGGTGGGTTGTAATTAAAATTTTAATTTACTTTTCAGTGTTAGAGCTTTGTCAAAGACAGACTGGGTGGGGTTTGGATGAGGTTTTGAGGAGACACTAAAACTGGGTTTTAGAGATAAATAGGTTAAATCAATTTGGAGGTGGTTATTCAATTAATGAACTAGCAAGGAATAAAAATTAGTGGGGTTTTTTGATAACACATTGAGGGATTGGGGATGTTACTAAGCTATTGCCTTTTGCTTCTCCCTGTCCCTCATATTCCTGAACTCTCCAGCTCTGTCTTTGTCTAAAACTTCCTTGGTATCTCCATGCTGAATCTGCCCAAAGTGGCCTTGGGTTACAAATGGATTTCCTCTTCAAGCACCTTCTGTCATAGACTGGTGTAATTACAAGTCATATTTTGGATGCATGCACAAAAATACAATGGGCAGAATGTTTTCATTCTTGATGGTGTCCCAAACAAGCCAAATATTCAGCTTAATCTTTCACCAGTGCACAGGCAGATGGCAGGTTCCCTTGTCTCTGAGATGGGAGTCAGGGTAAATTCCTGCTCCTTGCAACACTCTGACCTCCTACCTTGTGTCAGAAGATGTCTTACATTTCTGAATCTTCTCATCTCTTCTGCTCTTCTTTCTACGACTGAATTACAGGGATTATTTTACTTCTTTGGGGTGCAGTTCTGTAATTCTCAAGTTTACCTCAGAAGATACACTGAAGCATTCTTTCTTTTCACCTGTTCCCCATCATTCTTGTTTCTCTTTACCTTGACTGAAGATTAGGGGACTTGTTAAGGTGAAGGGGTTTTTTTGGGTGTTGAAGCCCATGAAAATAATTGATTTTACCTGGCTCTATCAGATCTGTGAGCTCTCTGGAACAGAGTAGTCTGGGAAGGAGTTGTCAGAGATCCAAATTCTTGGTGCAGCTGCTGGGAAATGAGAGGAGGCTCTGCACAATGGATCTGATTACTTACCTGGGGGGGTGGTGCTTGGTCCTGTGTCTCCCATTGCTGTCTTGGGGTGTTGAACCTGAAGCAGCAGTTGGGGAGGATTTTTTTTAACAGTAAATTATTGGATGCAGTAATTGTATTTGCTGTGTCAGGCAAAACCTTGAGGGAAAGGCCTGAAGCTCTTCTGGTTTGTTTGGGAGCAGGTCTTGCCCAGCCCTGTTTCCACAGCACCTGATCACAGTTCCATCTGAAATGACATTAAACATCTGTCACAGAATCACAGGATGGTTTGAGTGGGAAGGGTCCTTAAAGCCCATCCAGTGTCGCCTCTGCCATGAGCAGGGATACCTGCCACTATCCCAGATGGCTCCAAGCCCCATCCAACCTGGCCTTGGGCATTTCCAGGGATCCAGGGGCAGCCACAGCTGCTCTGGGCAGCCTGTGCCAGAATAACAGGACCACAGCCCAGCTGACCCTTTACAGCTCTGTGGTTCAACACCCATTCACAGAACATGACCTGTGTGCTCCAATCCAATGCCCCAAACAAGCTGTTCCTTCACCCACGGTAAGGATTTCTTGGCAGGACAGGTGAAGGACCCACCTGTGACCCAGAAGGGGGGAGGGTGCAGGTGCCATCAGTGTGTGTGTGTACATGGAGCAGCCCACCCCGAGGTGCAGCAGCAGGAAGGTGCTGTAACAAACTCAGAACATAAAAACCTGCCTTGCTGTGTGAGGGCACAGAAATTGAGAGCCAGCTTTAATAAACCTGTAAAGGGACAGGTAAAGACACAAAAGGGACCAAAGGTGAGGGCAGCCCCTGCAGTGCTCCAGGACTAAAGGGCCATTTCTCCCTCTGCAGTGGTGCTGGCTCTGGCCACGGCGCTCCGAGCCCTGTGCCTGGCCACACGCAAGGTCCGCACCATGCTGTGGTGCGCCTTCCAGATGACCCTGCCCAAACCCTCGGCTGGCAAACGGGCTCGGGACAGACTGCCTCAGGAGGGGGCAGCGCCCGAAGAGAAACGAGCGGAGACACCCCTGGCTGCGGCCCCGGGAGGGCCCAGGGAAGAGGGTGCAGAGGGGCTGTGCACGGACCTGCTCCGCAGTGTGTATGAGAAAGGAGAGATGAATTCCTCATAATTTTTTGTTCTTTTTAGTTTCTTCAAAGTTTCAACTGCTAAAGTTCGTATTTAAAGCTGTATCTTGATGGGAAGTGGGATTTGCCTTAGGGGCTCTCAGGTTAAGCTGTTAACGTGACAGGCAGAGTGAGAATGTTAGAAAGCCAAACTGGTGAATGTTAACTTAAAATAATCAGACTAATTCATTAACAGCCAAGATATTATTTAACTCCTGTGGGTGAAGCCTGGTGTCCAACTCTCCCCATAACTCCTTTTAGTTTTGCTTTAGGAAATAGGTTTTTAAATAATGATTCTTAAAGACTGTGATGTGACGGGGTGTGAGGTTGGTGTCAGATCAGATTGTGATGTAAAATGGTTTCCTTATTGAACTAAAACCTGGAAACAGGAAGTAAGAAGACTAGGAATACCCAATATTCATGTAAAACTAGATATTTAAAATACAAATGTTTATGATTTTGAGATTTTAAAGTCTACGTTTGGGAAAAGCAATATGCACCAGCTTCCACTAAATTACCAGTAGAGGAGAATTGCTGTGTGAAACCATGAATTTAGTGAATGTGTTCAGATATTTGGAATGCTCTTGGGAACAAAGGAACTACTGTTGTAAAGTATTTAAGCATAATCAAAACGACAGGCAGATTGTCCTGCAGAGCTGTGAAGGAGCTTCAATAATGAGCATTGTTTTTAATTTAACTTCAGAAAAGGTCGTGCCAAGTTCTGAAATTTGGATTTTTCTTAAAGTTACTAGTTTGGTTTGAAATTCGATTGTCAGCTTAGAGACTTCTTAGTTCCCTTCTGCATTTGGGCAGCTCCCAGCACTGGTGTTTGCTTGCAGCTCTCAGTCTTTAGGAGCAGGAGTGCTGGATTCACCAGCACCCAACGCTGGTGCTCAGGACAGGGAGACCCACAAGCAGTAGGTTAAAGTTACTGAGCATGCTTGCACACCCTAGTACCAACATGGCTCTGTTCTTCCTGCTGCTGGGAATGCTGATATGCAGAAGGGGTGATGGCATCAGATGAATTGTCATTAGATGATGTGCAGAACTGACTGAGAGAGGCTCAGCAGAAGGTGGGGTGTGATCACGGCAACGACAGAAGTGCTGCCGGGTGAGTGGGGCAGAACAAGCACAGCTTTCTAACAGTCACTGCACTGGGGGTTGTTCAGTTTAACCCAGGCTGTGTTGATGTTAAAGCAAAACTGACTGTGCTGACTGGAGTTGTCTATAAAAAATAAATTCATTTTTGTTGAAGACCTTTTGTTCTGCAAGTGTGCTTTCTAGGCCAGGCTCCTCAAGCCTGAACCAGCACTGGGGGGAAGCACTCTATGGAATTGAGTTCAGGATAAAGCAAAGGGGATGCTAAAATCCCTCTCTGGGGAGAGCCATGACCATTAACATCAGACGTGCCAGGGGAGCTAGAGTAGGGCATGTTTCTTCCTTCAAACATCTCAGCTCCAAGCTCTGCATTGCTAGGGAAGGCTGATGCAGCAATTCTGTCATCTGTACTGGGAATCTTAGGGTGAGTCCAGAGTATTCCTGCTCTATAAATAACTCCCTGCTGTCGGTGCCAGCTGTGCACTCCTGACTGTCCTGAATGGAGCAGCAGTGGTTGGAGCTCCAGAAGATGAGTTGCTGCCTGCCTGGGCATCTGATCCATGGCACAAACTGCTGGCATGGGAAGGGGTGGGCCCACAGTCCTGGGGGGCTGGGGGCAGTACCGTGGGGTGGGGGCAGCCCTGCAGCCTCATGGGCTGGGAAGCATCAGCTCACTTTGAGTTTCCAAAACCCCTGGCTGCTGCTATGGTGCTGCTCCTGACCACAGCTCCATTCTGCCTCAGGACAGCTGCTGGAAGCCAAAGGGCTGCATTTGCCCTTGCTTCTGATCCCTGTCCCTGAGAGGGCCTTTCCCAACAGCAGAGCAAGGCTTGGCCAGACAGACACAGCAGCCCAGCTGCAGTTGAGCCTGGTTGGGAGTGCAGAGGGCAGTGGTACCTGCAGAGGGACCTGCAGGGCTGTGGGAGCCAGTGCTCACCGTGTGTGTGGCTGTGTCCTTCTTGCATCCACACAGACTCCTATGGATGTGCACACATGGTGTAGCCTCATGCTCCTGGACAGGCTCTGGGGCACAGCAGTGGGCAGAGAGGACTCAGGGCCTCTTCTCCCGAGGAGGTGAATGCTGCCCTTCCCTGGACCCTCTCAACCAAAGGTCTCAGGAGGCTGTGACAGGCTCAGGTGGGCCGTGCCCCTGCAGGTCAGGTGGGGCAGCTCCAGCCCTCAGCTTGCATTTTCCTTGGAAGCCAGGGGCTGGGCAGTTCAGTGCCAGGTCACAGAGCTCGGGTAAAGCCACTTAGGCTGACAAAGATGGGCAGTAGCTGCTGCAAGTGGGGTGCCAGCAGGAGGGGAAATGACCTGTGCTGCCCCTGAGCCCCACAGGTGGCCAGGGCTGCCTCAGGCCCAGGAAGAGCCAGCCTCAGCCCAGGGCTGGTGCACAGGGCTCCAGGGCACTAGAGGGAGTGAGAGCTGGCCCGTGGTGCTGGGGCTGAGTGACAACCGCCTCCCTCAACAGCTCCTCCCTGCCCTGTTCCACCTCAGTCCCACACCCTGGCAGCTGCCTGAGCCACCTGAAATACGATGCTCCAACCAGGAATGGCCACAGTGTACCAGGGCCAGGCTGGGAAGAGAACCTTGGGGAGCAGCACAGCTGGGTCAGCTCCCAGGAAAGGAGGGCACCACAGCCCTGAGAAGCAAAGCATGAATGAAGTTGAATCTGCACCAAGGCAGCAACAGGTGAGCCTTCAGAAATGCTGCTGCTGGGAAAGGGGCCAGCAAGAACACACCACTGGCACTGCCATCATGAATGGCAACATCACTCAGAGGAAGCAACTTCTTGGCCAATCAATATTTATTATTCAAGTCCAAAGACAAAGCAGTTGGAGGCTCACACACACAGCAGTGGCCTGAGGGGGAGGCCTGGCCCTGGAGTCAGAGCAGTGCTGAAAGCGATGCTGGGTCAGGCACCCTTGGAGTGCAGGAGCACAGGAGCTCAGCACAGGTCACCTCACAGCAAACAGGCACCAGAGCGTGCTGCAGCACAGAGCCCAGGCACACCCATTCCTCTCACAGGCCCTCCTTCCCCCTCAGTTCACAGGATTAGTGTTCTCCTTCCCCAGTGAGCAACACCATCACAAAAAAGGCAGGAGCAGCAAGGATGAACCCTGTGGGGGATGAGGAGCATTCAGGAAGAGCACTGCAGTTCCTGATGGCAGCTGTGCCCAACAGGCAGTGACCCCAGCGCATCCCCAGCTCACCCTGCTTGTGCCAAACCAGCTTCAGAGCTTCAGCCTGGCAAGAGCCGTGGAAGTAACAGTCCATGATCACCTCACAGAACATCAGGGAGCATCATTTTCCAGCTATCTTGAGTCTTAAAACTGCATTAGGAGCTTGGTTTGCTGCTGCTGAGGCCAATGCTCCTGCACTGCACCCGGGCGGTGTTTCCCTCACTCACAGCCCACAGGTGATGCAGTCACATCACCGCAGACCCTTTCTATTTCACACATCTCACTCCTGCTGCAGCCCAGCACTGCCCTGTGCTGAGCTCAGCTCCAGCCCTGCTCCCCCAGCCCAGCCCGAGCAGGGCTGGAGCGTTGGCCTCAGCAGTGCAAACAGGGATTTGCAAAGGTGTTTTTCAAGGCTTGTGTAAATGAATCCATGCGTGCCCTGGGGCAGCCTGGCCCATGGCAGGACAGGCTCAGATCTAACCATGGCCAGTGCAGGGGCTGCTCCTACACCGTGCTCTGCTCCCAGGTGGTCAGACATAAAAATGAATCAATTTAACAACATGGACATAATCACTTCACCCTTCTTTGGTACAGACACTGGCCACGAGCACTGACTGGGACACTGACACCACAAGCACAGGGCACACAGAGTCCAGGAGCTGCTCAGAGATTCTGTTCTGCTATAGAACAAAACAAAAAAAAAAGAAAAAGAAAAAAAAAAGGCAACACTTCCCAAGAATAGCTCCCAGCCACGTGCCTGGAATTCTTGCTGCTTTTTAAACACACACCGTATTCAGAATTAATTTTATCCTTTGAGAGTCCAGCTGGAAATCACCAGCTACCGCTTCCGCTCGCCCTTCTGTGTTCGTTTCTTCTCCTTCTCCTTCCGCTCCTGCTTGGCCAGCTTGTCCTTCTCCCGCTGCAGTTTATCCTGCTCTTTCTTCTTCTGGAATTCATCCCGCAGCAGCTCCCGCTCCAGCTTCCTGGCATTCAGGACATCCTCCACGTTGGTGTTTCGGAACAGCGCTGGGGTGGGCTAAGGGCCAACGACACTCGGGCTGAGGTCGCGTGGGACGGTGCCTGTGGCACATGGGAAGTTTGTTCTACCTCCCTCTTCACCTTCTGACTCCCTATTTCCTCACCAGGCAGGTAAGGAACTGGGGAATGAAGAATATAGAAAGGAGAAAGAATCTCTGATTGCTTTTCCAGAAAGAGCAGTCAGGTTGAAAAAACACTAACTCCTAGAGAAGGAAGGGTCTGGAGCACAAGTCTGATGAGGAGTGGCAGAGGGAGCTGGGGGGGCTCAGCCTGGAGAAAAGGAGGCTCAGGAGGGACCTTTTCACTCTGCACAACTCCCTGACAGGAGGGTGCAGCCAGGTGGAGGTTGGGCTATGCTCCCAGGGAACAGAGACAGGACAAGAGGAAACACAGCCTCAAGTTATGCCAGGGGAGGTTTAGGCTGGATACTGGAAAAACTACTTCCTGGAAAGGGTGGCCAGGCACTGGCACAGACTACCCAGGGCAGCGGTGGAGTCCCATCCCTGAGGGATTTAAAAGCCATGCAGATGTGGCACTTGGGAGCACAGGTCAGTGGTGGCCTTGGCAGTGATGGGGAATGGTTGGACTCAATGTGAGAGGGCTTTTCCAACCTTAGTGATTTTAAGTTTTTTTCCTAGAAAAATGAGGTTGCCTACTGGTTCTTAAGACTGATGTGTAGGAATACATGTCAAACCTCTACAAACCTGAAAGGAAGCAAACACACAGGGTAAAGCCTCAAGTGGGCTCAGTGCAGCTGTGTGTGACATGTCTGAACACATACATACATGTACATGCCTGTGTGTTTGTGCAGACAGATAGGTGCATGCATGTCCCTAATGTAGGGACAAGAATAATTTACATTGCATATTATGTGATAAAATCTGCTTCCATCTTCAATTTGCCAGCTGGGAGCTCAAGGGTCCCAGTTCTGAGACAGATACAGGCCCCTTAGTCCTGCCCACCCTGAGTGTTCAGCTGCACCACAGCCTGCCAAGCTTCATTCTTTCCATTTCCCTCTCTGGACACCAGTTAACACTACCCTGATGTTGTGGGAGCATTGTCCTTATCAATAAGTATGTTCTATGAAGCTGCAAAAAGGTGGAAGAGAGAAAGAGGGGAGAAGAAGAAAACGAGTGGCAGGGTTGGTGTGAGAGCTGTGCACAGAGCCCATGGACCTGTCACTGTGAGCATGGTCAGGGTACACAGAGAGAAAAAACAATCCCCAAACTTAAAAGGTGGCCCTAAAGAAACAGGGAGACCAGCACAGTGAGACAAGGATGGGAAATTCACCATGGAGGCTTGCCTGCCTGACAAACAGCCTGAGTCACCAGGAATTCAAAGGATACATTTTTCTGATCCAATATTTACTGCTGTCGTTGATCCATCCTGTTCATCCCCACCAGTGAGAGAATTAAGGAAACACAGACATCAGTAATGAACTTGTGCTTCTGTACAGCCACACTTCACTCAAAACACCTCAAATAACAGCCTTATAAAGCCAGGAAGAAGCAGCTGGACTCTCACAGACAAGGTATGCACAGCTCCCACCCTCAGCTCCTGCTGCTCCAGAGCCAGATGTGGTTGCCTACGATTCACTCTGCTGAGCAGGGAAAAGCTCATTTTTTCAGCACCACAAAGAGTTAACTTCTAACCCTCCCACTCCACACTTTCTCTGTAAAGGATTATTTCAGCAAATTTCTCCTGGGAAAGCAAGAGAGAAACTCAGCACCAGCTGCTGAGGGACAAGGGCATTCACTGCTCTCCTGCCACACACCCAGGCTGGGCAAAGCGTCACAGCTGGTGGGGACAAACACCCTGCCAGGAGAATCTGCTTCAGTACTCCACAACGAGGAGCTCCCGTACTTTATCCATGGCAGTTATTTTATTGTGAAGGAAGACTGCAAAGCTTCCCCAGCTCTCCCCACCAGGCCCTGCAAAGCTGGTAGGGTGTTGTTCTTTGAGAAGGTTTAGAACACGTGTTGCCCCTCAGCCCCGAGCAGTGCAGGAAAAGGATATTCCTCCTCGTCGGTCACGTTGGCATACTGGGCCAGGAGTGCAGCCTTCCTCTGCTTCTCCTCCTGGGACACCTCCTTGGGCTTCACCACTATCCTGGCCTGCTTCTCCATCATGCTGGTGATGGCCTGGACCTCATCTGCCAGGAGAGGAATGACAGTGTCAGCCCCCCGCAGACACAGCCACCGAGCCCCTGGTGTCACTCACTGCCTCCTCCCTCTGCAGCTCCAGCCACCCCATGTCCTGCAGGGACATTGTCCTGGGGGAAATGCACCCACCCAAAGGGAGATGTCCCACCTAAAAACATCCCCTGAGCTTTTCCCAAGGGCAGTAGTGGTGCTGTCAAAGCCAGCTGCTTTGGGGAATTCCAGCTGGGATCCGGGATAGATGGCGCTGCTGAGGAGCCACCTTGGGGCTGGCTAGGGCCGGTATGGGGCTGACACCCTGATGTGACACCAGTTCTCCCTCCGAGAAGGAATTTCCTGTGCTGCACCCAGCCACCACCAGACACTGTCACTCCTGGAGTAAGGGAAGTTTCACTGGAAGTTTCAATGGAACTGGAATCAGTCAGGCTCTGGCTAATGAAAATCCATTTGACTCCAAATCATATTCTTTTCTGCTTCAAAGCAGCTTAGTAAGTTTATTTAAGGATGTACTTAACCCCCATCAAAGAGAAATTCCAAAGGAAAACCTGAAGTGAGGGATCAGTTCCATGCTCTCCCTTTCTTTCCAAGAGAAACCAACAGCTGATTTACCTTTTAACACTGAAATTCCACTACCCATTTCCTAAAATGTCATCTGGGTTTTGACACCAATTTTATTTTAGTCTGTTAATCACTTATCCTCAGGACTCTGTTATTCTGAGTGGATACACACTTCAGAGGGAATTTATCATTTTATGGAATCCCAGTGAAATAATTTCACCCTGGAATTCCATGAACCCAGACACACTGTGCTGCCTTTTTATAACAAGAAAAATCCCTGTGGGTGAGCACTGGCAGGAGCAGAAGCCCAGCAGCAGCTCCAGCAATCCCAGTCACTTGTCCCCAGGAGAAATTTATTTCATTTAATGCATGGAACAGCATTAACTTCTCCCTGTCCCCAGACAAAGGCAAGGTCAGGCCAAGAAGAGACTTCCAGGATTTTTGGGGAAAGCCACTGAGCTGCTGTGTCCATGCAGGGGGTGAGGGAGAGGGGGATGCTGGGGCTGATCCAGTGACAAGGGACTTGCTGCCAGAGCCATTCCTGGGTGACACTGGGCACTGACCATGTGCTGTTTGCAACCAGAGGCACCAAGAAAATGCAAAGCAAACAAAAAGCAGGATTTAGCCCAAAGGGACATTCCACTGTCTCCTGTCAGGTCTGTGCCACTGCAATGTCACTGATCCTTGCTTGAACCACAAATCCTCCCAGCACAGGGAGCTCCACTGCATCCAGAGCCCTGCACAGGACAAACCTCTCCAGTGAACAAGGACAAGGAGAGGTCTTGGCTCCCAGCTGAGGACAAGGGATGGATTCAGGGAGGGGACACAGGGACAGTGGGGCTGTTTGGGGCTGGGGAAGGAGCAGTGACAGTTTATCAGCAGCCTCACAGAGCTTCCTCCAGTTAGCATTTATGGGAAAAAAGGAGAATTGTAAGGGAAAATGTTGAATGAGGAAATACAGAGGCATGTGTGAGGTGAGCCCAGCTCTCCACAGGGGCAGCTGCAGTTGTACAAACCAGCTCCTTTCCTGACTGGCACAGACAGAAGCAGCACAGGTTTCTATACAATAACAGCTGCAGTGCCAGAACTGAACAGAGGCAGCCTGTTGGGAAACAGAGACGTGTTGGGAAAGGTTTCTGAAGAAACCACAGAATGGTTTGGGTTGGACCTTACTGATCATCTCATCAGGAAAAAAATCATATAGAAAAAAAAAAAAAAAAAAAAATATATATATATATATATATATATATATGTATATACAAAAAAAAAAAAAAAACACGAAAACCACACACACAACCCCCCAAAAAAAACCAAAAAAACCCAAACCAAACAACCACCACAAAAAAAAAACCCAATGTCAGACCAGAAAACTACAACAGAAGGAAAAAATCCCCACAAACAAGAAAACAAACAGAAAAAAGCTTTTCCCCTGCAGGATGATGAACCCAAGGAGCAGCAAATGCTGGGGCAGCCCAAAGTGCTCAGCCCCATGCCAGGTGAATCAGCAGTGGAATGAGAGGCAGGTCACACCTGCAGCCACGGGGCAGTGTTGGTTCAAGTCCTACCAGGACAAACACAAAGTTCCTGTTGAGGTGAGGCCCTGCAGGTCACCCCACACTGAGCACCCCAAGGCACAGCACCCTACCTTCTTTCTCCTCTTTGGCATCAACGACCTGGGAGTCAGACCACCTCTCCACAACTTCCCTGCACACATCATTCAAGAGATCTTCTTCCTAGTAAGGGAAAAGAGACTCCTCAGACTTGGAACAGAGTTGACTGCTTCAAACCAGCACCAGTCAGACAGGAAAAGCAGCAGCTACAAAGGATCTGCAGCCCAGCAGTCAGCTCAGGAATACAGCTTTTCACCCCAAATCTACTTGTTAAACACACACAGGGCTCTGGTTTCTGTGGGATGACACAACCACACCGTGTCTGGTCACTGCACACATGAACAGCTCTGACACACGTGGGTTTCACCACGGTGCCTGTGCAGGAGCCACGGCCCTGCCCGCAGCCAGGAGGCCATCGGGGATCTTTGCTCCCAAAGCCTCCTCCCAGCATCCTCCCTCTTCCTGAGCAAGGCCACAGGGAAATGACTCAGTGCCACTCCACATCAAGCTCACGAAAGGGAATAAATGACATGGGATAAAGGGTCAGGGCCAGTGCAGAGCTGGAACCACTGTGGTGGTGCTGAGATCCATCACCTCCCACCATCAGGGACATTCTGGTCCCCTTTGACCTGCCTGGAACATTAAACACGACTTAGAAGTGGCAGAGGGACACATCCCCCTGCTCCAGCAGGGGCTCCTCCAGGGGCTGCAGGTGAATCTCTGCCCCAAAGTGCATCTCCAGGGGCTGCAGGGGCACAGCTGCCTCACCATGGCCTTCCCCACAGAATCTCAGGAATCTCAGCCACGGTGTCTGGAGCAGCTCCTGCTCCTCCTTCTCCACTGACCCCACAGAGCTGTTCCTCTCACAGGTTCTCACTCCTCTCTCCAGCTGTGCTTCTGCAGGTGTTCTTCTCCCCTGCTTAAATTTGTTACTTAAAGGTGCTGAACGTCTTGGAGCTGATTTGCATTTGCTCCATAGAATGTGGGAGAGCCAAACACCACTGATGGGAGATCACAGACCTCAGAGGCCACCACCAAATATTTCCAAACAAACAAGAAATGATGTTGGTTTGGAATTCAGTAAATACAGAGAAAAATTAACCATGGAAAATACAAGTGAGGCAGATTCTGTCTGGCTTAAAAGGGAAAAACTGGACAGAAATAAAACTAGATTTTAAGTTTCTTGATTAGAAACTGTGGCATCTGAATAAACTCACTAGTGTAAGATATGATCAGGACTGAGGAACCATGGACATGAGAGCAGATGTCACCTGAGATGCCACCTTATTTTAATAAGGTTTGTAAAATACAAACAAGTGAACACAAAAAAAAATCCCCTGTAATTTGTGTATGGAACTAGGAGAAGAGACTTGGCAAGAAAAGCCTGAAATCCACCAAATAAAACACTGTTTCAAGCAATACAGAAATAAACACATAGTCTAAAAATAAAGAAACAAAAAAGAAATTAAAAATGAACAGACTACAAAGAGTAATTACAAAGTCTGAGGGTTCAAGAGACAAAAATATTTTAGAGGAATGGCAGAAAAATCAAACTGAGCCAGAAACTGCAAATGAGGCTCAACATGGCTGTGGCAGAGAAGGAAAAGGCCGTGGTGTGACTGGGGCAGCCCTGGGCTCACAGGACATGGGAACCCCAGAGCTGCTCAGTCCTGGCAGCAGCACCACAGAGAGGAACTCAGCACTGAGCAGGAAAGGGGAAACAGCAGAAAACCAGACTGTCAGGAAAGGGAATATCAGTGGCAGGGCCAGCCAGCCCTGCTCACACAGGACACACTTCCCAGGCCTGGAGAGGGCCAGGCACAGTGATGGGGATGGGATGAAGTCTGGTAATTACAGGGTGATTAATTAACCTCGACTACTGCAGAGCAGCACTTTGCAAAGACACCTGGCTCCCTCCCTCAGGATGCACCGTTTGCTTCTCCAGCTCTTTTAGGCCCAAAGCTGCTCTGCCACAGCTGAAGAAGCTCGCTGCTGTGCCCCAGGGTGGGCAGGGGACAGGGACGGCAGGGGAGGGTGCTCTGACTTTTAGGAAACCCATCTGGAGTGGTACAGTCAGGGTACAGAAGGAATGCTGTCATGCCTGTGATCGCTGATTGTACCCACCCAGTCCCTCTGAGTTTTGTGCTCCCACACATTTTGGGAGGAAATCAGCGACAACCACTGAGCAGACAGCTACCAACACCAGCACCACTCATGATTTAACATTTTAAACTATGAAACATCCATTTATGAAAAACCCCGAGACACAGATACTGTAAAAATAACACAAGGAAGATTAGCGAAGAGAAATCCCTCCCTGCACTCTCCTGGCTCCCAGCAATCTGGCAGAGCAGAGGCATGTCCTGCCCATCCTCCAGGCTCACCCGCGGCTGTTCCCGTCCGTCCCAGCCCCAGCTGGACGATTCCTGACAGACAAACGCGTGTGTGAGGCACGAGAGCACCGCCCAACACACTCCTGCCAGAGGATTTACTATTCAAAGTCCCTTCTGGAACCCCCCTGGCGCTGCCCAGCTCGCGGTGAGCCCTGAGCGCTGCACACAAACCAAGGGGATCCCCACGAACAGCCCCTTCCCCAGCACGGGCCAGAGCCTCCATCAGCCCCCAACCTGGCCCAAAACCCCTCCCCAGACAACAACAGCCCCAAACAAGCAGCGAAAACGCCGCAAGGGTCGGGGATGGGGGTAAAAAAGCCCCTGGAGGTGTGTGTCCTTCCAGAAAGGGGGGAGCCCGCTCCGGGAAGGGGCTGATCCGCCTCGGGAAGGGGGTGATGCACCCCAGGGCTCCGGGGAGCCGCCCCGCCTGTCCCCCCGCACCCACGGAGCCGCCGGTGCCTTGCTCGCTGCAGGAAGCCCCGGCGGGAGCACGGCGCGTTCATGGGCGCGGGGCGGACGGCGAGACCCCGCTCGCCCGGGGGCCGCGGAGGGACCCCCGCCCCTCACCAGGCAGGCGGCCAGGACGGCCCGCAGCGCCTCCAGCCGCTCCTCGTCACTCTCCTCCTCCCGCAGCAGACCCTCGATGTAGGCGCCGTAAACGGCACGGTCCAGCCCCAGCGCGTCCAGCCGCGCTGCGAGCCAGGCCGGGAACGGCGGCGGCTCCGGGAGCAGGACGGGGGCCGGGATCGGGATCGGGGCCGCGCCCGCCCCGCCGGGCGCCGCCATCTTGGGCCTTCAGAGCGGGGGGACGGCGGCCGCGGCGGGACAAAATTGTGGCACCGGCGGGAGCGGGGTCGGGGTCGGTGTGGCCGTGCCCGGACGGGAGCGGCGGGACCGGGCGGGTTGCCCGGTGTGCTCGGTGTGCCCCGTGTGTCCCCTGCGCCACCTGCGCCCTTGGCACAGCTTCTCCTTTCTCCGCAGAGCGGTTTGGCGGGGAGCCGCGCGTCCCTGCGCGGCCGCCGTGCGGGGCGGGGCGGGCGGCGGAATTTAAACACGGCCGAGCGGCGGCGGGCTCCCGGCGGCTCCGAGCTCCGGGCAGGACCATGGCGGGCACAGCCTCCCCTCGGCCCCTCCGCGGACAGTCCTTCTACCTGGACCTGCCGAGCGGCCGCAGCGCCCGAGACCTGGCGGAGGCCATCGGGCGGCTCGGTGGGGTGAGCGCGGCCCGGGGGCCTGAGGGCTGGGAGGGGCCCGGGCCGGGGGGTCCCTGGTAGTGGGGAGGATCTAGGGGGTGTCTTGGGGGCCCCGTCCCCCTTTTCTGTCTTAGCTCATTTTCTTAATGTTTCCAGATTTTCCGGTGAGCCGGTTCTCTCCCCGGGCCCCCCGGCAGCCGGAGCCCTGGGGGGCTGCTGGAGGCCGCCCCCGGCCCCTCGGGGTCCCTGGCTCCGGCCTTTCCCTCCCCACACTGCAGCTGCTTCCCGGCTGCCTGGCCCGGCCAGCGCTGCTGACCAGCGTGGGAGCAGCTCCCCGGCCATGGAGGTGCTTCCAGGCAGGGGTGATGCTCACTTCGTCCTGGGAGCGCTTCCCAGGGGCTGGGAACTGGCTGCCACTGCCGGGCCCCTCCCAGAGCTGATGGATCAGCTGTTGTGTGGTCATGGCTGCCCCATCACCTTGGTTTGCCTGGCCAGGGGCACGTTCTCCAGGTGGTTGTAACTGTGTGTAGTTCCCCCTCATCGCTGACAACAGCCCGTGGCAGTTTAATTATTTTGGAAAGTTGTGGGACTTCTAAATGGAATTCAACATAGGGTAAAGTAGGGAAATGCCAGCCAAGGTTATTGTCATAGAGCTGTGTGCTTTTTTCATGGTTTTCACAGAAAAGCCATCTGGACCCTTTTCCCTGGGATGCTGTTATTTGGGTGGATCCCTGTGGCATCCTTCATGGCCTCCAGGCTTCCTTGCTGCTGATATTCCTCATCAATTCCTTATATCCTGTCCCAAAACGCGCCAAAAAGTAGCATCACCTCAGTCCCTCAAGCTGGAGCTGAGCATAGGGTTGTACCTGTTGTTCAGTCAGATCTTTCAGTCTCATTATTCTTGTGCACAGTTTGATTCTAACAGTTGTTGCTATTTGTTTTCAAGCTCTTTAACCTCTCCAAGATGATCATCTCATGTAACCTCAAAACTTAAATCCTACAACGTACACACGGGTAAAATGTTTTAATTCTTGCTGATGCTGCATCCCTTCAGCCCTGATCAGGTGTTGGCTGCACAGACAGGGTGGGGAAGGTGACTTGCACTGTTTTCTCTTTCATTAATTACATCTTCACCCTGAACTTGCTGGTTTCTCCCTGCCCTCCGCTGGATGTGCCACCCACACTTGGGACATCTCTTTCCTAGCTGGGCATCCTCAAGTCTGAGAACCCAGTACTCCCAGCAGACAGTTACTTCTCTATGCAGCTGCTGTGTTATTTGGAAATAATTTTAGACTTTGACCTTTCATTTGGTTCCTATCAAACACCATCCTGGCCCTCCCTGTCTGACATGAGGTCCCCTGGCAGTGGAGCTCTCATTCCTCTTGTTTCTGTAGAGATGCTGAACTACAGCACAGCCACTGTCTGTAAAGCAGCTCTTTGGCAGCAATATCCAAGCCCAGGTTCTGTGTGTAGTTCAGGGCACAGGTAAGGACATCCTCTGGCCTTGGGCTTGCATGTGGCACCGTGAACTTGGCACGGGGCTGGTGATAGTCTGCAGTGTTATTTGGAAGGGGGAGTTGTGATTTCCTCTTCTGTGCTTGCAGCACAGCCTGCAGTGACCCTTGTAGCACTTCACAACCACGTCATGGTTTGGGAATCTCCACCTACAGGGATTCTGCAATGGAGCAGAACCAGCCTGTTCAGCAGCTGTGATTTTGGGCTGCCCAGATCTTCCTAAGGGCTTCGCACCTGTGCCCTGTGATCCTCTCCTCCTGCACAGATTCTGAGAAGCCAAGTCATTTTTGGCTTACAATTCCATTTGTATTGTATTCCAAACAACTTTTGGGTTTCCACCTCTTCTTGGCCTGGTAGCTCCTGTGCAAAGGTGTGTGTATGTGTCTCATCTCTCTGGTTCCCTCCTGCCCTGTTATCTGTGGAGCTGCTTGCCCAGTTATTCGCCTTCTCCTTTATTTTTGTAAAACTTGTTATGTTCTCCTGGGGACAGAGCTCCTCCAGGCTGATCCATGGAGTCCAGGGCCTTTTCCTCAGCTGCTGGGTTTTTTTGAAAGCACTGTGTGAGGAGTAGGTGGTGGTGGCAGAGTTGTGGATGTCTGGGTCTGAGGTTCTGGTGACTACTTGCAGTGAATCTCTAGGGCATCACAGGACCTCCTCCTCTTGGGGACGGCAGTAAGGAATGAAAGAAGGAATGTGGTTGCTTCCAGCAGCCCCTCACTGTGTGAGGGTTGAGCCAGGGGCAGTAGCTTTGTTTAGCAGGGGTCTGTCAGCTCAGGCTCAGACACTTGCAGAGCTGCTCTGTTCTGTCTCTCTGCAGGTGACCGAAAGCTTCCTCAGCAAAGAAGTCACCTGCGTGGTGTCCAGCAACAGAGAGGCCAAGCGGGGCCAGGCCAGGGCTCGGGAGGAGAAGCTGAGCAGCCCAACTGCAGAAGGCACAAAATGCAGCAGCTCAGTGCCTGCTGCCCCCAAAGGGAACCCAGCCAGACCTCGCCAGAAGCCACCCTACACTGTAAGAGCTACAAAGGTTTTGGCCCAAGGGGTCTGTAGGGTAGAATCTGGGGCCGGTTTTGGAAGGTGGAGTTGTGCCTGCTGTGAGCAAATATTCTGTGTGTTTTATTCCTGTTTCCCTGGCTGTTCCTATTCATACTCTTGTTCCTTGTGTCTGCCATCACTGTCTACTCAAACATGCATGTCACAGCTTTGGGCTGTAATCAAGGAAATCTGGAATGGCAGAGGAGGTGGAGGCCTTGGCTGGCCTCCTGAGGGAACAGGCAGGAGTGTGGTGAGAAAAGCCAGAGAAATGTAGGCCAGAGAAAACCATTGCAGTCTCTGGGTACTCACAGACACAGGGCAAGGCCCTTGTACCCTGGGAGGAGATCCATGGGAGCCTCCTGCAGGAAGGGGCTTCTCCTGGTCCCATTTGGCTGTTGGAGCTGGGCTTTCTGCTCACAAATGCTTGTGGTCAAACTCCAACATCCCACCTTGAACGTGGTGTCTGCTGGAAGCTGTGACTGGGGAAAGGCAGCTGCCCCAGTCCAGGCCTGGGGAATCTCTGCCAGCTTGAGCTTCAGCACCTGCAGTGGGAAACCTGAGCTGCAGAGATTTCTCCCAGTTTTTGTCCCTGTCCTGGCTCCCAGGACTGTCCTTTGTCTTACCAAGTGCTGAACCAATCTGCTGAGACCATTGGCTTGAAAATAAGGCTCAGTTCCCAGGATGTTCTTAACCCTGGCCAGCTTGCTGGAATGCCTGGAGAACAGGAGGCTCGGGGGACCTGATGTGTCTACAACTCCCTGACAGGAGGTTGTAGCCAGATGAGGCTTGGTCACTTCTCCTGGGTTACAAGTGGTGGACAAGAGGAAACAATCTCAAGTTGTGCTGGGCAGGTTTAGATTGGATGTTAGGGAAAACTCCTTCATGAAAAAGGTTGTCCAGCCCTGGCACAGCTGCCCAGGGCAGTGGTGGGGTCCCCATCCCTGGAGGGGTTTAAAAACTGTGGTTGTGGCACCTGAGGACGTGGGTCAGTGGTGACCTTGGCCATGCTGGGGCAGGGTTGGACTGCCTGACCTTACAGAGCTTTTCTAGCCTGAACAATTCCATGACACAGCAGGCAGTTTCCAAGGTAAATTGCTGCTTCCTCTTGGCTCACTCTGGAGCCTTCATTTCACTGCTGGTCGATAATTCCAAGCCTTGGCTGGTGCAGTTGAGTGGTCCTCTCTGCAGTTTGCCTTCCCTGGAAAGGCTCTCTCCACTGGCAGAGATGAGCCCAGCAGAGTGTGGGGATCCCCAGGGATTGATGTTCTCCAGCTCTTTGCCATGACCTGTTTGTGTTTCCTCTCTCCACAGGCGCTGCTGAGCCGGGGGAAGGAGCTGCTGCACAAGGCCATGAAGAACCAGGTGAGCAGCTTTGGACGGGCTCTGCTGGGGCTGGGTGTGCTCAGAGTTCTGCTGAGCAGAGCAGAAGCAGTGCCAGCCTTCCTGCAGAGCCCCTGCCCTGCTGACAGAACAGATCCTGGGGCTGGGAAAGGCACAAAGCAGTTGCTTGTGACCTGCAGAATGTTGTGTAGTGCTCCTGGTCACTGCTATTTATGGAGCCGTGTCATCTGGTGTTGTACCTCTAAGGCCTGTCCCAGCCATCTGGGTGCTCAACACAAGAGAATTATTGACACAAGGCCTGTTGTTAGATGAATTTTTAGCCTAAGAACTAAAGTAATGTAGCTGGGGCAAAAGGCTCCCCTGCAGTCCTTTCCCTGAGGTCACAAGTGGCCAGATAAATCTCAGTGCCCACTTAGAAGCTCATGCTGTAGCAGGGATGAAACATTTGCCCTGTTAATTTGGGATAGATAAAGCATGAGTTCGATCCTTTACTGCTGTGCCCTGGTTTTAATAAGAGCCATGCAGTGCTGTGTCAGTTGGGCAGCAGGAAGGGCCCTCAGCTCAGTTTAGAGCTGCACGTGGCTGTGCTTTGAGCTGTGCTTTGCCAAACCTCTCTGTACAGGACACCTGCAGTGGCAGCAGCATCCTCGCCAACGCTCGCCTGTGGGGAGTCCAGATCCTGCATGTGGATGGTATCCTTCACTGTGGGGGGCAAGGAGGCTGCTGGTAATGGGGGATTTTGGAGACAGGTGGAGCAGAAGTGATGTAAGGAGAGTGGAACAGAAGGAAGAAATTGCAAACAAATATCCTGGAGTGATGCCATCCTGGCCAAGGCCAGGTCTGCCCTCAAACACCAGATTTGTGTGTACAGAACGTGCCACTGTCACATTTGCCACAGCAAACACAGGGTACATTGTAATGTACTGAAGGTGGAACATTAGGAAATGTCAATATCTTGGTCAGTACATCAAATTGTTCCAAAAAGACCATTTTTACTAATTAACCTGGTAGTACAATCATGATAAGGGCAGGATTTGGTCGGGTTTAATTAGGAAGTGCTGGTGTTTGAGGACCTGTTCTGGGAGGCACTTCCCATCCCCATGATGGATGGGGAGGGGGTGATGGGAAAGACAGATGGTGGAACTCTGGTACTAATAATAGGTCTGGAGTAAAAGGTTCCTGAGTGTCTGATGACAGTGACATACAGCTGTGCCTGAGCCTGTCTGGATCCTGTCCCTGGGCTCTGCTCGGCCTCTGGGGCTGCCAGACCCCGGACTCTGCTCTGTGTTCTGCAGAGCTCCTGCCAGTGTCTCCTTCCTGCAGAGCCCCAGCAGCCTCCAGCTCTGCTAGAGGGCAAACAGGGGAGGCTGTCCCTCAAAATGTTCTCTTGGCTTCATCTTGAACTAATCCCTGGGGGAGATGCTCTGTCAGGGGCTGCAGGCTCCAGCTTTTCCCAGTGCTATTGGGGGTGTGCCACAGTGTGAGGGGAACAGCTCCTTTCCCTGGCTGAGCTTTGTCTCTTTGACATCCCACCTGCACAGAAATGTTGTCCTATGCCCAGCAGCTGCTGCGAGCCATCTCGGGAGCAAGGAAGCAGTGCCAGAAGACAGAGGTAACAACTGCAGCCTATTTCAGGAGTTCAGGGTTCCTGGGCAGCTTTGAACAGTTGTTGTAGCAACTTCAGTGCCAGTGAGGGGGACTGAACTTCAGTCAGGGGGTGCTGGATCCAATCTGGTGCTTGTGTCAGTTGATGGAGATGAAAAAATTCGAAGAATTTTTCCTTTTATAAAGTTGGGGGTAAATCCAGATGAGGATGAGGCAGCTATTGGTAAATATCAGCATCCATAGCACAGCTAATACTGACTTTGACCCTAAGGGACTAAGGGTCACTGTTTAACCCCAGGTGGCAACTCAGCCCCACACAGCCACCCTCCGGCATCCCCCTGGGATGGGGAGTGAAGTGGGAGAGAAAAAGTGAGAAAGTGAAAATTCTCTTATGAATTGAGATAAAGATGATTTAGTAGGGAAAGCAAAAACCAAACACACAAGCAAGGCAAAGTGAGATGATGATGTGGCTGGTGTACTGGCCCACCAAAGGATTGGTTAATGCATTGGAGAGGTCAGGGGGAAGGTGAGATGTAAGGCCAGGGTGTGGCAGCCTTTCTGTTTTATTTCAACTAACCCTGGGTAACTTGGGAGACAAAATGAGGGGAGGTGCTC
Source organism: Pseudopodoces humilis (assembly GCF_049639895.1). Taxonomy (NCBI): domain Eukaryota; kingdom Metazoa; phylum Chordata; class Aves; order Passeriformes; family Paridae; genus Pseudopodoces; species Pseudopodoces humilis. The sequence goes on from NC_142228.1 coordinate 4,081,817, forward strand.
TAGGTGGTACAGGAGCTCCAAAGTGGTGGGTGAGGCTGCTGCTCCTCTGGGATCAGTAACTGCAGCTCTGCTTGTGCTGCTCCCATGCTGAATATGTCCCTTTTTTCTCTAGATGAAATGCCCTGCCTCCAGATCCAAAATTCACAAAGGTAGGCCTGGAAGTTGTGCTGCTGTTTATGCTCAGATGTGGAGCTGCTTGGAGAAGCCTCATTTAGAATTTGAAATGCATCAAAACCTTTGACAGTCCCAAAATATGCCAACTCTTTAGGCAGTTCCCCTTGAATGGGTTCTGTTACTCCTTGTTGGAGTCTGGCTGCAGCCTCCCAGGACAGCTGAGGACCTTTGATTTCACACTGTGTTTAAAAATCCTAAAAACCCTTTGCTGCCAGCTCCCAGAATCCCCAGGCACCTGAAACAGTGCTGCTGCACATTGAATCCAGCAGCTTCAAGGAGGTTTTGAGGAATAATGCATCCTGCAGAGGAGAGTGTGTTCCTCCCAGCCCACTCACTTCTGTTGGGCTGAGATGTGCTGCTGAGACACCGATCTGGGGATGGCGCTTCCCAGGGAGGAGGGAGGGGGAACAGCCAGGTTCTCATCTACAATTAGACAAGAGCCAATTGTGGTGCTGAAATTGGCACTGGTGATGTCAGTTGATCTGTGACTTGTTTGACTCCGTGCGTCGGAGAGCGAACGCTTGGGAATGGTTTGGAGCAGACTCCAACCTGGATTGTGTGTGAGACACTTGGGAGTTATTTCCCAGCTTGGGGTGGGGGAAGGTGCTGAAGAAAGGCTCAAAAAGCTGTTGGATGTTCAGATTGTGCCTGCAAGCTCTGAGATCTCTGCTGGGCACACTGAGCCTGGCCTGGGGTCTCGCAGTGCCATCGGAGCCGTTTGTCACCGCTGGGATCACTCAGGACCTGTGCGCCCATCTGAGCTGGATCTGGGGCCTGCACATGGCCTCTCTCTCAGAAGTGATGAGCATTTGGCAGTGTTGGCATGGAAGAACTTAATCCTGTACTGAAATAGCAGCTTCAGTGATGTAGCAGCACATTTGAGGCAAGCAGAGGGTGAGGCTGGTGAGGACAGGTGGGCTCAGCCTTTCTGGGGAAGGAGGGTGAAATATCTTTGGAAAAAATAGCATTGAGTGCCGGGATCACAAGAAAACAAAACTCCTCGCCCTTCAGAGGCAGGAGAGGCTTGGTTTCAGGGTCAGGCAGATGCCCTGTGGGAACACATTGGTGTTTATTTGTTTCTTAGCCAGATCAGGACTCAGGTTTCCAGGGTGAGCGTAATGTGAGTGGAACATACCTGCAGGACAGGAGGGATCTTGGAACCTGCCCTTCCAGCCTGGCTCTGAAAACCTTTTCCCTCAATGCTCTACTGAGACTCTTCTGCTCTCATCTATTTTATGCCTCCATAGGAAGCAAAGCTGCTGTTTGCCCTCCTCAGGAGCTGAGCAGAGGCCAGACACTGCTCTCAAGTAGTGTCCTGGTGCCAGGCTTGCCTGGGCAGAACCTTGGTTTGTCTCCAGCAACCCTTCCTGCTTTGACATCACCATCCTGGCCTGAGCCAGGTTCTGCACTTGAGGCAGGGTGAATGGAGGGAAAGGTGCTGGAAGTTGTTGCAGAGCTCTGAGCCAGTGCAGCAGCTGCTGCAGTTCCTGAGTTCCCTTCTCATACTCACTTTGTGAGGGGGTTTGTGTGACAATTCTTGGGGTTGGGGCCAGAAGGGTTGGGGTTAGGGCAGTGGCTGCAAGACTGAGGAGCCATTAAATATGTGAAGGGATGACTGAATAGTCTTTCAAAAATGGAAATGTCCCATGGATGGGCTGCCTGGGGCTTGCTCACCCCACTGCACAATTTGGGCCAGGGCTGTTAAAGATCACCTAAAGAGCTGTTTTGGCTGTGCTTGGCCACCACTTGGCATTCACCAGTGCCAGAAGTTCTGATGCACTCAGCTCTGGAGCTCAGTTCTGTTGAGGAATGAGTAACTAAGCAGGGAATTTGGCCAGGAAAACTAACCAAGTTTCTCTCTGGCAGGAAAATTGAAGCCCCCTTTTCTGAAAGTTGAAGACCAGAGCAGGTAAATGAGACCTTTCTAAATATCCTACCCTAAAACCTTAGGGTTTCTCCACTGATCACACAGGGACTGTTCTGCCCATGAGGCAGAGCCTGGCTCCTGTGCAGACCCTGTTCCACACTGGGAAGTTGATTCTCTCCTAGAGGTTTAGAGAAACAATCCAGGTGTCTTGTGTGTCAGGGAGAAAAAAGGTGTTAAATGAGGCTTGACAGCAGTTTCCTTCCTTGCTCAGATTCCATGTGTGATTCTCAGCAGGTCACTTAATCCACCCAAGCCCTCGGCAGTGAGGAGTGAGATTGAAGCACGGGAGGTCAGGGCCTGTAACTTGATGACAGCCTTGGGCACAGGGGACCTGATCCCTGTGGTGTTTCTGAGGAGTCTGTAACTCTACCAGCACCCACAGGGCAAATTAATTATTCCAAAGGCAGCATTTAAGGCATCTCAATTAAGAGTCAGATATTGGGGTCTGCGTGCAATGAAGTGTGAGGGGAGAAATGTGGTCTGGGAATCAAAACCCTCCTGTGCTGTGGGGTAGCTGGAAATACTGCACTGCTCTGCCATGGGGCAAAAGGTGGAATTTGGGCTGAGCAGGCAAACTTGCCTTCTGTCCAAAACACACCCCATTGGGGCTGTTACTGGGAACTGGGTTTAACACTTTCAGTGAGAAATGGGAACTCTGGCACAGCCACAGGAGAGCACTGGGCAGCATCTCATCATAAATGAGGTGGCACCTTGAGCCCCTCCAGGCTCAAGGGGGACAGCTCTGAAGCTTTGCCAGCACTGCTATGAGTCTGATATCCTGATCTGCTGCTTTCAGGCAATTCCAGCCCTTCCATCACCAGTTCCAAAGCTTTCCTGACCTCAACTTCCTGGCACCCAAAAGCTCCAGCCCATTTGAGCCTCTGAAAAGCCTCTCCAATTCCTGCCAAGCCAGGTAGGCTGTAGTTCCTTCTGTGCAAGTGTTTAACCCCACTCCTGCTCACTGCTGGTTCCTGGGATCTGGGAACCACCTGCCTTTGGATGTGGGCACAAGGAGCCCTGTCCTGGGTGCTGCTGGTGCTGTTGTGCAGGGTGACCCCAGTGCTGTCCCTTGCAGGGCTGCTGAAGGCTGTGCCCTGCACAGCGCTGGGGGGAAGAGCCCCCGCTCCACACACGTCACCGTGCCCAGGAAAAGGAGGGGGTTTTGTGAGTGCTGCCAAGAGACCTTTGAAGAGCTGCAGAAGGTAAAGGTTCCCCTGGGACCTGGTTCCTTGCAAGAGTTATTGGGGGCACTCAGAGGCTTTGTTAATCATGTCATGCCTGTTAGCACTATGAACTCCTTCAGGAGGAATTGCTGTATCCAGCAGGATCTGCCTCTGAGTGGGAGCATGGTATATCTGTGTGCCCAGCCCAGCAGGTCAGAGCACAGTGGGTTTGAAGGTTGGAGCACAACATGCTCCTCTCTTGGGGTGCAAGAGCCTCAAGGATCACCCTATTACATGATCCACAAGATGAAGAGGCTGTTCCATGGCAGCCACGGGGCACAGGCAGATTGAAAAGGTGGGAGGAGGTTTTTATCTCCTGTGAGGTGCCAAGCATGAGGGCTTTCAGAGCCCAGCTGTTAGTGGCAGACAGTGGTGCTGGTGGTGGATTCTATTCTATTCTATTGCTGCTGGGGAGGCTGTGGGCTGCTCTTGGATCCAGACACTCTGTGTTCCCAAACCTGCCAGACACTGGCTCTCTGTCCCTTTGCCCTCTGGTCTGTTAGGCTATGGGAAGTGCCTGTTATTGCAAATTCCCCTCCTGGCAAAGCTTTAGGTGTTGTTAAAGGGCCTCTGCCACCTTCCAGCATCTCCAGAGCCCCCAGCACCGGCGGTTTGCCCAGGACAACTCCCAGTACATCCCCGTGGATCGTGTCATCTCCCAGCTCACCAACAGCTTTGTGGAGTGGTCAGCCAAGTAAGTCTGGGAATCTGGGGACTCCTGCAGCCCAAAGGCAGCAGGGTGCTGCATGGCACATTCATGGAATGGGGTCCCTGTGCCTGGGAATCGGAGGCTGAAGCAGGAATAACTTGTAACCTGCCGGGCAAAGCTTAGACAAATCATGGGACGTGTTCCTGCACTTCCATGCGTTTTCTCCTCCTGGGAACTCCCCATGGACTCCTAGTGCCTCCTAAACCAGAAAGGGCAGCTGAGCCCACCTCTTCTGTCCCTGTGTCTGACTCAAACCATGCTGCTCTGTAGCCCCCTGTGCCTGGGCACTGAGCTGAGATCCTGAGATCCCTTGTGCTGCCTATCCCTGCCAGCAGCAGCGTTCTGAGCCTCAGCAGGCTAAAACTGCTTCCCTGCTCCTGGGCAAGGGCTGCAAACACCCTGCACTGCAGGAGAGGTCTCCCTGGGGGTGTGTTGCTGGGGCTGGGTGAGCATTAACTGATGGATGGTTCCTCTCAGGGTGCCCTGGGCCTGCCTGGCAGATGAACGTGTAGTGCCTCAAGCACACAGCACTGGAGGAATCAAGCTGCTGCCAGCAGAGCTGGGAAAGGAAGGGGAGCAGCCTGAGCAGGGTACTGTGGAACTGATAATGGATACAGAGCTGGATCATGGCCTGAAGACCAAGGGATGTTCCCCCTGCCTGCCCAGGGACAGGGTCAGAGATCCCAGAGGAGGAGGGGGCTTGTCAAAGCACAGCTCCCTGCAGCTGCCCAGGGGAGCAGGGCCCAGCAGAGGGGTCTGTGCTGCCCATGGCACCGTGGGGGAGGCTGGGCTGGGGGCTTCAGGTTTAGGTTTGGCTCCTGAGCTGGGCTGGGGACCTCATGCTCCTGTCAGAGAGGCAATGGCTTCATCCTTTGAACCTCATACACTGCCTGGGTCTGTCAGCCCCCCTCCCCAAGCACAGCCTGCCTCCAGGAAGCGCCAGCTGTGCTCCAGACAGAGCTCCCAGGTGCAAAAGAGGCCCAGGCTGGAGCTGGGTTTTGGCCTCTCCCCTCTGGGTGAGCAGATGGAGCTGGTGGGAGGTGGGATGGGGACACAGGGTGCAGGGCAGGTGTCTGAGCCAGGCCTGCCCAGTGTGGTGGGGGCTGGCAGCCTGCCCCTGGGCACAGAGCTCTCCAACAGACCTCACAGCTCCCTTGCTTTGGATCTGTGCCTGTGTGACAGCCCTGGGGACCCTGTATCCCAGCCAGGATCCCCGGGAGCTGTGGCTGCAGGTTTTGATCCTGGGGAGGCAGCAGCAGCCAGCACTGTCAGCAAGCATGGCTGGAGCAGGGAGAGATCCCAAGGGAAGCAGCGTGGAAGGGACAGTGACAACACACCCAGGAATGGGAACAGGCCTGGTCTGGAGAGCACAGCGAGCAGGACCAGCTGCCCTGCTGGCTGCCTGCCCTCTCCCACACTGCCTGTGGCTGAAGCCAGATGTTGCTGCTCACTCCGTGTCAGGGCAGCAGAAGAAACAGCCCCTGGAGCTCCCGACGTCCCCAGGCAGGGCACAGAGCGGGCGCCGAGCCCCGGCCTCCTCCCGCCTGCTCTCCAGAGCCCAGGGGCTGCTCACGGCTTCAGCAGGAGCTCCTTGGAGTCACACTGGGATGTGCAGCTGCTCCCCAGCCTCACGGGTGCCAGGGGCCACAGGATTCCAGCTGGGGATGGGGACTTGCTCCAGCAGACACACGTCAGTGTGAGGGACAGCGGGTACACGGCTCAGCTCTGCTCCGTGCTGGAGGAGTCAGATCTGGCCTGGGCGGGCCCAGAGGACAAGAACTGCAGGAACTGCTGCACAGGGACCAGAGGAGCCTCTTTCCCCATATTTGGGACATTGTTTGGCAGCTAAAACCACCTCCAGGCTGCTCTCTGGACCCTCAGTGGGAGCTGAGTAGGGGCTGGGAAGGGATTTACCAAGGCACCCTCTGTGTCAGGATCCAAGAGTGAGGACAGCACCAGCAGCCTGGGCAGCTCCTGTTGGGAATTGATGGTGATGCAGTGGCTGTGCTGTCCTTGGCTGTGATCTTCCCTCCTCTCTGCTGGCCATGTTTAGAGCCAGCAGCTTACTCTAAGAAGTCCTCACAGGCTGTTTCCAAGTGCCTCTGGAAGTCTCCCTCCAACAACAGTGTGCTCTTTGGCCTTCCAGAGGGAGAGCAGAGCCTGTTCCTCCTCTCACATAGTCCCCAGAGCTGCAAAGACTTGGGAAAGGAGGGTCATGGGGATGAGATTTGTACTCCTCATGTGGTCTGGGGGTTGTCTTTGAGTATTTTCATGTGGTTTTAACTTGTTTGGGGTTTTTTTACAAACTTAAACTTTGAAATAAAATGGAAGGATGAGATCCTGCTCTGCCTTACTGTGGGTGAAATGTGTCTGGGGGCAGGAGCAGAGCAGTAGGGGTTGGGTGGAGGAAGCTTTGCTGGAAGGGGTCTGTGGGCACCACAATGAAGGGGGCACAGTGGTTTGTGCAGCCCCAGAACATCACCCCAGCTGTGGTTTGCCAGAGGAGTGTGGTCAGCAGGCACTAAGAAGCTGTTCTACCCAGTGCAGGGGTGGCACCCAGCAAGGAGGGGTGTGGAGAAACTGGAGAACATTTAGTAGGACCCTACTAGGAGACCTCTCCAGGGCATGGGGCCAAGGGATGGAGGTCAGGGCTGGGCTGGGCTGGCTAAGAGGATGTTCTGGAGTGTCTAAGAGTAACCTGTGGCTTCTTGAAGGGCAGTTCCAAACAGAACAGAGCCAACCCTGCTGTGTTAAGCTGCTTCCAGCTGCAGGCTGGGAAAAGGAAAGGCTCAGGGCCCAGGAGGGTGGGACAGCCCTGGGCCAGGCACCCAGAGGAGTGGGGTCTGTCTGTCCTTGGAGATGTTCAGTCCTTGAGCGCAGGACAACACTCCCTCCTTCAGCCTCAAAGGGAAGACTTGAAGTGGGATCGTGCAGTGGGAGCAGGGACTTGGGACACACGAGGCTTCAGAGGTTCCTCCTGAGCTAAATCCTCCAGTGCAGCAGCCAAACTCCAGTTCTTTACCTGCTGCAGCCCCTGCAATGAAGGTCTGATCAAAACTGCAGCAGGAGCTGAGCCCCACTGGGCTCAGGGTTCTGCCATGGAGAAGTCCCTGCAGCCACAGGCTGTCCCAGCAGGACGGTGATCCCTGGGAGAGAGAAGCTTGGAGCACCAACCAGCCACTGTCCTGGTGTGCTTGGCCCCCTGGAAGGAGTGACCAGCTCTGTGCCCTCAGACAACAGAGGGGGCCCTGGGGACACAGGAGCCCCTCCAGGCCCTTGGCCTCTGTGACCAGCTCCAGAGACTGTGGAGACTGGGATACCTCATGGTCATGAACTGCCATCAGCAGTTGTCTCACCAAGCCTGGCTCTTCCAGGGAGGGGAAAGGGACCCCCAGGCGCCCCCTGCCCCCTCCTCATGCTGACTAATGACTTACACCATGGTGTCCCTGCTCTGGGGGACTGAAACAGCTGCTTCATGCCCCCTTGGGGACCCTGCAGACCTTGGATCAGGTGTTCAGAGTATTGCAATGGTTTGGGTTGGAAGGGGCCTTAAAGATCATCTAGTTCCAACTCCCTGGCCAGGGCAGGGACACCTTCCTCTAGAACAGCTGCTCCCTGGTGCCACCCTGGCTGGGCACCTCTTTGTCCCTGTGGTGCTGAGGACCACGAGAAGGGCACTGGGAGGGACTGTCCCCCTCAGCAGCCTCAGAGCTCCTGAAGAGCCAAGCAGGTGCTGAATCATCTCTGCTGCACCTGATGCTGCAGTTCCTCCCCTCATTGCATGGAGGAAGAGGAAGGTCCAAAGGCAGCAGTTCCCAGCTTGGATGCCTGCCTGCCCTGTGTGGATCTGCCTCAAAAGGAGCATTTGCCAGCCAGGAACCCCCTGGGTGTGGCTGAGAAGGTGCATCCTGGAGCCTGTTCCTGTGCAGCCCCCAGAGCCCCCTTTGCAGATGTCCCTGTGTGTGAGTGCAGCCCCCATCACACGGCCTGGGGGGGCTTTGAGCCCCCCAGTCTGAGCATGACCCTCAGCACATCCTCTGCTCAAACCAGGCTGAGGTGCAGCTGCCTCTCAGGTTTTGGTTCCTGATGCCTCTGAGGGTAACGAGCTGAGCTGCAGAGGGACTTGGAGTGGTAACACAAAAAGGTCCAAAAAGATTGTCCTGGAGGAGGGTGAGGGATGTGAACTGGGAGTTTGCTCAGTTTGCCCAGTTTTCCCCAATTTGCTCTTTTGGGGGAGCTTCAGGGCCTTCCCAGGGCAGCTGACCTCTGTGGTGAGCTGGGGCCACTGGAGCCCCTGCATCCTCCCCTCTCTGGAGCCTGTGGTGACTCAGCTGAGCCCCTGTCCCCTGGTCAGACACAGACAGAGGTTGCCATTGCCCTCCACAGGGAGCCTGAGCCTGAGCCCAAGGATGGCCCTGGGCACCCCCAGAAGGAAGAGCTGGAGCTGGTGGTCTCCAGGTCTGTGTCCCACCCTCAGTCCTGAGGGAATAGTCCCTCCTCTCTGATGGTTGATGCATCCCTCTGTGAGTCTGTGCCGTCCAGGACAGCCCCTCCTGGGGAGCCTGTGGCTGTGCTGCCTCCCCCCATGAGCTGTGTCACCCTCCATGCTGCTCTCCCCTGCTCCCAATGCAACAAACAGGAATTTACTGGGATTCATCTCCGTAAAATCATTCCATTACCACCAGGAGGAAACACAGCATTGCAGCATCCCCCAAAATCAGAGCAGAGAAGGACTCCTGGTTCTGATGCTTCCCAAGAGTGGGGACTCCACAGAACCCTTGGGTGACATCACCCACCCACTGGGGACAGTCCAGAATGGCCCCATGTCCCCGGTGCTGTGGGTGCCAGCACTCCCTGGTTTCAGCACCATTCCCTTGGAACTGCCAGCTCCATCCACGGCCAGGCTCCCACAGCCAGCACCAGCCCTGGCACCAGTCAGGGGCTTGGTTCCAGCTGGTTGGGGGCTCCAGTCCCAGCTGGGGTTGTCTGATTGTGGTTCTGATACTGGTTGGCAGCACCAGGACAATCTGTAGGGGCTCTGGGAACCATCTGGGGACTGGAGACCGGTCGGGGACTCAGTACCAGCTGAGGGGAACACAGTACAGGCTGGGGACCTCCAATCCCAGCTGGAGGCCCTGTGCTGGCTGGGGAGCCTGGTACTGGTGTTGGGAGGGTTTGGAACTGGCTGGAGGGGCTGGTACTGGTGTGGGGGTCCTGCACTGGCTGGAAGGGGGGGCAGCAGTGGCTGAGGGGGTTTGATTCTGTCTCAAGGTTCCCAGTATTGACTGGGGAGTTCTCATACTGGTGTTCCTGTCCTGGGTGGGGGCACACAGTCTGATCCCGGCTGGGAGGGGTCTGGCACCGGCTGCTCCACTCCAGCCCCCGCTGGTGCGGGGTGCCGAGCACCGGCCCGGGGCTCCGGTGCCATTCCGGGGGGCTCCGGTACGGGCCGGGGGGTGTTGCCGGCCCGGGGGTGATGCCAGCGGGGCTCCGGTGCTGCAGTGCCGCGGGTGCCAGCGGCGCTGCGGCAGCCGGGGCGGGGAGGGTGGAAGGGGCCGGTACCGGGGGCGGCGGGGCCGGGCGGGGCGGGGCGGGCCCGGGGCGGCGCTGCCGGTGCCGCTGCCGGCTCTGCCGGTGCCGGTGCCGGCCGGGTCCGCGGGGCCCGGGGCCGCGGGCGGGCGGGGCGGGGGCGGCGCTGCCGGCCCGGCCCGGGGCGGGGGGGCCGGACGGGACGGTGACGGTCCCCGGCGCGGCGGGCCCGGCGCGGCCGCTGGCGGAGCATGAGGGAGCCATGAGCCCGCTGCGGGGGTGGCTGCTGGCCGCGCTGCTCTCGCTCGCCCCGCGGGCAGGTAGGTCCGGACCCGCTCCCGCTCCGGCATCGCCCCGGTACCGGCCCCGCTCCCGGCCCCGCATCGCGCCCGCCGCGCTCCCGGCCCCGCTCCCGGCCCCGCATCGCCCCGCTCCCGGCCCCGCCGCCGCCGCTGCGGCTTTTTCGCTGCATCGACACATTTTTCCGCAGCGCCGCCCCGCAGAGCCCCGGGAGGGGCCGGGCCCGCGATCCCCCCGCACCTGCCCGGCCCCGGCCCCGCAGCCCCGGCTCCGCACCTGCCCCGGCCCCGCAGCGGCCCCGCAGCCCCGCGCCCACCCCCGGCTCCGCTCCTGCCCCGGCCCCGCGCCCTCCACCGCGCTGTCCCCGCAGCGGCCCCCGCCGTGTTCCCTCTCCGGAGGTGGCCGCACACAGCCCCCCGTGTCCCCTTCACGATGTGTCCCCATCTCGGCTCCCCCGTTCCCTGCATGCCCCATAGATGTCCTTACAGCAGCCCTCCACGTCCCCTTGGGATGTGTCCCCATAGCAGCTACCCCCCGTGTCCCTTGGCTGTCACCTCCAAAGGTGTCCCTGCACCAGCCCTGCTGTCCCCTCGTTGTCCCCTCTATGGGGCTGTCCCCATACCAGTCTTCCACCTCCCGTTCGGTGGTGTTCCCATCCCGGCCCTCTCTGTCCCCTGGGTGTCCCCTCTGAGATGTGTCCCCATTCCAGCTCCCCCCTTTTCCCTGCATGTCCCGTCCAGGATATGCCGATTCCCCCTCCCCAGCCTTTCCTCCAGGTGTAATGGCATTTCTGAATCCCCTCTCCCCTGCATGCCCCCCTCGGGGATGCAGCACTTTATCAGCCACCCGTGTCCCTTGTGTGTCCCCTCCAGGACGTGCCACTGTATTTGAGACCTCCTGAGCTTCCCCTCCCAGGTTTATTCCCCTACTGGTCACCCCCTTCCCCTGGGCACCCCTCCCAGCCCGTGCTTGCTGGGTGTCCCCTTCTGGGCACACCGGCGCACCCGGATGTTCCCCAGCTGCCCGCCCTGGGACAATCCCTGTACCCACCCTCCATGTTCCCTGGGCATCCCATACAGGACATGAATGTCCCCTTCTGGATACAGTGCCACACTTGGGCCACCTCCTGAGCATGTTCACCAACTCTGTCCCCTCGTGTTCCCACCCCTGTGTGCCCTCATCTCCCTGTCCCTCCTCGTCCCCAGTCCTCCATGTCCCCTTGTCCCCAGGCCCCTGTGTCTCCATCCCTTCTCCTCCCCAGGCCCGTGTCCCCACACCCCTCCAGGGTGGCCGCGACCCTGTCCCTCTCCCGCAGGTCCTGCCGCGCAGGCCGGAGCGCTGCCGCGGAGGCTCCCACGGGCCGCATGGCAGGAAGGGCGGGTGGTCTCCCAAATCACCCACCCCAGCAGGCTGGTGGGGCAGAGCTCGGGCGGAGAAGTCCCAAAGCATCAGCTGGACACCAGAGTCAGACATGAGCCCGGAGGAGGAGGAGGAGGAGGTGGAGGACCCGTAAGTGAACGACAGCCCCCAAGCCGCTCCCTTCCCGGGCCCCTGGCAGGCGGCAGGTCCAGGTCCCCAGGTTCCGCCGTCACTGGCCCAGCCACACCCCAGCGTGTGCGTGGGTACCGGCATCCCGAACTGGAGCCCTGATCCCCCCCGGGAACATCCCGCTGCCATCCTCCCCGGGGGGACACTGACTTGTGCAGCAAAATCTCATTAAATCTGGGAACCGATGGCGCGCGGGTTTTGGGAGAGATGAAACGGGAGCGGGCAGGTGGCGAGCAGGGCTCCCACGGGAGGAGGCTCGTGGGTCCGGCAAGGGCGGATTCAGGCCCGTGGGAGCGGCCCCCCGTGTCCCACCCAGTGCTGCTCCCCAGAGCACCCCAGGCTCGGGCCGTGACCTTCACCCCATCGCTGCCGGTCCCCGCGTTTCGGGGAGCAGCACACGCGCCCCGTCCGGCACGGGGGAGCTGCGGTGTTGGCAGCCGCCGGGGCCGGCGCCCATCGATCCCCGTCCGCGCCGGATAAAGGCGAGATGAGGAGCTGCTCTCGCCGCAGAGGTGATTTACACCCGGCGTCGAGTGAAACCGCCGGACGCCGGGAAGCGGCGGCAGCCGCCGCGCTGGCGAGGGGCCAGGGAGGTGTTAAGGCAGGGTGTCGAGGCAGGAGGGAGCAGCGGAGATCCAGGGGAATTCGGTCCCGGCGGCAGAGCCCTCTCCGGCAGTGCTGCAGGACCCCAGGGATGCGGTGGGGGCCCGGGACATCCTCTCCCTGTGATGACAGGCGGCTCCACATCCCTGCGTCCTCATCCCGAGCTGCCCCGGGTTCCCAGCAAGGGGGCAGGGCACGCCACGATGGGTTTGGCGCTTCCTCCGCTCCCCCGTGTGAAGCACCGGAGGGACCCGCAGACTGTGCCGGGCTCTCACCCGTGCGCCGAGTTTGCGGGGTCTGAGGCCGCTCCGCAGCGCTCGGCTCCCGCTGCCGGCGGCAGGAATTAGGTCAGGAACGGCGGCGCCGCAGGGCGGGAGAAGCGGAGGCTCGGCTGCCGCGGCCGGGCTGGGCCCAGCCCGGGGGGACCCTCCGGCACCCCCACCCCAGCACGGCACCCGCGGAGGGGGAGATGGAACCCAGGTGTCATCCCAGTGCTCCAGGGGTGATGGGTTTAAGGAAAAAAAACCCCATCATTCCTTTTTTCCTTTATGCTGAATTTTTCGGTTTAAAAAAAAAAAAAAAAAAAAAAAAAGTGCATCTTCACAGGCTGCGTATTTAGGTTGGGGTTTAAATGATTACTTTAGTTATGAATTTTTTGGGGGAGCTGACAGCTCTGGCTGTCCTGCAGGGGCTGCACCTGGCACAGGTGAGCTTCATGGTGCGTGCCTTCGGCTCAGCCTTCACCCTCGATCTCCGGCTGAACCAGTGAGTGACCCGGGGGTCCTGGCAGGGGGGGCCGCCATGGGGCTGCTGGTGCCCCCCGGGAGGAGGGGAAGAGCTGGGGGTGCTCGGGGATGGGGGAGCTGTGCAGAACCATCCCAGCAGTGGGGGCTGAGCCAGGGTGTGGAGCGGAGGGAGAGGGAGCCACGGGATGTCAGCACCCTCCCAAACTGGGGGGTCCCATGCTGGGGTGACTCCTTGTTTATGGATGGTGGGTGGTCTCCCACACCGGGGTGGTGGCTGCTGTCGTCTCCCTCTTCATCCTCTTCCTCCCCACCCCACGGCCTCTCACCCCCCACCTGCTCCCGGCAGCCACCTCCTCGCCTCCCACTACGTGGAGCGGCACCTCGGCGCGGGCAGCAACGGCAGCCACAGCACGGTAAGATGTGTGCCAAGGTGTGCCAAGGTGTGCCAAGGTGTGCCAAGGTGTGCCAAGGTGTGCCAAACTGTGCCAAGCCAATCTGTGCCAAACCACGCTGTGCCGTGCTGCGCCCCACTGCACCATGCTGTGCCAAACCCTGCCATGCCATGCTGTACCGGTGCAGGGGTTGTGGTGGCCAGCTCATAAATCCCACAGAACCCCAGGAATGGTCCCCAGCAGCTCAGCATGCTCCCACCCACTGCCCCTGGGCACCCCTGCCCTGCGGGGTGCTACCATGGTGCTGGGGGCTGCTCCTCGAGGGGGGTCCCTGGGTGCTGTGGGCACCAGGCACACCCTGAGGGTGCCTGGCACTGAACCCCAGAACGCTCAGCCTGGGCGCGGCCCCTGGGGGTGCGGGGCAGGGCGGCAGCCGAGGCTCAGCGCCCGTCCCCGCTCCGCAGGGCGCGGGGGAGCACTGCTACTACCAGGGCCGGATCCGGGGGCAGCCCCGCTCCTTCGCCGCTCTCTCCAGCTGCCAGGGCCTGCGGTGAGTACCCCACTGCCCACAGGGGGCCGGGGGGCTGCACCCCTCTGCACCCCGACACGCACATCTCTGTTTGCAGCGGGGTCTTCTCGGACGGCCGAGCCACGTACCTGATCGAGCCCCAGGCGGGCACCGAGCACGGGCAGGTGAGCGCTGGCACTGCCGTGTGCCTGCCCGAGCGCCCCAAGGCAGATTTACAGGTCTGGCTGTGGCTTGGGGACAGCCATGGGGACACGGGGACGTGGCAGTCCCCTCCCATGGCCGTGACACAGCTGTCCCCGCTGCAGGGCCTGCGGCCACACATCGTCCAGCGCGTCCCCAGCTGCCCCCGACTGGGTGAGGCTTCTCACAGAGCTCTTCCATTTGTGGCGGTGGCCTCAGTGGCCTCCTGGTGTCCCACCTCCTCTGTCCCTTCCCTCCAGGCTGCCTCTTCCCTGCGCTGAGCCAGCGTGTCCCTGGTGGGATACCAAAGCTGCGGCGGCGGCGGCAGGTTAGTGGGGACAGCGGGGTACACACGGCAGGGGACAGAGGACAATGGGCAGGGGACAATGTGCTTGACCCAGGCTGATTTCTGCCTGTTGGCCGAGGGTGCAGCCAGGCTCCTCCGCGGGTGTTAGGGTCGTGTTTGCAGGGTGCTGTTCCTGCCTGGGCTCAGGGATGTCCAGGGAACCCACTGGAATGCGCGGCTGCATCCCAAAACCACCCAGTGGCTCTCCCGTATCCCTGGGGGGGTCAGGAGCCCCAGCCGGGTGTCGGTGCCAGCTCAGCCGCGGGTTCCCACTGCAGGTCCGCCGAGCCCAGCACACGGTGCACAGCGAGACCAAGTACATCGAGCTGGCCGTGGTGAACGACCATCAGCTGGTGAGCGGGGGGTTCCCGGGGCTGGCGGGGGCGGTGAGGGGTCGGGCTGGCCCCCCCAATCCCACCTGGCCCCTGCTGTGCCCTCAGTTCCTGCAGCTCCGAAAGTCCGTAGTTCTTACCAGCAACTTCGCCAAGTCCGTGGTCAACCTGGCTGATATGGTGAGGGGGTCCCTGGAAGGAACCTGTCAGTGGTGGGGGGGGGTCCCTGGGAAGGTTAATCCCCTACATCTGATGGGTTTGTCCCTTGGGGGTTTCATTCCGCTTCATTCCCAAGGGATTTATCCCCACTGGGCTTATCCCTGGAGAGGATTTATCCCCCACCCTGGTGGGTTTGTCCCTGGGGGGGTTATCCTTGAGGGGACTGTTCCCAGCAGCTGGTGGATTTGTTCCCAGGGCATTTGTCCCTAGTTCCTGGTGATTTATCCCGGGGGGTTGATCCTCAGCACCTCCTGGGTTGGTCCCTTGAGAGTCTGGCCCCAGGGGGTTTGTCCCACTCTTGTTTTTCCCCTTTGGCACCTGGCGGGTTTGTCCCACCGGTGCTTTGTCCCCGGGAAATGGTCCCTGGTGCCGGCCGTGTGTGCCCAGCTCCTGAAATTGTCCACGCGGGTTTATCCCCAGTAGCTGCTGGGTTTGTCCGTGGGAGGGGGCGCGGCCCCAGCACCGTCCCTTTGTCCCCACAGATCTACAAGGAGCAGCTCAACACCCGCATCGTGCTGGTGGCCATGGAGACGTGGGCGGCCGAGGACCGGATCCGGGTGGGGCAAGACTCCCTGGAGACCCTGAACGAGTTTGTGAAATACCGGCGAGAGGGGCTGGCAGAGCACAGTGACACCGTCCACCTCTTCTCGTGAGCGCTGTGCCCACGTGTCCCCTCCCCGGGGCCGGGGACCGCGTCCCCCGTCCCCACCATCCTCTTCCTCGCAGGGGTCGGACGTTTCAGAGCAGCCGCAGCGGTACCGCCTTTGTCGGGGGCATCTGCTCCCCTGCCCGCGCCGGGGGCGTCAACGAGGTGGGTGCGGGGAGACCCCCGCGCGGGGGGGCTGGGGACAGGGACGGGGGTCCCTGCGGTGACACCGCGTCCCTCCCGGGCAGTACGGCAACGTGGCGGCCATGGCGGTGACACTGGCACAGACCCTGGGGCAGAACGTGGGCATGATGTGGAACAAGCACCGCACGGCCGCAGGTACCCGCGGGGACGGGGGGGACACCCCGCGGTGCCACCAGGCTGGCGGAGGGACAGTCAGCACCCCCAGCCCTCTCGTGTCCTCCCAGGGGACTGCCGCTGTCCGGACTCGTGGCTGGGCTGCATCATGGAGGACACAGGGTGGGTGCCCGCTCGGGGTGGCACTGCCACATCCCCCGCCACACCTCGTGTCACCGCTGCCGGCTCCGGGTGTCTGGCAGTGCCCCCGGGCGAGGGCAGGGTGTGACAGTGTGACGGTGTGACAGTGACCCCCATCCCACAGGTACTACCTCCCGCGGAAGTTCTCTCGCTGCAGCATCGATGAGTACAACCAGTTCCTGCAGGACGGCGGCGGCAGCTGCCTCTTCAACAAACCCCTGAAGGTAACGGCCCCCCCGGCCCCTCTGGGGGTCACAGTGGGGAGCGATGCACTGGGGGTGGCTTCTGGGGTCCCTCGGGACTCGTGGTGTCCCCAGCCACAGCCAAGGCGCTGGTGCTGAACTCGCAGAGCGGGAGGAGCCTCGTGCCCGGCTGCAGTTCGGGGGTGCTGCCATTCCCCGGGGATGTGATGCCCTTTCGGGGGGCTCATGGCAGCAGCTGGCTCAGGGGTCCCCAGCAGCTCTCGTGTGTTTGTCTCATGTCCTCCCTCGGTCCCGGCAGCTCCTGGACCCTCCGGAGTGCGGCAATGGCTTCGTGGAGGCAGGAGAGGAGTGCGACTGCGGCTCGCTGGCGGTGAGCAGGGTCAGGGGGCTGCTCCCCCCGCTCTGGGGGGGCTGTCAGGGCTGCCAGGGGGCTGATGGCCTTGATTCCGGCTGCTGTTCCCGCAGGAGTGTGCGAGGAGCGGGGGAAACTGCTGCAAGAAGTGCACCCTGACCCATGACGCCATGTGCAGCGATGGGCTCTGCTGCAAGGGCTGCAAGGTGCGGGCGGGGCTGGGAACATCCAGAGGGGCTCAGGGGGGCCAGGGTCCAGATGTGGACTCAGTGGAGTCCTGTCCCATTCCTGATGAGTTGGGTTTGTGTCCCGGGCAGTACGAGCCACGTGGCGTGTCCTGCCGGGAGGCTGTGAACGAGTGTGACATCCCTGAGACCTGCACCGGGGACTCCAGCCAGGTGAGTGGGGCCGGGGGGACAGGTGGAACATGTGGGGCCTTGTGGCATCACCCAGCCTCTTCTCCATGTCCCCACAGTGTCCCCCCAACCTCCACAAGCTGGATGGATACTTCTGTGAGAACGAGCAGGTGAGTGCAGCCCAGCCTGGTGGGACACGGCCCTGGGGCTGGGCACATCCCCACGGGCTCCAGCATCGGGGCTTGTGCGTGTTGGAAGTGCATTTGGGACTGTCCAAGGACAGGGACGGGGCTTGGGGAAGCCTGGTCTGGTGGAAGATGTCCATGGCAGGGGATGGAACTGGATGGGCTTTAAGGTCCCTTCCAACCCAAACCACTCTGTGACTTTTTGTCAGCAATTGCAGCCACAGCTGAGCCACACGTACACACATGGCTGTGGGTTTTGGGGTTAGCAGGGGGCCCTGAGCCCCCACTGCTGTCCCGTGGCTCTGCACACAGCTGGCTCCTGATCCCAGCGCCACATGAGCCGGGGCAGCGGTCCTGGGACCAGCCATGGGGGGATGTGGGGGGCTCGCTGTCCCTGCAGCACCTCCCTGCATCACGTGTGTGAGCCCCTCTCCAGCCTCATCACCCCTCCCCAGTCCCCCTGACCCCTGTCCAGCCCCTGACCTTCCTCCTGTCCCCTGAGCCTCCTCCAGCCCTGACCCCTCTCCGCTCCCCGCAGGGACGATGCTACGGCGGGCGCTGCAAAACCCGGGACCGTCAGTGCAACGCGCTGTGGGGCCGCAGTGAGTGTTG
Source organism: Pseudopodoces humilis (assembly GCF_049639895.1). NCBI lineage: Eukaryota > Metazoa > Chordata > Aves > Passeriformes > Paridae > Pseudopodoces > Pseudopodoces humilis. Next base: position 4,099,426 of record NC_142228.1, read on the forward strand.
GCCTGGGCTGGGGGACACCGGGGGTGACCAGCGGGTGACACTCGCTCTCTGCCAGGCTCGGCCGAGCGCTTCTGCTACGAGAAGCTGAACGTGGAGGGGACGGAGCGGGGGAACTGCGGGCGCGAGGGCCTGGGCTGGCTGCAGTGCAACAAGCAGTGAGTGACCCCTGTCCCCCCGGCCCCTCCCGGTGCCACCCGCCCTCCTGGTGACACCACCGCTGCCTTGAAGGGACGTCCTCTGCGGCTTCCTCCTCTGCGCCAACATCTCGGGGTCGCCGCGGCTGGGGGAGCTCAGCGGGGAGATCGCCACCACCACCTTCTACCACCAGAACCGCTACGTGGACTGCAGGTAACCGTGCTGCCGTGGCACCGGCACGGCCCCGGGGAGCAGGGGTCCCGGTGTCACCCGCCGTGGCTGTCCTGGCACAGGGGCGGCCACGTGCAGCTGGTGGATGGCTCGGACCTGAGCTACGTGGAGGACGGGACGCCCTGCGGGCCCGGAATGCTCTGTCTCGACCGCAAATGCCTTCCAGCCACCGCCTTTAACTTCAGCTCCTGCCCCGGCAGCTGGGACGGGAAGATCTGCTTCGACCACGGGGTGAGGGGCGCGGCGGGGACAGGAGGACACTCGGGGGGGGTCACGGTCGCGGGGGGTGACGCCGTCCTCGCACAGGTTTGCAGCAATGAGGGGAAGTGCATCTGCCGGGCGGAGTGGACGGGGAAGGACTGCAGCGTCTACGACCCCATCCCGGAGCCGAAACCGACGGGGGAGACGGAGCGATACAAGGGTCCGTGTGCCCGCGGGGGACACGGGCTCCCTGCTGTCCCCAGGCCACACAGGCTGACCTGCCCCGCTTTGTCCCCAGCCACACCGGGGCTCCAGAGTGTCCCCCCCCGCCCTGCTCAGCTGGGCACGGCTGGGTTTGTCCCCGCTCCCAGGTCCCCACGGCTCTGGGTCATCCCTGGGGCTGTGTCCCCGTGTCCCCGCATCCCGTCCCCACCGAGGTGTGTCCCCGTGGCTGGGTTTGCCTCCCTCCCAGCTCCCCTCGGCACAACCCTGGGGCTGTGCCCTGGTGTCCCCCTGTCCCCTCCCCACTGACATGTTCCCTGTGGCTGGGTTTGTCCCCTTCCCGAGTCCCCATGGCACTGGGGCATCCCTGGGGCGATGTCCCCACGTCCCCTTCCCACTGACGTGTGACCCTGTCCCCTCCTCCCTGTCCCGTCTGTCACAGGTCCCAGTGGCACCAATATCATTATCGGCTCCATCGCGGGGGCCGTGCTGGTGGCTGCCATCGTCCTAGGGGGGACAGGCTGGGGATTTAAGTAAGCAGCCACCGCATGGCTCGTCCCCTCTGCTGCTGTCACCGGCCACGTCCCCTCTGCACAGCGTCACCGCGCCAGGGCCAGGCCGTGCCCTGCCGGGGCACTGCCAGTCCCCCCAGCTGGGCATCCCCTGCCGTGTGGCCTCTGGTCCCCTTGGCCCTGCCTGGTCCCCTGACCCTGCCTGGTCCCTTGTGCCAGCCCCTGCCTGACCCCTGGCCCTGCCTGCCCCGCCTGCATGTGCCATTGGGGTGTCACTGTCACCCGGACCCCGTGGCCGTGTCTGTCCCCAAGCATGGGGTGCTGGGGCGGGGGCTGTGTCGGTGGCCCCCCCGTGTGTGCTCCTGCCTGGCACTGGGACACTGCTGCTGCCTGTGGGACCAGGGACACTGGGGTGGGGGGGACACAGCAGTGGGGACAGCGGGGACACGGGGGTAGCACTAATGCTCCTCTCCTCTCCCCCTGCCACCCCCCCAAGGAACATCCGCCGAGGAAGGTACGACCCGGCGCAGCAGGGAGTGTAACCGTGTCCCCCCCATCGTCTCGTCACCGTCCGTGTCACCGTCACCGTCCGGCAGCCTGACGGCGTGGGAGCCCCCGGGCCCGTCTGTCCGTGTGCTGTGTGTCCGGCCGTGCTGTCTCCATCTCTGTGCCCCCACGGCTGAAGGGGAGCAGCGGCTGGGGGGGCCTGGCCGCAGCCCCCCCCCCCGGTGCTGGCTCATTTCAGCTCAGTGTCCCCCCATGTGTCACCCCCCTGTCACAGCCCCCCACTAAACGCACCCCACTTCTGTGTTGCAGGTCCGGGGGGGCCTGAGCGGGGCCGCTCTGCCCCACCCCCCCAGCGCCTCATTAACAGCAATTAAATGGGGCGGCGCTGCCGAGGGTCCAGCCGAGGAGGAGAGCGGAGGGGTGGCACCGGGACCGCCCCCCGGCCCCCCCGCACCGCCACGAATGTACGGGGACCCCCGGCCCCCCCCGGGCTGGCGGCACTCGGCACTGGATGAATGAATGTACCCGAGGGGCCAGCGGGGAGCCCCGGCCCCACATTCCCCCTGCCCTCCAGCAGCATCTTCCAGCCGGGAAGCCTGCTTCCTGCACCCCGAAAGGCAGGCCAGGGTCCCCAGGACCAGACCAGCGTCCCCAGTACGAGGCCAGTGCCCTTTCCCAGTTCAAGGCCTGGAGTCGTGTCCCTGCCACCCCCGTGCCTGGGCTGGGTCCGACGGGGGCCAAGTCCTGCACCCCCAGATGTGCCTCCCCGGCCCCCCAAAGCAGCTCAGCAACCCCGTGTGGGGTTTGTCCCCTCAGATTCTCCCCCCGTGTCATGGCTGCACCCCCAAGCCATGGGACCCCAAAGTGGCCAGAGGTGGGACAGGCACAGCTCTCCTTCAAGGCTTCCCCCACTCAGGCAGGCGAACTCCAAACTGGTGACACTGGAGTTGGGGGGGACAGAAGGGCCCCCCGGGGGGACCAGGGCACAGGGTGAGCCCTGGGCTGGGGACACAGGGCTGCTTGCTGGGTGGCACTTGTCACCCCAGCCCCAGGGCAGGCTTGTGGCACCCGTTCCCCCCGGACTGGGCGTCCCCCACCCCCTGGCAGGTTGTGGGGAGGCATCACCCTCTCCCTGTGGCACGTGGCACATGTCACCCTGCATGGGGTGGCTCTAGAGAGCCACCCAAAGCACAGCACCTCGGAGCACTGGGGGCCACACAGGTCCCTTTAACCACTGGTGACACTCAGCATGGAGGGGGGACATCCCTGGTGACACTTGGTGGCACATCCCAGTGGGGGGGGGGGACACTCCCGGGGACACTCAGCACGGGGACAATGGGGGATGATAGCCATTGTCCATGGCAGTGTCAGGGTGTCCCCTCTGTGTCCCCTCCTTGCCCGGTGTCCCTGCCCACCACTGGGCCCCTTTGCCATGGAGACAGAGAGTGACCAATGGTGTCCCCAAGCCCAGCCATGGCCAAAGCGTGTGGTGGCGCCCAGCCCGGTGTGACAGCCCCACTGGGCACCCACGAGTGCCGTGGCTGCGGTGGCAGCCCAGGGGACAGGGTGGGAGGTGACAGCAGGAGGGGGTGGCTGGACATCCCCTGGCTTCGCAGGCGGCTTCTCGTGTGACGTATCAGCACTGGGAGATGTGGGGACCTGGGACCACCGTGGAGTGTGGGATCAACCCCCCATCTCTATCACTGTCACCACAGTGTCCCCACAACTGCCACAGTCACAGTGCCGGCGTGCTCCCCGAGGCGAGGGGACACCCCTGGTTCGGAGCAAACCGTTGTCACTGGGTTTGGGGACATTAATATATATATATATATATATATGTGTGTGTATATATATATATAAATACTGGGATTTTTCTTAATGATTTTAACGCTGTCAGGGCGGGAGGGCCCGTGGCGGGGGGAGGGGGGGGGGGCACCCGGGGCTTCCAGAGCCAAGGGAGCAAAGCCCCCCCAGCCCTCGCTGCTCCCACGGGCCCCGTCCCGTCCCGGGGACGAGCACAGCGGGGTGGGGTCCCCGTCCCCCCCTCTCCGCACCGCCGCCACCCCGCACCGCCTGCTCCGCTACCGCCGGGCCCGGCGGGACCCCCGCGCCCGCCCGGCCTCGAGCTCCCGCTTTGCACGTGCTGGGAGCCGCTCCGGGCTCGGTCCTGGCTCCGGGCTCGGCCCCGGCTCCGGGCTCGGCCCCGGCTCCGGGCTCGGCCCCGGCTCCGGGCTCGGTCCTGGCTCTGGGCTCGGTCCTGGCTCCGGGCTCGGCCCCGGCTCCGGGCTCGGTCCTGGCTCCGGGCTCGGCCGCCTCCTGCAATGTCGCAGAATTTATTTACAATAAAGATTTGGAAAACGATGAGGGCTCCGCTTCTTCTCACCCGCGTGGGGTGGCAGGGTGGCAGGAGGCTCCACAGATTTCATCTGTGAGGATGCTCTGGTCCTTGGATCCCTCCAGCTCGTCCCACTGATGTCTTCCCCATGTCCCACCTTCCGCCCTGGCCTGTCCCTCACGATTTCCATGTCTGAGTCAGGAGACCCACCCAGGACGGCTCCCCGAATGGAGATGATGGCACACAGCGAGCGTCACTCTCTGGGGACCTTGTCGCACTGTGGGGACGCGTGGCTGCTCCCTGTCCCACCACAGCGATGCTCAGTCCCTGCGCAAGGACCCCGCTCCACACGGGGACAGCCTCAGCTGGGTGAGGCTGCAGGGTCCTGGCAGCAATCCCTGGCAGAAGGGGACTGGGGGACAGGTCCCCAAGTCCCAGCGGGACCCGTGAGAATGGAGCATCCTCCCCTGGAGCCGGCCCGGCGCAGCCTCAGCGGCAGCACGGCCGGGGCTCCCCAGGGCTCCCCGGCACTCCGGACAGATCCCGGGGCTCCCCGGCATTCCGGACAGATCCCGGGGCTCCCCGGCACTCCGGACGGATCCCGGGGCTCCCCGGCACTCCGGGCGGATCCCGGGGCTCCCCGGCACTCCGGGCGGATCCCGGGGCTCCCCGGCACTCCGGGAGGATCCCGGGGCTCCCCGGCACTCCGAGCGGATCTCCGGGCTCCCCGGCTCCTCCTCGCACTCCGGCCAGGAGAGGGCTCTCCCGGCACAGCCCGGGCTGGGCGCGCTGCAGCCGCTCCAGGGCGCTCCAGGGCCACGCGTGTCCCCGCAGTCCCCGCTCGGGGTCCTGCTCAGGCGGTCACACACGAGCGGCTCAACCCTGCGGCACCCCTTCTCTGCCCGCCGGGGACCAGGGGCAGGATTCAGGACAATTCCTGCTGTGAGCACCTCTCGCAGAGCCCCCCGAGCGGGGCTGGAGGTGCCCCTCGCCCTGCTGAAGGGACTCGCTGTGGTGTCCCCGGTGCTTGGCAGGACACACCGGCTCCAGATCCCTGCGGGGACGACGCCGAGCTCCAGCCGGGGGTGCGGGGGGTGCCTGAGCACCTCGGGGTGCTGCTCCCTCGGGAGAACACCCAGCTCTGAGCCGGAGCGTCTCTCTGGCTCCAGCCCACCTTATTAAAGCCATCACCATCAGCCTTTTGCTCTGCCCCCCGCGGCAGGACGGGGCGAGGGGTGAGGAAGAGGCTGGAGGTGCCTCTGGCCGTGGCAGTGACCAGGGGCGAGCGGGGGGTCTGCACCAGGACCCCCTCACCCCTGTGTCCTGAGCAGGCGGAGGCTGGCAGCAAATGGGGCTGTTTGTCCCCTGACGTGGCTGCAGGGGCATCTCTGCACCCGTGAGGGGTTTGGTGCAGTTCTGCTCCATCCACAGGAGGAGTTATTTTGGGCTGGTGTCGAGATATCAGCACGATGAGTGAGTCAGAAATATTCCAGATGCATCGGCTGCTTCTGAATCTTGAGTTATTCAAAATCTTCAGGGTCAGGAGGGCAAAAAACACGAATTCAAGTGGGCCCAGCTGAGCGTGCTGCCCTGCAGGATCATACAACACCCACTGCTCTTGATCAGGGCAGGGCCCCTCTGCCAGGGGCTGGGGCACAAGGACACCACAATGTGTTGGATGTGCCTGGCAGAAGGGAGATGGTCCTTGGCCAACTGCCCAGGGCCACAAAAGCTGCAGGAGGCGGCAGGTCTGGTGCCCAGAGACACCCAACAGCCCAGGCTGCCCTTTCCCTCCATCACAAACTTTCCTTTCCACGGCTGCCCCAGGCACAGTCATTCCTGCCTGTCCCCAAGCTCCTTCTTTCTCCTAATTCACTGGTCCAGTCAGGGACAGTTCCTGTGCTCAGCTCCAACCCTCACCCACCACTTTTACTGCACCTGCAAAGGTTCAACCACAGCAACCATGGGAGAAGCCACAGTCTCCTGTTTTTGTGCTGAGATCAGAGAATCAGGGAATTGTTTAGCTGGAAAAACCCTCCACTGATTTCAACCATTCCCCAGCACTGCCAAGGTCACCACTGACCCAGGTCCCCAAGTGCCACAGCCACAGGTTTTTAAACACCCCCAGGGACAGGGACTCCACCACCACCCTGGGCAGGTGTGCCAATGCCTGACCACCTTTCCAAGAAGCAATTTTCCCAATATCCCACCTAAACTTTCCCTGGCACAACTTGAGGTCATTTCCTCTTGTCTTGTCCCTGTTCTCTGGGAGCAGAGCCCTACCCCCACCTGTCAGGGACTTGTGCAGAGCCAGAAGGTCCCCCCTGAGCCTCCTTTGCTCCAGGCTGAGCCCCCTCAGCTCCCTCAGCTGCTCCTCATCAGAATCCTGCTGAAGACCCTGAACTTAAGAGAAAAAAAAAATCCAAACAAATCCCTCATTATTAGTAAACGCAAAAAAAAAAGAACCCAACGCCTCCCCCGTGCTGTGTCTGTGCCATTGCATAATGGGAAACCCTCGAACCTAAAATATCCCCACTCCTCTGGTTGTTGAAGCTGATGATCGACCATCTGGCCACGATTTTCCAGCTCTAATCTAACGAGGCAGACGCCGCTTTTGGGGTGAGCACAAGGACGAAAGCCCTCGAGGGCTCCCCGGGAAGGTGTCGTGGCCGAGGCTGGGGGTGGCGAGGGGGCTCCACGTGAGCAGCAGCTTGGAGAGCACAGGGAGGCTCAGGCTGCTCCCTCATGCCAGAGCTGGGGTGTTTGGGGCACCTTGGGAGCAGAGGACACATCAGATGGTCGGGAAGCAGCTCTGCAGTGTGGAGTGATGGGAAATGTCCTGAAGGGTGTGAGCCATGGGGGACATCCATGGATCCATGGGGTTGTCTCCCAGGTGAGGGAAAGAACAGCCCAAAGAGCAGTTTCACAACCACGTCCTGATTTGCCACACAAGGAAAAGAACATGAACAGAGCAGGACAATGGGATTCCAGCTGAGAAACCCTGCCAGGGCTGGCACCTGCCTGGTACAGGAGCTGCCCCTTGGTCACAGCGCTCCAGTCACACACCCACACCTGCAGGAACCGGGGCTTCCTGCTCCAGGAATGATGCTGGAACAGAGTGGGACATCATCCAGCTGTGCCACCTGTGACATCTTCATCCAGCTGTGCCACTTGTGACATCATCATCCAGCTGTGCCACCTGTGACATCTTCATCCAGCTGTGCCACCTGTGACATCTTCATCCAGCTGTGCCACTTGTGACATCATCCAGCTGTGCTACCTCTGTTCCTGGTGCAAGAGGAGAGGAGAGGAGAGGAGAGGAGAGGAGAGGAGAGGAGAGGAGAGGAGAGGAGAGGAGAGGAGAGGAGAGGAGAGGAGAGGAGAGGAGAGGAGAGGAGAGGAGAGGAGAGGAGAGGAGAGGAGAGGAGAGGAGAGGAGAGGAGAGGAGAGGAGAGGAGAGGAGAGGAGAGGAGAGGAGAGGAGAGGAGAGGAGAGGAGAGGAGAGGAGAGGAGAGGAGAGGAGAGGAGAGGAGAGGAGAGGAGAGGAGAGGAGAGGAGAGGAGAGGAGAGGAGAGGAGAGGAGAGGAGAGGAGAGGAGAGGAGAGGAGAGGAGAGGAGAGGAGAGGAGAGGAGAGGAGAGGAGAGGAGAGGAGAGGAGAGGAGAGGAGAGGAGAGACACTCTGGCTCTCTCACAGAGTCCCAGCACAGGGTGCTCTGTGATGGAGCATCTTCTCTGTGCCTCTCCAAGTCAAGGCTTTATTTGATCCATGGAAAATTCAGGGAAATTGACGGGTTTGTCACCATGGAGAAGCTCAGCACACCTCAGGTGGAAGCAGATCCCAGCTCTGGCTCGCCCACGATGGGGATTTTGCTCTTCAGGCTCCAGATGGAAACAAGAAACAAACCCATGCACGGGAAAGAGGCCGTTTGGGGAAAGAGGCTCTTGGCTCCACACGCCTTACGTGGAGCTGACACTCCACAGGGCATTCCAGAACCAGGCATGGGGGGAAGGAGAGAGTCAGCACCCAGCTGCCAAGGCTCTGCCAGGCACAGAACATCCACAGTGGAGGTGGCTCCACCTCTGGGAGGACCAGGAGGAGCCAGGCAGGCTGTACCATGGATTAGGAAGAAGGGTCACAGGAGCTTTAGCAAGGGCTTGTGGCAGCCTGGCAAAGCCAACAGGTGGTGGTGACTGCAGTGACCTCCCAGGCTCCCTGCTGGTTGTGCTGCTGAGCAATTCGGGCTGATCAGAGAATCACAGAAGATTAAGATCATCTGAAAGCCCATCTCACTCCAGCCCCCTGCCAGGGGCAGGGACACTTTCCACGAGACCAGGCTGCTCAGAGCTCCATCCAGCCTGGCCTTGGACATTTCCAGGGATGGAGCAGCCACAGCTTCTCTGGAAAAACCTGTGCTGTGCCTCACCACCCAGAAATAAAAACCTTCTTTCTTAAATTTAATCTAAATCTATCCTGCTTCAATACAAAACCATCACCCCTTGTCCTGTCACAACAGGCACCACTGAAGGGTTTGTCCCCATCCTCTGATCCCCTCAGCTGCTGAAAGTCCTGTGATAACACACCCAGAGTTACCCAGAGTTCAAAGAATTTGCAGGGGAAAGCTGGGATTGTTCAGCTTTTAGGTCAAGATACCTGAGCTGAAACGTTTTGCTGAGCAGTTTGAGTGACCCCTGAGCCGATTCCTGCCAGCAGAGGGGATCCCTCAGCTGCAGAGAATGAGGACACCAGAAACTCGGGCTTCCCACAGAACAGCTCAGGTCAAACCCCAGAGCATTTTTAAGGATTCTCAGAGGTTTGAGGAGCTCAGGGACCTGCCAGGGGCATGGGAGCACCGGGGATGGAGCGTCCCCTCCTCGGGGAGCGCTGAACACCCAGTGCCGGGGGAAAGGAAAGAGGAGCTGAGCCCCGAGGTCAGCTCAGGGACCGAGGAGAAGGCAGGAACAGCACCAGGGACACCGGGCTGTGCCCAGGGGATCGGATGGAGCCCGACACACGCTGGGGACAAAGGGCAGCTCAGGGCTCAGAGCGCACTCACAGCAGCGCCTGCGAGAGCCCGGATCACCGGGAAAGGGAGGGTTTTTCACCGGCCAATGGCCCGGAAACAGGACTGAAGGCTTTGGTGTCCTTTAACTTTGGCTGAGCAGCCGCCAGCTCCGGAGGGAGGGCGCAGATTTCCCGGGGAAAACGGGGGAAACCCAATTCCTAATTCCCAGTTCCCAATTCCCAGTTCCCAATTCCCAGTTCCCAATTCCCAATTCCCAGTTCCCAATTCCCAGTTCCCAATTCCCAATTCCCAGTTCCCAATTCCCAATTCCCAGTTCCCAATTCCCAGTTCCCAGTTCCCAGTTCCCAATTCCCAATTCCCAGTTCCCAGTTCCCAGTTCCCAATTCCCAGTTCCCAGTTCCCAATTCCCAGTTCCCAATTCCCAGTTCCCAATTCCCAGTTCCCAGTTCCCAATTCCCAGTTCCCAGTTCCCAGTTCCCAGTTCCCAGTTCCCAATTCCCAATTCCCAGTTCCCAGTTCCCAATTCCCAGTTCCCAATTCCCAGTTCCCAATTCCCAGTTCCCAGTTCCCAATTCCCAATTCCCAATTCCCAATTCCCAGTTCCCAGTTCCCAATTCCCAGTTCCCAGTTCCCAGTTCCCAATTCCCAGTTCCCAATTCCCAGTTCCCAGTTCCCAATTCCCAATTCCCAGTTCCCAATTCCCAGTTCCCAATTCCCAGTTCCCAGTTCCCAGTTCCCAATTCCCAGTTCCCAGTTCCCAATTCCCAGTTCCCAGTTCCCAGTTCCCAATTCCCAGTTCCCAGTTCCCAATTCCCAATTCCCAGTTCCCAGTTCCCAATTCCCAATTCCCAGTTCCCAGTTCCCAATTCCCAGTTCCCAGTTCCCAATTCCCAGTTCCCAGTTCCCAATTCCCAATTCCCAGTTCCCAATTCCCAATTCCCAATTCCCAGTTCCCAATTCCCAGTTCCCAATTCCCAGTTCCCAGTTCCCAGTTCCCAATTCCCAGTTCCCAGTTCCCAATTCCCAGTTCCCAGTTCCCAATTCCCAGTTCCCAGTTCCCAGTTCCCAATTCCCAGTTCCCAGTTCCCAGTTCCCAGTTCCCAGTTCCCAATTCCCAGTTCCCAGTTCCCAGTTCCCAATTCCCAGTTCCCAGTTCCCGGAGTGTGTTGCGGCTAGACCGAACAACAACATCTCCCGATGCCCTTTAAGGAGCGCTCTCCTGCTGCCGGGGCTGCCTGCATCCCTCGTCGGTCTTTTCCAGCTCCCAGCCCGGCTTTAACCCCTGCGCTGCCGCGGCGGAGCCCGGGGCTGATGGCTCACACGGGAATGAACCATCACGGTTCAAATGCAGGTCACGGCAGCTCCGTGCGGTCCCCGGGAGCCCCGGGATCCCGGTTCCACCCTGGCAGAGCATCAGCCGAGCTCCCGCTCCCCCCGGGGCACCGGCCCCGGGCTGCCGGGTTAAACTGGCAGCTGACAAAGGGAAGGTTTGTTTCCCCATTTCCTGAGCTTTTCTTCCTAGTCCTTGAGAATTTAAATTCGCAACTAGAATGAGCAGTTTGTTAAATCAGGTTTGAGGTCCCTCAAGGTCCTGGCTCTCCTCTCTGGGATATCCGCGCTGTCACAGCCTCCGGCTCACACAAGTTCATGGAACTCTCTCCTCACCCTGCTCTGGCTATGACACTTTCTCTGCGATCTCTTTTCTTCACAGGGATTCTCCCCTTCCCTCACTGGATAGCAAAATACTCAAGATTACTAAATTGGAGCACTGCAGAGCATCCCAATGTACTGTTTTGTTAAAAACTCAGCAGCTGCTCCATCCAGCTGCTCAGCAAGGCAAGGCAAGAGGGGAAAAGAAACCAGATTTTAGAGCCAACAATTAAACCAGGATTTTGCAGAATCACAGGATCTTTAAGGCTGGAAAAGACCTGTGAGACCATCAAGTGCAGCCTTGGACCCATCACCCCCTTGTCACCCACAGCACCGAGTGCCACATCCAGCCATTAAATCCCACCCTGCTGAGCTCATCCCCTCCCAGCCATGGACTGTTCCCCCTCCTCTGCACAGGTGACAAATCCCCAGGGACACAGTGACCTCTTGGACACCCTGCCAAAGGAAACCTTGGGGTACCTTGGAAATCCCACGTTCTGAGTGAGCCAAGGGATCCCACTTGCTCTTTCTCTCTCACCAAACTTCCATCCTTTAGGGTGAGGTGGGTATTTTACACCTGCAGAGCACCGTGCTCCCAGCAGCTTCCACTGCAGCAAGAACCTGCATCAGGTGGGGAGACCCTGCTCAGCATCACCACTGGGCTCATCCTCTGCTCCTCTCTCTGCCTCTCCCCCTGCATTTCACTCAATAAACTCACTTTCCCTGAGACACAGTCACACCTGGGTTTGTAGTACAGAAGGTTCTTACCATTGCCAGGTTCCTGTCCGTGTGTGTCCCCTGACACCTGCCCAGCCCTGCTCCCAAATTCCTCACTCACACCTGTTCTTACCTGCAGCAGCAGCATTTCTGGTCACCACCTTTTCCTGGCACTGCAAGGGTCCCAAACTTCCAGTAACTCTCTTGAAGGCAGCAGCACCTGCAGGAGAGCAGGAGATTATTATATTATACATATTATATAGATATCAGATATGTAAGACCATAAAAATCAGACTGGTTCAGGTTGAAAAGACCTTTCTAAAGAACCTTCATTGCCAAGCCCTGCCATGGCAGGGACACCTCCCACTGTCCCAGGCTGCTCCAGCCCTGTCCAACCTGGCCTTGGGCACTGCCAGGGATCCAGGGGCAGCCCCAGCTGCTCTGGGCACCCTGTGCCAGGGCCTGCCCACCCTGCCAGGGAACAATTCCTGCCCAATATCCCATCCAGCCCTGCCCTCTGGCACTGGGAGCCATTGCCCCTTGCCCTGCTCTTCTCACAAGGGCCCTGGTTTGTTACCAAAGCTGTTTTCAGTACAGAACAAACTTCTTTAAAAGTTTGTTGATCATGGGTTTTCAGGTGATTTCAGTTTTACTGAAAAAATTACAAAAAGCCTTGCAAACATTCATAAATAGGAATATACAAAAAACACTCAGGGGAAAAAGAAGTAACTCCAATCATTGTACATCTTTAAATGAGGGCAAGACTAGAGCTGAGGAGCCACCCTGGTGCTTCCCAACACCCCCAGCACAGCTAAACCACCCCAGTGCTTGTTTGTTGGCTGGAGGAATCCCTGGGATCCCGACTGCCAAGGGAATCCCGAGAGGAACCTCCTGGCTGAGCCTGTTCCAGACAACACCCAGGTGTGAACCTGACCCCAATCGCTTCACCCAGAGCCTCACTCGCCTCTGCCGGGGCTCTGGGGGAACAGGGAGCTCCCAGCTCCTGTTCTGCTCCTGCTCAGCCACTCTTCACCCCACAGAGGGAATCCAGGCCCTGGGGCAGCCCCAGTCACAGCTCAGGCACGGGACAAGGGCTCGGTGTCACCATCCCTGCGGTTCCTCTCCTGGGATCCATGTCCTCTGCCAGAGTCACTGGAACATCCTGGACAATAAAAATAAAAGGGAAGAGGACAGCAAAACCTGGACTGCACAGAAATGGTTCCCAAGTCCTGAAAAGCACTGATCAGATGCCTTTAAATCCTCCTTCCAAGACATTTTCCCTAGCTATCAACATGGAATTTAGACAACAGTGATAATGTCACGCTGCAGAAAACAAAATGTCATTTCCCAAGCAATGATGAACTGGTATTTGGAGCCTCCTCTGACACAGAGAAAACAAATTACAATTTCCCTGAGAGCAGAAGCCCCCAAGCTCCTTCCCCTGCTGCTTTGGAGGGTGGAATACGCTGAGTTATGGATTAAAGAACATCATTTCACTCATGCAAACAGATCTGTCCTTCAGGAACTGTTCCACAGGAACTGAGCTGAGCACGTCCCATTCACAGGGATCGGGCACTGAGCATGTCTCAATGAACAGCTCCTTTGGATGGAACCTCACAGCAGCAAATTGTGTGCCTGGGACCAGGAATTGTTGAATTATTAACAAATCAAGCTACAGGAATATAACACTTCCATACAAGCTGCTACAAAACCGTAGCTGAATTACAGGTAGGAACATTTAATGTTAACAATATTTAACACCCAACCTATGCTTCCAAAGGGAAAATCACTCTGCAGAGAGGATCTCATACTGGCAGTACCCTTACCCTCACTTCCCAGCAGAGGAAAAGGAGGTGAAGCTGTCAGCAGGCACCACAGAGCCTCCGCTGGGATCACGTCTAGACGTGTGGTGCTGGGAGAGGTCCTCAGGCACCCGAGGCATCTGCCCAGGGCTGGCAGATGTGACAGGGACCCCTGGGAGCTGCTTTGCTCCCTCTCTGCTCCCTCCTGGAGCGGCAGCTGGAGGCCACAAACACCCAGGGGCACCTCCAGCAGCTCTGCACATCTGCCCAGGCGGCTGAGCCGAGCCTGCAGTGCCTGTGTGTGACCCCAGCTTTGACCTCTGGTTCTCCTCCTGAGCACAGGATCAACCACAACCATCACAGGATGGGCTTCTACCAGACCACTGCCCCACAAATGTGTCACCAGGGCAGAGTACTGGGGCTGTATCCACTTTTTCAGCTGTGGTTAAATTAATTTCAGACCCTCTCAGTGTGAATTCACTATTCAACAGAGGTTGCTGTACCTAAAACCACAGGCTGAGCTGGGGGCCTGTGGCTGCCTGCAGGGACTCACGCAGGGATAACCACGAGTGCAAAGATTGCAGGGGGTTCAGGGTCTGGGAGCAGCAGGAGCCCAGGTCCTGGTGATCCCCACACTGGAACCTGTGGCGTGGCTCAGGCTGCTGTTGCCCTTCCCAGGAATGGAGCTGGCAAAGGCATTCCCTGTCCCGTGCTCCTGTCCCAGGCTGTGGAGTCTGGGCTGCTCGAGTGCCCTGGCAGTGGAGAAAAGAGAAGCTGTTGGTGCTGGAGCTGGCCTGGGTGACCAGCACCCCTCCTGCCCCAGCAGCCCGGCAGCAGGGCAGCGCCGCGGCCGCTCTCCTCACTCCGGACAAACAGCCCTTGTTCCAAGGCCCCGGAACAGAACCCAGCTCCCTGCCAGCTCCCTGCCAGCTCCCTGCCAGCTCCCTGCCAGCTCCCTGCCAGCTCCCTGCCAGCTCCCTGCCAGCTGCACCCAGGACAAACACTCCAAGCCTCCTTCCGCAGCCCGAGGTCAGGCTGGCAGCGAGGGGACAGCGGGGCGCTCCCCGGAGCCCCGCGGTGCCAGCCAGGACACCCGGCTGTCCCTGTGCCACAACTGGGGCAGCAAATCCTGCACAGCTCACTGGGCACTGCCCGCCTGCTCATCCCTATGCAGAAATGCAGATTTCCCTCTTTTCCACCCTTTCCAAGGTCTGACTTCCCAACTTCCCTTTTCTATTGCGATTGTTCTCGTCCCTGCAGAGCGATTCCCACGGCAGGCACAGGTAATTCCGAGCTGACTCTTTATTGACCTAAACAAGTGTATAAAAGTGCATAAAAATTCCAAATTGTGGCTCTAAGATAAATCATTAAATATCCCTCTCCCTCCCCCCCATATTCTATTGCTGGAAAAAAGAAGCCATCTCACTCAGACTGGAGTAATCCACTGGATTTAATGCATTTTTTTTTTCCAAACCCAGAGAATGTCACCACAAATCCAAATTCCATCCAGCATTTTTTTGTCCCAAAGTCTCTCCTGGACATTTATTTCAAAATGATCTACATTAAGCCAAAGGAAGAGCATTTTAAAGCAATGCAGGTATTGTTTCTTCAAAAGGAAAAATAAAGTCTGATATTCTAAAACCAGCAACAGCCACAGCCAGAACAGAGCTGGGACAGACCCCACAGCCAGCAACACGCGCTCAGCTTCAACCCAAATGTGCACTTTGTACACAATGAAAGTGAAAATAAAAAGCAGTATCAGAAACAGCCCCATTACTTGGGATTTTCAGAATGAATCGAGCGCTGGGAGCGGAATATTGTGGACACTCTGCTCATTAACAGGGATTTACTGGGTGGGCAGAAGCCCACGGGACTGCCCTGAGGCAGCAGCTTCACACAGGTCATTAACTGGGAAATAACACAAAACCAGGGAGCAACAAGTGGGAGCCTGGTTTAAGTCCTTAATAGGAATTGGGAAGAGAGCAGTGAGAAGGATTTTCCCTGCTTTCACTGGGGAAAGGCTGTTCCCAAAGCACCACACAGGGTTAAATGTCACCCATTTGGGACACTGAACAGAGCAACCCAAGTGCTGGGAGTGATGAGTGGACTGTGGCCACCAGCCCTGTTTATCTCCAGGCTCCAAATGTCTCTCCCTCACACTTTGAGACGTTTTCCACCCAGCTTCCCAACCACACTCAGCTCGCTCTGGCAGTGCCCTTGCCCATCCCTGTGACTTTCTTCAGGCCACTGGTTAATGAGAGGAGCTCCTGCTGAATGCCCCTGGAGCACAGAGCCAGCCCCAGCCCATCCCTGCCCCATCCACTTGCACAACACGTCCTGGGTCACTCACACTTCCTGAGGCACCACCCTGGCGCTCCTCCAGCTGCTCCCCAGAGCAGCCAGGGGTCAGTGCCAAAGGCCACGGGGGCAATTCCCTTCCCAGAGTCCCCACAGCTCCAGAGGGGCTCACACGGGGCTGTGCTGGCTCTGGACACAGCAGGGCCTCTCCAGGTTGCTCAGGGATAGTCTGGACCCATGCCTGGCCTGCCTGGTGTCCCAGAGGGAAAACAGACCAAAACAACTGAGCACAACACCCATTTACAGAAGTGCTTGGGCAGAAGGGAACAGCAAGGACATGCTCATGTCCCCTCGGAGCAAATTTAATGGGGAGACTGTACCTGGATGTTCTGAAGGACAGGAATAGGGCAGGGATTTATCTGTGTCCTCCACGGAGCCTCACTCCTCATCCCTCACTCCTCCCAGGCTGCCCAGAGAAGCTGTGGCTGCCCCTGGATCCCTGGAGGTGTCCAAGGCCAGGCTGGACAGGGCCTGGGAGCACCCTGGGGTAGTGGAAGGAGTCCTTGCCCATGGAATGAGATGCTCTTTAAAGCCCCTTCCCACCCAAATCATTCTGGGATTCAATGATTCTCTAAATCCTGCTCCTGACCCAGCTCTGACAAGAGACTGAGGTAGCCTTGAAAGAGAACAGTCCTGCTTGAATCAGGCCCCCAAAAGATATTAAAATGCATGGAAACCTGAAAAAAAAAAGGGAGCAGAGCAAGGTCCCGAATCCCTTATAAATAGCAGCAGAAAGCAGAGACATTTATCAGCGTCTCTCCAAGCCGAGCTGGCTCCTTGCCAGAAAGACAGAGCCAAAGGCATCAGTCCCTCACTCCCCTTCTGCTAATTGTAAATTCAAGTTTAATGCCAAACCCACAGAATGCCAGATCGGACTGGTCTCTCAAGCAGAAAGCTAAATCATACATATTGCTGTGTCTGAACTGAATTCCTCACACAGAATGGAAGGAAGAGGGCTCTGGAATAAGGCAGAATCATTGATATTCGGGAGGGCTCCGAGCCTCCCGCAGACAGCTCGTGTGTGCTGGCAGCAGGAGAGGGAGGGGATTCCACAGTCAGACAGAGTTACTGTGACTCCATCTGACCCCATTCGTTTGGAAAGCACAGGAATCCTCCCCAAAAGGTAGCACTGCCTGCCCTTGGGCACAGGGTGTTACACAACAGAGCCCTCACACTTCCCATCGCTCTCACAGAAGCACACGGAGTCACTGAATCCAGTCACTTCTGTTTAATTTTCTGGATATTTTGCAGGAGTTTGAAGTGTCTCCTCCCTCCTGTTGCACAAGGTGAGGGGAGCCCTGAGCCCTCTCTGCCCCACAACTGGCAGCCCTGCTCCCAACACACACCCACCACACACACGTTTTTCCTGTAAGTATTTTCCATAGAGGAAAGAGCCTGTAGGACACAGGAGATTATGGGATGACACTTCCAGGCTGCAAGCAGCACATTAATTTAGTAAAGGACAGAGCACCATTGACAGAGGTTTCCCAAATCTTTCCCTGCTCACGATTTGCACCCATGAGCTGCCCAGACTCCACTTTTGCATGTTCAAGGCACTTTGGAAACGCAGCATAGAAAAGTTTTATGAAAAGTTTTACTTGGAAAACAAGGAAGAACAATGACGTAACTGCAGACAACAATAATAAAATTAACAAAATGCTAATGGCTACCCATTGCTTTGTCCTTGTTGATATAAAAAGTGTAACATCAGATCCAGTGTACAAATACAAAAAAAATTGTGCATAATAAATGTACTATAGTACTGTACATACAGCATAAACCGTTCAATGAGAATGAATTAAATATACCTATTTGTCTCCTGACTTGGAAGACAAAAGAATAAAGTTCTAAAGTCCTAGAGTCAGTGTATAAACCCTTTCCAGGGGCTGAATCACGAGCCAACGGCATCCCTGAAAATCAGCAGAGTCAAATATTCCCTTAGTGGAAGCCATTATTCATGGGACTGCTGGTTATGATAAAATAGGAGAAAAAACTACAACATATCAACCGAGCCAACGTTAAATCCAGACCGAGTTCTTCCCATCTCCTGACTTGCTACTGGCACTGCTTTTGTTTGAGCCCGCTTTGGATTTCTTCCCTCTGGAACTGCTGGGGTTGTTTTGGTTGTTGTAAGCCTGGATAGCAAGGTCCAGGCGGTCCTGAGCCACTTTGATTTCCCTCTGCAGGATCTCCAGGTCGGCAGGAATGTTCCCTTCGTTGCTGCCATACTGCTGTTCCTGAGCTATGTTGGCTTTGTTCTGCTTGTAGGCCATCTTGGCGTTGGACAGCTCCGTGCACTGCATCTGCTCCGGCTTCAGCGCGATGTTGTAGCCCGGGGGAGCCGACGGCGTGTTCCAGGTGAAGGGGTAGTTAAAGGTCCCAGAGTCAACCAGCTCCTTCTTCTTGGCATTCAGCGTGTCCCGGATGGTGCCAAACCCCAAGTGCAGCATCTCCCAGACATTGAGGAGCAGACACATGCAGCTCACCCCGTACATTATGAGCAGGAAAATGGTTTTTTCGGTTGGCCTGGAAATGAAACAGTCGACGTTGTGTGGGCAGGGCTTCCTGCTGCACACAAACACGGGGCTCACCTGGAAGCCGTACAGGAAATACTGCCCCACCAGGAAGCCAACCTCAAACAGGGCCCTGGCCAGGAGCTGCAGGACATAAATCCTCATGAGCCCGTCCTCCCGGATCTGCCGCCGGCCGTCGTGCTTGGCTTTGGCAGGGCTCTGCTTCTCTTTACTCTCCCGGACGCTCTCCACCTCTATCTCCGGGTACATCATCGGGTCTTCCTCATGGTCACCCTCAGCTTCCTCCAAGCCCCGGTGCTGTTTCCAGCGGATGGGCAAGCTCCTCCTCCTGGCTCTCCTGCTGGCTTCGCTGTGCTCCACCATCCGGGCGATTTTATGGATGGCGTAGCCTAAGTACAGCACCGAGGGAGTGGCCACGAGAATGATCTGGAACACCCAGAACCTGACGTGCGAGAGAGGGGCGAAGGAGTCGTAGCAGACGTTCTCGCAGCCAGGCTGCTCCGTGTTGCACACAAACTTGCTCTGTTCGTCATAATAAATGGATTCTCCTCCCACAGCAATTAGGACAATCCGAAACACAATCAACACTGTCAGCCAGATTTTGCCAACAAAGGTTGAGTGGTTCTGGATCTCCTCTAACAGGCGGGTCAGAAAACTCCAACTCATGGTGGTCAAATGAGTTTATCTAAAAAACAAACAGAACCCCCAAATATTTATGAGTTTATCAGCTCGAGCCTAAATGGTTCAAACTCAACCAAGAGAGTCTGAAAACTCCAGACTTTTATACTGAACCCATCCGTGTCTGTGACCATCACCTGCTATCGGGATCCAGCTGCCAGAATTTGCTTGAAGATTCTACGTCTCCTCCGCAGGTTTTTGAGGAATCTGCTGTAAGAAAAAGTAGCAGTTCAGTATCTTTTCATTAAAATATGTGCTCCCAAAGCTACTACCCAGCCCAAGAGAGAGGCACAGCTGCTCTGTATGTCACAGGTTGATTTAGAGTGGAAGCTGGAGACTCCACAACACAGTGGATGGGAAGACAAGTGCCCATGAGATTTTTGGGTGCTGTTGGCCACATCCTGCCACTGGCAAGGGGATTTATTTGAATTTGTTAAGGCCTGGGCTGGTGATCATGCTCTCAACCCACGGGAGACACGGTTGTGTCCAAGGGCAGTACCAGCTGTCCTAATTCAGGAAGGGATGGCCCAGCCCACCTGTGATGCAAAGGCAGGACAACCTGGTGGCCTGAGCAGTGTCACCCTGCAGGTCCAG
Organism: Pseudopodoces humilis; assembly: GCF_049639895.1. Lineage (NCBI taxonomy): Eukaryota > Metazoa > Chordata > Aves > Passeriformes > Paridae > Pseudopodoces > Pseudopodoces humilis. The sequence goes on from NC_142228.1 coordinate 4,118,927, forward strand.
CCTATGGACAGGGCTGGGCAAAGGAACTTCTAGCTATGCTCAAACCATCCTGGGGATAGATTTGGGTTCAGCCCCTCTGGGAGTCTCAAAATCTTCCTCTCAGGTTGAGAAAGGATTTCAGTGTGGGTTTTGTAGTGAAAAGCTGATTAGAAATAGTTACTTGTCAAAACTTTTAGAAGAGTTGGTGCACAGAAGTGAGTGGTGGGTGGGTGAGGGGAGGAGGGACGGCGCTGGCAGGAGCTGAGCAAGCGCCGGAACTGCCGGGCCTGGCCACACTCCTGAGCAATTTGGCAACTCTGCCAAATTCCAATGGCTGCAGATTCCAGGTTGCCCAGAGAAGCTGTGGCTGCCCCTGGATCCCTGGAAGTGTTCAAGTGCTCCAGGTTGGACAGGACTTGGAGCATCCTGGGACAGTGGAAGGTTCCTGCCCACGGCAGGGGGTGGCACTGGATGGGCTGCAAGAGTCCTTTCCAAACCATTCCATCACTCCAGGATAAATTTGCAATCCTAACAATAAAAATCACATCCTTGGAAACTCCCATCTGGCAACACTTTGAACAAACCCCAGGAACACTGCAGGCCCTCCTGGAGCCCAAGGAGTAAAAGTAAAACACAGGAGGAACTGCTGGACACTGTTAGAGCAACAGGGGATGAGGCATCTTTCAGATCTTTGATGATGTCAAGTATCAGTTTGTTAAAGATTATTAAAATAAATTATTACATCAGAACAACATTTGGTGACAGATCCTGAACCCAGAACTGGACAAACCTCCAGCACTCGGATCCCAGAAGTGATTTATTCTTAACCTGAAAAAATTCCAGGAGACTGAAGAAAACTAGTACTTGGAACTATTCAGCTTCTTCCACATAACTACGGAGCTGTTTATAGGCAAAATAATGAAATGTGGGAAGACGCAAGCAATGCAGAATTAAAGGATATAAATGTGATCTCCCTCTGGTGGAATTCAGTGTTTCACTGAAAAGCCAGGAGCAGGGATATGGTGTGGATGGGCTGTGCAGGACATTTGATTTATCACTTCATAACAGTGGGAGGAAAAAAATAGCACAGGAGAGTATTAAAAAAGGCCATATAAAGTGATCAGAAGTAACAAAAGTCTTGACAAATGATTCCCACATTAGGTCCAAGATCAGTTCCATAATTACAGCAGTTCTAAAACTGCTGGATCTTCCCAAGCTCAACTGGGGAGTGGCTGCTGATAAAATGGGCCCATGGGACATGAGTTCGAAGGCTGAGAACTGGAGATGAGAGTCACCAGTGGTACAGGAAACACGGATTGCTGGGGAGGCTGAGGCCCTTGGGACAGCCCCACTGCCTGAACCACACTCAGTGCAGCTCAGGGCCAGCAGAGCAGGGTTTTGTAACAGGAGGAGAAGCTGCTGTGGCTGTCAGTTAACAGGGAAGGATCGGGGGCTCAAGGAGAGCTGCTGATATGGGGCAGGTGATGGATGTGACCTCTGGCTGTGTCACCTGCAATCAGGAGCTGGGGGGTGATCTTACCTCCTTGTTAGCGAGACAGCCCCGGGCGCCTGCGGCCGCATCCTTCAACACTTGCTCCAACATCAGAGAGTGGACACAGGAGGCTCAAAACCAGCTGAGGGATGGGGAAGATGCCTAAAAGTGAGTGATTTAGAGAGATCAATTTGTTTAGTTGGGAAACAGGAGGAAAATGAAAGTGAATCCCAGTAGCAAGGAGTCAGGATCATGATATGTCATCAAAATTACCAATTAGAACAAAATTCCCCAGCACTCCCTCAGGTGGACAGGCCACCTGCACTCAGCCCTGAAGAAGGACATGTTTAAACCAGGTGTGTTCCATAGATAACAGCTATTAGGGGTGCATGCAATCCTCCCAAGGCTTCCATCCAAGCTCATCTTCAACACAACCCTGCTCCCACCATTCCATAGAGCACTGGCTGAAACAACACATTTTTAACAGGCAAAGAGAAGTTCCAGTCCCAGTGCAGCCCCTTCCTGCAGCAGGGGCTCAGCACCCCCATTTCAGAAAGGCACCCAAGTCCAGCTCTGCCACCCAAGTTCTTTGTTAGTGAGATGAGACAGTGCTTCAGACACCCCACACTCAGCACTTCCCACTCAGATTCAGAGTCCAGATGAGGGGCAGTGAGTCTGGGGGTCCTGCACTTGCCTGAGAAGTCTCCAGTGGGCAGCAAAGGGAGGTGAACCCCACATCTTGAACAGGAGGTTAACAGAGGAGAGGAGCCCCAATACCCCCCTCCCACCACACTGCTCTGCCCATCTCATCACCCTGGACACCGACAGGACAGGCATGTCCCCACTGATACTTCGTGATTCATCAACTAAAACAGAGACAAAACCCAAAGGAGTTTAAGAGGTTAATTCTTATTCCCTGAAAATGTCAGGGCCACGCTTTTCACTCAAAGTAAACTACTAAGTAAATTTGAAATTAATTAAACACTGTTGCCAATGTAAATTTGGAGTAACAGCAGGAAGCAGCCTTTAAATTTTCATATATTGTCACATTCCTCAGCAGTTAAGGGCAGGAAGTTTGAAATGAGTGCAGATTTCAGTATGAGAATTTTTACTTTTAGACAAGCTGCTACCTCCCATCTAAGAAATTTCTTCAAGGTACATGCCAGCTTTACACTGTGCATCTTCTACCTGCAGGCAGGCAGCAACAACACAGAAATCAATCCTGTGATTCCCAACCTGAATTCCACCAGTTGTTCCAATGCACAGAGCACCAGATCTATGTACAGACTTGTGCTGGGCTTTCCACAGCCCTGGGATGCAGGAGGATTTACTCAACCTGTGCTTAACAACCAGGACCTGCCAATTAGTGAGTCTTGGGAGCTCTGAAGCTGCCCAAGAGCTGATTCTCTTTGCCAAGAAAGTGTCACTTTGTCCATTTAGTCCTAGTCCTGAGTAGAGCTGCTGGGACAAACATGGGAGAACCCATGAGCAGGCAGAGAAGTTCCTGGGCTTTAAGGAAATATTTTGGTTCAAGCAAAATGACCAGTGATTACATCTTGGAGAGGTTCAGCCCATCCAAATTAAATGCAGTACAAACCCAAGAACTTCCAAGAGGAATTCCAGTGGTGTCCTTCTGTTCTGTGGGATCAGCCAAGGTTAGAGGGGCACCTTCTGCCTCTCCACCATGTGCTGCAGCACCCAGACACATCACAGTAACCTTCACCCAACATACACCCGCGCTCCTGCATCTGTTGTTTCTGGCAACATTTAACTCAATAATTTTCCAATGTTTGAAAGAAAAGTCTATGGACACTGACACGCATCTGAGAAAGGCAGAATGTCAGCAATTTCAGCTAATTTAAGTCAGGCCAGAAAGTGCATTTGAGAGAGACTTTCATTTCTTGTATTTGTCATAAGTTCATTTCAGCACTTCCAGCGGAGGAGGCTCCTTGGAGCGGGCAGGATCCATGATGAAATATCAAGAGGCTTATCTCTGACAGCAGGCTGGCTCCTGAATTAAAGCTTTGCAGGCACTGACATCCAGAGAGAATGAAGAAGAATTTGGAGCAGGTACATGGGAAAAAAGAAATCAGCTTCAGGTGAAGAATTTCTGGAGTTAACATGGCTGTTGTTCACATACAGCCAGGGAATGGCCCCTCAGGTGTGCCCCCTCCTCTACCCAACCCATGAGGGGCTGCCTATGAATTTAAACATTTTAACATTTAAAATTTCACCTCCTTTCAGCTTTCTCCTCAAACAGTGATGACCTCCCACCACTCAGGGTGGGAAGAACTGCCCCATGGAGCACCAGTTACTGTAAAATGCTCAAAATCCTGCCCTTGGATAGGACAGCTGAGGTGTGGCAGGGACAGCAGTGGGGCAGGAGGAAGCTGCAATGCTCCAGCAGTGTCCCCATTGCCCTGAGACGGAGGGCACTTGGAGGGCAGGACAGCCAGCACCAGGTGGTGTAAGGCAGCTTCATTCCAGGCTGTCAAATCCCAAACACCTTCGGAACCATCTCCTGGCTGTGTCCTGGCACAGCCCAGCACAAACTGGAGCCCCTTGGAACAGCCCAGCACAAACTGGAGCCCCTTGGAACAGCCCAGCACAAACTGGAGCCCCTTGGAACAGCCCAGCACAAACTGGAGCCCCTTGGAACAGCCCAGCACAAACTGGAGCCCCTTGGAACAGCCCAGCACAAACTGGAGCCCCTTGGAACAGCCCAGTACAAACTGGAGCCCCTTGGAACAGCCCAGCACAAACTGGAGCCCCTTGGAACAGCCCAGTACAGACCAGCAGCTACAGCCCAGAGCACCTAAGCATGAGGGTGCAGGGAGTGCTGGTGTGGTTGGGCATTAAGCAGCCTGTGAGGATCACAGAGCTGGACTGGATGATCCATGTGGACACCATCCAGTCCAAGCTCTTCTGTTTCTGTGGTACCAGGACTCAATTAACATAATTCCATCAATGACAGAAGTGGGGCTGGGCACAGCCTCAGCATGTCCAAGGATGGCACCAAGCTGAGGGGTACAGATACCCTGCAGGGAAGGGATGCCATCCCCAGGGATCCTGACAGCCTGGAGAAGGCCCCTGGGAACCTCATGAACTTCAGCAAGGCCAACTAGAGGGTCCTGGATCTGGGCTGGGGCAATCCTCAACAGCAGCACAGACTGGGGGTGGGTGGATGGAGAGCAGTCCTGCAGGGAAGGACTTGGGGACACTGGAGGATGAAGAACAGGACGTGAACCAGCAACAGACCAGAAATGCAACTGTCCCCTGGGCTGCATTCAAAGCAGCGTGGGCAGCAGGCAAAGGGGGAATTCTCTGGAGCCCCCAGCATGGAACACATGCCTGTTGGAGGGGGTCCCCAGAGATGCTCCAAGGGACCACCTCTGCTATGGAGACAGGCTGGGACCATAGGGGTTGTTCACCATGGAGAAGGAAAGGCCCTTGGGGAGAACATCTTGTGACCTTTCAGTATAAATGGAGCTTGTAAGAAAAATGGGGACCTTTTATCAAGGCTTACAGTGACAAGACAAGGGACAATGCTTTTAAACTATGAGTGGGCAGGGTTAGAGGGACATTAGAGATATTTAACATGACAGTGGGGATGTCCTGGCACAGGGTGCCCAGAGCAGGTGTAGCTGCCCCATCCCTCTCTGGAAGTGTCCAAGGCCAGACTGGATGGAGTCTAGTGGAAAGTGTCCCTGCCCTTTGATGGCAGGGAGTGGTGGAGGGTCCCTAAATTTCCGTATTTCACCAGCACCTCCTCAGACAAGGCTTCTCTGCAGGCTTCGTAGCCTTGAGGCAGTTGTTAAGCAGAATGAATGTATCTACAGAAGACTTTTTTCCTCCCTAAATTATGTCTTCTCAGGTCGTGCTAATGAAATTTGATTAATTTATTAATGATTTATTTGTTTTGTTTTGTTTTGTTTTCAAGCAGTTTGAAAAGACATGTGCTGAGCAGGAAAAAAAAGAAGAAATGCACAGAAATTCTGTTGTTAATCAAAAGAGGTTTCATGCTGCATGAAAGTAAAATTGGGCCCACAGGCTAATTAAAATAGTATTTCAATTAGGATGAATGAATAATTAGCATTATTCATTCAGCTCTCATTTACATTGAAAAGTAAGACATTACATGATTTACAAGTACTTTTGAGGAAGCAAAGGGGCTCCTTTTTTTTTTTTAAACCTGGAAAACGAGTAAGGCTTTATTGCTCAAGAAAGCAGAGAGCTGTGGCCAGACCCAGCACTGGAATGGTGCCAGCACATCCTGAATCCTGGTCACCCTTGTGCTGATGCCACCTGCATTCCCTGAGCAGCAATTCCAGTGTCCATTCTCCCAAGTGACACAAGGGAAAGGATGTGGGGATATCCCTGGGACAAGACAACTCACAGCTATCATCCTTCTATCCTCCATGAAGGAAGTGGGTTTAATCACCACAAATTTTACTCCAATTTTTAGCAATAAAGATGAAAAGGAATAAGAAAAGTGCACTGAATTTTATTTTTAATCTTATAGAATACTTGGGAAGGAAAAGGCTGGGACTTTTCTGGAGAGGACACAGTGCTCTTTCAAATAAATCCTCTGTCATCTGGCAGGGCTCACGTGGCAACAGCAGAGAATGGTTTGGAAAAAGCCACAATGTCAATGTCAATTTGGAAACCATTTCTGAATGGTGTCTTCCAATCCCAGGCATGTTAACAAGGCTCTGCTGATTCCCAGACCAATCCCCTGAGTCTAAAAAACCCTATGTTGAATTAGGAGACCACACATCCTATGTGGGATATAAATAGAACAGAAAAATATGGGTAAGAGGTAGGGATATAATAAGATTCTTGTGCTGTCAAAAAAATAAAGATGTCAAGTATGTATCTTTTTGAAAATCAACATATACCCACCCGAGCATTCAGCTTACAGATAAACTGGAATTTGCAGCTAAGACATGAACCTCCGGTCGCCTCGGCGTGCCCTCTAGGTACTGCTAACATGGGAAGCCAAGTGACAATTTTAGCAACACTCCCCCGCAGTGACAAAATTCAAATGAAATCACGACGTGTTTTGTGCTGGCCCAAACCAGCTTTTTACTGCACCTACAGCAAGCGTGCTGCTGCAGGAAGCAGCGTGTCCAGGGCAGGCACCGCGGAACGCGCGGATCCCGGCGCGGAACGGCCCGAGCAGCACGAGGACAGGACGAGCTGAGCCTGACTCGAGTTCATCTCAGAGCAGGAGCCTGCAGTGACAACAGGCTCCACGGAAAATGGAGGCTGGGCTGTACAATCTCTGTCACCTTGTGAGATTTTTGGAGGCCCGTTGTGGGGTCTGTGTCAGCCTGAATCCCTTCACGCACACTCAGCAAACAGCATCCCTTCCAAAGGACGGGAGTGAGGTGTTTCATCTCAGACACCGGGAGAACGAGCTCCCAGTTTGGCACTTGTTGTAGCCTGACACCAGCCTGAGGCTGCTCCTCACACCCATCCTGCTGATGCCAGGTATCAGGAGGCAACAGGAGCTCCAGGTGATGGCAGCACCGTGGGGATGTGAAATGTGATCAAGGAGCAAACAAAGTGGTCAGAGACACTGAAACGCCGGCTCTGTGAGCAGCCCCGGCCACAGCGACACCAGAGCCTGGGGAAGCAGCACAGTGCTGGAGCCTGCAGCAGGAACAAATCCCCTCCTTCACAACCTGCTGCCAGATGAGGAATAATCCAGCAAGGAAGAGCTACTGGAGCTCAGAACCAACCCAGTGTTTACTCCACCAGTGCTCCCCCTCTCTCCTAGCCTCACACATCTCACAGCTCTTCTCCACCACACTTTAACCCCACTGAGCCTGGATGGTTTGAGCAGCTCCCATAGGAACTGGGCTCCTGCAGCACTGGCAGGTCCAGCATGACCCAGCAGGCCCTGCCTGCTCCTGGCCCTGGTACTGCTGTGCTTGTTCCTCCGTGCAGAGGGGCCAGAGAAGCACAGGAAAGCTCCCTCTGTTCAGCTGGATGTTGAAAACAAGGAATTGCAGGGGAGGTAAAAGACAATTTATTTTTTTTTAAATATTTTAAATTTGAAGTTCAAGCCATACTAAAGAAAACACCCAACACTGCTGTTCTGAAATCAAGACCAAGTGTTTAACTGAATCCTGAGCTCTTGGATTGCCAGTCCAGGCTGTCTGCAGACAACAGGGCTGGGGACTGATACTCTTAAAATCCAAAGATCCGGAGGGCATCCTCGAGAAAGACTGTTCATCAGACTGGGTGAGCGTGGCTTCAGGTACACAGAACACTCCTGAGTGTGAGCTGTCAATTCCCATTCTCCCATCCCACAGGGATCCTGAAGGCTTTTCCATGAGGTGATCACACACAGTCAGCACTCATCTCCCAAACACCAGAGTTCTCCTTCCTACGAGCAGCTCCTGGACCAGGCATCCATCTGATGAGGCACCACGTGCTCCTCAGCTCAGGGCTACTAAGCCTTGGCTCAGACACACAATGTGCAACCTCTTGAGGAAACATGAGACCAAACACCCCAACACTGACTGGTGTGAGGCTGTGAGAGCCCCTTTGTAAGTGACTGAGATTTACTTCAGTCACTTCTGAAGGTGATTAACCTCTAAATTCCCTTGTACCAAATGAATCGAGGCATATTTCAGAAATGTGCAATGTTCTGATAACTGGTAGTTTAAACCACCATATTTTACATCCCAAAGCAGGATCAACCAGAGCAGGTTTCAAGGCCCATGTCCAGCCAGGTTTTAAATATCTCTGAGGCTAGAGACACCACAAGCTCTCTGGGCAGCCTGATCCTATTAAAGACATCCAGAGACAGAAACCCCACAAGCATTGAAAAGTCATTTGGGCAGTCTGATTCTCTATCTGACCACACTAACAGCAAAAAAAACTTTTCTTATGTTTAAGTGGCATTTTCTTTGTATCAATTTCACATCACCATTCCCTGGGTACCATGGAGAACAGTCTGGGCAACTGCAACAGAAGCAAAGCAATTTAGTAATTTTTCCTGTAAGAATGAACATAATAGAGAGGGGACAAGTTGCAGGGACTTGAGCCACACAAACAAGTGAAACTGTGACCTGAGATCCTTCCCCCTGCCAGTGTGGGACAGCTGCCACACAGTGCTACTCAAACTAGCATGATATTACACAATACATTATTAAAATATTAAAAATATTGTACTGCTGCCTGTTGGGAATCGTGTTCTCAGCAGTTATTTTAACAAATATGCCAAATGGAAAGGTAAAGATGGAAAAATTGAAGTGGGGAGAATGACAAAAGGCAGGTCCTGAGTGGCCAACAGAAATTCAAGCAAGAGTGATGGATCGGGGCTGGGGTTCCTGCACACACCTGCCAATGACCCCAGGGATTCAGCCCCTTTCAGGACACACTTGCCAGTCAGGGAACAGCAGAGGGAAAGAAAGGGCAGGAGAGTGTCCTGCTGCAAACTCTGCCTGTGTGGGCAGGCCCAGCAGCAGCTCTGCCACTCAGGGTTGCACCCAGGACACGCAGGGGTGAGCGGAGCACGGACAATGCAAACCCACCTGTGACACCCAGGGAACAGCAGCACCTGGGCCCACCCCACACCTCTGACCACAACCCCAAGCACTGCAGCAAGGCAAGAAGGACCAATCCTTCCCTGGACAGACCCACAAGGGTCCAAAGGGAAGAACACATGGAACACACAGAAGCCTCTGGGTGTTGCATTCCCAGGAAGCACTGAGAGACAGGTGCTGCTGGGGAGCAGGAGCCTTTGGACAGGCTGCAGCATCCATGCACTTACCTGGATCCCTCTCTGGCAGCGAGGTGTGGGGAAGGCCATCCTCACTCCCATACCGTTCCAGTCAGGCATCAGAGAGATTTCCCTGCCTTGATGTGATTAGCGATTCAAATAACCACAACATCCCTTTAACTACACCCGATTCCACTGCAGCCAACGGCTCCACAGCGTTTCCCCACCGGGCTCCTCCTCTGCGCTCAGAGGGATGAGTGTCAAAAGAAAATGACACACTGGAGGCAGCTGACCCAAATATCACTCTCACGGCCATTTCGGGAAAGGAGAGAGAAGCCAAAAGAGAGCAATTCTGTCGTCTCCTGTACATCAGAATCAAAGGCTCTCACTTGGCTGAGCGGGAGGCAATCGGATGGGGATGAGCACCTAATGCTCCCACCACCATCTTATGACAGTCAGGAGAAACTATGACAGTGTTTGCTTCATAGATAAGCCTCAAAAACTACCATGAACAGCTTGTAAATGAAACAGATACCACGCACCCCGACACAGTCTGCCACAATGTCCCCAGTCACCCATCCTGCAACGTGGCAGCTGCTTCTCTGACCCACATTCAAAAAAAAAGAGTTTTATTCCCCAGCTCTGTCTGGTCTAGTGGGAGCCACTGCCTCAGCCTACAACAGATCCACATCACATTTTCTACAACAGCAGCCCTGCAGAGAGGTAGGGATGTTCAGAGGCAGAGGAGGACACTGCAAACCAAAGCCTCACCACTGCAAATCCTCCCTGCTGAGTGCCTTCAGACCACCCAGCACTTGGAATAGCTCTGCTGAACTGGATTGTGCCAGTGCTGGGACACAGAGGAGCAGAGAGCCTTGCAGCCCCCTCTGACTTCAACTCTGCCTCTCCCCAGGTGGAGAACACCAAATTGAGCAGGACAGCAGCCAGCCATGCCAAATGGCACAACAATCCATGAGGATGGAGTTGGGATGGACAGCCAAGGACAGCACCTTGCCAGAGAACAGGTCCACAACAAGCCAGCACCTCACTCACTCTACTGCTGCTTTAACTTCTCCCAGGTGCTGCTAAACCACAGAAACAGCTGAAGAGTTTTGTTTCAATAAAGTTGGTCTTACACATAGTTTATTCTGAGACAAGGAGCAGAGTAAGGCAACAGATTGCCATACTGGCATTAAAATGTTACTCCAGCTTGAGTTCAACAGGAGTCTTAACAGCTTTATTTTGCCAAAGATAAAATTTAGAATATAAATATTCACAGAGATTCACTAAGTGACTTATTTGTTGAAAAAAAAAATAAAATCCTGGAATGAAATAAGAAACATAAAACTGTCCTTTTCTGAAAGACTTGAATACTTTGAGACCCCCTTGGGAAGAGACCTGAAGCACTGATGAACTCTCTATGCTCCATCACTCCAGCTGGGAAACACACACACCAACTGGGGCTTTTCCCCCTGAGAACAGCTGGAAATAACTCCTATTTTATGAAAGGAGGCCAGAAGCCTTTTCCCAGTGACAGGCATGCTGCACCAAGCACACAGTGGCAGACGGGTCAGTTTTTCCACCTGACTGCTTTCCCTGGCCAAGGATTTTATCTGACTTATTATCGACACAAATTGGGACAATTAGCAGCAAACTGAAGGCAGATCAGCCTCCCCAGTGCTTAAGTCAGGCATGAGACTGACAGGGGAGCACCAAGGGGACCTGGGGATGGTGGGTACTGTGTTGTGGGGCTGCTGGAAAAACCCACTGAGACACTGCAGCCACAACTACGGTCAGGGAGACAGTGCCAAGCTTCCTCTTATTTCCAAGCTTACAAGATTTTAGGAGGCTGGTGACGTCTTGTTAGTCACTGAGTGAAACTCATGTTTGTTCTGTAATGCTCTCCTCAAGCTCCAAGGAGGAGCCAGCAGATGACCTCTATCTGGCATGACCTGGGAATGCACAAGAGCTGGGCCACTTCCTAACCACAGCCCAGCAGGTCTGCTTGCAAAAACCCTCTTAATACAAAGGGTAATTGAGCATCTGCTGTGTCACAGCCCATCCACTCTCACAAAGGGGAATTAGCTGCAGATAAGATCATTCCTGATAAGGAACCCCTGGCTGTTTGGTGGATTCTCATTAAGGTAATCACTCTGCCAAACACAGTCACAGACTGGCTTGGGTTGGAAGGGACCTTAAAGCCCAACCAGTCCCATCCCTGCCATGGCAGGGACACCTTCCACTATCCCAGGCTGCTCCAAGCCCCATCCAACCTGGCCTTGGACACTTCCAGGGATCCAGGGGCAGCCATGGCTTCTCTGGGCAATCTGTGCCAGGGCTTCACCACTCTCATGTAAAATGTCCCATCTAACCCTGCCCTCTCTCAGTTTAAAAGTGTTGTCCCTTGTCCTGTCACTACAGGCCCCGGTAAAAAGGCCCCATTTTTCTCCTAAGCCCCTTTATATGCTGAAAGGCCACAGTGAGGTCTCCTAAGAGCTTTGTCTTCTCCAGCTGAACAGCCCCAGCTCTCCCAGCCCATCTCCAGAGCAGAGCTGTTCCAGCCCTCAGACCATTCCTGCTTCAGATTCCCACCTGCGCCTTGACAGAGTCTTCCCGCAGCAAGCCACCGTCAGGAACAGGCTCAGCTTTAAAGTCACTAAAAGAGATGATAAACCCATCTAGGGAAAATGATGTGACTCCTTTACATACAACTCACAGCACCAGGAACAGCTCCAGGCTCTTTGCCAGCCCTTTCCCCTGGGACTCATTGGGAACTGGTTCCCAGTGCAGGGACTGGAGTGGAGGTCACGGAGCAGAGCCAAACTGAGGAGTCAGAGCAGGGTGGGCTGGGGTTCACTGAGGGGTTAACAGAGCGTGGAGATGGACCCCAGCCCGGGTAAAACCATTCCTAAAATTGTCTTGGGACAGGGAAGCAACTGCCATGTCAACCCTGCAAGACAGGGGTTGTGAAGAAAATCCTGGCAAAGTGTATTTCTCCAAAGCCAACATTCACACAGGACTCATGACACAGAGAATTAATGGGCACTGACTCTCTGTACAAATACAATAAACCAGGGGAAAAGTCAGTGTGGCTTCTGGGTCCCAGCCCCACAGAGGGCTCCAGATCTCCTGGGTTTTAACCTCTGTGAGTCTCTCTCATCTGAGGCTTCCTGTGGGGACCCCAAAAGGTCACTGGAAAAGGGACTGTCCCTGTGTGGAGAGACAACTGGGTGGGAGACAAGGGAGCAGGAGTAAACAGTCATTTCCTGCAAGGGAGGGAAGTCAGAGCAGGGGTCACAGGGAGAGGCTGGGACCTGTGCCAGGCTAGGACACTGTCTGGATGTGACCCAGGATCCTGGTGGAAATATTCAAGGGGAGGTGGATAAGCAACCATGAAGAGCAGCACAGGGACCATATTTATTACGCAAATAAAATGGCAGATGGAATTCCACATGGATAAAGTGATGCATACATTGAATAAAAAAATTAAATCTCAATTTCAACTAAAAATAGATATGCCCTGAGACAGCCTCAGCAAGCAGGAGGTCTTGGGGCTGTCAGGCTGCTCTGTGAATGCTCTGGCACTGCTCAGCACAGCTCCAAACAGTGTTTCACCAGTGTCAGAGGACAAGCACAGCCAGCACACGCTGCCGTGCCACCATTTGCCCTTGACACACATCCATGGCATGTGGCTCTGGTCACTCTGCCATGTCCCCATGGCTCACCCATGGTGGGTGGCTCTGGTCACTCTGCCATGTCCCCATGGCTCACCCATGGTGGGTGGCTCTGGTCACTCTGGCCAGCTCCTGTCACTGGAACAGAGAACAGAAGGAGCTTGGAGAAGAGGTACAGAGTGGCTGGTGGGGGAAGGACAGTGAAAAAACCAAGGCTGAGGGCAGAAACGGGCAGGGAGCTGTGAGACCCAGAGTAACCTGGAGAAGGAAAACCCCTCAAAAATTGAAAGCCAGAGCAGTGTCTCAGGCAAGGGTAGGTCAGTAGGCACAAAGCAGCTGCATGTTGAGAGAGTCCAGAGCTTGTCCCAAGCTCTGCTGCAGCCCTCACATGGGACAGGTCAGAACCAGGACTCTGGAGCAGGCAAGATTCCATCTGATCCGTGTGGCTGTTCCAAAGGAGCCGGGAGCGAGGGAGTCTGAGGTGTTGGGGAAAAGCCTCTCCATGAACCAGCTGAAAGAGAGGCACCAGCAGACGCCAAAGGGAACAGAATGGCTACAAGGGGCTGTTAGTCACTGCTCAGTTCCAGCCCCTTGGAATTCCGTATGTGCCAGACGATCCCAGGCAATTGGAACACCTGAAGGGCAGCGATGATTTATTTCTGTCCACGGCTCTCCGGCACAACCCTCCAGGGAATCGGATTCCGCAGACACCCGGATCGATACGCTTTGGTCACAGATTGCAAAGAGAGCAAGAACAGGCGAGGAATACAAACCAAGCTGGGGACTGACTGAGGAGGAGGCTCCAAGTCAGCTCCAGAAGGAGCAAAGACTTCACGCGAACCAAGGAATAAAGATAATTTCCATATGGCTCTGTGGAAGTTCGCTGTGTGCTTCCTCCCAAACACTTCGATTTTATTTTGCTTTATAATATCTCAGGAATCACAGTTTCCACCACGAACATTCTTCTCATTTCAAAATAGTTTAAATCCATATCTGAGTACGAGCTGAGTAACTCCTGCGAATGAGTCTGCTGCAAGTAAAATTCAGCCATTTCTCAACTACTTCAATGTTTACCATGAGAATCGGGAGATTTTTAGATTTTTAAGAGGACATGCTGCATGCAGGGCAGCACAACTGCAAGACACATTAGGAATTTTTAACTATTTTAATTTTATGCCATTAAAAAATGTACTGACACCAAGGCCAGCCCCATGTGCACAACCTACACCACCCCCTTGTCTGCCTACAGACACATCTCTAACCTCATGCAGCGCCAGGTATCATCTTTGTTCCTGAATCCACAGCAGAGCCAGGCTTCCAGGAGTTAACAAGGAGTCAAACTCCCCCTCGAGGGAACATGGGCATACACAAGACACACAGTCACCCTTCCAGGCTCTTGACTATTTTAAGCATGAGAGAGATGCAGAACTTCGCAGGCGATGGTTTGTTTCGAGTCTGGCAGGGCTGCACCACTCACGCCGGGATGTCACCGCGGGCGGGAGTTCCATCCCCCGCTGCCACCAGCATCATCCCTCATCCTGTAGGAGCTGCATTCCCGAGGCACACCACAGCCAGACCCATGTGTAGACCCAGAAGTCATTTTTCTACATTCCTTCATCAGAAAAGCAAAGTGGACAGAAGCATCCCCAAGATGTGGCACTTTTCGGGAAGACTTTGGGGATGTTCAGAGGAGAGGGAATGCTGTTCACAGCCACCTACAAGGCAAACACTGCACCCCAGGACTGCTGATTAATGGCTGAGCAGGACACCAGAGAAGGGACTCCATGGAAAATAAGCAAATGCAGTTGTCAGCCTCCTCCAGTGCCACCGACTGCAACATTCGGACTGGAAAGGACACGAGGCACAATCTGCTGGTCATCCATATGGATGCCTCCCTCCCTCCTTCAGTCCTCCTCGGTATCTCAATCGAGGTCAAGCACGCACACTCAGACTCGTTTTCTGACAAATTTGTAACTAAAAAGCTGGAACTAATAACTGTAAGAGCCCAAAGCTGGTTTCATGGACTTGTTTAGGCAAAAAAGCTGGCTGACTCCACCAATTTCCATCTAGGCAAGGTAATAGGGAGAAATCCTTCACTCCCGTGTAAAAATGTAAATCCCAGCTCAATGAGTCATTTAAGCACATGTCTAATGCAAAGCCTGAAACAAATCCTGCTAATAATCCAGGCTGCTCTCTTATTTACAGCTAGGCATGGCTTGAGTACCTGGATGATCTGGAAATACCCCCGAGCCCCCGGAAAAGAGCCTAAACCAGGCTGGTCTGGGAATTAATCACAGCGGTATGAGCAGAACTGCTAATATGAACCGGGGGAGGACTGTGTGTGTGTATGTGTGTGCTGAAGCATCTGTTCAAGTTTAGGCATATAAAACATTTTTCAGCCCAATGACTCCAGAGGGAAATGCCTCATACATCAGCTCATCTGAGTCAATTTTTCCATCACATTTCCTTTAATACAGTTTTGTCCATAAATACACTATTTGTTTTTTCCAAATATAGATTTTTATTTATAGCCAGAAACCTTGTAACTTGTGTTATTGCTTAAAGCCCTGGGTTCTGTTTTGAAATGGAATCACATTCTTTCTTGAAACAGAATCATTGAGGAATTACTGGCCAGTTCTGAGGTATGAAACCAAGTTCTCTATGTTTGCAGAAGGAAAAGGCATTTCTTTTTGCTCCAATATTTGCCATTCTCCAAGGAATCACCAGTAAGATCACAACTGCCCAGCCACAGATTGCATGTCAATTATCCCACACCACATCCAGGCACTTTCACCTTAAATCTTCATTTTACACCGAAACAAAGTTAAGTTTTTAAAAATCCCAACCAGATCTTCCAGACAGTCCTGAATTTGGGGAGAACTGTGCGTCACTACCCAAACAGTGATAACAATTCATATTTATGGTATGAGGAGGTCAGAAAAGGAAATGTTAACATTGCCCTTTCCCCTCCAAGGAGCATTTTGGAGATAAATTCCTTTTTGTAGCTTTTAATGGAAAGCAACAAGCCTTCCAAAACCAAGACCAAGAATGGGCAGTGAATGGGAAATCTTGTGATTTTAACATTTTAAAAACATGGATTTTTTTCAAGAACGGAATTTACATACTGAGCAATACCAAACACAGCAAGAGAAATGTGATTTAATACAATTTGGCCATTATTAACCATAACTTGAGTCAATAACAAGCACAGCCTGTTATTCCATGGCAGAAGCACGGGACAGTGGAATTGCACTCCCGCTGCTGCGGGAAGTGCCGAGACCAGCTGGAAACACTGATAAATGCCAGGAGCTTCTGCAATAAAACCTTCACTCCCTTCCAAAGCAGGGCACACAGAGGTGGCCGTGCAGCCACCCATGAGGGGCTGGCAGCAGGATCCAGGGACCATCTGTAACTCAGGGAGTCTCCCTACCTGCTGGGTAGGAATGCGCTTCCCTGCTCAGGTCAGCGGGGACAAAGAAGAGCCACCATAAAAATCAGGGAATAGTAATGGAACATTACTATTGGAGTTACTATTCCATTACTAATGGAATTTTTAACAGCAATAATTTGCTTCCTATTAAGCAGATTAAAAATACATAAATCTGGAGCACAAGTCAACTCTGTGGAGTGGCAGCACAGAATACAAAGGCTGGAAGCAGGGTGGGAGCAAAGAATCACCTTCCCCCTAATGAGGCAGCAGCGCCCATCCCCCGGGACCGACAACAAAGGGGTCCATTATCCACTGGAGGGTTTCACTCCAAGTGGTTAATGATTGCTACCCTTGTCCGAGTTCCTGCTGGGGTTCAGGGAATCCTGTCCGAGCAGGAAGGGTGAGGCACGAAAGAGGTACCTTGTACAAGGCAACGCTCCTTGTGATTTGCACGTTTAAAAAAGGTGCTGGAAATCTGAAGTGGTGTTAGGAAAGAGCCACAAGATCAGCCCCTTCTCCCCAGCTCCATGCTGGTGGTGAGGCTGCAGCATGATTTCTGAGAATCACAGAATATCCTGAGCTGGAAAAGACCCACAAGGATTATCCAAGTCCAACTCCCGATTCCATCACTTCTTTCCTCAGCCAGCGGCTCCTTGCAGGTGCCAATGACCACAAATCACCAAAATTCACCTCAGCGAGCAGGGTCTGCCTGGGCTCACACACTCTGTGGTGTTCCAGCAGCTCTCCACAGAAATCTCACCATTCCATAAGGACTGCTCACCCTCCAGCATCACAGCTGGGTCAGGAACGAGGTGTCAGCGGCACCACTGAGCCCTTGTGGCTCCAGATTCCTCGGCTACAGCTCCCCAGAAAAACACCAAGGCACTGGATTTTCAGTGATTCAATCCATAACACACCTAAGGAAAGCACCTTATGGATTATCCAACCCCTAACTGGGTGTTCCTAGGCTGCTCTGTTGGTCCTAAGCGCCTGGTTCACACCCAGGTACAACCTCAGGCACCGGATCTCATCCTTTCCTTGGCAAAAGTGGTGGATGAGGAAAGTTTGGAGATTTTTTTGACTCACAGAAGTTGCTAACAGTCAGCAAATTACTAAATCAACAGACTTAGGTGTTAAAATTCATCACAAACTCTCCATCAGTGATTTCACAGCTTATAAGGAATTTGTTCTTGTAAACTCTTGTAAACCATCCAAACCCAGAAAATACTTTTTAAGATAGCTTCATCTAAGCAATGTAATTCCCACACCAATTACCTTTAGAACCACATAATTCTTTAGAAAAACTGTGCCTATAATTAAAATTCACCAGGGTATACCAAAATCTTTACTAAATTCTTAAAATTGGTCTCAATTTGCCCAGGATCTGGGTTTTAACTTTCCCCCAACTGAGGGCTAGAACCCCTGGAAATCCTCACCTCCTGCACATTCCCAGCCCTCTTGGGGCTCCTCTCTGCCTTGTTCAAAGCAAGGGCTGTGCTCTCAGTCCTTCACCCAATTTTCCAGTTATTTATTGGTATTTGCATCACTTGCACATTATCTGTGATGAGATGGGTGTTTGCTTTGAAGTGAGGGGCTAAAACAGTCCCTAATGAAGGGCTAAGGATGGAACACATCTAGAAAAGAGGTATTTCATGACAATTCCTTGTCTAGAATCCTGCATTCACACCTGTGAATTGTTTTTAAAAACTTAAAAACTGTAATATTGGTGTATGAATGAAGGAAACACTAAGATTTGTAAATAGAAATGTTTTTATTAGCAATAACTCAATGGTCCCCTCCATGAATGGTAGGACAAACTTACAAACTCTAAAAGCACTAAAGGCAGTCAGACCCTTTGGTAAGGGAATAGCCTGTCAATAAAATGTTTTTAATAACTTTCCAGCACTCAAACTGATCTAAACCTTGATAAACCCATTTCAAAAGGACAAGAGGTGCTTAGCGACAAACCAAGGAGCAGCTGGTCGTGTTTCCACCACAGTTCAAAAACCATAGACACTCTTGTAAAACAAGTTTCATGTGATGTGAAACCTCCAAAGGGATGTGTCACCGTGCTCCTGCTTTGCCCCATGCACCGGCATTTCAATTTGGAAATGTCAGATAAGTTCCTGAATCTCAGAAATACCCTGCAAAGGGCTCTTCTCATCAAAGGAGCCAGAGAAAGGCTCAAGGGCAGACCCCACACTCAGCCCAGCCCCAGCCCCTCAGCTCTTACCTGGCCGCCTCGGTGCCCGCAGACATGGTCAGAGCTCCGGCCAGCGCCGGCTGCCACGGGGAGAGCCCAGCACCGCAACTGCTGCACCTCGGGGTCACTGAGGACCAGCCCCTCGCTGGAGCTCTGGCATTCGCCAGACACCAAAATGTGGGACAGCTCAGCCCACCCCCACTGAGCCCTGCAGAGCCACCAGTGACCACAGAGCTCTGTCCCCGCTGCTCCCCAGAGCTGCGGAAGTGCCGGAGTTAATGCAAGCACTGCTGCAAATGCAGGACTTTCCGAGTCAAACGGCACAGTAAGGCTCAAATTCCCTTTTAAAACTCCTTACCTATCCTGCTTCCCAGCGCTGAGCTGACCTGTTCCCTCAGGAAAGCACAAGCACAACTTTGGAACAGACTTGGAAAGTACCAAAAATACAGAGAAGGGCACCTTGCATTTTCCTGAACACGAGTCTTGACAGAAAACAACAACTTTCTGCCTTAAATGACCTGAAGAACGGAATGTTTGGTAACTGCACTGACAGCTGGTTCATTGAACATCCCCGAAACACAGATTTCTAACAGGAAGGGACAGTTTGGGGTTTTTCTTAACCAATTATCCTTGACTTAGAGCAGGCAGGAGATATGGAAATAATAACAACAATCAACGGTCTGTCAGATAGAATGGTTTTGTTCTCCCTTTCATTTCCAAATACCAAACAAACACCCAATGAAAAATCAGAACCTGGTGGTACTAACTGTTGCTCCAGAATCCATACACTATATCCATGCCCTAATTAATCCCTGTGAACTATCTCCTACTTGTAATTAATTTGACAGCGGAACAAAATCAGCACTTCACTGGGAAGCAAGGTCACACTGACCAGAAAGTGTCAGGACTAATTCCTACTAACAGAAATGAGAATTGGCTTTAAAAGGCCAGTAAAAATAGCTGCACAAGTGTCATTCTCGTGAAATTTTATGACGCTGGGTGAAAGTTAGGCCCAAAGGAAGCCAAAACTCTCATCTCACAAGAGCGGGATTCTTCTCATCGTACTCTGCATTTGGGTCAAGCACAGAGAATCACAGAATGTCCTCAGTGAGACACACAAGGTCATCGAGCCCAACTGATGGCCCTACACAGGACACCCTCAACAATCCCACCACGTGCCTGAGAGCTTTGTCCGAACACTCCTGAAGCTGGAGAAGCATTTCCTCGAGCAATGCCAAAGCGCACGGCTGCGGCCCGTCAGCTTGAGGCAGGGCAGGCTCCGGCTGCCAGCAGCGTTATGAAGGTTTATCCGGGCAAGGAATTCTGAGCAGGAGCTGCTGCTTCCAGGGACTGCTGACACCGGGGATCCGTGAGCCCCGTCCTGCCCGAAGCCGGGAGGGACACGGGGGTGACACGGAACGGGAGGAGGACACGGGGGTGACACGGGAGGGGAGGGACACGGGGGTGACATGGAAGGAGGACACGGGGGTGACACGGGTGGCGTCTCCCGGTGCGATCACTCCGTTCCCGCGCTCGGCAGCGCGGGGAGCGCTCCGTTCGCCACCGAGGGGCTCGACACGTGCAGCCGCGGGCCGGCACCCGGCGCTCCGCCCGGGAAAGCCCCTCAGGCATCACTTCCCTCGGGATAAACACTCCGGAGAGGCCCGTCCCGGAGCGCGGAAGGCAGCGGGGAACGGGGAGGACGCGGGGGGATGGCACCGGCCCCTCGCGGCGGCACCGGCGGCGCAGCGCGCCCGGCTCATCCCGGCTCGGTCCCTCCGGGCTCCCGGCTCCCTCAGCCCGCCGCGGCTCCTTCCCCTCGGGGCCCGCGGCTGCGCTCGGGTTCCCGCCTCCCGGTGCCCCCGGAACGGCCGCTCGGTCCCCTCAGCCTCCTGCCGTCCCCCGTCGCTCCGGCCCCTCGGGTGGCGCCGCTCGGTGCCCTCAGGCCCCCCCCCCGCCCGGCCCGGGCCCGCCGCGCCCTCAGCCCCACTCACCGGGTCCGGCCCGTGGCGGCGCCGGGGCCCCTCGGCCGCCGAGCCCGGGCGGGGGGCGCGGGGCGCATGCGCGGAGCCCCCTCAGCGCGCGCGGGCCGGGGCGGGCGGGGACGGAGGGACCCGGGCGGGACAGGGACACGGGACTGGGGTCGGGAGGGGGACAGGGACACGGGACTGGGGTCGGGAGGGGGACAGGGACACGGGACTGGGGTCGGGAGGGGGACAGGGACACGAGACTGGGGTCGGGAGGGGGACAGGGACACGGGACTGGGGTCGGGAGGGGGGACAGGGACACGGGACTGGGGTCGGGAATGGGACAGGGACACGGGACTGGGGTCGGGAATGGGACAGGGGACAGGGACAAGGACACAGAGCAGGGTCAGGATGGGGACAGCAGCAGCGTGGCCATAGGGAGAAGGACACGGAGCAGGACAAGAACACTGGAGCAAGGCTGTGGACAAGGACACCACAAACAAGGTGGGGACAGGGACACTGGGAGCAGAATAGGGACAGGAGCGGAATAGAATGAGAGCAAGATGGGATGGGATGAGGACAGGGACTGGAGCAAGGTGGGGATGTGGAGACCAAAACAGGATGGAATGAGGGCATCAGAAGCAGGACAGGGAGGATGACACAGAGTAGGACAGTGATGGGGACAGTGGGAACAGGGCTGTGGATGGAGACCGGGACCAGTGGAAGCAAGAAGGGGACAAAGATGCTCGGAGGGGGATGGGGACATTAAGTGTGGGACAAATATGGAGGCACTGGCAGCAAAATGGGTGTTGGGTGATGGAGCAAGATGGGCATGAGGGGAGCAGGATGAGAACAGGGATGTGGGGAGCTGGACAAGGACTGGGACAGGGTGTGATGGGGGCATCAAGAGCAGGAGAATAGGGAAGCAGGATAGGGACATGTCACAGAGACATGGAGAGCAGGGCAAGAATGGGAACACTGGGAGCAGGGCTGTGGACAGGGACAGCAGGAGCAGGATGGGGACACTGGGACAGGTGTGGGAATGGGGGCATATGGAGCAGAATGGGAATGAGGGCATCAGGAACAGGGACATGGAGCACAGGACAGGGACAGGGTCGGGACAAGGGACACCAAGAACATGATGGAGGTCTGGAACAGGGATGAGAACACTGGGAGCAGGATGGGGAGAGGGACATGGGGCAGCAGGACAGGTACACCAGGAGTAGGATGGGGACATCAGGAGCAGGGTGGAAACCAGGGACACTGGGAGCAGTACAGGGACAAGAGAAGAGTGGGATGAGGAAATCAGAAGCAGGACAGGGACACAGACGCTGAAAGCAGGATGAGGTCAGGGACACAGGGAGCAGGACAGTGATGGGGACAGTAGAAACAGGATGAACAACAGGGGCAGGATGGGGGCAATGGGACCAAGAAGGGGACAAGGACACTGGATGGGGGATTGGGACATAGGGAGTAGGAAAATTATGGAGGGACTGGGAGCAGAATGGGTGCTGGGGACAATAGGAGCAAGATAGGAATGGAGAGAGCAGGAGCAGGGTGGGAGCAGGGACATTGAGAAGCAGGACAGGGACTGGGGGAGGATGGAGACAGGGAGACCAAAGCAGGGTGGGATGGGGAATCAGGAGCAGGAGAGGCACAAGGACACAGGGAGCAGGTGGGGACAGTGGGATGACAGGCATGAGGACAGTAGAAGCAGGATGGCACTCAGGGTCCCCGGGAGAAGGATGGAGACAGGGACACGGCACACGGTGGGGGCATGAGGAGGTGGCTGCCCAAGGTGCTGTGTCCTGTGGGGACCCCCCATGTCCCTGAGCATGGGAACAAACAGGGACAACTGGGGGGGACAGCACAGGGTCACTCATTGCTGATCTCGCGGGGTATGTCCCAGAGCTGAGCCCTGACCAACTTGTGCCATGGATGGAGCCCCTGGCACCCCAGTGCGTGACTCCACGTGCCTCAGTTTACCTGCATCACTGCCCAGGCAGGCACTTCCCTTGTGACCTCCTGCACCAGCACAGATCCACTGTGTGGGGAAATTCCAGCTGTGCAGCAGGGGCTGGGGTCAGGGTCCATCCACACAGCCCCGCTCCCCGGGCAGAGCGGTTTCCGTGGAAAATCCCCAGCTCACGTTCGCAGGGCCAGGTTTGCGGCTGTCGGCCCCGCTGCGGGTCAGCGTTTTCCAGCTGCTGGGAAGGGCCTGCGTGAGAACCGGCTCCTTCCCACGCTTGCCCGGCCGCATCCCCCTGCCCTCTCCCGGAGTGACGGCCGGGGCGATGCCCGCATCCGCAGGGACCCGCTGGGCATCGCAGCCTCGGGGTTCTGCTCTCCGAAGGCAGGCGCGACTGGCACCGATGCCATCATCCACGGGCGTCCCCAGAGCCCCGTTATCCAGCCCTGGAGAGCCCGAGGCTGGGATGATGGATGTCTTCTTCCTCTTAGAGCAGCCAAGCACGTGGCTCCGGGGCCATCCCCGAGCCCTGGGACGTGCAGTGCAGCACCGAGCACCAAGCCCCGGACACTGATCCTGCTCCAGCCCTGGCAGAAGCATCCCAGGATTTGCTCCAGAAGACGCCTGGCCTGGTCCCTGGGGGCTGTTTGGTGCTGGGCTGTACTGGGAGGTGATTAGCACCCCCAGCATGGCCATGGGGTGCCAGGTTGTAATTCTGTTTGCATCAAGCCAGGATTGAGCCCCACTTTCCCCCAGGAGAGAGGGGGAACACACCATCAGTGAGGCCACGGTGCCAGGGTGGATGTGGGAGGTGAGGGGGACCCTCCTGGCACTGCCCAGCAGGAAAAGCTGAGCCTGGTGATAGGGCTGGAGCCCCAGGACCGCATCCCTGGGAAAGCTGCGCCTGCTGGGGGGGCCAGAGCCTGGCACGGTGCACCTTCCCGCTGGACGATGGGGTGGGGCAGCAGCAGGGCCTGGGGTGTGATGCCGATGTCTGACAGGAAATCCTTCCCCTCCCTGCTTTTGATGCTCCACTGGCCTGAATTATCCCCCACAACATCCAGTTTCCACAGAGATCCAGCACCTGGTGGGACGGCTGGGTGTGCTTTCCCATGGATGCTTCCTATCCCGTGCTTATGTCAGCCCAGTGCCTCCCAGTTCCCACCAGCAGCTGGCAGGATTTAGGAACAGGAGGAGGTTTTCCTCAGTTTTACCCTCTGCTGTCTCAGTTTTACCTGTGCTGCTGCCCCAGGGCCATCTCAAGCCCCTCCAAGCACAGGGATGCTCTGGGACAGGCTCCCAGGGGTGTTGCTGGGATGAACAAGGGCCAGGGCCAAACTTGGCATGGCAGCATCAGGGCAGGGCCAGGGCAGCTCAGGCTGGGGACAGCCAGGGGACAGGGAGGGCAGGAATGTCCCCATGAGATGTAAATCTGCCCTGGTTCCACAGCACATACTTAGGACAGCACTGGGGCAGAGTTCAGAGACAGAGCAGGGGAATGGAGAGGGAGTCCCAAAAACCACTGAGAGGATGAGCAGCTGATGAAACCCCTGAAAGCTCGACAAGATTGAGCAAGAAAAGAAATAAAAGACCTGGGCTGGCTGGTCCATTCACAACCACAGAGTTGAGTGGGAGAGCTGGAAGTGCTTGGGAGTGGTACAGTGCTGAGGCCAAGGGGAACTGGGGCTGAGGATGGGAGTAATCCTGACAGGACTGGAAGCACTGGGAAAGCAGAGCCTCCCCCAGCACTGCCATGTCTGGGCACAATCAGACTAAGGTCAGCCTGGAAGTTTGTACTAAATGTTTACAAGGGTTCAAAAAAGGGGTACAAAAAGGTCAATGCCACACTCATCTCTCCTCCTGGGGCAGCTGGTAAAGCACTGCCCCCCCAGCATCCCCCCTTTCTCAGCTGCCTGAAATGCTTGACACGGTTGAAGCCCAGTCTTCAGGTATCCATACTGATACTGCTCAGCTCTGTGTGCTGGAGGAGCCTATCCAAAGGGAAAACCTCACTGGAGACAACAGCAGCTGGAGACTAACAATACAAAATGCATCAGGGCTCTGGGTCTGGGCTGCTCCGTATGGAGAATGCCCACAGTTGGTCCATGGAGACTCCTACAGCCATGGGAGTGACCTGAGGAGCAGCTCCCTGCCTGCCCTGAGCCTCCAGGAGCCAGGGCTGAGCAAGCAGGGATAGGGAAGGACCAGCAGGTGCCAGCCAGGGCTCGGGTCAGCCCCCATGCCAGGGCAGCAGGTTCACATGGGATAGTTGAGAACGACGTCTTGCTTGGCCAGTTCCAGCAACATGGGGTCGTCGAAGAACTTGCTGATGCTCACGTCCTCACTGAGGCCCTGCAGGGTAACACACAGCCAGGGTTATTCCCCATACAGCCACTGCCCAGAGAGCCCACTGAAAAGACCTTGAGTCCCACAGTGAGAGAAATTCTCAGCCTCCAAAAAAGGCATGAGGTGCTCCTCTGCAGTTTGAAGGCATCTAGCACCCCTCAGGAACCTGCAAACACGTGGTTTCTGCTGCTGAGCACATCTACCAGCTCACTGCCCCCCACAGGGGAGCCTGATTCCCTCTGCTCCCTCTGCAGCCCCTCAGTCCAGCTCATTATGTCAGCATGGAAACCAGTTCCTGCTGTTTCTGCTGGACCAGGGGACCAGGCCACTGAGGGGTCAGAGGGGCTGGGGAGGGAGCAGGGCTCAGCAGAGGCCACAGGATCCTGTTTTGGGCTGGAGTCACTGATGGGACCGACAGGCTCTGACAGCACAGGGAAAGTCCTGGGGCACAAAGGACATCAGACCACTCTGGGAACACAGAGGGGATATGGCACACCCAAGGGACACCACTGCAACAGCTCAGCTGCTGGGACAGAGGGACACCACAGGGATTTGTCCCAGACATACCTTCCTACGCCTGGTCTTGATCATGAACTCCCTGGCGAGGTGCGGGGCTGGCTGCGGCTCTAGCGGCCGGATGACGATGCTCTTGTCCAAGGGGTCACCAGGCACAATCTGAAACACAGGGCCAGGATGTGAGTGTGATGTTGGGGCTGGTTCAACCTCCTGGGGATCCCAACTGCAACAGGAAACATCCCTGGCTCCCCCAGACACCCCAACATCCTGTCTGCTCTCATGGCACACAAACTCACGTCACTGCTGGTGATGATACCTGTGAGAAGTCAGTAATACAGTGCTGAAAACTCAAGCCAAGGACATGTCCCAAGGACAGGTCCCTTCCCCAGGGAGTACTCCAAGACCCCAAAACACCTCCTAACAGAACAACCCATGCAAGTCCTGGTCAGCACAACCCCCTCCACAAACCAGGCATGCTTATTGTTTCAGAGCTGAGCCTTGGGCTTCAAAACATCAACCTTGAGGCCAGGGCTCAGACTGCAGCTGCTGCTCTCATGGAGCTGTACCCCAAACCACTGTGCACCTCACAGCTGTGGCTCCCACAGGACCTGATCTGCCCCAAACACAGAAGTGGCAAGAGAACAGTGTTTTGTCCCAACCTTTGTTTCCTACAGGTTTAAAACACCACCTCTGAGAGGCAAAGCTGAAGTGTGGCACAGATCAAACTTCCTAACGCAGATCACTGAGTCTGAGCACACCAAGACTTCTTCTGCCCAGGCTGCAGAGCATGAAGTGGACCCAACCAGGTTCCCTCTTCCCAAGGGGATGTCCTCTTCCCAGGCACTGTGGGACCCTGACACTCAGCTAGCAGCAGCTTCCAGGGCTCACAAGGACTGGGAGTGATGGGACTTGGAACAAAGCCCTGGCAGACATGGAACAGCTGGTGCACAAAGCCTCCCCACGATCCTCTGAGAATGTTCTCAAGAGCTTTCCTGCTCTGTTGAAGCTGTGGCACTTAGAGCACCAACCTGGTGCCTGATCCTACTTGTCCCTCTTCCCCATCTCCCTAGGGCATGGACTCACCTGCCAGTGGTGGAAGACAGAGAGAGAGAAGGCTTGTCCTTGTGTGTGGGTCCTCAAGTCTGTCTCAAACCCAAAGGAATCAATGGCTGGGATGAAGGCTTTGATGGTGTACAGGGGAGAGCCTGGGATCGGAGCATCCTGTGTCACATGGCCCCTGCAAACGTGTGAAAGGATCAGCACTCCTGTGTGTCACAGGATCATGGACTGGTCTGGCTGGGAAGGGACCTTGAACCCCACGATTCTACCCTCTCTACCATGGGCAGGGACACCTCCCACTATCCCAGGTTGCTCCAAGCCATGTCCAACCTGGCCTTGGACACTTCCAGGGATGGGGCAACCACAGCTTCTCTGGGCACCCTGTGCTAGGGCCTCTCCACCCTCACAGCCAAGAATTTCTTTCCAATATCCCATCTAACCCTGTTCTTTGGCAGTGGAAAGCCATTCCTCCTTGTCCTGGCACCCCAGGTCTATGTCCAGCTCTCTTGGAGCCCCTTTAGGCATTAGAAGGGGCTCTCAGTTTTCCCAGGAGCCTTCTCTTCTCCAGGCTGAACCATCCCAGATCTCCCAACCCATTTTTATAGGGAAGTCACTCCAGCCCCCTGAGCATCTTCCCAGCCTCTGGAGCCACTGAAGGAGGTCCCAGTCCTTCCTGTGCTGGGGCCCCAGGGCTGAGCACAGTGCTTTGTACATTCTCCTCTCTGACACTCAGGAAGAACCAGGCACAACCCAGAGGCTGTGCGTGATCCTGAACATCCCTGCCCGCACTGCTCGGGGCCAGGATCAGTCACAAAGCTTCCAACTGTCACTTCATGCAGACTTCACCCTCTGCACCAGTGCCAGGACTGTGGAATTCTCCAACAGCCCAGATCCCAACGCTGCTGCTTTGCAAACCCCCACTGCTGGCAGTGAAGCAGCTCACCTGCGCCGGGCCAGCACCGTGTACACGGCAGACACGCAGTCAGCAGGAGCCTGAACCTCCACGAAGTAGTAGGGCTCCATCAGGCGAGGGGTGGCCTGTGAGGGGACAGGGATATGAGCCACTGAGCCTCCCACAGCACCAGCACAGCTCAAGTTCTCTGGTCAAACCCAGTGCCTGATGAGATTACAGGGTTCCTGCTGCCCCATGGCTGCCCAAACCAACATCACAAACACTGAAAGGACCTTTTCTCCCTCTGGGCATGAGTCACACGCCTCCCTCTCCCCCATGCCCACCCTTCCCAGCAAGCCCAGCGGGAGCAAGAAGGGGAGAGCGAGCAGATGCACACCAGCTTCCATCCAGGCTGGAACGTGGGCCTGTAGGATTTGTGTGCCAGCCACAAGGGCACTGCAGACATGGATGGGTGATTGAGCTGCCGTGCACCCACATCCCCAGGGCAGGTGTGTGGGGCTCAACCCAGCACACAGAAACCCTCACCATGAGGAAGGCGGAGTACACGACCCTGCGGGCCGTGGGGATGATCTGCCCTCCACCCCGGTGCAAGGGCTCCTGAGCAATCACCGCATCCAGGATCTTGAACTTCACATTGCGGATCACTGCCAAGGGAGAAATGACAGCCAGTGACCCCAGGGGACATTCTCTGCCAGCACCAACCACATCCCCAAATGCCCAAACGCCCAGAGCCACCAGCAGTTCTCCTAAATTTAATTCCAGCAGGGAATGCATGACCACGTCATAACCCTGCATATCACAGAACCATGGAATGATTCAGGTTGGAAGTAGCCTTAAAGCTGATCCAGTCCGACTCCTTGCCATGGGCAGGGACACCTTCCACTAGACCAGGCTGCTCCAAGCCCTGCCCAGCCTGGAACACCTGAATGCTTAGAGATGGAAGAGTTTAATCAATTTCATTATCTCAATTTCCCCACAAGTCCTTACATTCATCACAGAGGGGCCCTTCCCTGGTCCCCCACTGGAAGCCCTGCACGATGCTGTCCTTCACCGAGCCCAGAAGAGACTTGTCTACCTAGAGACAGACAGACAGACAGACAGCTTCAGAGACTATGCCTCATCACACCCAGTGCTTATGTAACACCCAGTGCTTAAAAGCTGTTTCCAAAAGAGCAGCAGTGTCCCCCTGTACCCCCAATGTCCACCCCTCCCTCTCACAGCTCAAGAGCATCAGCACTATATAATTTCTAGAGCACTATAAATTAAGAGTCCATGTTTTGGTGATCCTGAAAGGCAAGGACATTAGTTGTAAATTTTGGCAAGTTGAAGACATTGGCCCAAACAGCAACACCTGAAAAATAATAGGTGACCTGGTAACCAGTGTAGGATCATTGTGGGGAAAGTGCAGCAGGTCTGAGCTGTGGCAAACAATCAGCACCCCCAAAGGCACCAGGGTCTTGCTGAAAGTTCTGGGAGGAGTGGGCACCTCCTGGCACCATAGGACAAAGGTCTCACTGAAGAATGGCCCCACTCCTCACCTCTGAGGGCAGTGTGTCATCTACCAGGATGTTTGGGCCAGTGGCGTCTGGCCCAAAGGCCCAGATGGAACGGGCAGCCAGCAAATCCCAGTCGTATTTGGTCTGGAAGAATTCACCCAGCTTCTTTCTGATAGAGAAAAAGGGAAGAAGCTTTAGGAAACAAGAATCTGACCTGCACTCACAATGTGTTTACAACCCTGCTCCCTACAGGTACAAAACAATCTCAGCCAGAGATGCTCATGCACTGGCTGTCAGGAAAACCAAACCAGGATCCCTGCCTAGAGGCTGCTGCCTGTGCACCCTGCAGATCCCAGCATTCCCTTTTCCCCAGTTATTTTACTTCCAGCTGGATTCCTGCTCTCCCAGATCATACCTGTTCCATGTTATCTGCACCACTTCATTCTCAATGTCCTCTGCCAGTCCCTTCTCCAGGGGCTCAGCAATCATCGTGATCTTGTTCCTGAGGAGGGACAGACACCATCAGCCACAGTGATGGAAATGGGAGTAACTGAGGAGACTGCAGGGACTGGCAGCCCTGCACTGCAAGAAAGACATGGAGGAGCTGGGATGTGTCCAGGGAAGGGAAAGGAACTGGGGAAGGGTCTGGAGCACCAGGAGCAGCTGAGGGAGCTGGGGGAACCAGCCTGGAGGCTCGGGGGAACCTTCTGGCTCTGCCCAACCCCCTGACAGGAGGGTGCAGCCAGGGGTGGAGGAACCTTCCTTCTGCTCCCAGGAAACAAAGGACAGGATGAGAGGAAGCAGCCTCGAGTTGAGCCAGAGGAGGTTTAGGTAAGATATTAGCGGAAATTTCTACACAGAAAAGGTTGTAAAGGCCTGGCACAGCTGCCCAGGGCAGTGGTGGACTCATCATCCCTGGAACTGTTCATAAAACATGTGGATGTGTAGACAATGTTTACACTTGTAAACATGGTTTAGTGGTGAACATGGCAGTGGTGCTGGGTTGACAGTTGGACTTTTTTAGGGTCTTTTCCAATCTTAATAACTCCACAATTGTGTGATTCTCTGACTGTGCCCAGCTTGGATGCAGTTGGGTTGATGAAGCCATCTGCATCCACTGCTGTTCCCGTGTCTTTGTGAACACAGCCCAAGTGCTCAGGAGGCAGCTGAGGGACAGTGTGGCTCCAGCCCTCCTGTCCCACATCCAGCCCCTGTCCAAGGCTGTAGGAGGGAGCCCATGGGCCAGGCCAAGTGCCTCTGGGAGCTGTCTGATAGACCAAATGCTGCCTCAGACAACCCCCAGTGCCTGAAATCTGTCCCCAGCACAGGTCATTCCATGTGCCCAGAAGGTCAAAGCCTGACCTAAGACTGGGAACAACCCGGTCTGGTGGAAAATGTCCCTGCCCACAAGAGGGCTTGAAACTGGATTGTCTTCAAGGTTACTTCCAACCCAAACCAGCCTGTGATTCTGTGAAGACTGGAACCTCTCTGTTTCCAGAAATAAGGCTGCCAAACATACGAGATTGTCTCAGAATAAGGCAAGAAGAACCAGAAACCACAGGGGAGCCAACTTCAGCAGATTGTGATTTCTCTGAGAATTCAGGTATGAGAACACCCCATGCACACAGATCTCTCCCCCTTGTTCCCTCCCAGGCCTCCCTCTTCCAATCACATGCACTGTGAGGTGCTGGAGGAGGAGCAAGGCTCCAGGGCATCACCATGAAGAACAAATCCAGGATTACATATGGATAAGAGAAGACATAGCTCTTGCTCAGGAAATTGTTGAGGGAGTTACTGAAGGCAGCACTGGGCTCTTTGGCACCTGCTCCAGGATCCCAGAACACCTCTCAGAACTGCTGAGAAGGTGTGACACTTATGGAAAAAGGAGGATGTGGATCTGTCTTTATTCCCTCCATTCTCAGAGCTCCTACACAGCACAGAACATCCTTGGGATTCTGATGTGTTCCTGAGGAGTTCAGGTCAATTCATGCCTCATTCAGGCATGTGCCACTTGGTGAACAGCCAGTGGGAACAGCCCCCATGGAGGGGATGGACCCTCCCTCTGCCCCCTCCCATGCCCAGCTTGCCCATGGCCCTTACTTCTTGTTGGGTGTCTCAGCAAAACACTTCAGGGAGGATGTTTCTACCACTGTCTCACAGAATGTCACCACTGGATCAGCCACCTAAAAGAACAAAAGATTTGTAAAATTTCCAGTATTTTTTTGTTTGTAAAAAGACTGAAAGCTCTGAACACCTACAAGTTAAAACTGGTTCAACTGGCAGTGTTTTAACCAA